>NC_051079.1:27978988-28632337 GCF_004664715.2 Peromyscus leucopus | reverse complement strand
AAGCCTCAATGGGGGTAGTACTTCCAGGGCAAAGCTGGAACAGCTAACCCACTACACCTCCGGGTGTCTTCAAGTGTTTTTCTAACACAAAGCTAACAAAGGAAACAAATCTCTGGCCAAAGTTAGACACAACACAGTAGAACTGTAATTCAACACAGAGTCTTCCGGTTCATGGTTGAACCACCACCACAACCAACTAGAGAGATTAGCAGCTAGGCCAATGATGAGAAGTAAACACAGCAGGACATATCTGTCATTTGTGGGTCTCCATTTTGTCAGCACTGCTTTTTTCCTGGGCTAGGATGCAGCTCTGGGAGTCACATCGATACCTACCGTGGTCAGTTTTCTCAAAGGAAGATGAAACAGGTCCACTACCACATGTGTTTGTTACCTGCTCAAGGATGGCAGTGTAATTCACCTTCTCCCAAGGAGCAAGAACAGCAACCTCCTTGACTCCTGTTCACCTCACTTCATGGCACACAAACCTTTTCCATTTCTCCACCACCCATTTTCTCTCTTCCTTCTTTCCCATCACTCCACCAGCTACTTACTTCTCACCACACCAGCCAGGTGCAGGGCCACAGTGTTGTCTTTGTGCTTCCTGGAGTGCATGACTGGGCTCAGCTAGGGCGGGCCTGGCCTGGGTGTTTTCACTGGACTGTTCACTCTTCAGAGAGATCTAGCTCTGGCCTCAGCTGCTACAATGAGCCCAGGCCGCCAAGGTCACCAGAGCCATCTTGATTCTGTTGATATTTCTCATATACTCAAAATAAAGACAACCATACTTAAAATATACTTCATTCTCAACAAGCTATAAAATAAATCTAAAATAATGTTTAGAATTTGGAATTAAGTAAACAATTATAATTCTGATTTTGAATTCTGTCTGGATACTCAGTGGCATTATATACTACTAAGAGAATATACTCAACATACAATAAATGCTTGTACATAAGCTTTAAATATGTTTTTAAAAAGATACTATTAGGACTGACTTCTCCAAAGGACTTTCTATCCATATTAGCACCAACTACGTGTTTTTTGGCAGGAAGTTCTATTTTGGGATTTCTTATTGTTTTAACCTACCTTGATTGTCAAATCATTCTTGCTTACTTTATGTTCCAAAACAGCCATGTTAGGTGCTTATAAAGTAGACAAACGGCTCTGGCTATATTTCTTCTAATTTACAAAGCCAAGTAACAATGTTCTATTCTGAAATACCATAGTATTGTATGAAAATGCAACTGGATAAGCATGAGGAAAGGAAGAATGGAGGATTAGAAACACTAAGGAAGAGTTAGAAATCATTTGTAACCTTTGCTAACCTTTGTAATGAAGGAAAGAAGATGGACTAGCTATAGAGATGCTACACACACAGCATCATTGTCTCCACTATTGTTTTGCTATTCATTTAGATAACAAAGCCCAGAACCTGGGGCTAACAAGGGTATAGACTGATCTTATTCTTCATATAGAAAACTTCTCCTGGAGTCCTATAGCACAGGAGATGTTTACAGAGTCTTTGAAGTTTCCACAGTGGCAATGTGCTCAGTTATTAGGGTTAGAGAGAGTGAACATAATGTCTGTGCAGTTGCTGAGTTAACAGAGCTCTGGGAACCCCATTTCTGATAGCTACTGCAATGGTTTTCTCTTGAATACTTTATCCTAAACCAAATATGCTCACAATTCAGTGAATCGGAGTTTCCCCACAACCTCCCTTTTCAGCTTCCTTCATTGATGTCTGTGATCACTGTACCTCTTGAGGGCCTCCTTTTCCTCCTTGTGACTATATTACTTTTAAAGTCAATTTTTGAATCAGGTAAAAGTCTTACTTATATATTTTAAATAGTTTCACTTGACATAAATTTGTAATACAAAGGGCAATTGGTCAAAAAAACAGAAACAAATAGTCATATGGGTGAGAAATATTTTAGTAATTTAAGTTTTTAAAAAAATTTTATTCAATTTGAATGACTAAGGCACATTGCAGTGAGAAGTAAACACCATACCAGGAGAAAAAAAAATGTCTGGCTAAATGTACAGTCAAAATTAAATTCTACAACTGAAAAATTATGGGACAGATATAAATGGCATACAGATTGGTCAAGTGTCTATAGCCAGACACTTTTCTCTGTCCCACCCAGTCCCAGAGTCCCACGGCAAGCTTTTAAAATAACCACCCAGAGGTTTAATATTAGTTACAAACTGTTTGGTCTATGGCCAGGCTTTTTGCTAACTAGCTCACTTGTCTTAAATTAACTATTTCTATTAATCTATGTATCACCATGTGTCTCACGGCTTTACCTGAGTTTCATTACATCTTGCTTCTCAGGCGGTGGCTTGCTCCATCTCCTTTGACCCTGCCTTCCTTTCTCTGTATATCTTTCCTGTGTTTCCTGTCTGACTATAACTACACCATAGGCCAGAGCAGCTTCTTTATTAACTAGTGGTAGCAACACCCATTCACAGCATGCAGCAGTACTGCTCAAGCAGGTAACATACTTGTCCAATATTGAGAGATGGAAGAAGCAAAGGCAAATCTAGTACTCCCACATGTACTAATAAGAGGAATGCTGCAAAGAGAGATCAAGCAAATCAGCTCCAGTATAAGAGTCTACAGCTCATTTTTACTCAGTTAGCTGCTCTCGCACCAAGCACAGACCCTCTGCAAGATACTTGTCTACCTAAAGCATATAAGGAAATACCGAAAAGTCTACCTCCAGAGTGTATCTGAACAACAAAAGGAACGTACTTCCTGAATATGAGGAATAATAACGTATTTCACTTAGGCAGAGATTAAATTCTCCTTAACATGAGCTTTAATAAATATTGTATAATTGCGAGGCTTCACCTTAATTTCTTCCACAGAGGAGTCTAGTCACTATCGTCATGGGTGTGAACAGCACTAGAGGCAAGACGGAAGCAATGGATGATGTTTGGCGAGGCAACACACAAGATGAGGAGAACGCGTCGCACATACTGAGAAGCAAGGAGAGTGGCCAGAGGCAAGAAGAGGTATGACGGAGGAGAGACAGAGAGAGAGAACACAAGAACGTAGACAAGACGAAGAATATGAGAGATGGAATAAAAAGAAAAAGGTGGAGAAGCAGCAGGAGAGTGGTAGATGAGATCGATAGTAGAAGATGAAGTTGACGAGTATGTTAAAGAGAAGATGAAGAAAAGAAAGAATAGCAAAAACCTTTTTGGAAAGGCATTTTGCTTCAACAGTAATCTGGGTCTCAGCATCTCCAATATGTCACAAGATATGAGTAATACGAAAAAAACTGAGGAAGCAACGTGAAGAAAGATAAGAAAAGGAACAGGAGAGACTAAGAGAAGTGAGAAGCCAAGAAGGAGACGAAGGGCGAGCAGGCGAAGGCAATATAAAAGCCCTCAAGCACATGTGCAAAAATCACTATGTGACTACACAACAACCACAAACAGGAGTACTACCAGTCATGGTAGATGCCTCAGCATGGATTTCTCAACATGTGATTGAGTCGTATTCGGAAAGCTATCGTATTCAGAATCTAACATGAGAGCTAATAAAATTATTGAGTGGGATCAATATCAGCGAGAGGCTAAGTGAGTGCAATATAAATTCGATGTGTGAAAAGTAGAGATAGCTTGAATTGTGTGCTAGTGTGGTATATTTTAGTTTGTGTGTGAGAAGGGGTATGCTTAGAATTGCTGGTACAGCTCGTCAATGATTTATTCATTATCATGTAGTCTATCAGTAAACAGTATCTAAGGCCAAACAAATGGAGCTCCGATCAATGAATGAAACTATAAAACATTTGTAAATAATCGAGAGAGACATGGATCGATCTAGAAAAATTCGCACACGCAGTCCTGTATATTGTAACTAAATGCTATGCCTCTGTATGGTATATAGCTCTATAAGTACGTCGCGAACAGGCAGTCTACATAGGGTTTAATCATAAATCAACTGAGAAAAAAGGAGATGGGGTCGAGTGTTCTCACAGAGAACCAACTCACGCAGATTGGCAACAAAGTGGAGAGTACACGAAGATTAAACTGAAAAAATAAACTCTCGCAAGGGAAAAAGAGAGCAAACAGAAAAAACAATATTTGTCGACACTCTTGATTAAAATTAGAGATTAGAGAAGAGTAGATTTTTATCTTTCTCATAGAATCAGAAGCATATCGTCCCACATATAGTTCAGCACATTTGATAGTCACAGGAACTGTATTACACAATGGCAAGAGGAAAACTCGAGAGAATGATACTCGACAGACTGATGGTGCTGAGGAACGCTGCAAATATCAATGGCACAAAATATGGATATAGGTACACTCCAAAACTGGGACTAAAATATATTGGTTCGCGAGCTTTATAGAAGCGGTTCTTTTTCTCGAGAGATTTATATCGAAGAATGTAGATAGCTTAGATTTGTACCTTGTTCACCAAAAGCCATGGAGGCAAACTAATGCAATACATTCTTGGATATGCATACTTACACTCATTTAATTATATTAATTTGTATACGCACTCAGTGACACAGACAATTAAGTGTAAAGAAAAAGATAGGATAAACCTCAATCATTCGTACATTTACTGAACTCAGAGTGAGCTCTACCTTCCCCACACCTATACGTAGACACAAGGCTTATAAGTTAGCATCTTACTTACTCCACTTGGATAGACACGTCAGCGCACTATTGTCTATCTATTTCGGTACTTCTCTCACACTTCAAAAATTAACCATATTCTTACCGTATGTTTAGCCAATGGCTTGGTTAACTTTTTCTGAGCAACCTTACACAGTTCTCATACGTTAAGCTGCCGATAGGAGTTGTCGCACGCCCACGCTCTGATCTATTGAACCCACCATTGCTTATGTTGGTGTATTCAATGACGCATCCATCGCACTATATAGCTGCATAATAATCGCTCAGGCTCTATGGCAAAAAGACCAGACAATTGCATCACTATATAACGGCGAGACATCCACAAGTTCGGAAAAATCTTATACACAGTAGTATACAGAAGGTGATTATTCTACATCCTAGGGGCAGTCAGAATACAGTTCCTTAATATCTTATTAATTTCTGAGCGCATAGTGAAAGCAATATCAATACGTGGCGTACGAGCTTATGATGAGAGACTCATATTACACTATAAGATGTGATACCTAACTCTGCAAATGACCCTTGCTAGAGTAGTTCCTCAAACTATTCCAACAAGAACTTTGAGATATATGAGGTAGTAAAAACGTCAAAACACAGAAATCCCAACCAGGTGAGGTAATGGGCAGAAAACGACTGTATCTCTGATTATATGAGAGGGAGAGATGCCAAGTCCTTGCTACTACAAATAAGTGATTAAGATCATTGTTGACTTGACCTCAGTTGAGGGTTTGCTCTAGCCATAATCTCACAAGAGAGACACGCACAGACTCAACATAATACATGCAGTGATAGTGCCAGAGTGAGCTCCATGAGTGGCATAAATGCATGTGGTTAGTGTCTGTTCTTCTGAGAAGGCGCATACGGGACTGGAAGAGATGTATGCGAGCATCACCAATGGCGTGGAGATCGCACGCCGCGCAGATTTATCGCTCCGCCATACCAGATTCACAGCTCACGGCTATATGAACATACATGATATGCCACTCCCAGGTGACACCTCGCATATACAGCAACACACACTCCAACATACGATGTCTTCAGGGAAAGTCTCTCAATTAACACTGACCTCAACATACCTGCTTAGATCATCATTAAATGCAGAGAAACAATACCAACTACAAATATAGAACGTATGAGAAAGGCCTATGTCACTATTCTGGCCTCCTGAATATCTTATGAGTGCGGAGGCTATGTTAAAATCATATATAGACACACAAACCAGCCGAGGAAGAATACTTCAAGCAGAGAACAGAAATTTCAGGGCAGAACTGGCAGGCTGACTAATGCATCCAAACATGCAAATATCGAATAAATGATGTACACAGGATACACCAACTCCTAGCCACATCTCTCCAGTACTTACTTCTATACATTCACACAATACAAACAAACTTGTCACACAAGGATACACAGCTCAACAATGTGTCCTAAGGTAAGTCTACGGTAACTACGCTACAAATCATGATTAGCATCAGCAATTAAAACTGAGAGATAACATATTTCAAGTAAATTATTATTCTCTACAATGTTGCTTTGGAAAATGAGAAGATGAGTATCGAACCTACATATGAGATAAGCACAATACAAGAATCGAAAATTTTGAGAATTATATATTTATGTAGTAAGAATATAATATTCACGCTAGGCTTTATAGAGATAAAGATCTTAATTATTTATACAGTATAAATAAAACCCAAGACGATAATTCAACAGACCCCAAACTTTTTAATTCAGCATCTACAGGAGAAGGTAGTGAGATTTATGAGAGATTGCTTCCTCTCGACCACGCACTCATCTATATTAATATAGAGACAGTTCGCATAGCTTTCTAACTGGAGAAGGACACAAGTAGGATTATGTAATTAAGAGGAACAGACACAAGACTAGCCTAGTAGATAGAGTAGAGTAGAAGGACTCTATCTCTGATGAGTATGGTAGAAAATCACATCACACTCTCCTGAGCACACTCTAAGTGATACTAGTATTCTATACATATAATATAATGAATCACAATTATATCAATTAAATAGTGAATATTTATACCTGACAGCTATGATTTATAGAGCAAAGATATACTTAGTTCTATGTTTATATGCCACTGCTTAAGATCACTCTATTTGAGAGAATTTGCCTGAGATAATCTTCGTTGTGTTATGGTCAGAAGCGACACTGATAGCATTAATATGAAATGACGCTCAGAGGAAGAAAGCCACGAGAGCCACTTGTGCAGTTAGACAACGATATAGCATATATTATGGAAACAGAGTAGCACATAAGCAGGTGTGAGCAGTAAATTGCTGCTTGATCTTTTCCTATTCTAATGGGTCAAAAATATAAGTGGACTGTTTCTAAATCAACTCAAAATTAGAGTATCGTGGTCAATCAGTTAGCTAATCACGATATTTTCTAGAATTCATTCTTAGAGCGTTCCTTGTTGTTCTTCACAAAAAGTTATGGCACCATATTATTTAAAACATAGCCTAGTTATTCAGAGTCAGTGCGGGAGAGGAGAACTTGTAACGTACAACAAAACACGTTCATCGCCCAACACGCATAATATATCTGTTACTGATCTCTCGTTTGCTAATATACTTTATGGGGTCATGTGTAAAGAATAATTGCCGTTGCCTGATTTAATAGTGTTTTAACAATCTATCTGTTTAAGATACAAGATTTACAATGAGATACACATTGTGGTGAATTTATGAAAGGAATATAGCATTTTCTATATGAATTAATAATTATAACAAATATAAACTGTTATAGTAGATGTCTTTTATTAGTTGAGTCCAAGAATTTGTGATAATCAGGCATACTAATCATCAGAAAATTATTTAGACTATGTGAACATGTGAGAGACAGAAGAAAGCGTATTAGGCGCATTAAATGCTCAATCAAATTCAAACTAATATATTCTAGAGATTTAATATTATTTGATCGCCAAGATAAAATACTCTGGAAATCATCTTTTAAGAGAATATGAGATTAGTCTGCTCCCATGAAGTTGTGTGATGTGTGTGTTGTGTGTGTGTGTCATTAAATAAAGACACTAACCCCTAATACCTTCGTAGTTTAATGCCTCTTCTTCCAGTTTGCTATCTTCTATTAAAAAACAAACAAGCAATCAAGAAACAACAACAACAACCTTTCTGTTTTCCAACTTAAATACACCTGTGGGCCAGCCAGGAAGACACCTTAAAGTCTCCTTAAAAAGAACAGGAAGGGATTTGGGTTCTTCAGTAATGTGGCGCCACTATGCAGGTTCCTAGCACACAAGGCCAAGTTGGCTCAGGCCGGTGGATTTCTTTTGTGAATGAAAAAGCAACCACTGTCTGGGCTTGTTCTGGAATGGAATGCTGGTGTGTGCAGGGCTTGAAAAATGCAGATTCTTTTAATTGGAATCAGCCAGTCCTGCTGGCACTTGAGAAGAGAACTGTGCACTCAGGAGAACACTACTTTAAATCCCAAGTGAACAACAGAGTAACATTAAGTGTGTCAGAGCTAGGTGTGTGACGAAGATCGAGAGTTTGCTGTTTCTGTTCCTTTGGGAGTGGCGGAAGCATGACATGACAGGCTAGACGATAGCAATCATGATTAGTTCAGCGTGCTTTTCCTTAACACTTATGTTCACTTCACACTCAAAAATTCCAGGGTATGGAGCATTCTCAACCGACACAAGATAACTGTCTCTATGAGTGTTTTAACATTTCTAAACACAGGATTGTTTTTGTCAAGTTTCCGTTGACCTCATTCTATATGTCCATCTCAATTTTGACCTACTCACAGCGCGTAGTAATTTTTCTCTACATGCCTTTATATGTCTCTCCATAGGAATATGTGCGATCTATATCTTCATAAAGGGATTATACTATGTTCAAGGAGGATAATCTGTGTTACTTTTCGTGGCCTGAGCCCTATGCTACTCTGTACGCAGAACACTTCCAATGTCAGAGGAATGCAGTATCTTACGTATGAATGACCTAGATTTAAGGAATATAATGTTCTATGACCTGTGTCCTCTGAGGTGTTGCTGCTCTCTGCAATTGGTGCGGCAGCCCGAAGAGCACGGCAGCCACTGATTATGTATAGCACAGATTTGTTCATCGAACATAGCTATTATTTCCCCTCTGAGATGATTTTCACTTGAGCGCATAGAAGTATCGCTAGGATCCTTTGTTCTTTCCCAAGTCAGGTTAGTGGATAGCTACGCAAGGTAGGTCCTTAGTGGAATGGAGGGCCAATTGGGGAAGGTTCACGGCGAGAAAACTTCGGGCGCGCATCAGGCTGGCCATGTTGCTGGAGTTTATTTGGTGGAGCAGGCAAGGCACGCAAGATGATTGAGGCCCGCTTTGAGAAGATGTTCCTCCAGATGCTCTCAAGACACGTTCACTGCTGATGAAGCACAAGATATGTCGCTCTTATTGTGTATGATGCATCTTCCCATACGCAGAGGGGACTAGAACGCTAGACAGGGTCCTGTTGCAGAGGTCTCTAGGCTGTCTTGGGCCTGTGTTTAATGAGTGTGAACTAGAAGGTGTTCGCACTATCTTAAAGAGGAGATGAGCTCCTGATGGGGGTGGTGAGAAGCTATGACGCCCAGATCTTTAATCCTGTGAGGTCAGGACCTACACAGAAGTTCTACACAGCTTGAACATGGAGGTCATCAGCAAAAATTTGTCAAGATGGGGAAAAGTTTTCTGAATATGCCACCAAAACTTATACCAGTCTATTTGATTGAAAAAGATATAATGTGAGCAAGAGAGACCTGTGGCTGCTAGACTAGGACTGTGATCGATATTCAGTAATGTAGTCCATCGGTTAGTCACATGATAGGTTGCTACTCACGACAGTTATTCTGATTAGTAATCATTTTGTATCTAGAAGACATGATGTTTTTCTTTGATAGGTCATAAGTTTCTGTAAAAATGTTGATCCTAACACCAGGAATTGCTCTACTCTTTTTCCTTCTTCACACATGGTGGTCCGTGCTATTCTATCAGTATTAGATTGCCTGAGATCTTCTTTAAAAACAAAAGACAGGTGAGTAAGACTAGAGATCCGTCGCATTGAACAGCAGAGAAAAGCCACCTCATACACGGGGTATCAGTGTCATACTTTTCTATCCGAAAAGATTTCATTTTCTTCTGGTGGCGGAGTATAAAGCGACAGTGAAATGCTGGTCCTCTTTAATCAGCTTTTGTCTATATTTTATTGTTTTTTAACATTATATGTATTTCATATATTGTTTCTCTCCTTCATAATTCGAGAGCTATTACACGCATATTCTCTGAGAAATAGATATCAACACATAGAAAGCTAAGAATGGTGTTCTTTCGCGCGCTTAATCAACGCATTTCTGCGCTCGCCACCGAGAGTGCATTTAGAAGCAGGAAATTCTTAGCATTAGACACGAATCATGCAAACCTGCGTTTATATTTCTATAAGGTATTCCCTAATTTTGTGCGACGATTGATGTAGAGCTAAGGTTGTATATCAAAATATTACTGTATAATGAGTTGTAGTTTTCTTTATCCAGTCTAGTTGAGTCTCATACAAGAATAAGAGGTAAATTCGATTGGCTATATAACCATGATTACTAATAGGGCTTCATGGAGTCATTGGACGTTAGGAGGGCAATATCCTGAGGAGCTCAGGCATCTATGATTGCCTGGATCTGGAAATGTCATCAAGGGACAAAAAATAGTTCCAATTTTGCTGGAATGAAGATTCCGGGGCTGGAACTTACAGCAGAGACAAATGTGTATCAGAACTTCCTGTCATTGATTGGAATAGGGATTTGAGCCCCGATTTGGATAACCACTTGTTTGGCGTAGAAATGGCCTTAAATCTATGCTCTCTATTTTTTCCTAATCACATGAAGACAGTGCTAGTTTATAAATTGTTCATTAAGAGATATTAGCAAAGGTATCTACTCCAGCCATCTCGAACAATATAAAGAAATACTATTAGATATATATAGTTTTATTATAACTCTATTTGGAAAAATATGACTGCGTAGAGCTTGTTATAGATTCTGGTCCATCATATTACAGTCGCTAATGGTTAATAATTGCTTTTAAGTCCAGCCCACATAGAATATGTCTAGGGTGGTGCGCAGTGTATCCAGCAAACCAAACTTTCGGTTATAACAATAAACAGTGTTGGACTAACAAACGATGACGTGCAGACTTTAAAAACTCGTAAGTTGCTCTAATGATGGGTATAGGAAGTTATAAATGGTGGAAATTAAGGAATGTGTTAAGGAATGAGTGGGAGGGTATTGTGTGCTGGTTTGTGTAGAGAGGGGACTTGGAGGGGAACAGTGTTGGTATGTAAAATTAAAAAATTAAATTTTATAAGAATAAAGCTCAGTTAATCTTAGCATACGACTAGAGATAGAATTAGTCGCATTATTTGACGTATTATTTGTTCATTGCGATGTTTGTCACTGTATAGCTTGAGTGATGGCCTGCTAGAAGATCCTACTTTCCTAACTCCGCAACAAAGTATAGTGCTCCCTAATCCTATGAGAATTATGCGAGTTTGGTTCAGCTCTGTGAGTCACTATAGAGGAAGTTTATATTCATCTAACAATAACACTCATACAATGGTAAATAGATATCAATGTGAATAAAACATAGAAAAGGGGTGATTATATGAATAGACACGCTAAGTCAGAACGCTTACAGCCTAAGTGAGTGTCTGCTCTACATCTATAAATGCTTCTATAGCGATAGCAATGATAGATAACAATGTAGCACTTCTATACATGACTCTCATATTATGGTTTATTTTATAATCAGTGTGTGCTAAAAGAGAGTTGAAATGTTAGTGAAGCGTCAAGAGTGGAAGTAGTAAAGAGTAATTGTCTAGATGACAGTTGAGAGATAGGACACACGTGACAGTGTGGCATTACTCAATGACTCGTGTCTATGTCATCATCATGTAATGCCATGCCAAATATGTAGCCTGGAAGAATGAGGACTCAACGAGCGATAATCAGACAATTCTATAAACAATGGCACTTAAGTTTTTACTATAGTTGTGTGAGTGTTTTGCCCTGGATGTAACATATATATGCATCATGTATGTGACCTCGAATGTTAAATAGGGATGGTGCAAAAGAAGTGGCACTTGGACTACTTGCTGCGAGAAGCTACAGAGTAGTGATTTTCGCATTCTCACCCTGGAGTCCTAGTAGTAGAGTCAGGTGGGTATCTCAATGTTTACCGGGAACTAACCTGGATCCTGTGCAAAAGGAATAACAACATGTGGTGGTCTTTACTCTTGTAATTTACTACCGAGCCATCCTCAACAACCCAACTATCAGCTAAGTCTCACTTCCGAGAACATGGTGCCAGTTTTAGATACTGACTCATAGTCTATGGTCTTAATAAATATTACCCCTTCCACACATAGAAAATATAAAGGTATGTGTGAGTAGCTTTACAATCAGCCGCATAGTTATATTACTCGAACTTATCACACCTTTTATAGGTGCAATTGCTATACACGCACATTATCAAGCAAGTCAGGAAGCCGCGCATGGCGTGTTATTTTGGATGATGACTATTTTTTAAGCACATGTTTAGATAATAGAGAAGGTTCAGCCTACTAGATATATCACGTAACTGACTACAAACAGCAGCTTTGCAACCTTCTAAATAATGAGCAGTTAGGACAAGCATCATAGGAACCCTCACGGCATAGGAATTTGGACAAACATATTAATGATATTCGAATTAACGACAAATTTCTTCCACTTTAACATTTGGTTTTTATAAGACTGATTCACAATTAAAATATAATATAAGGTTTCCTTTCAAATAACTTTTAGTCAAAAGAGGAGGTGGTCAAATGAATAGAAATATAATGCAACTATGTTTAAAATAAGGATAATACAACTTGTTGACAATTTGACAAAAATCCTAAGCATAATATTAAAATAACCAAAGCTTGGAGACTATACAAACAAATGAGCAGTGGCTGTCCTATGGGCACAGGGTACCTTGGCCTTAATTTTGATGTTACCCAGGGCTCTCCACCAAAGAGAATGGAGAGGTAACAGAAGTGTTGGTCATACGCACACAACCAGAGAGAAGCTTTCTAGTGTGGAAGATTTGGGCCTGGGACTTTCTTTCATGATGACTTGGCAGCATAGTTGTAGGGAAGAAAATTTCTCAATTTTAAATGCCTCTAATATTTTTTAAATTTACCAGTTCTAAAAGAGTCTAATAACTGTGAACAATCCAAATTGGATTGGTTGGTTCTTAACCTATAGACCAATGCATACCTTTTGCAGATGTCACTTCCTTGTTAGTAAAAATGAACAAACCAACCAAGCATTCATGATGTCATTTCTTACTGTAATCGTTCTCTAGCCACTGAATAATTTAATTTAACAAAACCCTCATGGGAGAGCTGCCCCTCCCCACACACTAGGGAGAGATGGCCTCACCCCTCACCACTGGCCTAGGAGATCTGGCTCTGTCCCTCACCTGAGGGGGAATGGCCCAGACTGACCAGCTCAGCTACCACCCAGACCCACATCTTGGGCCTTGGGTTGGCTCACCCTAACAACTACTCTATGACCTGCTGGAGTGCTTGAAGGGACTGGTCCTGAGGAATGATAGTGGCAAAATCCCCATGAGTAGGGCTAACAACACGATATCAGAGAGGAGTTTCAGTGAAGATCCAGTGGCCTTGAACCAGACCTGTAATTCATTGCAATAAACATTTGTGGGTGGGGCTGATTGAACAAAAGGGTGTACTGCGTAACACACCACCCCTCTCAGTGCCATCAGGATGAATGAAGAGGTGTTGGAGAGATGGGAAAGATAGAAGATAAGGTGTTTTTTGTGTTATTTTGTTTTTAACTAATTTGGGGGGTGCTTTCTTTGGGAGATGCTACAGGAGTGAGGGACAGATATGGAGGGACTGGAAGGTGAGTGGGATTGAAGTACATGATGTGAAATTCCCAAAGAATCAATAAAGAATTATGTTTTATACGTGTGTGTGTGTGTGTGTGTGTGTGTGTGTGTGTGTGTGTGTGTGTGTAAATAAAATAAAAATCCAAAGCTTCACTTGGTTTTCACCTCTGGGCTCTCTTTATCAGGATGTCTCCAAAATATTTATGGGAAGATTGTAGAGGGTTAAGTCTGATGTCAAATATTGAACAAATATTTGATAAATACAATTGAATGAGTCAATAAATTTGCAAAGGAACTTCACGGCCAAGACACCAGGTGACCATGTAGGACAACCACTTCAATTATAACTGCAGTCTCCAAGCTTTGCTCATTCTAATACTATGGCTTTGATTTTTGTGAAACTGTCAATATCTAGTCATATTATCCTTATTTTAAACACAGTTGCATTATATTTCTATTCATTTGACCACCTCCTCTTTTGACTAAAAGTTATTTGAAAGGAAACCTTACATTATTATTTTAATTGTGAATCAGTCTTATAAAAACAAATGTAAAAAAAACTGAATTTGAATTTTTGGGCATCTACCTAAGGTCCTAAGCTTGTCCACTGCTCATTTTAGGGGGAGGGTGACATTATTATCACATGTTAAAAACTTAACTCCAAACCCAGCCTTCCTGCTTGGTGAAGTCAGCAACCAAAGAGGTTGAAAGGGAATCCCTTCCTTATCTAGTGGGGAAGGGGGTTTCCTGCTAATAACAAGGATACTCAGTAGTTTGCATGTGTGTGTTGAGGATGGGGTACAAGAGTAACCCCATTTTTTTGGTAACATGGACCTGTAAACTCTACAGGACTCAGGGGGAGTACACTGATGTCATGGCCCAGTGCCATGACATCCTTTTGGTGAATACACTGCAATGGCAAAGATGTGACAGTTATTGGTCCCCTGCAGGCTCCTCCTACATTCCCTCTCATCCTTGCACCTAACATTTCAACTTCCACTTTAAAATAAACATTGATGAGTCTCATGGATGGTTCCCCATATGTGGAGCAATTCAGTGTATGATGTCCTTCAACCTTCAGAGCACTTTTTATAACTGTAATTGAGAAAGCAATTGATCACTGAAATGTATTCTCCAGAGAAGGGCTATCTTGTGGGTTGGAGTTCCAGCACCAAGATATAAATAGAAATAAGGATATTTTTCAGCTAATTAAGCCAAACAGACAAAACAAACCATATTTACCTCAATTATCTGAATTCTGGCTCACCACTATTAACATTTGGCTCAGAAATTCTAGTCTTCTCTTTTCTAGGAACAGTTGTGTTTTGTTTTGGCTCTGGTTATCTGGCTTATTGCCTGGGTTCTCTCATCAGTGACTACCACAGTAGGGTTATTCACAGAAGTGTTTCATAAGCACAGACTGAGAAGAGGAAAAGAAGAAAGGAAGGGGGGCTAGTGAGCACGAGAGAGAGAGAGAGAGAGAGAGAGAGAGAGAGAGAGAGAGAGAGAGAGAGCAGAGAGAGAGAGAGACAGAGACAGAGAGACAGAGACAGAGAGACAGAGAGAGACAGAGAGAGAGAGAGAGAGAGAGACAGAGAGAGAAGAGAAGAGAAGAGAAGAGAAGAGAAGAGAAGAGAAGAGGAGAGGAGATGAGATGAGTGAAGAGGGAGGGAGGAGAATGCCTCGCAGTGGGCAAACACCTAAGAGTTGATCTGAGCCAAAGGGTTGCTACTAAGCCCTGCCTCTTCCTGGCCCTTTCTGCCCTATTGATTGCTGAATTTATATTTCCCTCTACCCCTGAAATGGAACTTACAGTGTTGTCTCACAATCTGAGGGGAACATGTTCCCAGAAGTGCTGTACCTGTAAGTACATTATTTCAAAGGAGGTGTTGCTCATTCCTGGAGAGGCAGTGGGAGGCTCCACCCTAGTCGGGATTCCACAGAGCCACAGTCACATTCAGCTTGATGCTTTCTAGTCTCTATGCCTCATATTTGTGAGTGTGGGGGTCCAGAGACATCATTCTCAACTCCCATTACCTCCTAGTCACATCCAGCCAGCCACTCTGACTGGATCTGAGATCATTTTGTTCCATTATTTAAATCTAAGCATTGACCCTGAACCAGATAGAATAAGATGTGTCCCCAAGAAATGAAAAAGCTTTACTTCAAACATTCAACTTGACAATTTGGAGATTAACAAGTAAAAGGATGATGCTCAACCCCCGCCCCCCAAAATGGTGGGACAAGCATTTCCAATGTCTGCTTCATTGTGTGTGTGTGTGTGTGTGTGTGTGTGTGTGTGTGTGTGTGTGTGTGTGAATATGTGTGTGTATGTGAATATGTGTGTGTGTGTGTGAATGTGTGTGTGTATGTGTGTGTGTATTTGTGTGGACCCAAATACCACTGTTATTTATGTGTGTGAGCATCTTCCCCTCTGTCTGAATGTTTTGAATATAACATCCACTGGAATACTGTAATCTTTTGCAGTCTCGGATGGTGGGTAGGTTTTGGAGGGGTGGGGCTTGTGGGTTACAGGGTCTGGTGGGGGATGGTGGTAGTCCAACCTGACTGCAGGAGGTCTGCCTACTCTGAATACTGTAATCTTTGCAAACAAGATGTGTAGGCCCTAGAACTTTTCCATTTGGTTGAAAAGCCTCTTGAGTGGCTGAAAACCTACTAGGTCTATGTTGCTCTTATGTAGTTATGGGCATGCTAGGCCAATAAGACCCAAACTTTGTAGTTATAAAATCTAATCATGTTGCCCATTAACTCTTCATTCAGAGCTTATAGAATTTATTAGTTTTTTTTTTTTTCTTTCCTGACTCAAAACTGAAGAAATCCCAAGCTTGCCGAGTTGAGGCCTTCTAATGTCTGCCGTCAGTGTCGAGTGCCTCTGAGTTTGCCAAGATGTTTAGCTCTGCTGCCTGCTGGTGAACCACACACATCCCAACAGCCTCGAGACCCTGTGTCATCAAAGACTTTGAGAAACCACACCTGAACTCTCCCAACAGAGATCTCGTAAGTGAAGAATGGGAGCAACTTAAAGACTATATTTTACCCAATAATTCTGCATGTTTTACATTATACAGGACTGCCCATGAATATCCTTGAATCCCTCTATTTACCCCCACCTCTAGAGGTATCCCCCCCTAGTCCAAACCATTTCCTGTAAGAGAATAATAGTCCCCTAGCTGGCAACCCCCAACACCATCCCTGCCTTCCTCGGTCTCAACAGCCAAAGAGATATGTTTTACTATTTTTAATTATGCGCATTCATGAGGCGGTCTGTGTGTGGGTATGTGGTCATGAATGCAATGCCTGCAGACAACAGAAGAGGGTGCCAGGTTACCTGGATCTAGAGTTAAGAAGCATTTGTGCTGCCTTGTGTGGGTGCTGGGAATGAAAATTGAGTCCTATCCAAAAGAAGGGCCTTTAACTGATGAGCCATCTCTTCAGCCACAGCCAACAGGATTTTTGAAAAGATGGATCTAATCATATCATTTTCCGAGCATAAAAACAGATAGTGACTTCTTAAAACGTAGGAATAATGGAAAAACTCTCTGCAGCCCCTAGCCATCCTTCTCTGTGTTCATCACACCCTGCTTCCCATACTTCTCATTGTTTCTATGCCTCAGCTTCAAAATCCTATGCCTGCAATAATGTTTTCCTCTTCAGCTATAAAAAGGGCAGAGAGTGGGACATGCTTATAAGTACTGGTTCTGAAAAATACTACCTGTGGTTACATTAAGGTTGTCTTGAGTTACTTTATGAAAAATGGGTTCAAACAAAGCCCAGCACACAGCACATACTCAGTGAGTGATGCCTCTTATTGGAGATGGTACATCCTTCTATCAGCTCTGAAGGGTCTTCCACAGGAAGGCCTCTGAAATTCTCCAAGACCAATTCAGGACCACCTAGTTGATGTACTCAAATCTCTGAACTTATTTGTGATACTTGATTATTTGGAGCTAGGTATTGGGGCGGCTATTGGAATAATTTCAGTCTCCCTTGCTAAGCTGTTATCTGAATGAGATGAGGAACAGTAGCTAGTTAGCTCAATATTTATTCCAAGCATCTGATTCAGTGCCTGAAGTCTACTGGGTAGTCGATAGGTATTGAGCAAGAGATGTTGAAGTGAAGAGGTGGATGGGTGGAAGGATGGATGGATGGATGGATGAACAAATGGATAAATGAATGAACATGTCTAGTAAAGTGTTAAAACTGGTTAAAATCAATACCAAAAGAAATGCAGAGATCTAAGTACATCCTGAGTGCTGTGAAAATAAGGGCAAAGTTCAAACAAGAGCATGCTGCCAGTCATTTAGAGGAAGGGCCATTATCTGAGATTTCTCTTACAAATATTTACTTGGTGGGGAGGGACCCCTGGTGAGGCCTTGCAGAGTAAGGGCAGGGGTAGGAGGAACAAGGACTCACAGCACAGTGCTGAAACACACAGGTCCTAATGCCTGTCACCTGATTTAAGCTCTGCTTCTGCCAGCCCCCAACTGTCAAGAACGAGTTAGCTACTTCCCCAAGCCCTAGCTTTTCTCCGTAAAACAGGAAAATGATAATGGTCTTCAGAAGGGTATTAGGAAACTTAACTAAAATTTGGTTGTTAAGTGATCCATCTGCTCGCTGCCTAGAGCATAATAATAATAATAATAATAATAATAATAATAATAATAATAATAATGTCATGCTGGTGCCAGTCTTAAGACTAGTTAAAGGAGGGGCGTAGGCTGTCTTGCTGTGCTGTCAGAGAATGGAAGGGCTGTGGGTGAATGAGAGTCCTCAAGAAAATCTGCAAAACAGCACAGCAAACAGCTCACAGAGATGTGTTTTCCATCGACCTCGGACTTCACATCTTATCCTTCTTGCCGCCCCCTATAATGTACCCAGTGTCTCAGGAGGCATTACCATTGATGAAACTAGCTTTCTGATGACTTCAATTATTATCATTTGAATGTTTTCAAATGTGTATAATCCTATAGAAGCCACTCATTTTCTCTTAAAAAAATAAATAAAGCCTAAAGTAATCTGGTTGTACAGTGTCTCCTAGGCCACCCTGAAAAGAATGCGGGATATGTACTTTCTAAGTGTCTCGTGTCTCCTTTATTTCCTCATTCACCAGCAGAAAATTCAATAATAGACCCAACACAATTCACACAGAGGGGAGAAAATCTCCCGTACTGGTCCTCGGGGAAGAGACACGAGGCTGATTGAAGAGTGGAAATTTAATCGCTGCCTGACCTTCTGAAGCAGAGGCGGTCTGAGCTATTCTCACAGTTGTGCCTTTAGCAAATGGATGATTGTATTAGCCCCGCTGAAAAAGCACGCCAAGCCGCAACATCTGGGGACCACCAAGACCCTGCGGCTCCCAGGCAGGCAAAAAGTCAGTTTCCACTTGGTGTAGTACAGACTGGGTGACCATGACTGGTGGGCTCTATTTGTATGTACCTTGATGCTCTGCATAGTCAAGGACCTGATGCAGCCTTCCATAATAATAACAGATCCGAAGCCCACTAAAAGTTATCCTTGGTGATTCTGAGCAGGAAAGACCGAGAATAAGCAATAAACTATTCTCTGGATAACACTCTTTCTGAACTTCTTTTTCCCCCCTTTATTTGGTACTCCACACTGGCTTTCTTTGGGAAGTGATTTTTCCATAAAGAAATAGAAATCTTTTTTACTTTTTTCCGTGAGAATCATTGCACACATGATAGGAAAGAAACAAAAGAAGTTGTGGTGAAATCGATGAGAGAGAGGGGGGATTCTGCAGGCGGTGGACGTCGAGATCATGATGGGAAGATGCAGAGAGATGACCCGCCACACTAATGGAAGCCCATGTGGGATCCGTCCCTGGTGCATGGGCAGGCTTTTGGGAGCCCGGTGCTTGTGGTGTGACGCCTTGTGTGCAGCCTTGGTGCAGTGGGGAGGGGCTTGGACCTGCCTATACTCAGTGTGCAGGGCTCTGCTGACTCCCCATGGGAGACCTTGATTTGGGGGATGTGGGGATGCGGGGTGGCTTGGGAGGGAGGGCTGGGGGATGGGAGGAGAGAGGAGGTGGGATCTGTGGGTGATATGTAGAGTGAGTAGAAAATTTCTTAATAAAGAAAAATGAAAATAAATAAATAAATAAATAAATAAATAAATAAATAAATAAATAAATAAAAAGTTGTGGTGAGAGCTTGGTGTGAATGGTGATTTGTAGGCTAGGCACCATGAGTACATATTGAGAGGAAAGGGACCAGTAAACCTCCCTGACATACTGAGCCTCTTTCCCCAGCGTGTGGCCTTACTGCAGAGCCTGGCACTGTGTGCTCTGGACTCCATGGCAGCTGCGCCACGGGTTTGGTCCTGTGCACAGTTGAGAACAAGAGAACAAAGGCCCCCAAAGCAAACAAGGAACTCATCTTGGTGCTAGACAGGATCTGGAAGGATCTCTTCTACAGACAAGCTAGCACAGTGTGTTTTACCCTGTGGCCATCCTCTCAGCCATGGCTACGTATGAGAAAGCGCCCAGAAGCTGGGTACAGTGGAGTGTGCCCGCAGTGGCAGCACCCAGGAAGAAAAGACAAGGGGGCTGCAGTGAGAACTGGAGCCAGGCTGATCTATAAACCAAGTTATAGACCAGGGCTAATAGAGGCATTCTGATGCAGGAGGAGGAGAAGGAGGCGGAGGAGGGAGAGGAGGAGGGGGAAGAGGAGCAGGAGGAAGCTGCCACGGCAGCAGCATTCAGAGCTCCTGAAAATGAAAATGAAACTGCCCATGCACTGTTTCTGATCTGTAGAACTGGGAGGCAGTTTAGGCACCAGGGAGCCACGTTTACAAAGTATCTCAGACGATGAGCCAGTTGGCAGAACTCACGCTTTAAAGGCCAAACGGTGATTTCACTGTACAGATAACCCTGCCAATTCCATAGCATGTTGAATTAATTGCTCCCAGGTAATGTTGCAATGTGTTATACAGAAACCGCTCAGGATTCCTATTTTATGTGCGAAGAAAATGACAGAGTTGTGCAGAACTTCGCTCATTGGTGTGTACTTGATGAGTGAGAGAAAGACAATTCCCTCCCAGGTTTTTGGTACCTAATTTTTTCCACCATTCTGATAACTGTCTTCCTAACTATTGGGCACTGCACTTCAAAGACTCACAGGCCTTTAAATGCCCAGAGCTTTCTACCATTTCCCAAAAATCTACTAGAAATAATAGGAAAGCATTTAGAAATATAACTAATAGTTATTATTGCCAAAGTAATTTTTAGTTTAAAAGGTTGTATATTTATTGTGCTCACAACAATCAATGAACTGAATGCTATTGTGCTTTTTTTTTTTTATTCTTCTCTCATACATTACTTCCGGAGCACAATTTCCCCTCCCTCCACTCCTCCCAGATCCCTACCCTTACCTCCCCTCTGGCTCAGCCGTTAAAGGCTAGGCTCACAACCAAAAATAATATCTTCATTTTCATAAGCAGATAACTGAGGTTAGGAGGAGGTGAAGGACCTGCCTTTGGTCCTCTAGCCAGAGATGGCTAAGATTCCCATTCAAACCTGGCTCCTCTGCCTGCATGATCCTCCTCGGCTCGGCCTTACCACCCATTCTCAGACCTTTAGTAATAGCTCCTTTATTCTTCACTTCCTTTCCTGTCTGGTCACTTCGACGCTGCTCCTTCCTGATGAAGGGTACAAGTCCAGGTGGGCAAGAGCCTAACGTGCAAGCCTGTGATTCTGATGCAATCATCCTCCGCCAGCACTCTCAAAGAATAAATCACAGGAGAGAGCTGCTGTGCTTCTGTTTTGTTTTCAGCAATAATAGATGTTCAAGTTGCTATCAGTGCA
Organism: Peromyscus leucopus; assembly: GCF_004664715.2. Lineage (NCBI taxonomy): Eukaryota > Metazoa > Chordata > Mammalia > Rodentia > Cricetidae > Peromyscus > Peromyscus leucopus. The sequence continues at coordinate 28,610,914 of NC_051079.1, read as the reverse complement.
GGAGATTTCTCATCAACCAAACCTGCCTCCTCTGTAATATCTGCTGACCTTCTAGGCTGATGAACCTGCATAATTATTTACTTCGGCAGAAGTTGGGTTGGCATATTATGTTAGGGCCATAGCTCTGTCCAAATTAGGAACAGTGAGTATGAGATATCATGACCAGGCAGGCTGGCAGGGGGCTGGTGCTGTCAACTGTACCAGGCAAATGACAAAGGATAAGCTTATGTCAAGGCTAGAAGGGAGTTTAAGCTGAACACACTTGGTTTCCAGGTCAAAGTAGAACAAGTTTTGTTTCCATCAAATAAAAAAGACAGATCCTTAGGGTCACAATCCCTGTGCTCCTTCCTGATGAAGGGTACAAGTCCAGGTGGGCAAGAGCCTGGAGTGGAAGCCTGTGATTCTGATGCAATCATCCTCCTTGCTGTGTCTGTGTCTGTGACAGGGATTGTGCCCGCAGAAGCCTATATACATTACCCATAACTATTACTTTCTATGTTTCATAGAAAACCACTTAGCTTCCCTACTTTATTCTAAAGCTAATGAGCCTATTAGAACTAATTAGCATATTAATTTACTGACTGCTCCCTAACATAGCGTCTGGTTTTTAGCTCATGTATTTAAAAGTATTGACCAAACACCTACTACATATAAAGTTCCATTGCGAGTGCTGGAGCTAGAGTTGAAGAATAGCATACGCAACACCCTTGTCCTTGTCAGGATTGCACTCAGCACAGGGAGCTGAGAAAGAATGTAGTAAAAATTAATGATGTTCATAAGCTTTCAGGAGGCCTTTCTGATGGGGCAGCCATTGGCTCTGTACGGAAGAGTGGAAAGAAGTTTGTTCTATGGTGTTCTTAGAAGAGCACAGCAAAGCTCAGGCAGGAGGTTCTAGACTGCTTGAGGAACAGGAAGGAAACTGAAATCGCTGTGGGATGTTGACTAAGGATGTGTGGATGGTGTGGGATAGGATGGAGTGGGAGAAGGGAAGTAGTGAGTTTGAACACATAGACAGGAATCTACTCACGTTTTAGTTAAAAGCCAGAGTGCTGAAGACAGCACCCATCTTGCAGCAGCTGCCCACCTTGCTGGCCTTCTTTGGGCAGGTGTATCTTTGTCCTGTTCCTCTGAGGCAGAGCTGGATTCTTCTTGCTTCCTTGAGTCTTCTTCTTCAGAATGATCCATGAGCCAGGCAGTGGCAGTGCATGCCTTAATCCCATCAATCGGGAGGCAGAGAGCAAGGCAGATCTCTGTGAGTTTGAGGCCAGCCTGGTCTACAGAGCGAGATTCAAGACAGGCACCGAAACTACACAGAGAAAACCTGTCTCGAAAAATTCCCAACAAATGATCCATGTTCTGTGAGGTAAACACAGACAGTTCTAGCTCAGAAGGTCATATGACAACTCCTAGATGTTGAGAGAAAATCTGACTTAGGGAGAATGCTCCAGAAGTATTTTCCCCTTAACCAGTCTCATAGAGATCTGACTTTTTCTTCTGGGTCATGTGACTGGTCAGCTCAAAACTGGGTGCAGTGCAGACGCACTGTTTGGCTGAGTGATACAGCGATAGTGGCCACTCCAGTGTGAGAAAATCTATAAATACTTAATGTTGGGTTACAAAATCTCAATAATTAAAAAAATTAGAAAATCCATAGAACCTTGTGAAAGAGGTAAGCATTTTCTTTGAGTCTCCCAACTGATCTCCTAGCCAACTTCTCTTCACCCTTCAGGTCAGGCCTGAGAAATCCCCCCTTATAAGTCAAGACTTGTTTGTTTTTGATCCATGTTCTATTTTTTTTCTAATGCAGCTTTGTCACCCATCGTGGTAGTTATAATCGTATATGAGTATGTCACGGCTGTCCTCACTAGACAGAAATGCAAGGACTGTGTACATAATCTCTGATGCATGCATTCAACAAACAAGCATGCATCAAGCACTGTGGGCCAGGCAAGGAGTACAGTAACCAAGAATAGATCAGTTCTCTGATCTTATGCTCACATCCTATTTGGAAGGCTCAACTGCCCCTTGGACTGTGTTTCTCTATTATTCTCTCTTCTTCTTTCCTTCCTTCCCTTCTTCCAGAAAGACCTACAGAACACCTGATACACCCCAGGCCTTTAATTTGCTCCTGCAATGCAATGATGATGAAGACAGTCAATGGACTAGTTTGTCTTATAAGGATGTCTGTAAGGGGGGAGAAGGAAGTACAAATTGTTAGCTGGTGTCATATAACCTATGGTTGAACCTCAAAATTAAACTTTACATGGAACGATTTATCAACCTCATAAATATAATTCAGATTGTGTTCTATTCCTTGAGGAGACTGGAGTTACCTAACTATCAACAACTGGAAATATTTTGTTAATTGAATATAGACGCAGAGCCACAGAAGAAGCAGTGGGTGATGATGTACATCCCTTTCCACCTTTACTAAAAACTTGCAGAATAAAATCAAATAAAGCAACTTTCCATGTGGCATTTTACATACTCTCTCAAGCTCACACCACCCTCCTGGTGGCAAAACACCAAAATACCCACATTGTGAGAGAGCTGTGGAGCAAACGCCATCAAAAAATACTGGGCATTGTTTTAAAACTTACTCATGCAAAATGTCTTGCCTTTTCTCTCCCTCCATTTCTCCTGAAATAAGTGCAGGGTCCCACAAACATGCTAGGCAAGAGCTCTACCACTCATCTGTGTGGCTACCCTCTTCTTTCCCTTGGTAGACTCTATGAAATCTGATCATCTTGAGAAACCAAGAAATTTTGTGATCCTTAACAGTACGCCCCCAAAAAACCTAATGGATTTGAGCTCAACTGTCATCTTAGGCTCTGAGTCTTCAACTAAGTCTCTCTGAATGGATTACAAGGCCCACTGTGACCTGAAGCTTAGGTGTTATTTCTCCAAATTCCTGTGGTTTTTCTTACTACTATTTTGTTATTTCTCATGTCTCTTTTAACCTTTATTGCCGGTTTCTAAATATTTTTCTTAAAATTGATTAATTCATCTACACTTCAATTTATTTGCCTAAAAAGAAAATTTATATGGCTTATTCAAAATGGAAAATCAATACTAATTACGACAAATAGAAGGTAACTATAAAAATAAGTATAAGGAAACCAATTAATTATATAAGAATACTAGCTGTACATGTCTCACTGTAGCTGACATGAAGTAACAGGGATGAGGTGTCCCATTCCACTTAAGAAAACTTTAGCCCGGAGAGTGTGTTACACAGTGAAGGGCTTTGGTCTTTACCAAAGAGAAACATGTAGATTGGCTCCAATCCCTCCAGCCTTCTGTCCACATCCACAGTCAGTGACACAGGACAAGGAATTCAGGTCAGGTCTGTAGGACTACCAGACCTGAGGAAACTCTCTTGAGTCCAGAGACAACAAGGGGCCTATAATTCAGAGAATAGACAACCAGAGATGAATATGAAAAAGGATGAGGAACCAAAAGATATGCAGATATTTCCCACCAAGTACTCAGAAAAGTAATAACTGGTCATCATATGTATGCGAAGAAAATCCCTGAAGATGGAGAATAAAATGACACAAAAGTGTTAGAGAGACTTAGAGTCAGGGTGTACACAAGCCAGATACCTGTTTCAACCTACTAGAGCAGAAAATTTCAAGATTCTTGAGTTATTTAGTCAATTTGTCTTAAACAGACCTTGCCTTGGAAGTTGTGAATAATTGTCCCAGCATGGGTTACTGCCTCATAAAACTTACGAACAGGCAACAGCAAATCCCAAGCTGTCCGGTTGTTTTCAGGTAACTTAACTGTGATCCTGAACAAAGTTCAGAAATGTTTACAGGAATACAAAAATATCAACAAAGTAAAATTTAAAATGTCTTGAATAAGAAAATTACTAAACATAAAAAGAAACATAAAATACTTACCTTATATTCAGATAAAAAGCAACAATTAATTAATTCAAAACTGACTTATATGCTATAACTAGCAGATAGAGCACTGAGAGTCATAAATGTCATATATTTCTTATTTGCCAAATATTAAATAGTGGCAAAGAAGATATGTAAGTGACTGAAATCATACCAGTAGATCTGAAGAACACAGTGATTGAGGAGAGCATGCTGATGGCTGAATAACAGGTTGGATGTGGCATATGAAATATTTTATGAACCTGCAGACAGAAACAGAAGTAATAATGAACTAGTGTAGAGAAGAGCTTTGAAAGGAAAAAGGCACAAAACTATGGGACAACTTCATGAAGCCTAATATATTTATTTGGTGTCTCTGAAAGAAAAGAGAAAAGAAAGATGACATAAAAATATCAAAAAAATAAGAATAAAATATAGCAATACATACTTATGAAAACGTCATGAAATCCATCACTAAACATGCTAACTTAGATAAAAAACATCACAAATTTTTACTTTATAAAATCATAGTCACAAATCTAAGAAACTAGTTGAAACTAGATAAGGGCACATCATAATCAAATTGACAAAAGAAAATCTTTAAATTTTCAGGGAGAAACAAGACACTTTCTGTGAAGAGGGACATGCTGAGGTCAGCATGGTTTCTCAGTGGTAAGCACACAAGCAGGAGGACAATAGGGGAGCATCTTTAAAATGTTGAAAGTGCTGTAGCCTAGAAACCAGAACCACAGAAAAATAACTTCCAGACATCAAGGAGAATATAGATGATTTCAGACATAGAACACCTGAATGGATTTAGCAGCAACAGACTTCTCTATAAGAAATATTGCTGAGGACCCTTCAGGGAAAAGAATAGTACTAAGTGGAAATGTGCCTACCCTCAAAGAATTAAAACTGTTAGAATGATAGATACATGGGAAAAAGAAGTAACATTTTTTCTTATTATGTAACTTTCTCTGAAACATAACTTTAAATATAAATAATAATATAATATCAGGTTAGGTTCACTACATGTGTGAAAGTGAAGACAACCATAATATAGTAAGAAGGGAAGAGATAGTTACAATATTGCAAATTTATTGTATTATCTGCAGAGTAGAATATGGTACTCAAAAGCAGAACATGAAAAGTTCATAGTGTATGGTATAAATCATATATTAAAACAATAACACTAAGAATATATTACTAATAATTCAAAAAGGGAATAAATAGAATGGTAAGAAAATTATTAAGAGAGAACAGAGAAAATAAGTGGAAAAAAGAACAGAAAAGATGAATGCAAAATGAGCAAGATAATGGATTTAAAAATAACTGTACCAATTGCAGCTAAAGTTTTCCTGGTTCTGTTCAGCTCCCGAGGCCCTGTGGCTGGCCGCTTGGACCCAAGTAACACACAGAGATTTATATTACTTATAAACTGTATGGCTGTGACAGGCTTCTTGCTATCTGTTCTTATATCTTAAATTAACCCATTTCTATTAATCTATAAGTTGCCACATGCCTTGTGGCTTACTGGTGTTTTGGTATTGTGTTCCCCAAAATATTGTGCACCCTAGTAAACTTATCTGGGGTCAGAGACAGAACAGCCACTAGATACAAAGGTTAGAAAATGGTGGCACTCACACCTTTAATCCTAGCATTCCAGAGACAGAAATCCCTCTGGATCTCTGTGAGTTCAAGGCCACATTGGAAACAGCCAGGCATGGTGACTCACTCCTTTAATCCCAGAAAGCGAGCCTTTAATCCCAGGGAGTGATGGTAGAAAGCATAAAGGTATATAAGGTGTGAGGACCAGAAACTAGAAACATTTGGCTGGTTAAGCATTTGGCCTGGTTAAGCTTTCAGGCTTCTAGCAGCACAGTTCAGCTGAGAGCCATTCGGATATGAGGACACAGAGGCTTCCAGTCTGAGGAAACAGGACCACCTAAGGAATTGGCTGGGTGAGGAAGCTGTGGCTTGTTCTGTCTTTCCAATCTTCCAGCATTTCACCCCAATAACTGGCCTCAGGTTTGATTTTATTAATAAGAACTTTTTAAGATTCATGCTACATACTGGTACTTTTACATCTTGCTTCCTCTGTGTCTGATTGGCAACTCCTGACCCAGTCTTCCTGTTCCCAGAATCCTCTTCTCTGCTTGTCCTGCCTATACCTCCTGCCTGGCTACTGGCCAATCAGCATTTTATTTATCAATCAATCAATCAGAGCAACACATTCACTCACATTATCCCCAGCAACCAATCATTATAATAAATGTAAATTATCTAAATATAATCTGCATTTCCTCAAGGAAACAAATAAGTTAAAAGTAAAAAGATATGTTTTATTAACTTTCATCAACAGTAGGCTGACAGTTTGTTTTAGGGTTTCTATTGCTGTGAAGAGATACCATGACCACAGTGACTCTTATCAAGGAAAGCATTTAAGTGGGGCTGGCTTACAGTTTCAGAGGTTTAGTAGATTATCATCATAGCAGGAAGCAAGGCAGCATGGTCAGACATGGTGCTGGAGAAGGAATTCTACATCTTGATCTGCACGCAATAGGAAGTCAACTATGTCCCAACACTGGGCATACTTTGAGAATGTGAGACCTCAAAGCCTGCCCCCACAGTGACACACTTTCTCCAGCAAGGCCACACCTACTCGTGCAAGGCCACATCTCCTAATTGTGCCACTCTCTATAGGCCAAGCATTCAAACACATGAGTCTATGGGGACCATACCTATTCAAACCACCACACAGCTATACTAAGATAGACAATAGATTTCAGAGTAAAACATATTATTAGGGATAAAATAGATAATACCACTTGAAATTTAAAGGGTTCAATTTACCAGAAGCATATTAAAATTCTAAATGTTTATATATCTAATATATTTTCAAACAATGAATATAAAAAACTCCTCATGAAATAAAGTATACCCCAGATTTAAATATGACATTAAACATAACTATGAACCTATAATACTTCCCACTGATATCAAGGACAAGAAAGGGATGTCTGATCTTTTCACCTTTATGCGACAGAGCCATGCTGGTTATAACTGACAAGAAAGGGTACATGTACAATGGAAAGAAATAAAACTGTCTTTATTGGCAAGCAGCATGATGCTGGGCCTGGGAACAGTGCTCAGTGGATAAAGTGATTATTGCACAAATATAAAGACCTGATTTTAATCCCCAGGACCCACATAAAATCTGGGAGCAGTGATGTATATCTATAACTCTGATGCTGGGAGGTGGAGACAGGAGGATCACTAGAACTCACTCACTAGGCAGCCTTGTCAAAACAGTGAGCCTCAGATTTAGTGAGAAATCCTATCCCCCCAAATAGATGAACACACACATGCCCACACATGCATACACTCCCTTCTTCTACATACGTTAAAGAAAATCTGACAGAATCTTTGAATCTTCAAAACTCACCTACAGCTAATAAAATTTAAAGATGCATTGGTTAGATTTATGTCTACTTGACACAAGATAGATTATTTGAGAAATAGAACTCTCAACTGAAAAAAAAATGTCTCTATAAGACTAGCCTTTAGGTAAGTCCATCAGGCATTTTCTTGATTAATGATTGATATGGGAGGGCCCAAATTACAATGGGCAATACCATCCCTGGGCAGGTTGTTCTGGGTTCTGTAAGAAAGCAGGCTTAGCAAGTCATGAGGAACAAGAGTAAGTAACATTCTTCTCAGGCTTCTGGTTCAGTTTTTGCCTTCAGGTTCCTGTCTTGATTTTGCTCAATGATAGACTGTGACTCCAAAGTGTAACTGAAAATAAACCTTTTCCTCCCCACATTGCTTTTAGTCATGGTGTTTATACAGCAATAGACAAATAATTAATACAAAAGATAACAAGATTTAAAGGTCAGTACCTAAAATAAATTGCTTTTATATGCCCCCTAGTCCTAATTATAATTTAAATTCTAAAACCTTCAGTCCATAATAGAAAAGTCTTAAATATGTAGGGATAAATGCAGACACATTTGTAAATAATATGCATACTGAAAGCTAGAGTTCATTGGGAGGAGTGAGTGAGTGAACAACCATCTAAATAAGTGGAGAGAGATCTACCTGGTTCAATAGGCTTAATGTTGTTAGGAAGTCGGTTCTCCAAATTGATTTATAGATTCAAAGCAATTTAAACCAACCCAGCATGCCTTGTCATTGACTGACAACCTGGTCCTATAACTCACAGGAAAGTGAAATGACATCTAGGAATGCCAGTGTAGCAACATCGAAGCTGGAGAGAAACATGTTCTGATGCCAACATGCTGGGCTGTGATAACTGAGACAGTGTGAGGCAGGCATGACAGACACAGACCACAGGAGTAGAACAGAATGCAGCCTAGACCCATATTCACCTGGCCATTGGGTTCTCAACAAAGGACTAAAAGTAATTCAGTAGGGAAAACAAATTTTGTCAATAAATCCTGCTGAGTCAGTTGTATATAAATGCAAAACAATCCATACTTTAATCAACACATCAAACCACGGGCAAAAATTAACTCAAAGTAGTTTCTCATCATAACCTTAAAATCTAACAATGTAAAACTTCTAGAAGAAAATAAAAGAGAAAATCTTTAGGACGTTGGGCTTAGCTTGGACATTCACACACACACACACACCACAAAACATAAATCCAGTTCATAAATTGTATTTTCTCAAAATTAAAACCTGTGCTCTAGAAATCAAGAGAAGAAATAGGTAACTCAGGATGTAAGAAAATACTTTTAAATTAGCTGTTAAAATAAGCATGTATATGTTCATCTATACATATGTATGTAAAGCACTCTTTAGAATCAATAATATAACAACTCAATCTAGAAAATATAAAGAGTATTTGAGAATACACCTTAATAAAATGATAAAAATGTGGAAAACATACTAAAATTCACTGTGCTTAACATATTAGTCACTGTGAAGGATGGTTAAAAATTGAACTGAAATGACCATGATGTAAGAAAGTGCCTTAATTTGAAGAGACTGACTATAGGAATTAGCATTCACATAGTCTCCAGGAATTATCATAAAGTGGTATCCACACTTTGAAAATCAGCTTGAAACTGTATGTGAACCATACCCTTGTTTATAATTTCCCAAGTTGAATACATACCTAATGTCTGGTTCAGCCATTCCACTCCTGGACATTCACTCCAGGGAAATAAAAACCTTACAAAGTTTTGGATGGGGGTGTTCCCACATTCTTTATTATTGACAGCCAAGGGCTGGGAAGGAAGCAAATGTATATCTACAAATTAATGGGAACAGAATCAGTACAATCATACAAAGGGCTACTAAACCAATATGGGTGTACTCAAAACAAACAACTTAAGTTCCCCTAGCCAGGTCCCTACCCCAGACACGAAAGAAATTATATTATCCCATTTTCATAAAACTCTCAAAGATACAGCTTAATCTATAATGGCAGAAAGGTCAGCCATTGCCTGCAGATAAGGTGGAAACAGGCATGGAAAGCAAATTTGGAGGGTGACTATGGCAATAGTTTTATGAATACAGAGGCATATCAAAACTTTGAATTATGCACTTTTAATATACTCAGTTTGTATCGTGTTAATTATACATCCATAAAGCTGCTAAGAGTATCCTGTTGCCCAATTGAGACCTGCCTTCCCTATAATAAGAAAGATGGCTCCGATTAGAAAGTGTCATAGGCATAATGGGATGGAGGGCTTAACACTGATGCACAAGGGAATGGTAAGAAGATTATAAAGAAAATCACCTCACATTCCACAACTCGATTCGATGATATTGGATACTGTGGGACACGTGACACCAGGAAGAACATGGCACAGCATAGAATGTATTACCAGGTGGTTCTGTTTCACAAATCTTGAATTGAGCCTGGAGTCTCAGTCTTCGTCAGTTTGGATGTGGCCATCACTGCTTAAGTGAGGAATCCAAGCTGACTTCCCAGGTTCCTACTAATGGAGTGATTATGGTTTCTCAGAGTTTACTTACACCCTAACATTCAGTAGACATTTACTGACTGTGATTTTCTGCAGATACAAAGCTTGATTTCAAGTCAAGGTCTGTCATAAATGGCAAAGCATGAAAACAGGTATTTGCAAAAGAAAAGGACGGAGAATAATAGTGAAGAGAAGGGAACTGCCATGGGTAGTATTCTGACAAAAAGCAGAAAGGCAATGCATTACCCATTGGCTGCTGCTGCACGGAATGAAATGACATTATAACTCAGTGGGCCTCATTATATCTGTCTATAGCAGCACTTCTCAATGTTCCTAATGCAACAACAGTTTAATATAGTTCCTTGTGTTGTGATGACCACCAACCATAAAAATCTTTCAGTGCTACTTCATAACTGTATTTTTGCTACCATTGTGAATCATAATGTAATATCTGATATGCAGAATATCTGATATGGGACCCCTGTGAAAGGGTCATTTGACCCCCAAAGGGGTCAAACGCCACAGGGTGAGAACTGCTGGTATATAGGAACATGGTATCCCCAACAACAGGTACCCCACAGTTTTCAAAATCTGAATTGAAAGCAGGAGTCCCTGTGGCTATGCATGAAAAGGAAGACAGAAAGAGGACTGTAGACTTACATAAGCTATAGTCTCTGAAGTGCTTGCCCTAAAAGACAGAAAATTGTCTGTTGTATTCACTTCCTATTTGTGCTATCACATGGACTACAGGAGTCTAAAAAGAAATGCACCAATTTATTGCCTTACAATTCTAGAGATGATCAAAAGCTGACACAGTTCTATTCACCTAAATCTAAGGTGTTGGCAGAGTTGCATCCCATTTTTAAAAGGTATAGGTAGGCATCTACTTCCCTGTCCTTTCTAATGATGGTCTGCACTCCTTGGCTTATGGCACATTCCTCCATCTTCAAAGACAGTAATGACAGGCTGAATCCTCTTCAAATTGCAGCTCGTTCACTGTCTCTTCCATCATCACATTCCTCTTTTGCTTCCCAACTCCACTCTTACAGATCACCCTTGTTACACTGGGCTCTCACCGATCATCAAAGACATCCGAGGTCAAGAGCCTAAATTGAAATTACATGTAGAAGGTAGTGTTTCATCATGTGATAAAATGAACATAACACATCTCACATAGTCCCAGATAAGGAATAAGAATAATGATCTTGGGATGACACAAAAGGATTTCTGGGGTGGATATAAAATGAATCCTCTCATAGTGACCTCAGAAAGGCAAGCTCATCGAACACGTAGAACTCTCCTGACAGGGAAGACTTGGAGCCGAGCTAGAAAGTCATGATGGAAACAGGGTGGAGTTTGGTGATGAGAAAGAACATGTTGCTGTGAGGCTCCTGCTTCCTAAAGACTTTATACCATAGTGCAAAATTGCTTTGGCCAACACATGAGCCTGTGGTACAAAGGTTGCAGAAGCTTGCTTTCTGCAACCACACATACACACATACCACATACACATACACCACACACACATACACATACCATAACACACACACATACACCACACATACACGCACACTATACCACACACATACACATATATACATACACCACATATGCATACACACACCACAACACATACACACACATACACCACACACACTATACCACATACACACATACACATACCACATACATATACACCATACACACATACACCCACATACTATAACACACACACACACACACACACACAATCTTAAGTCCCCCAGAAAAAATAAACAAGCTGTTTAATCTCTTCATGGTTTGCTTTCCTCATCTTTAGCCCCAAATGACGGTGGAACACATCACATGGGATTGATACGGATATTAAAGGAGTTTATAGCTATGAAGCAACTAGAATAATAATTTCTAGTACATATAATAAACATGTGGGTGCTAGTTTTAAATATGTTTTCATTTTCTTAGCTCCTTTCTCTATCACTCCACCGAATATTTTTTCATTATCTGCCGAGGTATTTCTCTCTTCTATGAAGGTATAGATAGATCCCTTGAAAACAGGAATTTTGTCACTCTATCTTTATCCTGAGCTCTGAACCAGTCCCGACATGCAAGCATTCAATGAGCCACTGGGTGAAACTATAAAATTGGGCTCAATAGATGAGATCTACATGAACAGCCTGGACATGAGTGGGAACAATGAAGGGCGAGAGTCGAGGAAAAGAGAGCGGGAAATCCTAGCTGGATCAAGAAAAGAGAGGGAGAACAAGGAATAGGAGACCATGGTAAATGAAGACCACATGAGAAAAGGAAGAAACAAAGAGCTAAAGAGGCCCACAGAAATCGACAAAGATACCCCCACAAAAGACTGCTGGCAATGGTCGAGAGACAGCTGGTACTGACCTACTCTGGTGATGGGATGGCCAAACACCCTAATAGTTGGGCCAGAAACCCCATCCAACAACTGAGAAATCTGGATGCAGACATTCAAGGCTAGGCCCCGGGTGGAGCGCTGGGAGTCTAATTAGTGAGAAAGAGGAGGGTTTATATGAGCAAGAATTGTTGAAACCAAGGTTGGATAAAGCACAGGGACAAATAACCAAACGAATGGAAACACATGAACTATGAACCAAAGGCTGAGGGGCCCCAACTGGATCAGGCCTTCTGAATAGGTGAGACAGTTGATTGGCTTGATCTGTTTGGGAGGCATCTAGGCAGTGGTACCAGGTCCTGGGCTCATTGCATGAGTTAGCTGTTTGAAACCTGGGACTTATGCAGGGACGCTTGGCTCAATCTGGGAGGAGGGGACTGGACCTGCCTGGACTGAGTCTATCAGGTTGATCCCCGTCCTCGGGGGAGACCTTGATCTGGAAGAGGTAGGAATGGGGGGTGCGCTGGGGGGAAGGGGAGGGGCAGGAAGGGAGAGAACAAGGGAATCTGTGGCTATTATGTAGAACTGAATAGTAATGTAAAATAAAATTTAAAAAAAAAATGGGCTCAATTTGAAGTCAGGAAGACTTGAAGTAGCAATTGTATGAAAATACTGAAGCACACCCCCCTTTTTTTTTTGCTACAGAGAAACAAAGTGTGAAAAACAAAACCTACCAGAGTATTATGAATGCCCATCTTTAGCTAGTGAGATGGTCCTTAACATTTACTTACTTTGTACGTCTCTAACTTTCCTTTAATGGGAGAGTGGAAAGGGAGAAAGTTGAGTATATACCAGAAGGCCATCTTTTATAAAGACTGAACCCTGCTCTAACCAAAGACACATAAAATACAGAAACAGAAGATACAAAAAAAAAAAATAGAGAAGATGACATCAGCTTGGGAATTTTGGTATCTTTATATGAATAGAAGCATTTTTGTGGTTGTATCTTCAGAGACATAGGTGTTTGCACGTACTCCATGCAGTCATTCATGGACCCAGCCTCATGGAGGCCCTGCCATCAATAGATGGTTTCTACGTCACCATGGTCTCTGCATCTGTCTAAAAAAGAAGGAAGTGGGGCGTGGGAAGGCTAAAAGAGAAGGCAGAGTATGGTGAGCTCACTTCTGCCCACGTTCTCCTGGTCTTGATTCAGTGCCATGCCACACTCACCAAGAGAAGCTAGAGGGTCTGTCTACCCATGTGCCACAGTGGAAAAGGCATGGTTTTAATGAACAGGCAGACAGAGTCTCCCCAACACTGCTCTGTTCACTCACCGTTCTTCTCCTGGCTGGGCTGACTCCTCCCTTTACAATCTGCTCTGCATAGTGCTGCTGTTTCCAAATACATTCATCATGTCATTTGCCTCATTAGTTCTCTATCACTGGGAAAGTTTGAGTCATGTCTTGGTTCGTGGCAGAGCTGAGGCTGTGTCCCAGGTCTCCATAATGATGCATGAACTCATTTTGTAGCACCAGAATTCAGTTCAAAAGATTTGATTCATTAATTATTTCTTTTTAGGCATATCTTTACTACCAAAGAGAGATTGTTGTAATAAGACAATATAAAATAAATTTTAGGACCATTTTTGGAAGCATATGTAGTCAAAAGGATATGAAGCTCATTTATTCAGCATTGAAGAGTTTGGGAATGGATTGCTCTCAGAATGCTGTGTAATTAGCAATTGGTTCACTACCAACATATCTGCTACCTGAACACTGGTAATGGGCAAGTTTTCCCCTAGTCTTTGCCATATGTTACCTAGATTCTTGCATTTCCAACACTCTTTAGCTGGCCCAGCTTTCTGAGTGAGGTGAAGGGACCGTACTTTAGTCAGTGACCATACCAGCAAGATCTTTCTCTTAATAAGCCCCAAAATAGAGATACCATTTTCACCAGAGCAGAAGTAGGCATGAATTAACATTATGGTCAAGAGGTCGAAATCATGATTAGCTTAATCTACTTTCTATAGACTGGTTATTTTGCCTTTTAAAATGGTCTCTGTCGAAAAACCAAATAAATAAATAAATAAATAAATAAATAAATAAATAAATAAAAATAAAAAAAAAATAAAATGATCTCTGTTCTAACAACCCTTAATGGTGATTTGGTGTGGAGTATTCAAAGGCTAAGAGTATTATCCATTATATTTTAAGAATAGTCATTGGGTTGGAGAGATGGCTCAGTAGTAAAGAGCTCTTGGTGTTCTTCAAGATGACCCAAGTTCAGTTCCCAGCATCTACTTCAGTCTGCTCACAACTCCAGGGGGTGCGATACCTCTGGCCTCCATGGGCACCTGCAACTCACATGACATACCCACATGCAAATACACACTATCTTAGTTAGGATTTCTATTGCTGCAATGAAATACCATTATCAAAGCAACTTGGGGAGAAAAGGGTTTATTTGGCTTGTACTTTCATATCACAGTTCATTATTGAAGAACGTCAGGACAGGAACTCAAACAGAATAAGAATCTGGAAGCAGGAGCTGAGGCAGAGGCCATGATTACTGGCTTGCTTCTCATGAGTTGCTCAGCCTGTTTTCTTATAGAGCCCAGGACCACCAGCCCATGAATGGCACCACCCACAATGGGCTGAGCCTTCTCTCATCAATCACTAAAGAAAAAAAAAATTCCCTACAGGCTTACCTACAGCCCAATCTTATGGAGGCATTTTCTTAATTGAGGTTCCTTCTTCTCAGATGACTGTATCTTGTGTCAAGTTGGCATAAAACTATCCAGCACACATACACGTAATTAAAAGTAATCAAAATAAATAAGAATGATGCTATATTGGTGGCATGTAGCAGACTCAACATCCTCCTTCTCACCTCCCTCCCCAACGCTTTTACTCTCCTTCTCCTCCCTACTGAAGCTATACTAGAATATTTTTATACAACTATGGCTCCAAACATCCTTTACTTCAAATGTATCCCAGTTTACAGTCATTTAGTGGCTTACTTGGGAATTCAATGTTCACTGAATTCATGGGTATCAGGATTTGGCTCAGAGCTACAGATAAAAAGATAGATATAATCATATGTAGTAGTTTAAATGAGACTGTACACTATAGGCTCATATGTTTGATTGCTCAGTCCCTAGATAGTGGAACTGTTTGGAAAGGACTAGGAGGTGTGGTCTCATTGGAGGAGTTATGTAATTGAGGGTGGGCTTTGAGGTTTCTAAAGCCCACACTGGGCCCAATCTCTCCTTATCCTTTCCATCTATCTATCTATCTATCTATCTATCTATCTATCTATCTATCTGTCTGTCTGTCTATCTATCTATCTATCTATCTATCTATCTATCTTTCTCTCTCTCTAACCATGAAACTTGCAGATGAGATATGAGTTCTCAGCTACTGCTACAGCAACACATTTGTCCATTTACTACCCTACCACCATGCTCCCTGCTAGGATGATCATGGACTAACCCTGGAAAACTGTAAGCACTTAACACTTCTTTTATATGAGTTGCCTTGGTCATGCTGTATCTTCATAGCCATAGACGCTAACCATATTTGGTTACTCTCCTCTCAAAGGAATGGAAGTGCTCCATGAAACAGCGATGAGAAGGCCATACTACCAAGCTGGGATGTGTGTTTCTATTTTCTAGGAGACCCCAGACACTCCAGGCATGCAGAGGTTGTAAAACTGTGGGATTATGCAGAAAACAGATAGGATGAAGAAGATGGGGCGGGGGTGGGTAGTTGGCAGTTTCCTTGTGTAATTTTATCTGAGAGGCAACCATAGCCCCAGGCCTGGAGGAACATGAATCTACCTGAAACACTTAAACAGAGCTAGAAACTATTTCATGCAAAAGTTTGCTGATTCTAAATTAGCTGAATTTTTTACTACTGTTCAAACTAAATAGCGTATGTCCTCAAGCCAGTAATAGGCCACAGGCTCCCTTGGGTGGCCCACAGACTCCCCGCCTTCCTCACTGGCAGGTAGACTCCTGGTCAGTCAATCCCTGATGGAAATTGTAACATTTCAAAATAGGGCCTTGAGATTTGGAGAAAAGACAAAGCTTCTTTTTGTCTTTACTTAAAACCACTTGAGTCTGCCCATGCCAGAAGAGTCCTTCCAGTAGCCCAGCCTAGGCCTTAGGACCAGAGTCTCAACATCATTTTCTTTTTCTGATGAATTTTCCCCATGGCACTCTAGGAGTGTGATACAGCAATAACCACTGACTCAAAGTCCCTGTCTCTTTTGCAAAATTATCTGCAGGAAGCCTTGTTGTTCTTCCCAAAGCTACTGAATGTGTGTGATAAAAGTGGGCAGAAAGTGAAAATTAACATATCAGATAGTCCATGTCCATGTGAATCTCATGTCTGCTCCATAGGTAACAGTATAGTTCATTTGTCTACATAGTACATAACTACCCACACAACAAACATTTGGGGAACTTCCTATCACTATTAAAACTGTAGTGATCTTATTTAGTGAAATGTTCAATACAGTTGCTACCTGTAAAATTCGAAGGCTCATAGCCTTCCTGTGTGTAATTATGATTAAAGAGGACTAATTGCTCATTACAGGGACATCAAAATACTTTATACAGTCTTTGATTTCATAGACTTGATGTAATTAAAAATCCTACATTTTGGCATTTAGCCTGTCTTCTTATCTTTCTATGCAGTTAATAACTTCTTAGTAGAAAATTATCTTGTTAAATGGAACTATAGTGTGCTAAATGAACCAGCCAAATGTGTAGTATTCATTACCAATAATATAGAGGCCATAAGGTCTATTATGCCATTTATTGAGCACCTAATATGTGTAATTCTGTATGCTAATGAAAATAAATCACTAATTGATCTTTTCTCTTTTGCTGCAAAGTACTCCACAAACCTACTATCAGGGTGAATCCTTGAGTAAGATCATTTACTGTCTGTGAGTATAGTCTCACTCCCTAATTGTGGAATAACAATCCTGGTTCCCCCGATGTAGAGTTGTGGGATCCAGCACGATCTTATGAATGACCTTTCATAGCCTTTTCTCATCTGTTAAATGGGACTGGCCATGCTAGTAATCTCATTGTGACTAGAAAGATGAAATGAGATAACCCACATCCTTCATCCAGCATTTGTCATGTGGTACACACCACCATTTCTCCAAAATGTTGACTAATAAAACCCCAACACTGAAGTAGACAGAGTCCACCGAAGGAAGCCTGGTTTACTGCGGGAAAGTTGTGGCTTCTGGTCCTGCTTCTATAATTCATGCGGAGGCTCTTGATTTACCTGTGTAAATAAGAGGCTTGGGCTGGTATTGATGAGGTTCAACAACTATTCTCTGTAACCTAGAGTAAGCTTTGAGTGCTCCTGGCAATTCCGAGCTCTGTATTTCTATCTAGGTTAACTAACCTCAATGCAAGGATGTGGGTTAAAATGAATAGTCTTGGGCAGTGTGAAAATTAGCTACAGATAATATAACGCTTGGTATTTCTATAGAAACATTACCCTAAACAGGAAAAGTGTGGGAGAAGTACTTGCACCTCAGCCTTCCTGTTCCTTTCTCATCTTCCTCTTACTTTGCCTCCCTAAGCAGTTGAGTGAGATGGAAAGGGGAACTGGGTGGTGGGTTTGGCCTTCTCCCAGTAGGAATGTCCCTGGCCCAGAATGCATCGTAAGTGTTCTGCTTTGTTACTAGGCCATGGCTGCCCTCCCTCTGCCCTGGCTGCATAGTAGGTGGGCTTAATTCAGATAGAAAACTGTTGGCAGTTACGGATCCAGGTTGTTTTAATGCAACTTTATCGGTAGAACTTGTATTTTGATCTTTAGCCATCTCGTTTCCATCAATACCTTTCTCAATGGGTCTAAAACTAGATGGGGAAGTGAGCTGTTATTTATGTGAGCCCTGGAAGTCTCCATAAATATTTT
Organism: Peromyscus leucopus; assembly: GCF_004664715.2. Taxonomy (NCBI): domain Eukaryota; kingdom Metazoa; phylum Chordata; class Mammalia; order Rodentia; family Cricetidae; genus Peromyscus; species Peromyscus leucopus. The sequence continues at coordinate 28,592,766 of NC_051079.1, read as the reverse complement.
AGGGTCTATTTGAATTGCTTAGAAGCAAAATTCGAGAGCCCAGTATGTCTGTTTACATGAAGATACAATTCTGTAGCCAGGCCAGACCACACAGATCCAAATTTTCCAAGAACCTATAAAGAGGTATTCCTGGTTAAAAGGTAGGAGACTTTGGAGTTCAGCTCTGCAGCCACTGCTTTCGGAGCCAAACCTCCCTGGTTGGGGACTTTTCCACAGGAATGTGGCTGCCTGCACAGTTCACCATGCCTCAGGTAAAAGGTTCTCTGTTCTGGCTCGGACACCCTGAGGAGTTCTCCATCTTGTACTTATTTAAACATTCTTGACCCTAAATAACTTGGATGATGAAAGGGGGTCTTATTTCATCTCCCCTGGGCTGTTTCGCATGGCTACAAGCATGTTCTGTGAGTTATGGTTCAGCACTCATTGGGAAAATGCACTGGCCTTCCCCCATTCACATTGACACTTTGACCATCCTACATATTCCGTGATTGCACCCACCCATGTAGGTTATTATAGCTCATGTCTTTCCACTCTTTCTGTCAATTTTGGCAAGCATGTGAGAGATGGGTTTAAAGTTTCAGTTAAGGAGCCTATTAGGCTGTCTAGATACTGAAAGTAGTGTTTGCTTTCCTATGAAATATGAATGCCAATCTACCCCTTGCATATAAGTATCATGTGGGAGCCACTGAGATATCTTTACCCAGGCTGGTGCACTGACCTAGGGAAGTTAGGACCTTTCTTAACCACCTCCGTAACAACGGTATCTGAAAGAAATGAAAATGATGCTTTTGAGCTATAGCTGATGCACTCTTCTAACCATCCATTGATTTCACAAATGGCTTCTTTCCCAATTTGTAAAAGAAACTGATGAGCCATTTCTTTTAGCCACTGCCCCGCTTCAGAAAGAGCTTTGCCTCTTTCCTGCTCATCTATTTTCTTCACTCTGAGCCCTCACTCCAGCCTCAAGCAAGGCAGAAATTTCTTTTATAACACTTCAAAACCCTTCACATAATGCTGGTCAGGTCCAAAGAAGAATAGTTATCCCTGCCTGGATTTTATTTTTCCCAACATTAAGGCCCCTTCATTAGCTATTGGAAAAGGAGGATTATTAGATGGGGAAGCCAGGGCAATGGGTATCCACCTCTCAAGTTCTCTTTGAAAACATGGAGCTCACCATCTGCTCTTTGAGAATGGTGTTCTCCTGATAATACCAGCTAAGATTGCAGAGGAAGCAAGAGTAAGGTCTGAGTTCAGAAAGGCTTCATTTGAGTCACTTTTACTTACAGAGTAGGCTAACATTTATGTTCAAATATTAAAAAATGATAGATCTGAAGATCAGTGACAGTTTTAATATTGTTTCTTTCTTCAAACTCATTGTCTTCACCTATCTCTGTTTCTGTCTGCCTGTCTGCCTCTGTTTCTGTCTCTTTCTGTGACACACACACACACACACACACACACACACACACACACACACACACCATTTTTTTTCCAGTGGCCTGTCATTCATGTGCAGCTAAGTAGAACACTGTCAGAAGTGTCTCTCACCAAACCAAAAGCTAGGGAAATAGCTTCCAGGCACAGAAAAAAGCAGAAGGCTCCCCACACTTGTCTGGTGTTATCACCTCAGGATCCACAGTTCAGTCACGGGAGACCAGTGACCCAATGGGTGAATGTCTGATATGCTTCCAATGAAAATAATACCCTAACGATTGCAAAGGAAATACACAATACTCTAACATCTGCAAAAGAGTGACAACAAATACTGATGTGCCTGTCAGTCATGATGAACTGTGTCTCCGGATACTTCAGCATCCCTTACTTAAATAAACAGACATCAGCATCACAGGGGAAGCAGACATCTTTCATTGTACTCTCAGAAACATTTATCTCTCTCTAATTTCAGAACATAAACTCTCACTCTAAATGCAAACTATATCAGATCCATTCTTGGCAAGGTATGTGTCTACATAGCAGCATATACTTACCAAGGTTCTATAGTATTACTACTGTGTGTACCACTTCTAGATTAAATAAGGGGCGTCCAATTTTATCTTTTCTCATTAATGATCTGTCCACATTGCCATGTGACAATATTCATTTAATTTTGGTATTCTACAGCATGCCATTTTCATCAATGTATTACAATTAGTACTATTTTCTGACTTGTGAACTTTTGAATCAGTGCCAGGTTTTCTTTACTGAAAAAAGAAATGTTGCAAAGAGCAGTCCTTGGTATGTCATTCTGTTTCACAAGCTTGGAAAGCTTTTACTAGGATGGACGCCTAGAAGTTCAATTAAGGACCCAAGCTTCGCGTACTCCCAATTTTGCATAACACATTCCAGTAGCCGGTCTTTCTTTTCAGACATTCTTATATCACTAGCTCCAAAATAATGACAGGGAGACTTCTTATTAATTATGAATGCTTGTTCTTAGCTTAGTCTTGTTCCCAACTAGCTCTTATAACTTAAATTAACCTACTATATACTAATCTACATTCTGCCACGTGGCTCTTTATCTCTCCTCCATTCTGGATGTCTGACTCCCTCCACGGCTGACTGGCTTAATCCCCTCATGCCTCAGATTCTACCTCTGCCTGGAAGTCCTGCCGATTCACTCCTGCCTATCAATTGGCCATTCAGCTCTTTATTAAACCAATCGGAAGATACCTTAGGCAGAGACACATCTTCACAGTATACAAAAAGATTATCCCACAACTCATAGAAGCCACACACCAAGGTTAGTGCTGTAGACCACATTCATGCTGTTGGTGACTCTGAGTTTTGTTTCCCTGCCAGTACTTCACATGAGTAAACTAATGTCACTACCAATTAATGGTTGTAAAATGTGTGGTTGTTTTAATTTACATTTCTTAGGACAGTAGTGAGACCAAGCATTTCTTTGATGCTTGTTGGTCACTTAGACTTCTTCAGACAATTTCTCCTTATATTTTCTCCTATTAGCATGTATAGCTGTTTACCTTAATTTCAGTGCTTTCTTGGTTCCTTAGATACTCTGTTGGATCATTCTTTTCTTTTCTCATACATACACAAGTCTAGTGTGCCTCAAAGATCAGTTAAGAATTTCAGATTTGGAGCTGTAGCTCAGTGGTAGAATGCTGAGTAGGCTCTAGTGTACGTAAGATCTTGAGTCAATCTCCAGCACTGGAACACAGAACAGGGGAGTTAAGAACTCTGTCAAGCCAGGCAGTAGTGGTGCACGCCTTTAATCCCAGTACTCAGGAGGCAGAGCCAGATGGGTCTCTGTGAGTTTGAGGGCAGCCTGGGCTACAGAGTGAGTTCCAGGAAAGGTGCAAAGCTACACAAAGAAACCCTGTCTCAAAAAACAAAACAAAACAAAACAAAACAAAAAAAAAACAAAACTCCGTCGATCTGGAGAGCAGAACTCCCAAGAGGTCCCAAGTAAGCTGACAGACAAGGTCAGAATCTAGACGTAGAGTGATGAAAAATCCCATGGATACAGTGTTGTCCTGATCTCAGCAGTACAAAGTAATGAGCCAACTAGAATAGATTTTCTCAGAAAGAGACTAGAATCTAAACTCCCTCACTCCTTTGAGTATTTTAAGCCATGATCTGACAATTGCTCAATCTGTGTAATGGAGTGCTGATCCCCCCCTTCCCAGGTAGCTTTGACTTTGAAGGAGAGAAGGTCGCTATGACACATTGACCTGGAACAGTGAGTTCCAAGGAGGCTTTCTACCTGAACCTGCTACCAGAGAGTGGACAACAGATTCCTAAGTAATGTCATGAATTAAATTGTTAGACTGGTTGTGAAAAGGTTTATTTTACAAAGCTGTGTTTCTAGAAACTTTCAGTGGTTGCTTTGCTTAGTGGGAGGGGAGGTAATTCTACTTTAAGTTGTAGAATGGCAATTCAACAATAATTAACTTTAGCAATTATTTATTAATAGGCAGAATCCACCTAGAGCCTGTAAATGAGAGAAGGGAGTTGAATTTGATTTCTTTTCCTTCCTAATGGAAGAAATGGAGAATTTCCCATTAGGGACCATTTTACCACCATGGGACAGCATGCTTTCTGAGTAGCACCATCAGGGGGGTTAAATATAAGTGCAACCCCATTAAAGGAAAACTCCAGAGTGACTATCATCTCCTGAATGTAGGAGTGCTCTTCCAAGATATCAGTGAGTTCAGGCAGGGACACATGAAATGGGAGGCAAAAGCTGGACACAGCTGTTTCAACAATCAGGACACTCTTGTTTCTACAGCCTCATAAAACACCAGGAAGAAACAAACCAGAGAGAAAGAGGTCCTTCTGCCCTGACTGAAGCCCACATCCTTCTCCATCCCCACCAGGCAGCAGCATCGCTAAAGCAGCCTAAAACCTATGTCAGCTAACCCCTCCAGCCTAAACACGGAAGTGACAGCATTAACCCACTTTAAGAACACTGGAATCTAAGACAACATACAACCTGCCCTCCTGTTTCAGACTTAATAACTGGCTTCAATCAATCTCTTCATGATCAAAAACAGACAAACAACACAGAATCTATTACAACATTCTGCGGATCAAAGGTAGATAGCTCTGTAATCAAGAACTGGAGAAAGGACATCCACTTGAAAAACTACTATATTAAATCAGCAATAAAGCTCTGATAGCACCTGCTCTGTTCTCATAGCAAAATTCAATAAGGCAGCCTCCGAGATAGAGGAGAAGGATTAGATCTTCATCTTATGCTGGGAAATAAAGGGAACTAGGTAGATAGTGACGTATGAAGAAACCAATATTACTATAATTAAAACTTCATTGTGATCAATAATGAAAAGCATGATTACCAAGGACTGCACTGGCAGCCTAAAGGAAGAGAGGGAGTCACTCTCCCAGATCAAAATGACAGATGGAAATGAGAAGCATGAGAAGTCAAAATAAAAGCTGAACACAATAGAAAGGTTCTTGCCTGAGCTGAGGATCTGAATTCGCAGATCAAAGATGTTCATCATGCAGCAAGCAAAACTGTTGAAAGGCGGCCAGCACTTACTCATATCCTGGTTAAATATTTGAATTTCCAAAGTAAAGATGATTTCTTATAAAGAGTCAGGTGGAGGGGGTTGAGCTGTGAGGCAGAGCAGATTATAAACAGGGGGGAAGAAAGCTGGGCTGTGACAGTCTTTTCTGCACACAGAGAGTCAAGAACAGTAGCATAAAATGCAATTTTCAAAATACTGAAAGATAAAATTAATTAAAACATCAAAAAAATCATAGGTACCCAAAGGTAGAAGTCTTAAGAATCGTTTTTTAAGAAATTATCTAAAAAGCCTAAATAAGTTATTCTTTAAATTAAAGTTTAGACTAGGGATGATTGCACCTGCTTTTTATCCCAGCACTCAGGAGCCAGAGGAAGACTGACAGAACTCTGTGAGTTCCAGGCCATCCAGAACTTGTCCAAAAAATAAATAAACAAATGGTAAAATTAATGATCTTTCTTTATGGAATTGCCTATATAATTATTTTGTATAAATTAGTACAAATCAGGAATGAGATTTTAATAACCTTGGAAAAGAAAGTGTATCATGCCAAAAGTAAAAAAAAAAAATTAAAAAACCTACAAGATTAAATTGAGGCTATGATCTCACAAACATGAAGAACTGAGAAAGGATCTTGGGGTAATTCAAGAAATCAGTGGGTTTCTAAATTGGTGTAAGGGGGCCTAACACAGATAGTTTTGTTTGTAATGTTGATAATCATACTTTGTAAAAAATTAAGAATGGGATGATTCAAATCAAGATATATGTCATTGTATGGAAAGAAGGTGCTGTGGATGATGGATTGATAAATAAAGTGCTGATTGGCCAGTAGCTAGGCAGAAAGTATAGGTGGGACAAGGAGAGAGGAGAATTCTGGGAAGTGGAAGGCTGAGGCAGAGAGATGCTGCCAGCAACTGAGATGAGAAGCATGATGTAAGATACCAGTAAGCCACGAGCCACATGGCAAGGTATAGATTTATAAAAATGGGTTAATTCTGCCTTTTAATCCCAGCACTCGGGAGGCAGAGACAGGCAGATCTTTGTGAGTTCCAGGCCAGCCTGGGCCACAGAGTGAGTTCCAGGAAAGGTGCAAAGCTACACAGAGAAACCCTGTCTCGAAAAAACAGCAACAACAACAACAACAAAAAAATGCCTGACACGGCCATACAGTTTATAAGTAATAAAAGTCTCTATGTGTTTGCTTGGGTCCAAGCAGCTGCAGGACTGGCAGGTGAGAGAGATTAGTCCTGACCATGGGCCACACAGGACCAGGAAAACTTCAACTACAAGAAAGTGTTAGGGAAAGAGGCTTCTCCACCTCCCACTGACTAGCCCAATGCCTGCTGTTATTAAGAATATTAGGTCATGGCTGGAGAGATGGCTCAGAGTTAGAGCACTGCTTGCTCTTCCAAAGGTCCTGAGTTCAATTCCAGCAACACATGGTTCACAACATCGTAATGAGATTGGTGCCTCTTCTGCCTGTGATACGTACAGACAGAACAATGTATACATAATAAATAAATAAATCTTTTTTTAAAAAAAAGAATATTAGGTCACATATAACAGTAATATATAGGTAGCCTTGTCTCCATAAGAACATACATAATGTATCAATAGTTATATTGAATACCTTCCACAGGAAACACCAGCAAGATCTGCCTTGGATCTAAGGACATCTTTTTTTTTTTTTTGGTGTTTCGAGACAGGGTTTCTCTGTGTAGCTTTGCGCCTTTCCTGGGACTCACTTGGTAGCCCAGGCTGGCCTCGAACTCACAGAGATCCGCCTGCCTCTGCCTCCCGAGTGCTGGGATTAAAGGTGTGCGCCACCACCGCCCGGCTAAGGAAATCTTTTAATCTTGATAAATAAACACAAATATGTATCAAAAAGTGTTCCTATGGCTTTTCTGAATTTAAAGCTTACAAATGTACTTGGCTCCCACTAATGATTCAATGAGCTTACATTCCTCCTGACAAGTTTTTGGCATTGAGTGTTATTTATCCAAGATGCCTTTAGTAAGTAAAATTACCCCATCAGTGTCAGGGGCTAGAATTGGATTAACGAGTTTAGAGTCAAAATAATTTAAGAAGCAGCAGTAAATGGACAGCCATTAAATTAATTTGAAATAATACACCATAAATTGAAAGTTCAGCCTCCACATTCATGAATCTATGTCCACAAATATTGTACTCAGTTTATTCACTACATAAAGGGGTTCTCTGTCTTTATTTTGTGTGTGTGTGTTTTCTGTCAATGAGAGAAACCTCAGATTACTTCCTACTAAGATGATGGAAGTTGATCCCTCAGAATGTAAAATATTTAACAAGCATTGGATGCATGTGCATTTTCTAAGGAGATGGATATGTGGCATGGGGGAAACAATTATGCATGCTGCACACACACACACATACACACACACACACACGCACACACGACACGCACACACACCACACACGTGCGTGCACACACCTCTGAAGAGTGGAGAGATGAAAAGAGTTTATAACCTATGTGGGAAGTTCCAGGTAAAGTGCTGCAGAAATGGGCTGGAGGGTGTAACCAACCTGTTGGCTGTGGTCCATATGTATTCAATGATAGTTATGAAAGAGCCCTACCCAAGCTACTGAATAATGACTCTTTAGATTGTAACTATAAGCTTATTTATCACCATTATATTCCCTGTTATTTTGTATTGTGAACATTAACACTGTTTGACAAGGTACTTGAATGTCAAATGAGGAGCATTTTTCTTTTATTATTTCTCTAAAGGGTGGTGGGGTAAAGAGAGGAAGTAAATGATAAGAGCCAAACCCAGTTCCTGCTACACAAGTGAAGCAAAGCTCTAGCCAAAAGACTGGGATTAGCTTTTGAGTGTCTACTGGGTAACAAGCATGCTAGGTACTTCATCCCATCCAATCCTCAGTCCCTGTGGCTCCTAATATTCTCATTTTCCAATAGGGAAGCAAAGGTTCATAGAAAGCAACATAACTCACTGTAGCTTGGCTAATTCTCTCAAATTTGGTTCAGATTCACTGCCCTGTAAATTCTCTTTCACTATGTTTATGCCTAAAACTACAGGACACTGAAAATTATCCACAAACTTTGTTTGAAAACTTTAAGCAACCCTCGCTCAATATTGAGCAATAACACATTAACTCATACTTCAATGGTCTCTTTGAACAGAAATCTCTAGTGAAAAATGATGCAAGTTTTTACTACAGTGATATTAGCATCAATATCACTTTAAGATTGTTTTGCAGGATCAAAGAAGTTGTAGGTTTGAAGGACCTCAAACCCTATTTTAATCCTAGTGTTTGCCCTGTTTGTGGAAAATGGCAACAGTGAAGAAGACAAAGACGAAGACGAAGAAGGAGAGGGAGAGGAAGAGGGAAAGAAAAGATTGAACACTTCCTAAACCCTGAGTGAGTGTGGGACTAGATCTGGGCTTTTAACTTCCAGTACTGCAAAAGAATTAACTGGTGTGGCTCTAAGACATTAAACTTGCGTTAAACTGTTATAGCAATAAAAATATGACAATAGCCAGAGCTGAAATATCTTCTTAAGCATGTTTTCTTCAGAGCAGTACTCTTAAGAAAAGTGATTCTCGCCGGGCGGTGGTGGCGGCACGCCTTTAATCCCAGCACTCGGGAGGCAGAGGCAGGCGGATCTCTGTGAGTTTGAGGCCAGCCTGGACTACCAAGTGAGTTCTAGGAAAAGGCGCAAAGCTACACAGGGAAACCCTGTCTTGAAAAACCAAAAAAAAAAAGAAAAAGAAAAAAAAAAAAAGAAAAGTGATTCTCAAACAGCAATTCACCGCATGAATTTTGTAGTTGCTAAATTTGTGATACGAATCAGGAGCAGGAACCCTTTTTCTGATGCTGCAATGGCACACTGCAGGGTCCAGGCTGGCTGGGGCTGTTGGTCCACTTGTTTGGACAGGAAACACCTTCTCTTTAAACCTGGGCTCCCCTCTTCAGACTGGCATTTGTGATTGCCTTCAGGGTGGGCTTCGTCCCTGGATGTCCTACCACAACCCAGACTTTATAGACCAAGTCCAGTCTCTGTTTCTCCCATGGAAGTATACCATCACTATCTTGTAACGGCTGGTACATTGGCCACAGGAACTGCTTGCAAAGGTTACATCCCTGTCTCCTGGTCCTCATTATTTCCCTCTTGACTGATCCTGTATCATCAACCAAAACAGTTAAGCCACTTTTAGTAACTCTTCTGGGCTCCCTTCATATTTAATAAATTTCTAAACATTTTCACTCACTTGGCCTGCCAACTTAAAGTCCCAAGAGTCCTACCTCAAAGCTAGTGATCCCATCATGATTTTGGGCTTCAGTCTAATGAAAACGCCCCATTTCTAACTAAAGATTACTTTAAAGGGGGGCCATTCCAATGATGTCATTGCACTTACTTCTTTCTTTGTAAAGTTGTCACACACACACACACACACACACACACACACACACACACACACACCAATGTCTTTCCTCCTCCACTTTCTTTTCCTACCTTGTGTTTGTCCCCTGGTCTGATACAGTTTCTCTTAGTGAGGCTGTTTGCTGACGTTCCAGCAAACATCATTTCTCTATATTGGCATCATTGTTCAAAAGAACAATTTCCTTAGTTAGTCCCTGCATGTGGAAACATTGCCAGGCAAAGTAGGGTTAGAAGATACTGTGCCTTTAAAACGTGCATCTTGTCAAAAGGAGGAATCCACTTCCTTTTATCACCCTTATAAAGTCAGACTAACACTTGATTCTATGATCGGAATATAGCGGAAGGGGCATTGAAAACCGGGTCATAGGAAGTGATATAGTGCCAAATACTGTCTCTCCTCTCCTCCCCTCTCCTCTTGTCCCCTTCCCTCTCCTCTTGTCCCCTCCCCTCTCCTCCTCCTTTCCCCCTCTCTCCCCTTCTCTCCCCTTCCCCTCCTCCCCCTCCCATTCTCCTCCTTCCCCTCTCCTCTCCTATTGAGAATCTAGAAACTGAAGCCTCCTGTCATGTGAGGGAGTCATGCTGAAATGCATCATCCATCCCCAACAAGCAAGCCCTCAGATGACAGGAGCTCAGAAGCCCCAGCTGACCCCTCCTTGGCAACTTCATCTAGCGAAGCCACTCTCCAAGTCCTAACACAGAGAAACTGTGACATGAGAAATGTTCTTTTCCTAAACATGATAAAATGTGGTAGGACACAGAAAACAAAACCAAAGGACCAGTTGTGAATGTTTTGACCTACACCAATGAAGTAAGATGCATTTTGAAAAGATCGACCAGTCTAAGACTAGCTAGAAATGTGGTATGAATCAGCAGCAGCACCATGTAAATAATGTAAGGTAAACAGCATCCCCTAACACACAGAGCAGTAACTGTTGCATAGTCTAAAGATGGTGCATGTAGCTACAGCTGCAGGATTAAGATACATGTACAAAACGGTAGATAGTGGTGAAAAATGCACCCAAGCACAGCCTGGTGCATTTTATCGCACAGAGCAGGTGTGTGCATGATTTAGGTTGAGTCAATTGTCCTGTTCTTGGTTTTGCTCTAGCTTTCAGCCCTGCGGCCCTTGTAATTTGGACAAGTCATTAACGCCCTGGGGAAAACAGCTCAGATATGATCTTAGTCTGCTGAGTTGCTGACTTTTCCCTATTTGTATTGGTTGCTGGCTTCTCTTCCATTACCTCCCCTAGTAACAGGCGTTTTCTGCTGGACAGCAAATTTTCCCTCATGTGTGATCCCAAGTGGTTGTTGTTGATGGGATAAAGAAATATCACTGTTTTTCTGTTCAAAACAATTTCCAGATGAACACTCCTAATGTGCTTATGCAGCATGTGTGACAGGCTTTCCCAGGCATTTTTGGCACCAGAGAGAGTTGACAAAAAATGATGTTAAGACCATCAAACACATTGAGGCATTCACTGGAATTAACCACACCACCACACTTGACATGCAAAATGAACATAATCTATTAGCTCACTTACTTCAGGAGAGCTAAAATTATTTTTAAGAAATTAGAGATTTCAGCACTGGAAAGATGGCTCAGCAGTCAACAGCACTGGCAGTTCTTGTGGAAGACCCACATTGCTCACTACTGTCTGCAACCTCAGTTCAGGGGGAGCTTGAACTCCCCCTTCTGGCCTCTGTGGGAACTGCACACATGTGGTGCACTTTCACACATGCTACTAAACGCCTGCATAAAATAAAAACAATATTCTTAAATGAAATTAACGATTTCTTTGCGAAAACCCTAAAAGTAACTTTTAGTTGATTTTACTTCTCCTTGTCTAGGTTGTTCCCTAGAAAGGGAACTAAAAGTTGTCATGAAACATTCTTCCCAAGATGCTCTACATAGCCTGACATACATGACTATTTTTCCCATGTAGAAGTATTACCAGAGTTGTTAGGGAGTCTTAACAAGCTAGGCTTGGCCACCTATCCTCCCTAGGATAATTAAACAAATGAGTAATGGTGAAAAGCAAGATAAAAGAGCTTTATTCAATTTGGCCACATTAGGAATAATGACGAAGAGATTTAGTGACTGTCCCCTGCCAAGACTATTTATGGGCTAGAGAGATAGCTTAGCAGTGAAAATGATAGCTGTTAACCCAGAGGACCTGAGTTCAGTTCCCAGAAGTCATATCTGGGGCACACAACCTCCTGTAACGCTAGTTTCAAGGAAACTGTCACCTTTATCTGGCCTCCTCAGATACCTGTACACACATGGAAAAAATATAAATAAAAGTGAAAAATAATTATTTTTAAAAGACTGTTCCTTCCAAAGAAATAGAAATTCAAGTTGGAATAAATAAGAATGGAGGATTAAAGGTCATGGAGTTGATTTGAACCTCAGGTCCCATGCAGTTAGCCACTGAAAGAAGTGGACCCAGTGCCAGGAAGCTGCCTCTTTCCTCCTGATCCCAGAAAGTTACCACAGCAACAGCATCTTTTTTTAGCATCTTTGTTTTAGCAGTGGCAACAGCTGAACCACATGTATAGTTTTCCTAACACATGTAGAACCAACTTCATTGTATCCTCAATAATATATCATCTCAAGCATCTGCTGACCAATGCCTTCCCAGAAGTCTAACTAACAGAATCCCTCCCCAGAGCAAAGAAAGATAGATTAAATCTCAGCTCAGAAGTCTGACACTCAGACCTAGAGCTCTTCCTCCTTCAGGGTTCCAAGATGTGTTTAGTAAGTCCATCTCTTCCTCTGGGTCTTCCAGCCCTAAGAGAGACTGCTGTTCCCAACAGATAGTAGCAGCTTTGAAGTTCCCTCATCTTTTTGGTTGTGTACTTGACAACTTCATACCTAGTTAATAGTTCCTTATGCTGTTAATTTTTAATTCACTACAGAGTGGATTTTCTGTCTCATAGGGACCTTGAGCGATATAGGGTTGTCTGTTACTGGTCTACTTGATCTCTGCAGTCTTTAGAGTTTTCATGAGAATGCTTTGGTAAATCAGACCTACAACACCATTGGGGTAGTTGCAGTCAAGCAATGATGAAGGTCTACACACTAAGGTTTCTTTTGGTTATCTCAGTCATGGGTCACAACAGTCCTCTGAGACCTGTGATACAGTCACCCTGGCTTTATAGAGGCAGTAACTGAGGCACAGGGAAATGTCATGGCCTACACAAGGCAGAAGGCAAATAATCCATAGAGTCCAAGATTCAAGTCTAGTTGGGGTTTTCATCTTTGTTTCTTTTGGTCAGCTAACATAGCAGTTCTGTATGATGGAAGAGACACTCAATTTCACATTGAGTTTCCTCAGACCATGAGAGCAGAGACTAGGGCTTTAGCTGGCTTTAGATGCACAAAGTAGTCACTCACTGTTATGAACATTGAAGCTTGAAGCTTGAGAAAGTAAATTTAGAGGACTTGAAAAGACAGTAACTCAAGAAGAGAAGTCCTCAAGCTGTTTAGGGTATCCAATTAAAAATGGCTTTGAAAGAATGTGGCATCTAAATAGAAGGACATGAGAGAGGAAAATCTGCATGAGATGCTCTGTACCTAAGTGAATTCTAAGAAAATGTTGTCAGCTTAGGAAAGATGGTGCTGAATTCATTGAGAAAAAAATGACTACCTTGGCCGGAAGCTACAAAAGACTCAAAGCTGGGACCCATATTAACTTGAGGACACACAACTTGCCTAATCTGAATACAGTTTTTATCCTGAGATGTCCTCATACTTAAAACAATAGTTGGTCTGCTTTACAGGGTCATACAAGGAACTCTTTGCACTCCGTCTATTGGGAAATAAACCCTAATTCCTGGAAAGTACTAGCACTTTCTGAAACTGCAGTGACATTGGCAGGAATCTTTCAATCAAGGATTACCAGTGGCTTCACTCACTTCTGATGCACATTTTGTTCAGAAGCTGTAAGGACGCTAAACTGGCAGGCCTTATTGTATGTTATATACTTGAGAGTTTCAACACTACACCCAAAACATGAGTGATGTAAAGAATCAATGAGTCTATTCCATTTTTCAGTGAAAGTTTCCTATGATAACAAGCATATCAAAATACTTACAGAGAAATTAAAAAAAAGAAAGCATGGGAGGTTCATTCAGAAGGCGATAGGGCCTTCTCTGCCGCTGCACTCGGGAAGAGGCTGTGTATTTCTCTCCCTTACTCTCGTACTTATTCATGGGGTGTTACTCACCAGAAGGTTCATGCAGTTTTAGCAGATGTTTGCTCGGAGCCTTGAAGTGTTAGAGGTTTCCAAACTGAACTTCAAGACATAAAGCACCAGTCTCTTGAATTAATTTTCTGTGAAGTATTTCAGTACCAGAAATCTTGTTTGTTTGTCTGTCTGTCTGTCTGGTTTTTTTTGTTGTTTGTTTGTTTGTTTTGAGACAGGGTTTCACTATGCAGCCTGGCTCTCCTGGTAATCCCAATGTTAAATGGGCTGGCCTTCAACTCACAAACATCTGCTCACAACATCACAAATTATCTTGCCTCCTGAGTGCTTGGAACATTTTTTTTTTATTGTTCAATAAGATATAAATCTCTCTCATGAATTCTTTATTTGTATTCCCTATGGAAATACATGATGCAATACACATAAAAATTTAGGCTGAGGTATGATATCCAAAAATGCATCCAAACTCAAGCAAAGTGAACATCTTAACCCATCTTTCTCAGTGCCCTCAGCTTCTGTTTCCCTATGGACAAACAACAGGAAACATGAAATAATAAAACAAATTGCAATTCTGGTGGTCATCTCTCCAAATGCCAAATGTTAAAGTAATAGTCTACAAAGATTAAAAATCTACATACTGACAATTGAAACTGTATACAAGACTTTACAAAGATCTGGTAGGCAGCCAGTTAGCACAGAGGAGTTTATCCTGCATCATATTGTTTTAGTAATGAATGAGCACTTGGTTAAGCATTGAGTTAGAAAATCTCAAGGAGCCTAATACACACTGAGAGTTAGTTATTAAAAATCTCCTTTGAAATCTTTTTGATTCCAATGTCTATGATATGCATATCCAAGGACTATGAAAATGTATAGTCCATGCATTGTTTGGTTTTACAACTACATTTTAATGTTTAGCTAGCTGAAAACATTAAGCTCAATTATTGATATCATCTTAAACAGTTTCTCCAGAAAAAAAAGAATTCCTTATATCAGTCAGTTGTTTCTTAAACACTTGCTTACTAATAAATAAACAAATAAATAAATAAATTAGCTCATGCTCTTCCTGATGTCACCTCAGAGTTATCCACAAACTTGTTCCTACTTTGTACTAACCATCAAGTGTAATGTACTTACTGATTTTGTTGTTGTTTGGTTTTTGGTTTTGATTTTTTCTTTTTGAGACAGGGTTTCTCTGTGTAGCCCTGGCTGTCCTGGATCTCACTCTGTAGACCAGGCTGGCCTCGCACTCAGAGATCTGCCTGCCTCTGCCTCTGCTGTGCACACCACTGCCTGGCCACTTATTGACTTTTTAAGGGATTTTGTCAACTTTAACTAATTAAATAAGAAAGTCATAATAAACAGGATTCTTCCCCTTTGTTCTCCCCTGCAACAATAACAATGGGGTATTTTAAGATATCAAAAGTTTAAAAAATATGTATTGGAAGTTAGGTCCCTAAAATTACCCATTATTAAAATGACTATTCTTTAAAGTCTCATAAAATACATCAGACTATAGAATGTGAGTATATGTAGGTACAGAGTAAATAAGGCCAATATTAGCAAGGATTGAGAAAAATGTTCATTAGCCTCCTCACCTTTATTGTCTGATTATGCAATATCGTGACATTGTTAACCAAATTATCCATTTGTTCTGGAGCTGTCAATTAGAAACTTTCAGATTATGTAAATAACTTATTTCCCAAGAAGATGCTGGCTCTCTAAATGATGTCATGAAAAAAAAATCTCAAATTGCCAATTTCACAACATAATGATTTTCCTGAGTTTCCATATTGGGACAAATTGCCACATGAATGTACTTCTCTCAGACTTCAAGTCCTTACTACCTACCATACACACTTGGTCACACAGACCCAGTGCCCCCTATCACGGGAGCATAGCCCTTAGGTATGCATAATGCTATCAAGAAAATTTCCAGTCTGTTCTGGCTTAAATGTAGTCGTTTGAGTTTGGTGCTTCCTCATGGCTTGTTAAGAATACAACAAACATTGAACAATCTAGACTAAAAAAGTTTATAGTGAAAAGCAAAGGCTGCTTGTATAGCCAGTTCTCTGAATTCAGGGCACAGAGCTTCCCTGTGAGACATGAACTTGTTCATCTCTGTCTTCAAGTTTTACACTCACAGCATCCCACTTAAAATGCAGGGAGAAGAGATGATTAGCATCCCCTGGGATCCACTGAGAATCAGGTATTAGAGATGATGCCTTCACATATGCATTCATTCAATGGACCCTGTCATTGTCCATCTCTATTTTATGAATGAGAAGACAGACTCAAAGAAACTATATGTTAAATCATTGATAACAAGTTCCCTAAGTCTGAATCCAAGTTAAATAAAACTAAGTATTGTTCTCTGGGTAGTGATCTGGGAAGATAAAAGATGGTACTCAAATATGTATCAAGGCTGGGAGCATTTTGTAGTATTCGGTACAACTGGTAAATGAGGAGTTTTTGACTTACCATATTTCTTTGATAGTTAGTTACCTTTCCCATTTTCTCAAAAGTTCCATGAGTAAGATATTTTTTGGGTGGTTCATCATTGAATTCCTACTGTGTAGCACATAGTAAGTGCTCAGGAAATACACTTTGACTGTGAGTAGTGCTCAATCCCTCACTAGCTTTTGCAGAGACATTGTCTAAGCAGGTAGGTGCACAGGCAGACTACATCCATATCTATTCCACAGAGTTCTCTATCATTTTAATCTTATGCCTAATTAATGGTGAGTATCTTTTGGAAGCCAACCAGAACCAACTGTTTTCAAATCAGCTAGAAGTGTTTCCAAGTAGAATCATAACAAGCATTGAACTCTAACTACATGTCTTGTGATCGAGATGCTGCAAATCACAACGACTCATTCTGAAACTAGATATCACATCCCCAGAGTTACAAAAACTGAAATTGGGATTTACAGAGGTTACATTCGTTGTCCTAGAAGGAAGAGTTTACCAAGATTGGAAAGGTTAAAATGCAAAATGAGAGAACTATAAGGCTCACTAGGAAGGAAGGGACACCCAGGAACATGGGAATTCTAGCTTCTCAGTCTTATAACCACAGTGTTTCCTCCCCCTTTCCCATAGCTGCCTGGGGGTGTCCCAGGATGTACCCCAAGTCCTCACTTGTAAGGTACCCACAGTCCTCCACTCCAGATTGTTTGATGCTCAGACTGCCTTGAGGATATGTCTCCAGTCCTCTTCTCTGACATTCTTCCCTTCCCACAAAGCAGCATTTGGTAGTGGCGAAAACCATAGAATTCTCAAAGAATTTCTAAATTGGCACCATATTTCTTTCCACTGTGTTTTCTTGCCCTGACTCTTGTATCATGAAGAAAATAGTCCTGAAAAAGACCAAGACCTATTCTACAAGTTCTACTTGTAGAGAAAACACAAAAATACTCTACTTTTCAAGATCTAGGACTCTACACATAAACCCTCTAAGCTCTTCTCGTAGAATAGGTGAAGACATCTTAGTTTTGGGCTAATTAGGGACCCTGAAACATCTCAACTTCTGTCAACAAAGTTTACAACCACATTTCCTTGCAAAATGGAAGCTAACTCCCACAGGCCAGTTGTTTTCTCACCATCCACCAAATTAAAGGCAGGGTCTTGAAATAACAACCATTTGATTATTCTTCATGACTCTGAGTGTTGACTGGACTTGGCTTCATGATTTAGTTTGGTTGTTGTTGGGTTTATTTTATTAGTGTTGGTTTTCTTCTTTTTTTTTTCTTACTTATTGCTGTGCCTTCTGTTGGTTCTCTTATTAATTCATAGTAACACAGGAACTAGGCTGGCATGGGGAAGATGATTTCACTCCATCTCTCCAGTTCTACTTCCATTCTTACCCTCCAGGTCTCTACAGAAGTGTTATTTACTGCTAGAAGACACATCTAATTTGTAGCCTAGGTCTGTTTCTTTATATCCTGAACATTGTTGTTATAACCTTTATCTGGTTTGCTGTTCATTTCAAACTCAGGTGATGAATGTCATAGGGCAGGTCCAGATCCCATTTATTCAAACTGTCTTGAGTAAAATAGATGCACTTTCCCTGCAGTGTGTCTAATATAGTGTAGTGAGTAATGACCACATCAAACTCATGTTCAATGTTCAGAGTTGTGACTTCTCCAAACACCAAACATCTTATATGTTTTCTAGGTGCTTTTAAAAAATTACTTATTTTAATTATTGAGGTTATAATATAATTAAGTCATTTTCCCTTTTTTTTTCCTCTCCACAAATCCTCTGTATACCTTCCTTGGTCTTTTTCAAATTCATGGCCTCTTTTTACATTGATTATGGCTACATTCATATACATATATATTCCTAAATACACAAACATTGTGGAATATTACTTTAACTATGTAAACATGTGTTAAATTTATTTATGCTATGTAACGTCACTTTAACTATGTAAAGGTGTGTTACATTTGTTCCACCTTGCCTGCCTAAGGCACCTGATTGTTCTAATATAAAGCTGAATGGCCAATATCTAGGCAGTAGAGGGATAGGCAGGGCTGGCAGGCAGAGAGAAAAGGAGAGTGGGTGTGGGTGACTAGCTTCTACCTTTTACAGAATTTCTATGAGGAGGAGAGAGGAATAAGGAATGATAGATTGAATGATAGGCTTAGCCGAGAAGAACAAAAACAGAAACACAGGATAACTTTGGGAGGAACTACAATAAATTAAACCCTTTATTAAACCTTCACCATGTCTATAGACCTACAGCCTATATTCTACCCTAATATACCTAAGCCTACATTTCTATGACTTAGTTATACTACCATTTTTAAACCTAATTTAGTAGATAGAGATTGAGAGAGAAAGAGAGAAACTTAGAGATACTCATTATAGCCTAACTTTAACTACTTTCTTATTTAGCTTAACTTGAACAACTCTACTTTATATTTAAATTTTTATTCCCAAAGAATAGAATATCCCTGCCTTAACCTTAATTCATTAATTCATTACCAGGCATGTCCAATTGTGTCCTGCAGGGTACTATCCTACTCTCACTTAACCTCCTCTGCACCCAAGTCCGTAGTTCTGGTGCCAACTGTGGGAGACCAGCCCCCACATTTTCCAGGGATCCTATGAGGAGGAGAGAGTAACAAGGAACTTGTAGATAGAATGATAGACCTAACCAATGAGAGGAAGAAACAAAGGATAGCTTAGGGAGGACCTGGGTCAATACCCAACGGCCCAGAACTTTATTCAAAAGGGCTTTTTATAACAATGCCAAAGGACAAGGCAAAAGAACTCCCCTTTGCTAGATACAGCCAAGTGTAAACTCTTCCAAACACCTGGTACCCAGGCCCATGGTCCAATAATCCTCTTACACAATCCTGCTAGGTAAAGCAAGCTCAGATTCCACTAGGAAACCTCTATGGGCTCCCACAAGTGGGCCAGCTGACCAGGGGTCAGCCTGCTGGGAGCCAGCCAACCAGACATGGAGGAAGCAGGAAAGCAGAATGAACAGAATATAGATGAGGTAAACAAGCCTCAGGGTAGCACATAGAATAATAGGAATGGATTAATTTAAGTTTTAAAAAAAGCTAGTCAGAAAGAAACCTAAGCTAATGCCAAGAATTTATAATTAATAACAAGTCTCCATGTCATGATTTGGGGGCTGGCAGTCCAAGAAGCCAGCTACAGTCTGTATAATATTATTTGTATGTATGTTTACAGGGCTGACCATCTGGTATTGGATAACCAGTTTGGTATACTCTTCCCTGGTGAAGACTATTTCTGGTTCTCCGCATTTCTAGTTACCTGTAGTTCTTTGTTTAGGGTTCAGGCCTCCAGGGTTTTCCTCATTTCATGTTAGCATGCCTATTGTTGTCCTTGTTCAGCTCATTATTTAGGCAGCCATGTTGGTAAACTCTTGAGGGGTAGATTCTGACATTCCTGGGAGACACAATCTCATGGCAAACTTCCTGATCCTCTGGCTCTTAGAATCTTGCCTCCCCTCTTCCAAGATGATGCCTGAGCCTTAGCTGCAGGGGTTGTATTGTAAATATATCTGTTGGGCTGTGGTTTTCTGTTTGCTAAGTTCTGGGAAACAGACCTCCATGAACCAAGAGAAGGATGGAATACTACCCAAATGCCCCAACCATAGCACAAATCTCTCTTGTCTAAATTACAAATGAATTCATTTATGAAGGTGAAGATAGCATGTATACAACTCCTTCAGTTAAAGACCAGCTAATTTGATTGCCTATCTAAACGGGAAAACAAATATTTGGCACTTGCTGAAGTTAGGTTTTTAAGCACCTCCTTTGCCCTACCAGAGGGAAGTTTCAAGAGAACAAGAAGAGCTGTAGCCCAAACTGTGTATCCTTGTGGAACTTTGGAATAGCTCAATCCACAATGTGCTTTCCAGACAAGCATGGAGCTTGATCCCATCACACAAAACAGGGCATGGTAGCAGAGAGAGGAGGATCCCCAGGGCTCACTGGCCAGCCAGTCTAGCCTCCTTGAAGAGACCTAGGTTCCAGTGAAAGACTATCTCAAAACAAGGTAGATAACTCCTAAGAAAAAACACTAAAAGCTGATCTCTGGTCTACACACACACACACACACACACACACACACACACACACACACACACACACACACTGTGTTTTCATAATCAGAGTGTTGACTTTTGAAATTTCCAGCTTTGCCTCCTGAAATGACCAGGAACCATTTAATTTATGTTCATTGAGACAAATGTCACACTCCGCCTTGGGAAGTGCTAGATCATATGGAGAGGTGACTTATTTTGTTTTGATGATTTCATCCAGTCTATTGGCTTTTTTTTTTTGTCAAGAATTTTATTCTTAAAAGACTCTATACAAGACAAAGTCAAGCAGAGAAACTGTGTCCTAGTCACCACAGGACTCAGGTGTAGCACCTTTCTTTTGCTGGGGACATTTAGATACGAGGGCACCATCTTTAATCTTTAGGCCTTATTACCTCCTAAATATGAAATGTTGCTACTGGCGTATTTTTACTGAATTATTTATTCCAGTTGAAATTCTCTTTAAAACTCATCCTGGGAAATACAGTTACTAATGTAACATCAGTGAACCATATGCATAATTCCATCAAGGCAGCCAGTTCTGTGTAGCTAGAGTTTTCCTGGTCCTGCCTGGCCCATGGTCAGGACAAATCTCTCTCACCTGCCAGTCCCACAGCTGCTCAGACCCAACCAAGTAAACACACAGAGACTTACATTGCTTACAAACTGTATGGCCACAGCAGACCTTTTGTTATCTAGTTCTTATGTCTTAAATTAACCCATTTATATTAGTCTATAAGTTGTCACATGGCTCGTGGCTTACAGGTACCTTACATCTCGCTTGTTATGGTGGCTTGCAGTGTCTCTCTGCCTCAGTCTTCCACTTCCCAGAATTCTCTTCTCTGCTTGTCCTGCCTATACTTCCTGCCTGGCTACTGGCCAATCAGTGTTTTATTTATTAACCAATCATAGCAACACATTTGACATACAGAACATCCCACAGCAGTTCTGCATATCAGTTGCTAACTCATGAAACACAAGACTAAAAGCTTGAGATACATGCATGAAGAGCAGCAGTCTCATAGTACCCAATCAAGAGTCATCTAGGCTTACCCACACCTGCAGGTTTTTGAACTAGCATCTTCACTAGTATCCTGGCTTTGTTGTCTTATCTTTTTTTCCCTGCTGCTGATTTTCCCTATCTGTCTTTCCAGGATGCCTATGATATTTTGCCCTATTCTTTGAAGATAGGACAGTTCAGAGTTTTATATTTGGCTCTGTGAAGTACATATATACTTCCATACTTGTACTTTGAATGTATATATGAGAAGCATTGAATGTATTATTAGAACTACACATAGGAATCTAGGGAAATTGTCTTTTCAAGTCCTCACTGCATTTCTAGCAGCTAAAACAACATCCAGTACAATATAATACTCTATAGAGTTCCAGTGATATCATTTCATGAAGAAATGAATAGATTAGTCACAAGGGTGGAAAGTGAAAATTGTCTTCATCAAGGTCTTCATAAATGTGTCAAACAAGAAATGAGTGAATACATTTCACCATTGCTTGTCATTTATTAGCTGAACAGACTATATCACAGGTTCTGATGGCCAAATAAAATACCATTAAACAATCAGCCTCTCCTATTAGTCTGAAAAATACAGATAAAATGAAGGGCAGAGGATGGATTTCAGTTCCAGATTCACTTTAGAAGGAAGGGCTTATAAAGCCTTCGTACTGGTCCTTGACCCACTTTAATTTGCTATTACACATTTTAATTTCCATTTATTAATAGCCAAGGCACAAACAAAGGCACAGTTCTGGCTTCCAGAAATGAACCCTTGAGCTTCAGCCAAAGCTATCACCTCAGATGAATCTACCAAGAAGAGCTCCTGTCTCTTCCCACTCTTCATTTCAACAGGGTTGAAGACAAAAGGCCAGTGATAAGCTTGTCCAGACTGCTAATGACCGTCTTCCAGAGTCTAAGGCATAAGATGTGGAATGATGGATTAAAAATAGATCTGAGCCCAAATCATGTTATTTTATTTGGTCGATTTTATAAATGAATTAGATACCAATAAAGAAAGGTAATAGGGTGCAAGACCCTAGTATCTCTTTCTCCCCCTCTCCTCTCCTCTCCCCTAACCTCTCCTTCTCCTCCTTCCCCTCATTTCCTTTCCCCTTCCCTTTCTTCTTCTCCCTCCCCTCCCATCTCCTTCTTTCACTTCTCCTCTCTCTCTTCAATCTGCCCTGGCTACTTTTGTCATTGTAAAAATAAAATAAGATATGATATAGTAACCCTGGTTCTAAACATTCCAAATTGCTGGAGCCGTGACTGATGTTGACATACATATTATGGTAGTCTACCCTTGTGTTGCCCCAATTCTTTCCCTGAAGGAAATGTAAACAATACTCACTCCTCCCCTAGGGTCCCAACAAGAAACCAAGGTGTGATTCCACCTAAGTTCACTCCAGGCAATCATTATTTTTTAATTAGGCTTACTTACAGAGCAATGCAAGAGGGGTGATAGGCAACTGCATGGCCCATCTGAAAGCAGTCAGACTCAAAGTTCGGTGCCCAGCATAACTTCCACATGGCTATGTGGATGGCATACCCTCCCTTAATCCTTCCCAATCTCTGTCCCAGGCCTTGGCCCCAAAGATTGCCTGTCACTAAGACAGAATTGCTCACAACTGGTTGGTAGGGAGGGAGGGATACTTAGATGAGCATCACATAACCTTCATCACTCCTTCATTCCTTCCAACAGGGAATGACACCAGTCAGCAAACGCAGCTGTGATGATCTTTGGAAAGCAGGCCGAGCCAAACTCTGGAAGATGGCAGCAGTTCATCTTGGAGCATAGTTTTGTTCAATGCCTTGTTTGAGGTTTCAGTTGCCTACAGTCAATTGGCATCATCAAGAACTAATGACATCATAGTCTCTCACTGTATGCCATCTCATCATGTAAACACTGTATTATTTTACATCATTCCAGCAAGACGGGAAAGTCAGATGATATGGTCCTGTTTGAATATGCATCAGCAACACAGAGCACTTACTACTTTTTACAGTGAGGGTCTTTGGGAAAAATCACACTGTATTAGCCTACCATCTCTGCTAGGAAGTCTCTGAAATGAACTCACAAAGACTTACTATGTATCAAAGGCCTTTCAAGGCCCACTTCAGCATTAATTGCTTTTCTTTTCTTTTTAAACTATTTATTTTATTTTTACTTTGTGTGTATTAGTGTTTTGTCTGCATATATGTCTATGTGAGGGTGTTGGATCCCTGAAACTGGAGTTATAGACAGTTGTGAGCTGCCATGTGAGTTCTGGGAATTGAACCTAGGTCCTCTGGAAGAACAGCCAGTGCTCTTAGTCACTGAGCCATCTCTCCAGCCCCCCTAGTCACTTTTCAATGCTGAAAAATGCTAAGTGAAAATGATTGGTATCTATAAAGATATCCATGTGGTTCTCTAACACACGTGGAAGTTTTTCATCTCCCTCCAATACCTCAGTTCTTGCTAGTGAGAATGTAAAAATAACCAAACCTAGATCTTTAAGGTTCTTGTAACTCCAACTTTTCACTGGCTGGCTTCCCTCCACTGGTATGAATTAATGAGAGCTTCTCTTGGTATATATAATGTCATTGCATAGAGTTGGCACATCACAAGTAGAGGCTCCATACCATGTTCCACATTCATGATGGGATTAGGTCACTTGAATGCTACAGATGTTGGTAATTTGCATACATTTAAATAACAATACTCTCAGCCATTTGTCCTGCATTTATTCACCAGAGAACAGGAAACTGGCTGAAGATGGAAGGGGAAAGAGGCTTTGGGATAACACTTAGCCTTTGTGTAAACTTTACATGTGATTTAAATCTGCCCACTAGTGAACTTGTCTCCTCCCCCAGACTGCTGCCAAAGTGAAACCCTGTGGAGAAAGGAGACTACGCTCTTTAGAAGGCCATTTGATTACTTGGTGTGATTGAATGTACTCTTGCAATCACCCCCTCCCCACCCCATCATCCCCGAATGTCTTATTAGGATATCCATTCACCAATGTACTGTGAACTATGACTCATGTTGCTGCATGTGTCATGACATTTGGTGACCTTTTTGGTTGGCACCACCCAGAAGTCCAGGCTGCACCAACATTAAGCTCTCCCAGAACCTCATGAAGGGATCTCTCAATGAAATAAGGAATTCCATATTTAAAGTGTGTTATTGGGATTTGTGTTTAATTTGGTTTTTTTGTTTGTTTTTTTAATTTTTGAGACAGAATCTCACTATGTGGTCATGTCTGGCCTAGAACTCACTATGTAGACCAAATTGACTTCAATTTGTGTTAATCATCCTCTCTTTGGCCCCCACATTTTGAGACTACAGCCAAGACCCCACTTTGCCCATATCTATTCTGTGATATTCTGAAATAAAATATCTACTCCCAAATCCCAATAGATTTTTACCCTAACAAAGGAATTCTGTGGCTTGACCTACTATTGGCTTGTCTCTTTCTTGGTGGCTCTTTGCTCAATGCTAGTGACATAAAGATAAATTGCTCAGGCTACAAATTCACCCTTCTGGGTGATGTTGGACATTGCACTTTGACAAAAAACCCCTGTTTAAATGACAGTATTATGATGAACCTTTCCACATTCCTTTTAAGAAAGCTGATGTCAAGTGTGATGCATCAAGTGTTACTTTTGTTCCAGGTTGATCAGTGGGGCTGCTTTCACACGACACTCATTTCACAACCAGGAAAAAGTTTAGTGAGCTTATGTGGAATGGGAGCTTTAATGCAATCCTGCATTTCAGCATCGTAAGGCTGAGTGTGGTTTAAAAGCCTGCAAGTTTCATCCAGACAACTTAGAGCTTGCCTAGACATCTTCCATCACAAAGTCAGCCATGGATTAAACCTGACTATTTCTAATTCTAGAAGGATACACTATAGAGAGAAATAGCATTATAAAAGAATGCCCAAGATAAAGAGAAAAAATGAAACTGTCCTTAAAGCACTTAGTCTTGCTTTCTTTTTCAAATATGGAATGTTCCGAATACAGAGCAGTGTAAACATGAAAGGCCAGGGCTCAGGTGAGTTGTGAAAAAGCTGAGTATTTGATTATTACTGTTGTAGAAAATGCAGCTCTGACTCCTTATTACATTGGAAATAATGGTGATGAAGAAGCAGAGCTGTCTTCCAAAGATCTCTGGAACATAGGTGGGTATGCTGGCCTGGAACGGGTGGAGAATGACAAATAGGAGGAGATGCTTTTAGTGATGTAGCTGAGGCCAAGAAATGGTGGCCCCATCTGCTCCCATCTGTAGGAGTTTGGCATTTCACCCAAAGAATATGACATTGTCCCATAAAGAGTCTTCTCATTAACGGAAAAATTTAGTGCTAATCCACTAAGGACATTTATTTTAATCTTCAACTGCTAGAAATTTGTATTATTTTCATCATATACTTTAAATGAACCATTTATTTCCTCTCTTGACCTTCTAGATTATAATATTCTTGGAGTCAAAGACTGGATTTTCATTTCACTTAATCATTATCTAATATGGAACTTGAACAGAAACTGAAGTAGATACTATGCACCAAAATCTCTCAAGGGCTCTCTTTTGAAGATCATCTTCAATTATATACATATTGCTGAGAAGCCTTTTCTATTGATTCCTTTAAAATAGTCTGCTAGTCGCCAGGCGGTGGTGGCACATGCCTTTAATCCCAGCACTCGGGAGGCAGAGCTAAGTGGATCTCTGTGAGTTCCAGGCCAGCCTGGTCTACAGAGTTGAGTTCCAGGACAGGCACCAAAACTACACAGAGAAACCCTGTCTCAAAAAACAAAACAAAACAAAAACAAACAAACAAACAAAAAGGCTGCCTGTGGTATTGTGTTCCCCCAAATATTGTGCATGCTAATAAACTTATCTGGGGTCAGAGACAGAGCAGCCACAATATTAAACATAAAGGATAGGCAGTCAGTGGTAGCACATGCCTTTAATCCTAGCATTCCAGAGGCAGAAATCCATGTGTTCAAGGATACAGATAGGCATGGTGATTTCATCATGCCTTTAATCCCAGAAAGCCAGCCTTTAATCCCAGGGAGCGGTGGTAGAAAGCAGAAAGGTATATAAGGCATGAGGACCAGAAACTAGAAGCATTTGGCTTGGTTAAGCATTCAGGCTTTTGAGCAGCAATTCAGCTGAGACCCATGCTGGATGAGGACTCAGAGGCCTCCAGGCTGAGGAGACAAGACCAGCTGAGGATCCGGCGAGGTGAGGTAGCTGTGGCTTGTTCTGTCTCTCTGATCTACCAGAATTGACCCCAATAACTGGCCCCGGGTTTGATTTTATTAATAAGAACTTTTAAGATTTATGCTACAGCTGCCAGTGTAACATCCTCACCTCTATGTACACTGAAGTCCTCCCCACCTCTCAGTTCCAATCAACTCAAAGAACAGCTTTGGCTTCTCACCCCATGACACGTACTGGGCCAATGAGATGGAGAACTGAAGGGGTCATCCCTCAAATCCATACCACAGCCCCACTGCATGCTCATGTATGTCATGCATCTGTGATTAGGTTACAAGCTTAGCAGCTGAGTCACTCATCCAAGTCTTGGCTGACTGAATATATTTATCTAACTTTGCAAGAGAAACACCCTCGCTTCTCTCTCTGGTGCCACTAAGGGGCTGAGTAACTGTGGGAACCTGAAATTGGGCTTTGTCATCCTGAAAAAGAGGAAGTTACCTATGACTTCTTCTGACCTCCCCTTCCTTTTTCTAAATTCCATTCACCAGATCTTGCTCTGTCTGAGTCATCCTAAGCCTTGGTCTCCCATAAATCCAGAAGTCACCTAAAACTTGGAGAACCTTGCATTTATACTTTTTCTATTGTGTACTGGGAAAGGTCCATTCCCAAAACCTACTAAATTCTTTCTAAAAAGCAAAAAGTCACAAGGAACTACAGTTGAAAGGAAATGAGGAAATTATTATTCTAAAGTAGAGGGACAGATGGCGTCCAAAAAACGGGAGGGACACAAATTAATTTTTGCCCTGGCTGAGGAAAGGTGATGTTAATAGAGGGAAGAGGGTTTCAGATAGGGAAATGAAACCAACATGCTCCTGGCTTAATGAGGATAACCCCCTGAGTTAATTAATTACCTGCAAAGGGATTATGAACTGAGTTGTGAACTTCTCGGTGAAAAAAACAAGGAAGAACCATAGTGTGAATCTATTTTTGAGAGTTGAAAATTGGCTTTGTAGAGAAATTGTTGAGATACTGGAAATGGAAGAAAAATAAAGGATAAGTTATCGACAGAACTAAACTGGAGGAAATCTACTTAAATTTTTGACAGCCTTTGAGATGGTTATGGCAGTCCCAGCTGGAGCCAGTACAAGTAATGGATTTCTCACTCCCTTGTTCCTTGCCTCTTTTCCCTAGCCTGCCTTCCCTTCTATCTGTCCTTCCTCTTACTTAGTGGTTAAAACTGTGTTGCATGATGGCTATTGTCCCATGCTCTAGAAAATGGAATGAGATACCATCAACACAAGGGAAGTTAACAAGAAATGACAGGAAGAATGCTCTTTAAATCAAATTTCTCCTAAGACAGAGATTGGAGGAATGGATGGGGTCAAAAGTGTGAGGCTGACAGCTTTGTATATAGCTCAGGACTAAAGATGAATGAGTTATAGGAGCAAAGAGAAAGCCTCCCCTCTACCCTCTCTAAATTATCAGAAATCAACCAATAGTGGGCATATTCCCTGAAGAAAAACGCATCCAAATATATTCCTGTGCACAGGGATATTACAGGAAGTGAGTACCCAACAACACAGTGGGTTCAAGGGCTTACCTTCACATCTTCACGCTGGAGAGGAAGATGGAAAAAGATGGGCAATTGTGAATGGTAGTACATGACTTATATAGGGATCAAATGTGTCCAATCCAGACACTACAGTTTGTAAATGATTCTCTTTAGAAATTAAACAGAGTGTAGGTGACATGTATGAGCTTATGACTAACTCTCTGCAGATGTGGTGACATTCTTCAGCCTTCAGTCCTGTGGTACAGATTCAGTTAACAAAACCTCAGGGAAGGAATTAACAGCTGATATTCCCTCTTCAGTGGGACCTGTCTTTAACAAATAAGGGAATATCAGAGTAATTTTTTTCCACCAACTTCTGATTCCCAAATACCTTTAAAATCAGGATACCAGGATCTCATATTTGAGGTCACATTCACCACATTCATTCAGAAGCTCTGAAAGCAAGAAGAGGGGTAGGATGGTGCAATAAATATGGGGAAACTGGACCTCATCATGTAACTCTATCAAAGTCACAAAATGTCCAATGTTGACTCATTGTGGAAACTAGTAAAGGAGCTGAGTTGTATGTATAGGGCATCTGAAAGCATAAGATAAACAGAGATGCCAACAGAGAACAGAAAGGAACAATGGAAAACATGACAATGAGTTGATGGGGAATCATGGGGAAGGGTTTGTACATCACAGGCCAAAATTGGAATTTAAGATGAATCTAACAAATATCAGTGTAATTCTAGGTTCTATGATGTTTTAAATTCAATTGGTCACAAGAGTACATTTGAAAGTCCATTAGCCCATCATATGAGGATAGAAAAAACTATACTGCAAAGTCCAACCCACTTGATGGTGGATCATAACATTGTCCATAGAAAATAAATAATGTCATATTTAATGAAAGCTCATGGCTTTTGTGAATGCATAGTCATCAAGAGACTCAACTAACTCCTTGAAGCTATACACAAAATATTATGGAAATTATATATATACATACATATTTAGGAAGAGTGCTCCTAACCTACCTGGGTATGGTAACGCACACCTATAATCCAGGCACTCATAAAGCTGAAGTCTGGGGATTGTTTGACACCAGCCCAACCCACTTGAGGTTAGCCCTGCCATGCATAGTGAAAGCCTGTATATGGCAAAAAAAAGATTGTTTACAAAATTTGCAAAAATCAAATAGTTACTGATGGAAGTAACTACCATTTCTTGAGTATTTTCTGGTTATTAGTATACTATGAGTTTGTGTGGAGGCCCACAAAGGTTTCCTAGTGATATCTGACCTTGCTTTACTTAGCAGAGCAGCATTAGAAGATTGCTTGACCATGTGCATGATTTCTAGGTGATTAGAAGGGTCTACACTTGGCTGAGCTAGGGGGAGGTCTTTTGCTCCATTTCTTGGCAGTCCTATAAATAGCCCTTTAGAAGAGACAGGAGGGGCCAGTGGATAAGGATTCAGGCCCTCTCAAAGCTATCCTGTGTTTTTGTTTCTCTCTCCTCTCTCCTTCTATCTAAATTTCTTATTCCTCACGCCTCAAGAGTACCTTGGGGTAAAATGTGAGAGCCAGTCTCCCAGCTGGGCTCCCACAAGTTTGATATACAAATGTTCTATGCTCATGACAACTTGATGAAAGTAAAAACCAAAAAGTAAACAAACACAAAAAAACAAAAACATCCTACATTGAAAATCAGGAACTTGGAGAAAGCTTGCCCCAGTCATACTGTGAGTTTGTAACAAAATAAAGATGTATACACATCTCTGAGTGGTTAGCCTGAACTTTTCTAGACCCACTCTGAACGTGGCTAGATCCTGGCTCAGATTGCATTACCATCTCACCTGGTTTCCCCCAGCAAGAATGTTTAGAGAAATGAAGATACATGCTTAGCAGTGTTCAACTGTACCAATATTTTCTGGAGTTCTGGTCAAATTTTTCATATATGATACTCCATACTTTCATACCTTCCATCTATAAAAGTAACATGAATATCTCTCATACTGCTTGATCTTTTTTTTTTTTTTTTTTTTGGTTTTTGGAGACAGGGTTTCTCTGTGTAGCTTTGCGCCTTTCCTGGAACTCACTTGGTAGCCCAGGCTGGCCTCGAACTCACAGAGATCCGCCTGGCTCTGCCTCCCGAGTGCTGGGATTAAAGGCGTGCGCCACCACCGCCCGGCTTGCTTGATCTTATAGTGGTTGACTGCATTTGATTAGAACAGTAGAATGGTGAGTTTTACACCCAGGACTTGTTCTTCATTACTCTGTGGCTCAATCTCAAAACCACAGTAGAAGGCTTTCAAGAGGCCAAGGTTTGCATTTGTTTCAGCCCCTAGTTGGTGGACTTTGAATTGAAGGATGTTCAGACAAAATTCAATTTATCAAATCAACTTGCAATTAGGATCCTACAAAGTGGCCCTCGGGTATGGCTTTCTTGCTAGTGATGGATATATATAGAATACACCAAGCCAGAACAAAGCTACTGGGCACTTTTAACCACAGGGTTAGGTTGCCTGCTTAGTGATCCCAAGAGAATAACCATTACACACTTTAAACACTTATAGGGTCTTGCTGCTTGCTTGACCATGTGGGTGCTCTTTCAGATTCCTACGGGAAGCTTAGTGGGCCCCATACAAAGTCCTTGGGGATGACAAAAGGAGTGTCATCAGAATTATACCCTCTTTACAAAGCAACCTGTTCTCTCCCCTGTGGTGGGTGTTGATGCTTCTAAAACCCTATAAGATACCCACAGGTCAATCAATGTACAGACCAATGAACACCTGTGTCCTGGATGGTTCAAGCAGAAAATTCCAAAGGTTTCCCACCCCAAATGAAGGTTCAATACTAAGGATAATATTCTGCCAGATGTTCTATTAATAACTTAAGACCTTGATTCTCCAAGTATGATTCCCAAGTCTAACAACAAGTATCATCTGTGAAGTTGTCAGAAACAAGTTCTTAGACTGATTCTGTGTCAAAAGTTCTAGGAGTAGAACCAAGCAATCTGTTTTAACCAGCATCAAGGTGATTCTAAAGTTTGGGAAGCATTAGACCATCTAGGCATTGGGTCTGAACAATTTCAGTCCTGATGTTCTTCTGTTATATTCCATATACTTGTGAGCATTAAACCATCTCATTTCCAAGTGAAGCCCATAAGCAACAGGTGAGAATTCAGTGAGTAGGTACCAAGATCATGGGAGAGATATAGTCACCTAGAACTGACAACTGTTCGTGACACCGAATCTATGAACATTCTGCTAGAAAGAGAAGGGCCATTCTGTTAGTTTTTCATTTACTTGTTCATTTTTAGTGCTTACTAATTATACAAGTTTTGTTGTGTAGTGTGGGCTTAAATGTTCCTGAAGCATTCAGTGGTGATTTTATGCATCATGACTTAGCTACATTACCCTTGATAAACTAAGACCAGTCCATTGTTAGAGGAAAAAGCAACACACTCCAGAATACAAAGGACTTGTCACTTAATCTTCCTTCAAGCATAGTCGGGGAAATGATTTCATCAATTTGTGTGGTGCAGGAGCAAGCCATCTCTGCAGTCCCTGGTCCACTAATGCCTGTTATTTTGGAGTAATTGCCTTTTGCTTGTTAATATGCAGTTGTTCTTATGTGATCTCAAGAATGTGCCCCATTATGGCTCTTTGTTCTCATATTGTACCTGAGAGAATTAGCCATGTCTCCAAAGCCTCTATATTGGTGTTCCTTTCTGAGACAAGTAGAAATGCTTAGAATTTGAGCACAATGTGGACTGCTGCCTCCCAGTGATTGATTTGTAAGAGCTCATAAATTGGCTGCTAGGCTTTCTGGGTGATGTGCAATATAGAAAGAAGCATCAAGGGAAATTCAAAGCACAGAGGATATTTTCTCCCATTTATTCTAGAGTTCATAGTACTAGATATTGAATTAGACTGTATTTGCTATAAATGTTTATATGTGTCCTTGGTTTCTGAAAACCGCATAAAGGCAAATACATGTGCATACATATTTGCATTTGTGTATGCAAATTTCTTGTGTAATCATAATGCATTTTATAAATGGATTATTTATGACTTTAACAAAACTACAATAAGTTTTTAGTGAACTGCTATAAATCACCTTGGATTTGGGAATTCTCAAGAAAATGAGGGAAGTTTCTCACCATGCCTGGCATTTGCTGAGTCTCCTCTTAGGTTTCCAGTAGATGGGTTGCTCTATTAGATGCAAGGCTTGCTTAAAGTCTTTAACAGTTACTCCATAATCAGGTATTTTTCTTTCTTTCTAGTGATACAGTAGTTAGTTGTCACATGCCAAATCAACAAATATTTATTAAGAATCTCCAATGTGTCAAGTATTGTGTTGAGCAGAGTGTTTTTAACAGGGACAAGACTGAGCATGTAAGTGAAGACTACTAGTGGGATACTCAGCTCTATCTTCCTAAGATTTGGGTTTACAGGTTATGTTGTGCCATGCGGCCCTGTCTTACTGACCAGGAAAAGAGGGTTTGAGTGACTGAACTTTGCACCATTCCAGGCCAGGCGCTGAACTCTCCCATGCACTGTTCTCCACACATATATTTGTGCTTTCTAGCCGTCTTTAATCAAGAAGACAATAGAAGAGCTATTGAAAGTTTTTTGAAAAATAAGAACATAAGGTATTGGGAATGACCTTGGGTATGGGATCCTTAAGCTTCAACAGAGTCCCTAAAAGTGAATTAAAAAGAAAAAATGAGAGAGAGAAAAAAATTACTTCATCCAATATTAATGGTTATTAGCTTTGCTTACCTGGGGAAGACATCCTGAGAAAATTGGCATAATGGTCAAGTCCTGGGAGAGCTAACTGTCAGCTAGTTGCTGACTCGGCCTCCTGACCACAGGTGAATTTTACTTAATCAAACATATCTTTGCATCATTAAACAAACATTCCAGAGCATAAACAAAAGTATCACACCTTGAAATAATATTCTATAACACAAATTATTTAGGATAATTAAGAAATACAGGTTAGTAGTTAGTCATCTAAAAATCAAATTTGTGGCCATGTTAGGTAGGTTTTCAAGGTCAAACAGCTATATTTTAGATAGACAGATGGTCTTCAAACACTTCAGAGATCTACAGAATATGGCATTTAATATGTTTTAATAACATAAGGCTTTTCATGACAGTGATATAGGTCTGCTCCTGAAAGCACCAATTTCCTTAAAAAAAGATGAAGGACATTGAAGAATCTCCATATGAAGTTTGCTTTCATTGTGGACAGGCTAGCCACTGGGCAAAGAAACTGTCCTTGCCTCAGCTGCTGACATTATACTGTCCAAACTGGACAAGCCAGACACATTAAAAAAAAAAAGTGACTGCCTAACTTTATCAAGACAAGATAGGACAGTCTTTCAAAATTCCTGCTTCACAAAAGAAGTCAGTCAGACATTCTGGACTTGTAGGCTGAAGATGGATGCCATAATGTTGCAGAAGAACCTTGAGGTGACTTTCCAGAGAGCCAGATGCCTCTGTCATTTCTATAGTTTTGTAAGTTGTTTGCTCTATATTTCCTGTTTATTCAGGTAATATTATATCCTTTTAAGAGTGCTCTTGAAGTGAAGAGGCTGAGGAAATGGGTGAAGGGCTACCACAGAGTTCAGACTCCTAGCACCCACAGAAAAGCTGAGCATTGTGGCATGTGTCTGTAATCCAGTGATGAGCAGAGGGTGGAAACAGGCTGATCTTTCCAGCCAGTTTGTTGGAAATGGTAATCTCCAGGTATGGTGAACGACAGGTCTCTGAGGTAGGAAGTGATAGAGGAAGACACAACTAATCCTCTGGAAACCACGAGAACAGACACATACATAAACATCTGGCCTAAACAATGGAATTCATAGACACACATATGCATACACTTTACATGCATGTGCACACACACAAATTAAAACAATAAATGATGATGATGATGATGATGATGATGATGAAGTTTGCTGGATTAGTGAGAAGAACCAGCAGGTAAAGCATTTGCTGCAAAGCTGCACAACATGAGTTCAGTTTCTAGGACCCACATGGTAAAAGGAGAAAATAGACTTGCAAGTTATCCTCTGATGTCTACGTGTGTGCCATGGCATGTGCATGCCCACCTTTCTCCACACATAGACAAAATACCTGAATGTAGATAATGAACATGAGTTAGGAAAAAGGATATAATTGCTTTTCTAGTTCTAATTCTGTCATGGATTGTTTTGTTTTGTTTTGGGTTGTGGATAAATGCTTAAAATATATTCAATAATAAAGTGTAAAACTTAATATGAAACTCCAAAGCTTCTGTACCAGAAGTATTCTATTCTAATTGTATAGAAGTTTGTGAGTTATATGGACTTTAGGTCTGATTAATTTTAGTATGTGATATTTTATTTTATTTGTAAGGTTTTTATATATTAAAGCTTATAAAATTAAAAAATAAATGCAATGAAAATTTAAAAGCAAAAAAGATTTCATTGCCTGGAAAGGTAAACCAGGGACATTTTCTGGCATGAAAAATTGACTGAGTGCTTACAGCCTGAGATTTCTCACCTACAGAAATCTTTTACTAAGACTAGTTAACGACACCTCCTATGCTGTACATAATAAACACCCTGAAGTTCTAGGTTTGCTGGTTGGTGCCACTCCATCAGAGTGTCCATAGCCTACATGAGCCTAGCTTTTCTGTACCCATCTTTGTCCATTCCCTCACCACCCGGGACAGATTTCTAGGATCTCACCATGTAGGGCAGGTTCCTTCAGTCATGAACTACAAAACCCACAGTTGTAACACTGGTCATGTGTCCAGTGTGAATTAGAGTGGAATACCACAGGCTTTTTCCCTGACCCAAACCCAAAACTTCACCTGTTTTGAATAGCATTCTGACCAGAGGAATGTTTGCCATCCCTCTGAGTCTCACTCTGGGGTCTTGCACGGGTCTGAGGCATTGGATCCTTCACATGGCCATGCCCTTTGTCAACATATGCACTCAGGACTTCATTGACTCCTTACACATTCATTTGGGGCTCCTTCAGCTCCCCCACAGACCTGTTACTCTGTGCAGCATTTGATCCCCTACTTTGCAGCTCTGTGAAGCAATCTATGTCACATCGACCTGCCAATAAGTCTCTGCTCAGCATTCCTGTGGTTGATGTACGATACTTGGTAGCTAACCCTCGTTGTCAACTTGACCAGATTTATAATTAGCTCTGAGTGTGTCTGTGAGGGTGTTTCTAAGCAGGTTGAACTGAAGTGGGAAGACCCAACCTCAATGTGCTCAGCACTATCTGGTTGGCTTGGAGTTCAGACTAAATAAAAAGGAGAAAGGACAGTGAAAGCTGAACACTGGCATTCATCTCTCTCTGCTTCCTGACTGAGAGCACAATGTGACTGATCACCTCATTCTTACCACCATGCCTTTCCCTCAATGATGGACTGTGAGCTAAAATAAATCCTCCCTCCTTAAGTTGCTTTTTGAGGTGTCTGGTCACAGTGATGAAAACAGGAACTACTACGAGCTCTAAATGCCTCCAATGACCAGACTAATCTCTGCCTTTACCAGGCTAGTCTTCTATAAGTTGTTCATTTTTGTCTTCTCTGATAGATTATAACTGTTGTTTTAGCCATTTTCTTTCACTGGATGAAACGAGGTATCATTCAAAACCGACATCTCTTTTGTGGGCTAATATAGGTCAAGAATTTACAAAAATTTATTTAGTTAGTTGAGAGAGATTCAAATACACCAGGTTTGTTTAAGAAGTGATGTGGCTACATATCTTAAATAGTCTGTCAAATACCAAGTGGTCAGCCTTGGACATATATGTACATACAAGCAACACTAAATGGACTTGGTATTTTGTATATACCTGTGCATATATACATATATATGTGTGTATATATACATATACAGGTGTGTGTGTGTGTGTGTGTGTGTGTGTATGACTAATAATTTAAAAAGAGGTCATGAACTGGGAAGGGAGAGAAGGGACACAGGAGGAGTTGGAAGAGAGAGGGAAGGGAAGGAATGATGTAGATGCAATGCTTATATGTAAAATTTGCAAAACAAAATAAGACAAACAGGAGAAAGTAAAAAAAAAATGAGATGGGCTTGAGGAAAGTGAGAAGTCAACACTTTAAGTAGTAGGAATATTTCAATATCTATGGTTTAAAGATTAGTTACAAACTTCAGGGTTACTCCTCTTCTTGTTGAACATTGCTCATTACGGGTCTTCAGAGGGCTATGACTTCTGTGCATGCTGCTGTTAGGAGTAAGCTAATGTGGATTATACCAGCTATTTTAAAAATGGAAGGCTTCAAAAATGAAGTCTTCTAAAATGATTCTTGTAGACTGGAGTTTTTTTTTTTTTTAATTGGGACCACCAGCTCCTCAGTATTGACACAGAGACTTATTATTAATTTTAACTGTTCAGCTGATAGCTTAGGCTTGTTACTAACTCTCTTACAACTTAAATTAACCCATGTTTTTTATCCATGCTCTACTACGTGTCTGTATCTTTTTTCAACACAGCATATTCTTCTCCTGCTTCCTCTGTGTCTGTTGGTGACTCCATTTTCCTAGTGTTCTCTCAACCTGGCTCTCCCACCTAACCTCTTCCTATCTAACTATTGGCCAGTTGGCTCCTTATTAAACCAATGAGAGCAACACATATTGACAGTGTACAAAAGGATTATTCCACAGCAAATTCTTCCTCTGCTTTAAATTCTCATTGTGTGGGTCTTCTAAACAAGTAGTATAAATGTAACATGGAACAAACAGGTATCTAATCTGTTATCTTTTTTCCATCTGAGCCACAGAATTAGAACTTTACTGGCAAGGAATGAAGGAAAGTTGGGCCATCAAAAGCTCTACACAAACTTCCATCTCTTTGATGCCAGCCAAATAGACTTTTCTCTTTTTTTTTTTAAATCAATGCCTGTAGAAACCTTTCTCCTAATTTTCCAGTGTGGCTTCCAAAGCAGAGGCAGAGAGAGAAGAAACTACACAGGAAGGGCACTTGGGGAAGCTGTGAAGGACACCACTTGTTTTACAGCTAAGCCAGGGAAATAAACAACTGGCTCTATATTTGAGCCAGAGTCAGAGTTCTATTGAAATTCCCCATCGTGGGTCCAGTGATTCTGAAATCTGGAGTCAAAGCAAAATGCTAAGACGTTGATGAAGCCCTTACCATTCAAAATATCAAGGCAGTCAACCTTGTACATAGAATTTTAAGCATATTTTTGACAAGTTTCCAAAATACAGGCTTTAAAAAAAATCCATTAAATCAAGTCTTTTCAGAAGACCAGCATTTCTTTTAGCATTGCTGAAATTTTTTAAAAAATGGGCCTCTCTTGGAGCCACAAACAATCGATGTAGCTTTAATTTGGAGGCCTTCCTCTCTGGCAGTGGACAGATTGAAAACTAATCTTTCGAAAGACAGTCTGACTAATCAGGTCAGGGGGAAAATGAATAGTGTTCTTCATAGCTCAGCCAGAAAGCCTTATTCTGCTTTGAGTCTTAATTTAAGGGCTGAGGGGAAGGAAGTGAGCAGAGAAAGAGCAGAAAGTGTCAGTATTGTTCTTTCCAATGACACTTAGGTAAAACTTCCACATAATATAATATTTTTCTTTGTTTCCAACATCTGGGAGCCTTTGCAAGATAGAATAGGCCCACTTCCTCTTGTCATGTTGTGTGTGTTGTGTGTGTGTGTGTGTGTGTGTGTGTATGTGTGTGTGTGTATGTGTGTGTGTGTGTTTGATATCTTTACAGAGATAATGCCC
This sequence comes from Peromyscus leucopus, assembly GCF_004664715.2. Lineage (NCBI taxonomy): Eukaryota > Metazoa > Chordata > Mammalia > Rodentia > Cricetidae > Peromyscus > Peromyscus leucopus. The sequence goes on along the minus strand of NC_051079.1, from coordinate 28,554,997 downwards.
ATGTGTTCCATTGTATGTTTTTTAATAGAAATTGCATAGTCTTCAGTAGGGACTTAATATAACTGCTTTTCTTGGTATCTAAAGTTGAATAATTGAGCTGGCAAGTTTTAAACTTATTGGTTTTCATTCAGATTTTCTGCATTCCAAAGAATCAACTTTTAGTGAGAGAATCCCCTTATATGAGGAATGCTTTGACAATACCATGGGCCTTTTTCTAAAAGAACTACAGCCTGCCATACCACACAGTTCTGAGATTCTCTTGCAGTGGCCAGTGGTTAACAAAATGGAAAGAGATAGCAACTGTGATATTTTATAGGATGCTAACCACATGTAATGAATTCTATGAGAGACTTGAGGGGCCTAGAATGCATTTTTCCAATTAATTAAAACAATGCACCATTAATTAAAACCTTACACCACTTTCTTTAGCATCAATCAAATTGCAGTATCACCTCATCTTTTGTACTAGGAAAATGCCTGATGGAGTCATAATCAGTAACCTGTTAAATTAAATCCTTTCAAAAGATTAACTCCTCTTTGAGCATTGCTAAAATCTTTTCAATGCGCTTCTCTAAGGCATAAACAATCAATGCATCCATTAAATAGGATTAATATCTCTTTTTCATAGAAAATAGAGATGGGGAAAGGTGCAGAAATTTTACACTGTATAGTTTAATAGTTCATTAAAAGCTAGTTCAACAATTTAAAAACATGGAAATTGGCAGTGATTTTTAAAGACGTTATTGAGACACTAGGATTTAAAATTAAAATCACTTATAAAAATCACCCTCTATTTTATAAGGTTGAAGTCTCTTCAACACATAGTGTTTATAGGGGGAAAGGGTAAGAGACACTTTTAACTATGGTTCTGCATTTCTATTTCCAGTTTTCAGGAGCATGACATGTCGTGGTCCAGCTCTGAGCTCATGTATACAGCGTGAGATCAAGTTGTCCACTGTCTTGGTGACTTCTTTGAGACACTCCAATATAAGTTGAGAAACTGTGGCAAAAAGTCAGAGCTCCATTGCTACTTCTTGCAGATGCCATGTAGTAAGTAAGTTTTTGCAAAGCCTGTACATTTCTCGTGTGACATTTTTGCCAACTGAGATGCTATTTTTGTCATGTAACTTCATAAATGGTGAGGAAGACAAGAGCCCACTGACTCTCAATGTGGAACCCAGTAGGAGTAACTGGGGTCTTTCTGCTTCACTGCCATATAGAGTGCCTTCCAACTCTGCAAGCCTTCCTAACAGACTCTGCCATATGGAGCATTGCCTCTTCTCTGTTTATCTAGCACTAACGCGGTTACAGAGTTTGGATTTTATCAGCTTGGCTACCACTCAACATTAGGCACTCCTGCTGGTCAGAATGCCTATCAATTTCAGGGGCTACGGACTTCCCTGAGTACCTGAGGGAATCATATGATTCACCATTTGTACTTGGGCATTTTTGAGAGGGAATGGGAATAGTGCCAAACACTGCCCTGGGAAGTAAAAAGTGTTCTGACCCTTCTTCTAACCCATGTGTGGGTACTATGTGTCATACATCACTCCATTAATCATTGTCTGTGGCCTGCAGCAGGCTAGTTGCCTAGAAAACTGGGGTTATCAGTCATATAGCCTTTTGGAGGAAGGAACCTATATAAGGAATTTATTCTGAAGAGGGTAACTTTCAAACCAGCTTGAGGACATTGCATGCTCAACCAAGTGTCTAGTCTTGCTGGTCGTGACTCCTTCCTCTAACATTGCTCTAGCTCCACTGCCCTCACCTTGGCCGCAGCAAATACCATCATCCTTCCTCCCAGTCCTTATGCCATTCTCCTCACTTCTAATATGCCCCCCTACAATCAGTTATCTAGAGATCAGCTGGACTAATTCTTGTGAAAACTAGACAGTTCTGCATGCAGGGAGCCCATGATGAATGAGAAAGTTAGCATCATCACTCTGAGCTGCTCACTTTCCAGCATTAGAGATGGGTAGTGCATAAAGAACCACATAACTTATCATGTCAGGCCTTGATAGAAGCCATGAATGTGAATAACCAAGATGGAGATAGAGCAAGATGCTGTTGGAGAGACTGCAATTTCCCAAGGTACTCTGGCAAGGTGAGGTTGGGCTGGATCTGGATGACGAGACAAGATAGCCATATTAGCGACCAGAGAAAAGGTATCTCAGGCCACAGAAGAGAAGCATGAAGCAACCTTGGAAAGGACACACTAGGAAGCAGAAGAGGAGACATGGAGGACACAGCCATCAAGGGAAGAGTGCTTTGTGATCAAGTGGAAGGTTGGAAGGGTCCTGGCCACTGGGTGCTTTGTGCTATGTCTTTGGATCTTTATTGTAAGAAACAATAAATATTTTTAAGAAATATTAAACAAGTAGGTGATTGGACAAGATGACTCTTGCTTCTCTTCGATAAAATAATCTAGGAGTAAAGGATCCTGGTTAGAAGTCTCAAGCCTCCCATTCATCAGAGAGAGTGGTGCCTACAGTAATGGAAACAGACCTATCTAGATTTTATTATGTTGGTGGCATTTGTGACTATTTAAATAAGCTTATAATTAAATAGGCATCTTTCAAATATATTATTTATATCATTTTGCTATTTTCTTGAGTGCCACACATTGTCTATTTCACTAAGTTTTTCTTTTCTTTTTTAGTAAAGCATTATCTTCAGAAAAACAGATTTTTGATTTAGAGTTTTGTTCAAGTAGCTCATGTATGTGTATACACACACACACACACACACACCACACACACACGTACAGTATTTGTGGATGTGCATGTGTGTGACATGTGTACATGCCCATGTGGGTGCACATGCATGTGGAGGCCAGATGGAATCAATGGTCTTCCCCCATAGCATCCCCACTTCAGTTTTTGAGACAGAGTCTCTCACTGAACTTGGAGTTCATGGATTTAATTAGGCTGGCTGGTCAATGAACTTCAGGTATCTCCCTACCTCGATGCTTGGCTTATTGCATGAGTACCAGGAACCTAAACTCAAGGTCCCGTATTGGTGCAACAGTCATTTTAATGACCGAAGCATTTCCCCCAACTCCCTTTTAGATGTTTTGTAAGTTAGCCAATTGTGAGTGATTCAAATATATAGGATGAACATTGTAATTCTATAAAAGCCTCAAAGTAGCTAGAAAATCTATTTCTGTGAGTCAAAAACTCAAACTCCTAACACACATTTTAATCTAACTTCCAAATCATGCTGCACATTTGTGGGCATTTGAATGAGAATGACCCTCACAGGCTCACACAATTGAATACTTGATCTCTAGTTGGTGGGACTGTTTAGGAAGGATTAAGAGGTGTGGCCTTCCTGAAGGAGGTATGGCACTGGGGTGGGCTTTGATGTTTCAAAAGCCCATGCCAGGTCCAGTTAGTGCCCTCTTTTTCTCTGCTTCCTATTTGGAAAAGAGGATGTAAGCTTCTTACTGCTTTTCCAGCATCATGTCTGCCAGCCTGCTGCCATGTCCTCAGCCATGATGCCGGATTCTAACTCTCTGGAACTGTAAGACCCAATCAATGTTTTCTTTTATAAGTTGCTTTGGTCATGGTATCTTTTCACAGCAAGAGAAAAGTAACCAAGCAAACATTTGAATCTGTAGCTCTCAATGTTTAACTCTGTCCACAGTGGCACTTGGAGTAGCTTTCTGATTCCCAACACAATGAATACTGTATGGAATTTTGCAATAAATAAGAAGGTATTTCAAAATAAAAGAAGTGTAGCCCTCAAGCTAGAGAAATAACATAATGTTGTCGGGTTGATGTAAATGTGGACAAGAACAAAAGTGTAAATGTAGAAATGCATACACTCTCAGATATACAGACCCATGCCATGAGGTAAGGGATATTCCGTTCAGAGGGCATGAAGCAACTTAGTTTTCTGCTTACCTCTCATTCTTACAAAAGAGAGAGAGAGAGAGAGAGAGGCCTGTGTTTTGACATCTGTCTTTGTTTCCTCTGAGGAGCGGTGTTAGTGAATAATAGGATGACTGAACCTGACTTTGATCCTGTGCAGGAATCAAGTCACTGGTTTGCAGAGCTACAGAAATCCTTTTCAGCTCTGTCTTGCAATGTTGCCGTGTGAATGAAGTACACATGCCATGCAGATGTGTCTGGGCCTGTCTTCTGCATGCTGGCTGTTGGAAGTCTGCAGGAGGAAATACCTCCTTGATTAAATTCTCTGAGGCTGACATTTTTGCCTTTCAGCTTGCTGAGTGATTTCACATGTGCTTTTTGCAAAGTCAGAATTCTCTGGTGATCGACAGGACAGTTGTTTTCTGGCAAGATGAAGTTCTTCTTGCCACCAGGGTGGGGAAGTTATTTTAACTGTGTGAATAACAAGCAACTGCAGTTAGGAAGAGAGACATGTTACCACTTGGTTGTTTAAAATATATTTTAGGTCAAATAATTCTGACCTGAGGAAAAAATTACACCATCACTGAATGAATTTCAGATTTTCATGGGTGGTTTGTTCCAGCCCTCCTTTTCCTAATGAACAGAACTAAAACAATTTTAAAAGATTTTAAGTCTCACATTCAGCAGACTCTGTCCATCCCCCACTCCACCTCCAGAACTCTGCATTTTTATGGAAGCATTATATAGACATAACTTGCAGGTCTTATCTTTGGACTGTTTTTGCTGGATATGGCCCTGGGAAAAATATTGTCAAAAAATGCAGTCCTGTTCTAGACCCACCCAGAATGACATAATATTAAGCATTTTCAATATTGGACAGTGATGCTGTTTTGAGGGCTCACAGCAGGTTTGAGTTTAGTTAAGTCCAATGTTTCCTTTATTTCTTGGTTCTAATTTCCCAGAGGCCTACTGCTTTTGTGCTTAGCTTAAAACACAGCGTCCTTTCACCAACAAATGCTAGCTGCTGTATTTAAATCATTAATGGGCTCTGAAAGAGAGGCATAATTACAGACAGAGGTAACAGATCACCTTTTTATTAGCTGGGAAATCTTGGGTTGTTTTGTAAATGAAGGACAGCAAAGATTCTCTTTCCTAGCATGGGTTCTGTGCTTTGCCTCCAGCATGCCACATTATTTCTCTAGGCTCTCAGACATTCCCTAGCACTGTGTCAATTGGTGATGGCTGAGTTAAAAACAGGGACATCAACTGGACAAATGAGAACAAGTTAGTCACCCGAGAGGCCACCCTAAAAGTTGTCTGAAGCTTGGTCATTTCTCACAGTTCTATGTGAGAATGGAGTTCTCCTGTCCCCCTCATCTAAGCCCTTTGTTTGGAGGCTTAGCTAGTATGGTAATCTGAATGTAATTGGCGCCCCCATAAGTCCATAGGGAGTGGCACTATTAGGAGATGTGACTTTGTTGGAGTAGGTGTGGCTTTGTCAGAGGAAATGTGTCACTGTGGAGGTGGGCTTTGGGAGGTCTCATATTTGCTCAAGCCACGCCCAGTATCTCAGTTCATTTTCTGTAGCCTTCAGATCAAGATGCAGTATTCTCAGCTACCTCTCCAGCACCATGTTGATAATGATAATGATAATGGACTGAACCTCTGAAACTGAAAGTCACCCAATTAAATGATTTCCTTTATAAGAGTTGGTGTCTCTTCACAGCAAAAGAAACTCTAACTAAGACACCTAGATAGGGTAAGATGGCCTCAGCCTTGAAGAAACATCTGAGCCACTCAATCCATGGGGTCTTTTATCTCAGTATTTTCCATACCCTGGACTACAGGGACCACAAGGGCAGGTAAAGGCATCATGGCCCCCAAAACTTGCTCAGAAGTCATGCAAAGCCACTTCTGCCATAGTAGTGGTTAAGACGCAAGACCAGTTCAATGCAAGGCATGGGGAAATCAAACTTGCCTTTCTGTAGAATGATCCAGACCCATCACACCGGTTAGCATTTTGAGAGTCAACAAACATATGTAGCTCCCCCACACACATACACCCCGACCACATAGCACCTAAGTGGCAGATCCCGGATTTGAACCTGGGTCTGTGTGCCTGAAAAGCTCGTGTTCTGAATCCCCATGCTTTGATGCTTCCAGAAGATAGGGAACTACATCATTGTTAGCATTACTGGGCATGATGTGCTGTCCTGAGGAAGGAAGGTGAGAGAGGCAGAGAAGCCATGGCCTGTGATGTCTGGGTAGGCTCAAATCTCAGGCATTGGTCCAGCTCTTTCTGAAAATGCAACTCATACTTGTACCAGGCTTTTTCATTTGGGCCACCAACAAGCTCCCAAATCATGACACAGACTTATTATTTTTGAATGCTTGGCCCAGCTTAGACGTGTTTCTGGCTAGCTCTTTTAACTTAAATTAATGTTTCTCTTTATCTATCTTTTGCCTTGGGGCTTTTTACCTTTCTTATTTCTGTATATCTTACGTTCAGTGCTTCTCTATGTCTGGCTGGCTGGCTTCTGCCTGGCTTCTTGCCCCAAGTATATTCCTCTTCTCTCCTCCTTCTTTTCTCATTAGTCTTTTCTCTTTGTGAGAGCCTAGATTTCTCTTATTTATTCTCTCTGCCTGGCAGTCTTGCCTATCCCTCTCCTGCCTAGCTATTGGCTATTCAGCTCTTTATTAGACCCATCAGGTGTCCTGTGCAGGCAAGGTAAAACATCTTTTCATAATTAAACAAATGCAACATAAACAAAAGTAACACACCTTTACACAGTTAAAGTAATATTCAGCAGAATAAACAAATGTAACACATCTTTGCCTAGTTAAAATAATATTCTGTAGTACATACTTGCCCCATATGATGTCTGGGTCCTGGCTGTCTTCCCCACCCTTCCTTGAGTACAGTTTTAATACATGAAACAATTTCTCCTCGGTGCTGTGGACATGCACTGTTCTTTGTCCTGATGCTCCCATATTCTGGCTTCCTGCTCTTCCTTCATTGGTGTTCAGGTCACTTGCCACAGTTTGAAGTTTGAGAGATCCTTGTTCTAAATCATCTCAAGATGTGAAAGTCATTGAGACCCTTCAGGGAGTCTCTGTGAGGTCAAGACTATTTTTGTAATACTGAGATACTATTGGCTTTTCTTCACTATTCTCTAACACTCTAACATATACTATAGAGATTTCCAGAAGCTTCATGACAAATGTAATTGCAACAGATTGTTTCAGAAGCAAATATGAAAACTCCCCTATTTTCTATTAATGCATGCATCAAATGATAATTTGAAAAATTAACACTGGGAATAGGATGGTTGCTTAGCATGCACAGACCTTGATTTCAATCTCTAGAACCATAAAAAAGCTTAAAAGTGTAAAGTAATATCAATTTTGTTATTCCTTGTGATCTTAGAAAAAAAACATTTTTTTGTTAAAATGTTACTTATATTGGCATGCTTGCTGTGATTTTTAAGACTGATTATTACACAAAATTTTAAAAGTCTTAGTAAGTTTCTTATATGATGGCTATCTATCAAGAAATACATATAAATGAAAGCCCTTTGGGACCCTCAATAATTTAAAGCAGAGTTTGTAAGCAAAGAGTTGTCACTGTGTGTTTCATTGCCATCTTACCTTACCAGTGTGTTTTCCAGGCTGCTGCCATGCCTGGGTCATTTCCCATATTCTCTGGATCCTCACTATGGAGCAAACCCACCTCTGGACCCCTGATAATCCCTGCCTACCAGGGGTATGGGCAGTGTTCAACACTGTCAGTCACACAGTATTCTAGTAAGCTGGTGCGTCTCCCTCCACAGTTAAACAGTTCAGGAGCAGCCTCCATTTGTGAGGTATAACTGTTGCTTTTCTAGAGAGAGGGAACTGAAGACCAGCCTGGACCTCCGATCCAATGGACAACATTTGTGAAATGATGCAGGCAACCAGAAACCATGTTTTTCTGCTACCCTGTCTTGTGACTAGTCTGCCAGTCATCTTGACTCATCTTTTCAAATACCTGTTTTCTGAAAAAGGAGGTCCCTCAGATTTGAATGACATTCTGAATTTTGTGGGCTTTTGTTTCCCTAGTGAGAAGCATTTTCAGTAACTCGTTCTGCAGCTCTGCTGAGCACTCCAGCACTTCCATCCCTGTGCTCTCAATGCTCCAGGTAAACGTCCCGCTGCCTCTGCCCACAGGTCATTTTTGCAGAGTAACGAAGGCAGCGAGTTCCTAGGTATAAATTGCTCTTCACAAAGAAGAAATACTTGTCTGCCCAACTGTCACACCCCAAACAGCAGAAATAAGTGCCTATGTCCTTAAACAAATTTCCCAGTTTCTCTACAGATAAGACTGTGTGGTTCATTTGTTTGGTTCTCATCTATCATAGTAAATCCATGATTGCCACCACTTGCTGAGCACTTAGATTGACAGACTTTAGGGAACATGCCACCAGGCTTTCTCTGCACTCAAGATGTACAGATCCCTGTGAGGCCATCATGTTACCATCTGTGCCTTAAAACATAAAGAGATAGGGTTCCCAGATGTCTAGGTCACCCAGCTAGGAAGCAGGTGTTGAGACAGGGAGGGAACCTGGGTCATGCTCTACATCCTCTTCTTAGAGGTTATGCTCTGTGAGTCTCTCAAAGTCAAAGTCAACTTGGTTAAGGAAAGAAATTCTCCAGAACAGAGTTGAAGTCACAGGGAGTTGGAAAGGGGTGTTAAGCTCACTTCAGAGACTTATTTTGAAAGGAAAACCAAGAAATGAAACCCGTCCATGCAATGAGAAAACAGACACAATTTAAACTTTGTCCTAGACCCTTCAATCACACCTGGTGGTCAACAGTATACTAAAAAAAGGCAAACACTTCATAAGTAGCTGGTACAACTTAGGGATATTGTGAGATATCTGACAGCTGTGAATGAGTTTAGGGATTCATCATGTCAGATACATCTTCCTTTTGCCTGCAAGGACTATCCATCCTTTGACTTTAAAATGTCATGACCATTCCCAGAGGGTAGGAGATGATAGGAAAGCTGGAGCTCCAGCTGTGTCAACAGCAGGTGTAGCATCCTCTGGAACACTGGAACAGGAGTGTAGGATTTCCCTTGGGGCTACACTCCAGGTGCTCTGGGAGGGGATGAGGCCAAAGGTGCCTTGTCATTTATCAGGGTGCCAAGCTAGCCAGGTGCTCTCGGCGGGAGTTGACCATCGCAAATCTGCCCTTTAGCAACCTTCTGATTACTGATAAAAATTTGGCTAGCCACCACTGCCAGGTAGTGTGGGATCTTGGCATAGACGAGGCTTTTCTGTAGTAGGTGTGCTTCTTACCTAATTTGAACGGATTTTGTAGAGTATTTCCTAGCAATAACGTGAGGGGATTCAATGCACTGTTAAAAAGTCCCTGACCAGAACAGCTTGCTTGTTGCTCGGGAAGCTAATATTAGAGACGGGAAACAGACTTTTGTCATTCTAAACCCATGTACTTAATTATCTCCACCCTAAATCAGTTCCAGAAACAGACCAAATGAAAGTACACAAATCTGGGCAATTTCAGAGGCTGACCAGAAGGTGGGGAATTCCGTGTATTGCAACCTTCTCCTATCAGCATCTCTTACCTCTTCCTGCCTCCTGGTCTAGGAAGGCAATTCAACCACCAGCGGACATTATATGCAAGAGAATTATTTGTCCAGTTCTTTTAAAACAGTGATACCCGTGAGGGTCTTTCTGGGATTCTGATTTCTGGGCGGTTTCATATAACCTTGTAGCTTTTAAAATATTAAAAACCTCAATGAAAGGCAGAGTGTGTACACCATTTGCTCCTCAAGTGGGCGGTAAGGTTAGAGCTGGATTCTTACCCATCACTTTAATGCCTTCAGCCCAAGTATATTGAAAGTTAACAAGTAAGTAAGAATGTAAATAACAACAACAGTTACAGGGTGCTACATTTCCCAGGGGTACAACAGGACAGCCACCTCCCCTCAAAGGCAAGTGCGTATTATTCTCAGGTAGTCCACAGTGCAGCCCTTCAGCTGGTGAACACCATCTACCATCCTTCCTGTAATGGCTGAAAAGGTGCCAGACACTTGCAGACTGTACAAACATCTTTTCAATTTGTGTTTTGCCTCTTACCTACCTTCTTCCTCTCAGGGCCTCTCCTCCCTGAATCTGAATTGTCTGCCTTCTCCTCTAAATTCCATGAAGGTACACAGGAGAACCTTTTTTTTTTTTTTTTTTTTGGTTTTTTGAGACAGGGTTTCTCTGTGTAGTTTTGGTGCCTGTCCTGGATCTTGCTCTGTAGACCAGGCTGGCCTGGCCTCAAATTCACAGATCGGCCTGGCTCTGCCTTCTGAGTGCTGGGATTAAAGGCATGCACCACCACCACCACCCAGCTGGAGAATCATTTTTACATTCATTTCTAACGTTTACTTTTAGGTTTGGCAGTTGGTGTGGGGATCATTATTTTATTTCCACCAATTCACCTGGGTTCTAAAATATGACGGTCATTTCTCTACTAGCACCTATGTCCAAATCTATGATACCTGTGGACATTTCTGTCCTCTGTCCCTTTTGACCACTTTTGGGCCTCTGTACTCAAAGCCCAGACACAGCAGCTTTCTCTGTCTTCTTCCTGGACCCCTTTCCCGGCCAGGCTTTTTGTATTTTTAAATTTAGTTTGAGTTTTGTTTTGAAGTGATGAGTAGCCCTTTTCAAATTTTGTTTACTAATTTCAAATCTGTTCAGAGTCTTAATGAGAAAACATTTCTTGGGCCTAGGGGACAGCTTTGGGAAGGAACTTGGGGGGCCATTCATGCCACTGGGAGTGATAAGGCAGTAAACCCAAAGCCCTGCAGGTAAAATGGTGAACGCAATACTGTAAGCAGACCAACGTCTCAAGGACCACCAGGAGCTGTTTGAGGTCTTCTCAAAAAAACAACAAAAAAGTAAGTTTCCATCTGGATTTACCTGTGCCTGTGCATGTTCGGTTGTCTCCTTGTATATGAATATGCAGCTAACAAAAGTATATGCACTTCACAGGAAACCTGACTCTACTGAATGAGTTACTTATCTCCCTGCTGTGACTAAAGGTCTGAGAAAAGCCACTGAAGGAAACAGTTTCTTTGGTTTCTCTATTCTGTTGGAGGGTGTAGTCCATCATATAGCAGAGGGATGCTGCTGGGGAGTGGGAGGCAGCTGATCCCTTTGCCTCCACTATCAGGAAACAGAAAGAGACAAATGTTGATACCTCAGCTCACTTTCTCCTTTTTACTCAGTGGGAAACCCCAGCCCGCAGGATGTGCAATCCACATTCTGGATGGATCTTCCTTCTTCGGGTAAATGTCTCCAGTGACATAAGAAATGCTCTCAAAAAAGACATACCCAGAGGGGTGTGTGTGTGTGTGTGTGTGTGTGTGTGTGTGTGTGTGTGTGTCCTGGGTGAATTCAAATCCCATGACAGTTAACCATCACAATGTCAAACATCATCTGGGAAAGTATAGGAAAAGTCACGCTTACCCGATTGATGGCATCCATTTGATTTGATCTGCCACTTACTCTACCAAACCTTGCCTCTCTCACCTACAAGGAAAATAGTCTCTTTCTGTGGATATCGCGTTGTATAAATAAAATGTTGATTGGCCAGTAGCCAGGCAGGAAGTATAGGCGGGGACAAGCAGAGAAGAGAATTCTGGGAACAGGAAGGCTGAGTCAGAAGATGCCAGCCTGCCATTCAGGGAGCAGCATGTAAAGGCAACAGGTGAAGTCACAGAACACGTGGCAACATACAGATTAACAAAAATGGGCTGAGTTTAAGTGTAAGAGCTAGTCAGTGGTAGGCCTGAGCTAATGGCCAATCAGTTTAATTAATATAAGCTTCTGAGTGATTATTTTATAAGCAGCTGTGGGGTCTGTGGGGCTGGGCAGGACTGGAGAAAACTTCAGCTACAGTCTCCCTATAGATAATGTCTTAAATACATTACTGAATATGGATTTTTCAGCATTAAGTGATGACGGTTCTCTAAAAGCAGAATGGTGGCTATCATAGATTGAGTACACACTATGGCTCAGAAAAAGAGCCAAATGTTCTATATTTCATTGTGTCATCTCAGCTATGAGGCACCAAGTCATCACCCAAATGCCCTGTCACTATGCTCTATGACCCTAGTAGGCTTAAAAGCAAAAGGATCAGAAGACAGACTCCTGAAATGGCCCCCATAAAGGCCTAGGGTCACTTAGCAAATTCAAGATAACAGTCCAGCAGTTCAGGGGAACACCCTCACTTCATTTGGATTCCAAATTTGTGCGCTCTCTCTCTCTCTCTCTCTCTCTCTCTCTCTCTCTCTCTCTCTCTCTCTCTCTCTCCCTCCCTCCCTCTCTCTCTCTCTTCCATCCTTCCTCCCTCCCTCCCTCCCTCCCTCTCTCCTCTCAGCCTCCACTGCCTTAAGCCCCACCTCTCCCAGAGCCTCTGGCCTGGATCCTTAGTTCACTCTCCTTCTCTGTGTCTCTGCCCATGCTGTCACTCGGTGATTTCTCCTACAGGGACCATGTTGCTGTTGTACACCATTTGTTCCCAGCACCAATGCTGACTCCAGGCAAATGATGGTGTACACGTTGGACAGTGATTAGTGAGTATGTATATGAATGTGGCTTATTAGGACTGTATCTGTAGCGGCGTCTGTATCTGTGATCTGCTACTTGCAACTGTTCTTTTTTCTTGTGTTTTCTTAAACTCATTTAAATATCCACCCTCCTATGCCTGCCATTTAAGCATCTGCTCCAGCCTCCTCACTGGATAAGAGGAGGAGACGGCTCTTCTGGGCCTCCTTCCTCCCATCAGTGACGACAGCAAAAACTAAGCTGTGTCCTTTCGTGTCCTTCCGTCTCCTTTTGTCTCAGTTTCCGGGATTGGATTTTTCACCTAAAATGAGGCAAGTCAGGGGTCCTGATCAATGGTTTCCATTCCTTGAAAAATTGCATGCTGCATAAAGACAACATGCAGTCAACTTGGGGGTCTTATACCATCAGTGTGCAAAGTAATAGTCTCCCCACCCTGAATGCATATTATTTGACACAAGATTAAGTCATCTAGTTGTTCTTTATTCTAACATATAATTTAATATAGAGAAATACAAAGAAAATGATAGAGCACATTATCCCTACCTAAATAATTTCTGATTTTTTTCACTGTGTAAGTTTTTATTAAAGCAAGAATTTTATAATTCAAATTATGTTTCCTTGCCCAGTAATCAATTCTGCGGTTAAAACTGACATCTTGAGCTATTCAACAATAAAGAATTACAAAATTAAAGGAATGCTTTAAATGTTTCTACTCTGCTGAAAATGCTTTTCCTGGGGTCCACAAAACATGGGTTTGTAGATTATACTATTTTGGGGGATTGTGGTGCAGATTTTAAATCAGTCAAGGCCTAACACTAGACCTGACATTTGTTCGGTACGTAGACTTCAAAGTTTCCTTTCCTTTTTTATTTATTTTATATTTTACCATTTTTTTTATAATATTTAAGTTTTTTTTTTCAATGTTTAGATATTTTTCTTCTGCAAAGTGTGAGTTTCCTTTTCGAGGTCTCTGATGAGTTTAAATAGTCGGGACACCAGACGCACTGCTAACAGCCTTCTGGACAGCCTCTTTAGCTTGGTGGGCTTGGAGTAAGGCCACCACTTCATCAGCCTTGGAGCGCAGAGACTCCGGAGACTCGAGCATATGAAGTGGTTCTGAGTTATCAATCTCCAGCAACATGCCCGTGATCTTCCCAGCAAGAGTCGGGTGCATGGCTTGAATGAGAGGGAACAGCCTTTCGCCCAGCATTTGCTTTTGCTCTTGGGGAGTAGTTACCAGCATGGAAGCAGTCCATGGTTCCTGATCCTGCACCCGAACAGCAGGCTGCGGCACAAGCTGTGCATTAAGATGTTGCTGGGGGTTCTGAACTCCCGAGGTGTATTTGTACTGTGGAACCGAGCAAACAGGAGTAGTTGCTACAGAAGCTGCGGCGGCAGGACGTTGAACCGGTGTCTGTGCTGATGTGTTAGTAATGCGGTGTGCGGACACGGCTTGAGGAGCATGTGAAGGACCTGGTCTTACAGTACTAAATGATGATCTAGGAGCAGTTGGGTGGATAGCACCAGTCACATTTGGAAATGGATGAGGCCTGGCACCCTGAGCAGTCCAGCGAGTACTTGGCCTTGGTTGAGCAATCTGGCTAGGGCAGCATGGCACACAGTTCTGAGTCTGCCGGACAGCAGTCACGGAGTAACCTGAAGGTGCGGGTTGATAGGGGTTCATCACAGGGTTGGGCACAGCTCGTACACTTGCCATTCTCTGCATATACTGGTTAGTGAGGTGAGCTTGGCGCTCTTCTTTGCGCTGGGCTAAAGCTACATACAGTGGCTTCCTAGCCACAATTCTACCATTCATTTCAGAAACTGCTTTGGTGGCTTCTTCCGGGGAGGAGAAACACACAAAACCAAACCCTTTACTGCGACCACCCTCCATCATAACCTTTGTACTGGTGATCGTTCCAAATGGAGAAAATTCTTTCTGCAGACGCTCGTCATCGATACCATCGTCAAGATTTTTCACGTAAAGGTTTATACCGTGGTATCGTCTGTCTTGTGTCATCTGTTCAAATTTGCCCTTAAGTTCTGTGTGCCGGTCCACTTTTTTCTGAGCTCGACCAACATAAATGTGTTTTCCATTGAGCTCTTTTCCGTTCATCTCATCCACCGCTTTCTGTGCATCTTCATGCCTCTCAAAGCTGACAAACCCGAATCCTTTGGATTTTCCACCTTCATCGGTCATGACTTTCACACTTAAGACCTGTCCAAACCTACCGAAGAGGTCATTCAGGGTCTCATCATCCATGTGGTCCCCAAAGTTCTTGATGTAAACGTTGGTGAACTCCTTCGTCTTCGCTCCAAGCTCTGTTTCTCGTTCTTTCCGAGACTTAAACCGTCCAACAAAAACTTTGCGATCATTCAGAAGCATCCCGTTCATTTTCTCAATGGCTCTTTCTGCTGCCTCCTCTGTTTCAAAATGTACAAACCCGTGGCCCTTGGAGCCGTTCTCATCGCAAACCACCTTGCAGGAAAGGATGTTGCCGAAAGCAGAAAAGGTATCATACAGCGCTTTATTATCAATGGTTTTGTTCAAGTTTTTAATGAACACGTTGCCTACTCCACTTCTGCGTAGTGACGGATCACGCTGAGACCACATGATGCGCACCGGCTTGCCCTTGATGACATCAAAATTCATGGTGTCCAAAGCGCGCTCTGCGTCAGCAGGCTGCTCGAAGTTCACGGAAGCGTAGCCCAGGGAGCGGCGGGTGATCACGTCCCTGTACACCCGGATGGAAAGGATGGGCCCAGCCGAGCTGAACTTCTCATAAAGCATCGCCTCAGTCACATCGGGATGCAGGTCCCCCACGTAGAGCGAGGCCATGGGACAGCCAGGGGCACTGGGGTTCATCTGGGCACCACTGCCCATTGGGCAGCAGGCCTCCACCTTCTTGCGAGAGGAGCAGGGCCAGCGCTAGGCTGGGGTGGAGGCAGAGGCTGAGCAGGCAAGCGCAGAGGGTCAAAAACCAAGGGGATGGAAACCTCCCCAACGGCCTCAGAGCCCGGAACCTCAGCGACTGCGCGTGCGCAATGAGTGGTTCGTGCTGCCTAGGGAGCGAGGCTGGCTGGAGAGCTGGGTTGGTAGGCATGTAAGTGGATCCTGCTAGGAGTGAGTGGACAGGTGAGCCTCAGATACCTCACCTCGTTATTTTATAAAAGAAGAAAATAACAAAATTAAAGGCCGATCGTGGAGGAGGCGCTGATTTTTTTTTTTTTAAGTCTGCAGAATTAAGAAAATTTTATTTTTTTATTGTGTTTGATCTTTGTCTTTTGTGTGTTGAGGCTTATTCTTTTTTTTTTTTAACATAGGTTCTCACTGTAATTCAGTGTGTCCTGGAACTCACCACATAGACCAGACTATCTGAATTCATAGTGATCTGCCTGCCTTAGCTTATAAGAGCTGAAGATACTTGTAGATAATACATGTGTGTTCCAAGGCCATGAGGCACTCTGTACTCTCAACACTAATCATCAGGTAGAGGAGACACTTTGGGTACTTTTAAAAATAGAGTGTTTACTGGATCATGTTTCCATTCTCATTTTTTGCTAGCATGTTTTTAGAACAATGAATGTATCCTACAAGGCCATCCTTTGTTAGGAGACGTTGCAATTCATTTTGACTTGCTAGTAAGGACAGAGTAGAGAATGGGAAGTAAACAGATCCCTTAAGTCTGTATAGCACACTGGTAAAGGTCCTGTGGACCAGTTCTGGTTTCCCCAAAAGATAGCTAACCACCAACTGTGCTGATAATGGCTCTTTCTTTCTCACAGAGACAAATCATCTGATAACCAGAATCAGTCCAGATCTATAAATTAGAGGCCTGTGAAGTGACAGGTAAAAGCATTTGTCATTGCAAGTCTAACAGCCTGAGTTCAATCCCCAGAACCTATGATGGAAAGAGAGAACCAACTCCCAAAGGTTGTCCTCTAATCCCCACACACATATCACGGCACACATGTGCTCCCTCTCTCTCTCTCACACACACACACACACACC
Organism: Peromyscus leucopus; assembly: GCF_004664715.2. Taxonomy (NCBI): domain Eukaryota; kingdom Metazoa; phylum Chordata; class Mammalia; order Rodentia; family Cricetidae; genus Peromyscus; species Peromyscus leucopus. The sequence continues at coordinate 28,538,489 of NC_051079.1, read as the reverse complement.
ATACATAGACACATTAATGATTTAAAAAGAAAAAACTTTAGAGAATTATAAATTAGTTGTTTGCCTCGTGGTCCCTGTGGATTAGGGAAAGACTGGAAGGAAGGAAAAAGACAACCAATGTGATGGACCTTTATGGAGTTGCTGCCCAGGTTGGACTTCTGATGCTCCATACCCCCGGGTCTTCCTGAGCATCGATGTGAAATGTATTTCCAAAGGAGAAAGAGGAGAAGCCTATGTCTACAGCCATTTCCATTGGTCAGTGGGGGCTGCAGGCATTCATCCCCACACAGCCTGTGTAGAATGGGTTCCTAGTGATGCTTCATGTCAGAGCACTAGGGAATCTCTGAGCCTTAGCTGAGTCCCCTGCCATCAAGATGTTGACCAGAGCTTGGGGGGTGAGGGCTCATCATACACTCTGCTAGGGCAGGATCTGGTTCCAAACTAATCAGGTTGTTGGCAGAATCAGCTCTTTGCAGAACATCAATACGGCCTCCCTTTCCTGCTGGACAGCAACAGGAGGCTTCCCCAGGTTCTCTGCCCTCTGTGCAGGCAGAGCAAGCATAACAGCATGCTTCTTCAAACCCAGCAAGGGAGAATTCCCTCACAACTACCAGTATTGTAGTCAGAACTATCCTGTAACCTTGCCATATTCCACTGATGAGAAACCAACAAGTCACAGGACCTATCCACATTCAGCAGGGGATTGCACAGGCTTGAACAAAAAGAGCAGAAAGTCCCGGGGTCACCTTACAGTGTGTCTGCCTTTGTGACTATGAGGACACAGAGGTATCAGGTCAACAGGAGTGGCGTTAATGGGTAACCTGCATAACATAAATTCAGTTTTGTGGAAGCGTCTTTGATTTAAAAAAAAAAAAAAGCAGTCAATTTTTTTAATAAAACAGATTTATTCACAGTTTGACCAAACCAAGTAGGGAAAGAACCTAATTTATCTCCACTGTGTATGAAACAGTCTTGTAGATTTTTAGAAAACTATGACACAGGCCAGAAGATAGAAAAAAAATATATCGGTTAGATTAGGCAAAGCTTCCTGGGAAAGGTGACAAACCACAGGTAAAGCAGTTAATTTTTTAAATCCTCATTTACTATCAATTTGCCAAATACTCCAAGCCCTTCTTTTATGAAAGCTTCACTTTAATCTCAAATATATACACGTCACTAGTCCTGCTACCTTGAACATATAGAATCCCAAAGGATGGAAATTAAGTCACTTTTAATTAAGCTCCCTCCTTCGCATAACATTGTTCTGTGGTGTCTTCTTTAGCACTGCTGTGTTTGGCTATTTAGCGGAATTCTAATGAGGGTGTTAGCAAATTGTACAGATACACGAGTTAGGTCAAGTCATGGAAACATTGAGGGAAAAATCAATTTCCTGCCCCCCATTCTTTCCTTTTAATTAGAACTAGAAGAGCTACTTTGTAATACACTTACTTTCAATAATGTTGCTTTCAGGGGCCTGTTATGCTTAATGGGGTACATTTTACAGATGGTGGGAGGATGCTTCAGGATGCCTGGAAGGAACAATGGGAGGTTGGGATTTCCACAAGGCCTCTCCCAGCGCTGAGCCCTGTGGGTGGCAGTCGGGTTACTAAGGTGTAAGATCATGGGCTAGTCTTTAAGAGAAACGTGCTCTGGCCAAGGGTAATGCATGTGTTTGTGTGCTTGCTTCAGCATCCTTTATGGTCAGCTTTCCCAAAGGCTTATTGTGCTTATTGCATCATTTGTTTTCATTTTCAAGAGTGTTTTAGAAGCTACAGGATGCTTAGAGAGCCATTCCTGTTTCTAGCTGTAATGGTTATGACTGCCTGTGGAAATTGTATGGGAGGGAAATAAAGGAGTAAATAAAAACCTCTCGTCATACCCTTTTTCTTTACCTGCATTTCCATGCACTGCACTGAGGGGCCCAGCTCTGGGGGATTGTTCAAGGTCGAGTTCCACACCCCTGTCACCACTCACTGTGATTTATAACCAGTGTGTCTTCCCAAGAAGGATTCCATGAACTTTGGGATGTAGGTGAGCCACTTCCATTGAAAATTAAGGCTGACATATTTATTTTGAAGGGCAGAGTCAAGTTAATGACCCTACAAATTTCCTGACACTTTAATGTATTTTTCTCATCTCTCAAATGAGGTAACAGCCCAAGTCAGTCCCGAGGAAGCCAGTATTTATCTAAAAGCTTCAACATGGTACGTCCAGGGGACTGGAAAAACAATCCACATTAGGGAAATGGAATTAGTTCTAACTATTATTAAGTACTACAAATCACTCTCTTGGGCCCAGCAGATTAAGCATCCAAATTATTTTTCAACCTGCTTATGTTTCCATTTCTTAAAAATCATACACAATGTGAAAGAGAGGTCTTCTTATTTAAAACCACAGTTTTCATAGTGTACAAAAGGAAAAACAAAACAAATCAAAACCACAGGCAGTACCTCCTCAAGTGTCTTGTGGTCAATTTCACATGTATAACGTACTGATTTTAATTTTTTTTTCTGCTCATGTTGTATGGGGTCATCATTTTCTGTTCATTTAGCATCTAATGCATGTAACAGACACCACAGAGGAGAGAAGAAATCCCTTTTCCTTAAAAAGGTTCCTATCTGGGTAATGCCATGACCTCACTGTTCTTAAATCCTCTCCAAGGGGATTCTATTGTCCCTAGAATAAGATTAAACTTCTAACCAGAGGCCAAAAGCAATGCAGGTCAGTGCTGTATGTTCAGTTGACAGCTATAGAAAAGATCACACACACACACACACACACACACACACACACACACACACACACACACCAAAATAAAAATTAAAAAAAAAAAAGATTATGCCAGGTTACCAATTATAACCACAGGGGAGATGTCAATTCCAGGCCAGAACCCTGGTCTCCTAAACCCTGGGTCTTCTTTCACTTTCCTGAACTGTGAATGTAGGATCATTCAGCCAACCAATTTGTGAAAACAAGGAGTGGTCCCTTAAAAATACATCCTTTAGGAAATGGAGACCTAGTAATAACTTCAACTGCAAGCCACTAGATTCAAAAGAAAAGGAGCTAAAAAGCCTGACCTTGGCTCTGCTGTGAGCTGCATAATTTTGGACAAGTCCCGTTACCTCATCTTTTTCAGTTACAATGTGATAGGAGTTGAGTAACCAACCACTTGAAGTCACTGTTTTCGCAAATCTGTAGGAGTCAGGTTATCAAGCCATACTGGAGCTGTGTAATTCATTTTAAAGTTTTAATGACTAATCTCTATTGCCAACTTGATGTGACCTAGAATCTCCTGGGAAACTGGCAGACTGGCAGGCCTCTGGGTGTGCCTTTCGGGGATTAGCTTGATTGAGGCAAGAAGAACTACCCACTCTGGGCACACTGTTCTCTGAGCTGGGAACCTGGACTATACAAATGGAGAAAGAACTGAGGACAAGCGTTCATCATTGTCTGCTTCCAGACTATGGACACACTGTGAGCAGATCCCCCCAGCTCCTGTGGCTGCTTCCTCCCCACTGTGATGGTCTGTACCCTGGCATTTTGTTTTTGTTAGAGTGTCTCATCACAGGAATAGAAAAATAAGGCAGATGTCTAAGCACAAGAACCCCTGTGTGCAGGATCCCTTTAGTGGAGCCATACTTCAACTTGCCTGACCCTGGAGCCCTTAGTCATGTCCCACAGAGCCCATGTTCTCTGGAAATAACTCGGGAAATGATTTTCCAAATTCTCTTTTAGCTTTCAAACTTGGTAGTTGACATTTTCAATGATGAATGCTCTATACCTTCAATCCATGTGTTCCCTTTTAATTGTGACTTTCCACCCTCCCCAGGAACTGAGCATGGTGGGTGGCAAATAAATGCTATTGATGGATTTATTTGGCTCTTAAGGTTAATGTATTCTAAACAGGGCTTATTTAATGTGTTTGGCAAAATGTAGCCTAACACACAACAGTTCTGGGGTGGGAAGCCATGTGCTCCGGGAACTAGGTGAAAACCACCAACTCTTCCCAGAGCCAGCCAGAAAGATGCCAGATGACATCTCAGTACCATTTGTCTGTGAGAGTTTTATTCTAATAAGAAAACAAAAGACAGATTCTGTCTCTGGTTAGTAGACTTCTGATCCAGCCTCCTCTTGGGCCTGCTATGCAGAGTCAAAGCGTTTGGTGTTGGGTGTCACTGAGGAGTCACTCTGATGTGACAGCCATTTTCCCCCATCCTTTCCCTGTAGTTTACAAGATAAGTTGCCTCTGTCAGATTCTCCAGAAGAAAACACCCTTCTTTTCATCCCTAGAATGCCGCTCTGTGTCTTCTCCAACAGTAAATTACCAAATGCCACCCTCATGGCTTAAAGGGCTTGTGAAAGCACCAGAGAATTTCCCAGGAATCAGCTTGACTATGTGACATCTCTTGTTTTCATTTGCCCACAAAACAAAGTAACAGTCAGCAGCAGCAACAGCAGCAGCAACAACACACTGAAAAGCTGACAGTCGTTTTTAATAAAATACTTTAATATAGCATTGTGTCTGTCTTTTAACATTATGTATGTCTAAGTGGTTTAATATTGTAATTAAACCTTTTACAACATACTAAGAAGCATAAACATATATTAAATCTTAAGATTCATATAATTCTACTTAGCCTCATGTAGGTCTCTTCTTTTTAAATTAATTCTTAAGTTAACACACAAAGTATTGAGTTTCATCATGGCATCTTCACACGACTGTGTCATTAGCCTGTTTTCCTTCCTCTCCCCCTCTCCCCTGCCCACTCCTTTCCCCCAGCTGATGCCCCTTCTTGGCACAGTGTGTCTCCCTTCTGTTTTCATGCTACATGTTCTACTGCCTTTTCTGTTTCCTACTTCCCTTACAGTATCTTCCTCTATTCCTCTCATAATCCTCTTTCTAGTCTGGGATCTACATATGCACACACACACACACACACACACACACACACACACACACTCTCACCATACATCCTTACCTCACCATTGTGAATGATGCAGCTATAAAAGTGAATGGGCAAGTATCTCTGGTATATGTTGACTTAGAGCCCTTTCAGGTATCCAAGTGGGCTGTATGGTATTTCTATTTATAGGTCTTCTTGAGGACCCTCAATACTCATTTCCATAGTGGATATACATGTTTACACTGCCCTCAACTGGGTATAAAGGTTCCCTCGTCCCCACATCTTCCCCAGCATTTGTTGTCAATGGTTTCTTGATGATAGTCATTCTGAGCAGGGTGAGATGTAATATCACAGCTGACTTAAGTTCTATGTCCCTAATGGCTAAGTGTCAAGTGTAATGTGATGGCAGGCAGCTAAAAGCTGTGGTGTAAGGTTTTTGTTATTGTTTTCATTTTGTTTTGATTTTTTATATTGACCTTCACATTTCTCATCTGTAAATAGGAAGTACAGCTTCCCCATATGCTTTTGTACATTTAATGATAAAACATGAAATGGTCCATACAACTCATACCTAATGCATGTCATCTAATAAACAGATAATAAGTAATTACATTATGGAGAGTCCATTCATTTGACAAGAGGGCTTGGGTGAGTTGGCCCAGTGACATTATTTCCTATGACGCTCTCAGCTCCAATTCTGTTTTTATCTGTTTGCTTGCTTCCTATGAAGCATTCTACACATCTCATTCATGGACATGTTCATCTGAATGTAATTGCCTAGAAACCTAAAAGAAAAAGAAAAAAAAAAAAACACTTTCTATTTGTGTCATTGGTCCAAAGTAGCACCACTTAATTTAAGTTACATGTTTGTTTGTTTGTTTGTTTGTTTGTTTTTGTTGTTCCATGGCAAGACTCTGCAAGTCACTTCAGGCCATGTCTACAGCTGAGATCAGTTTCTGGAGTCATGTGCGTGTGGACTGTGTTTGGGCAAACGTAGGTGCCTCAAGAATATCAGCATTCTGCTAGAAAGGAATTGTGGAGGATTCTGGCAAGTGCTCCTTCAAACGGAGTGGGAATACAGATCATCTAGAGGCTTGCTCATAGGGAAATTCTGATTCAGAAATTCTAAGGTATAGACTAATATACATTTGAAACAAATATTCAAGGATTTGTTCCAGTAGCAAAAATCAATGCCAACACATAACAATAAGACACACTGACTCTAAGAGCTCCTAATGCCAAGAAAGCTTCCCAAGATTCATAACTAAAGAACAAAGACAAAATAACTAAGCAACAGAGAATCAAGCACATTGAATCTCTGCCCCTAAGCAGCTTCTGCATGACTTCTGTTTTGCTCAGCTGACAAAGTCAGCCATATCCATTCCAGAGTAAATTAGGTGATATAGTGTTTACCATCCCTTAGTAAATAAAGAGCACTGTGGGTCATTCAATTCAATAAATATCCATTTCAACCTAGTGCCCATTTCAGATGTTGTTCAAGACCTTGAAGTCAAAATGGTGATCTAAGCAAGAGGTTTGGCAAACTTTTTGAAGGGCTAGTCAAGTCATAAAGTCATGGATAGGCACAGTGATTTACATATTTATGAAAATTATCACCTAAAATGTGAGGCCGGGCGGCGGGGGTGGTGGCGGTGGTGGCAGTGGCGGCGGCGGCGGGGTGGTGGTGGCGGTGGCGGCGGCGGCGGCGGTGGCGGCGGCGCACGCCTTTAATCCCAGCACTCAGGAGGCAGAGCCAGGCGGATCTCTGTGAGTTTGAGGCCAGCCTGGTCTACAGAGCCAGATCCAGGACAGGCACCAAAACTACACAGAGAAACCCTGTCTCAAAGTAAAACAAACAAAAAACAAAAGCGAAATGTAAAAGTATCCTTAACTTATACATAACACAAAAATACAGGCCCCAGCCCATAGATCTTAGCTTGCCAATCACCAGTATGCACAGCCACCATCCTTATCCAAATGATGAAATTATGTGTTGACCTTTTTAAATCAAGTACTCTCTCCCAGCCATCTTTATAATTTGAATGAAGCTGGACCCAATTGTCCAATTTCACCTGAGGATCACTGGTCAGGAGGCACACAGCAAAAGGCCAGACAACAGCATGAAAACACAAAAGATCAGGACTCAAGCACTCAGGATGGAGGGTAAAACATTAACCATGGAATCATCTCTTCAAATGCTTGCCTTTATGCGCTCATCACATACCCTGCAAAGGACAGCTAGTCAGCACAATGTGTCTATGACTAAGTCATTGTACATACACAGAAATGAGCTCCTGCATGTACAAAAGCAAACACAATAAGCTACAGCTATTCCCCAGTAGGATATCCAACTATAGCTCTCAAGCCAAATTGTACAGCTTGGCAACCACAGTTTAAACTTCTCCCAAAGTCCCAATTTTATATGAAAACAAAGTTATTCCTCAACAGCTGGAGTCTAGAAGAGAGAGAGGGTCAACGTGATAATCCTGTCTATACTGAGAAGGCATTGTTTGCAGAACCCCACTTTGGATTTATTACTAAACTGCCAAGGAAGTAAGGAGTCTGCTTTGAGAGCAGGGTTGTTTTTTTTGTTTTTGTTTTTGTTTGTTTTTTTTTAGGAAATAATTTGTTAACTTTTAATTATTTTACTATGTAATTATCCCTCATTTATATACTTGTCTTTTATTAGGGAATTTTTTATTCATTTTTAGATACCAACCCCAAATCCCCCTCTCTTCCCTCCTCCCACCCCTCCAGCCTTCCCTCTCCCCAACCCACCCCCTATTCCCTCCTCCAACAAGGTAAGGCCTCCCATGGGGAGTCAGCAGAGGCTGGTACATTCAGTAGAGGCAGGTTCAAGCCCCTCTCCCTGTATCAAGGCTGTGCAAGGTGTCCCACCATAGTTAGTAGGCTCCAAAAAGCCAGCTCATGCATCATGGATCCTGATCCCAATGCCAGGGGACCCCTTAAGCAGATCAAGCTACCCAGCTGTCTCGCTTATGCAGAGGACCCACCTACTTTCTACTGCTTTTGTGACTTCTCTTGTAGATAACAAGATTGAGCCACGTGCTGTTTGACTCCGCCCACCCCACTATTTATTTTCACAGCTTTGTCCTACCACTTTTAGTTTTTGTGCCTGTTGACCATATGTGACATTAAATGATGTCACTTAAGAGCTACAAAAAAAGATTTACATTGCTATCACCTATAACTTCAAAGCAAAGGTGGTTGTAAGTCAGATATAATGACCAAATTTGCATCCCTTTTCAAGTTATTCATCATTATAAAACTAAGATTAAAAAAAAAAAAAAAAAACCTTCTCTATCCCAAGAATGGCATTTAAAATACATAAGCCATTCTTGTTTATCCTAAACTGACTCAGGGAAGCCCCACCCATAGAGCCACGAGTTTAAAGATAGGAAGACGAGAATCCAGAACCTTGAGCCCATTAACTGCCTACTCTTATTTGAATATCTCTCTTTTTTGATCGTCAGCAGTCTTTGCAGTCACAAGTTCATAAGTTATCTAATTATCTTAGTGGACTCACTAGCATGTCTCTATGTTTGCTTGTTTGTTATCTACAGTCAGTTGTATAAGATTCAAGGAGAAAAAAAGAATAACACAGCATATCTATCTTCAGTTAACTTTTAGAAAAACTTTTTAGATAATCCAAACACATTCAGAACTCACAACCCCTATCCACATACCCCATTAAGAAAATTCTATTCTCTAAAGTGATTAGCAAATAGGGTTAAATAATGTACTATTCTGCAGTTTTCTAGAATTGACATTAATAGGATGTCTTGGTATTTACCTACAATATGCATGTTCTAAGGATGGACAATTTAAGTTTCTTTCATTATTGCTTTTGGCATTATTATGCAACGAGTGGGTATTTTCACTTGTCTTCTAAAGGCCCATGTCAGAAAACTAGATTACTGGCTCGGTACGGGCTTTGGAGTCAAGTCCTCCACCCTCAAAGACACTAGATGCTTCCTTGAGCTTAGTTTCCCCGCCTTAAACAAGATAAAAATCGCATCTGTCCTTGTAGTGGATATCATGCATAAGAATACATGTGATATATGTGGATTGCATGTCATACATCAAGGTTATGCACATGAATGCATGTGATATGTGTGGAGTGCATATACATCAAGTTCAAAGTAACTACTTCACAGGGCTGCTGCTGTTTTCATGTGACTGCTCCTGCATTCCCCTACAGCAAAAAAAAAAAAAAAAAAAAAAAAAAAAAAAAAAAAAAAAAAAACTGAGCACTCATCTTTGGTAAGATAGCTAGGAATAAGCAATACAGTATTCTAAAAGCAAGCCTAATGCCAATCTCTCTGCCCTCCCCATTTTCTGAAAATCTGGTAAGGAACAGTTCAGTTAAAAGAAAATTAAGGATAATTGTTCATTTTCAAAGGAACTCAGAATATGTTTCCCCAAAACAGTTTGTTCTCTGGGTACAAAGTTCCAAGTATAGCCCACTTTCCAGGGACACTGTCTTGAGTCACCCAGAAGTCCCTGGATTTCCTTGCTCTGTGGATCATCCCCAGGAGGGCTGCCATGTCTGTGCCTGGATTTATGGGAATAGCAATCAATCGGGACACAAAGGCAAGTCACTGGCTGGCCTCAGGTCCAGATCTATAATTGGTAACAGAGTATTTGCTACTTCTGCACTTCTTTTTTATTTTCCAGTCCAGCTGCCAAAGGGGTTTCAGACAGTTTCCCAACTATATTCTGCAAGCTTTGGTTTGCCAAGAAGTTTCCACCAACTAGTGGATCAATAAAGTGCATCTTACTCATTTCTGGATGTCTTCAACACTAGCTTTGAGTGTATTGGGATTCTGAAAGAAAAATAAATATAAAACCAAATGAATCCCTTGGTTCACATACCTGAAAAGCCCAAGTTGTAGACTGTTTGCAGGCTCAAATAAATAATGTCATTGTATCTTCTTACTCCTCTCTCTTCTGCCTCCCATCAAGTCTGCCTCGTTCTCAGAAAGTGCCTTGGTGCTATCCATAGGTCTACAGTCTTTTAAAATAAAGCTCAAATAAAGGACCCAAATCCCAAGTCTGACAGTGGTTGGCCCTCCCTGATATAGACACTTGAACTATTGAAAGTAACTCTCTGGCTGGCATAAGCAAGCAGACTAGAGTGGAGTCAATTCTGCTGAATGTTTACTATGGGAGTAGATAAAGCGTGTTCCCCAACTTGGAAATGGAGAATGTTATTTCAAAATTATCACTGAGTAGTCAGAAATGGAGTAAACCAAAGTGCCAGTCTTTAAGCAATGAGGTATCGACAGCACAGCAGATCAGACTTTCATGTCACCTCACTTCTTGGTCATTTGTACCCTTCAGCTCATTCTGATACACAGAGGGGTCTGTGTAAAATTAGAGTATTGTAGGGGAATGTGAGTTGGGGCATTGGGCTAGCTGTGGGGTAAATTCTCACTGCAGTGTATCTGTAGTCTTTTTCTTTAACTTAGGAGGAAAACATCCGGGAGAGCTTGGTCATTTAAGAGGAAGGGACTCAAGAGCCAGGGTGTGTCCCACTCTGCACTGGCCAATGGAAACAAAAAGACAGCAACTTTCAACTTTTCCGTAGTTTAATGTTCTGTACAAACTACACAAATAAGGTGCCGCAGATCCACTACCTAGAAAACAGGGGCTGAATTGTTGACACAGTCGCAACAAATAACAGCTTTGACCCCTGTCCGTGGCAACCAATGACACATGCTTGTAAAGTGCTTCCTGGTTCTATCGACTGTTGTCTTTGTTGTGTTAGTAGTCGTGGTAGTTATATTAATGTAGTTGACCTTATTGAGCTGGCGTGTGGCAGTCATGCCAAGGGCTTTGCCTTTTATCCATTGGAGTGTTATGCTAGCTCTTGTGTGATGTGATGGTCATTACCTCGATTAGGATTCTGAAGCATGAGGAAGTTAGGTAACATGCCCGACATTGCAGAATCAGAACACAAGTGACAGCATTTGTTTGTCATATCTATGCAGAACCACAATGCTGTTCCCCATCAAGGCTCACCCTTTTTGTGGTACATAACAATAGGTAATACTGAACATTCACAAGGCATCAAGTGTTATGCTAGAGACATCGTTTCCCTCTGCACTCTCTGCAATTTCATGCTAACTACTCTGAACGGTCTCCCTACTTTACACATAAGCACAGTGAGACTCATAGATGCTTACTAACTGGCTCCAAGTCATTCACTATAAGCCCAGTCTGGCATTTAGGGTCCTGTCTTCCCATAGACAATACTGTCTGTACCCTTTAAGACTACTCTTACTGTTTTTGCTGCTTTCTTGGAGGTCAGTTAGCCTCAATAGACTGTGGATCTTAAGGGTAAGGACTGGGCCTAAACACCTAGTTCATATAAGGTGCATAATAAATGTCTTAATCATTTGTTCCCTAATGTGCTACCACACTTTAACACATGGAAGGTGTTCTCAAAATGGAAAGAATAAAAGGATATGAAGGCTGGTTATAGACACTGAAGGAATCACGTATTTCCATAGACTGGGAATTGTAGACAGTCCCTAAGGAAGTCAAACCTAAGCTCTATTCTTTGCAATAGTCAATCCTATCCAAGTGACAGTCTTGAAATTGAAATGACCTGGCCTGGGCTAGTTTTTTTGTTTTGTTTTCTCACACATACAGGATGTCAATCACTTCCCTATCAGGATAAAAAAATTGCTGCTAAACAGAAAAGTAAAACTGAACCTTGGGTTTTATCCGTTCAGTCCACCTGATCCAGTACTTACTAAGGTTCACTCACCAGACCTTGAGTATTTCTTTCTGCAGGAATTTCACAGATGTCACAGAAAATGCCATTAGCCCAACAACCAATGCAGCTCCCTGAGAACTAGGTTTTAAACTCCATCCAGGGCCAGGCACTAGGCCCCTTACATATGGATGAGGTACATACAAGATCAAAAAAACAAATATAATTTTTCTCTATGGGGCATCCCTTCCAAAGCAAAATACTAGGCCCTGAAGCAGACCATTAGAGGAGGTGGTGGTTTCCAGCAAGAAGGTAAAGAACACAAATAGCCAGGGATGCTTTGGGAGGAACCTGTTTGGGAGCCCCAGGTAAGCCTAACACAGAATCAAGCCCCTACTTGCAAAACTCAATTGAAACAAGTCCACGTTCAAACAATTGTGGTTTCTTCGAGCTCAGCAGACAGCTGTTTGGGAAGCTGACTCACTAGAGAGGACAAATGTATTGTGCATGTTGCCTTGAGAGCATTTATCAACGTGTGGGAATAAATTACTCAACCTGTTGTAAGAGCAATAGAATGAAAGGATAGCCATGTCATCAACCATATCCTACCATTGACAACCACATCCCTGGAGGCAGATTCACTCCGGTTCTGAGTCTGCTGACAGCCACCTTTCATATGTTTCCCCTGTGTATCTTAAAACAGAGAAGACATCATTTCTATTACAAGAGGCTCTTGTCCCATGATGAACACATTGTCTTTCCTGGCTGCTCTTGAAGGACAGAGCCTTAACTTCCATTAGGTATTCGGTCTCCATAGCTATGAGTTCAAGATCCCAAGTTGTAGGTATCAGTCTAAAGCAAACATAGTAAATCCATTTTCCTTACCAGACACTGGTGTGAATGCAGGACAATCTAACCAATGAAATGTAAGGAAATAGACTCTATGAACTATGAAGATATTTTTCATCCATAATCAAGAGGCTAAAGAGAGAAATATCCAACATACTCTATTTCAACATATCTAGCATTTTGTTTACATTAACATCTGTAATTATTTCAACCTTCTTGATACTATTAGAAGTGACTTCTGCCCCATGAGGACAGCAAAGCACAAGGATGGCAGTCCTGGGGTCCTTAGTGGCCATGTTATACTACTGAAATAATTAAGCTTGCTTATAGGCTGCATAGTGTGTCAGGAGGTCACATCTAACTGTGATTAACCAATCTCTGGCCAAATAATTTACTTGATCACCTAATATAGATGAGCCTGATCCCTGTTTTGAAGCAAAATTGTATTTTCACAAAAATTCTTGTTCTTGTAATGAAGCATAATTGTCTTTCGAGAAAATAAAGCTAAATGGTAGACAATTCGGCCTCCTTCAGATAAAACACTCCCAAATCCGTGAAAACACTCATAATCTAGCATAAGGATTGACAAGCACTTTCTTTAAAGGATCAGATAGTAACCATTTCAGCTCTATGGCCATGCTGTGTGATCTTTGTGTAGTGCAAAAGCAGGAAGGCACAATACATGAGTGAATGGGCATTACCCTCTTCTAATAAAACTTTATTTACAAAAATGCAGAGTCTCAGATGTAGTCTGTCAGATATAGTTTGCCATTCCTAGTCTAGAGCCCTCAGATGCATCCATTTAACGCTAAAGCCCTCCCTATATAACTTGTGCCCTGTCTACCTTTTAGCCTTTAACTTGTACCACTCTTGATGCCAGCAAGCATGGCCATCTTTTTATTTATAAACTGTGTTTCCCCACCTCTATGCACACCCCAACTTTAAGGTCTTTACATATGATGATCTCTTTTCTCTTGGTATGTCATGACTGGCTTTGTCTCAGGATTAATGATTAAATATGTCATTGTCATATCTTTTCTTTTTTTTTTCTTTTTTTTTTTTGAGACAGGGTTTCTCTGTGTAGCTTTGGAGCCTTTCCTGGAACGAACTGTGTAGCCCAGGCTGGCCTTGAACTCATAGAAATCCACCAGCCTCTGCCTCCCGAGTGCTGGGATTAAAGGCGTGCACCACCACTGCCTGGCTAAATATATCATATCTTAAAGAGATTTTTCCTCTGCACTTGAGACTGAGCACATTGGTCTCCCCAAGTCGCTCCTCTTTCCATTCACTGACTTTCTTTCCTTCGTTGGTTTCCTCAGTCTGCATTCTCTACTGCTCCACTATCCATCTTTGTCCCACTAGAAGAAAGCAAGCCTCTTCAGGTCAAGGACCTCAACTATCCTGGTACACTATATTTCTCAAGTCTGGACACAGAAAAGAGTCATTTGTTGACTGCTGAATATATGGAACACTTTTAGTCTATTGTTGGCTTAAGGAACTGTTTTATAAGATTTTTAAAATATGATCCTTAATACACAAATACTTTCTTTTTTTTTTTTAAGATTTATTTTATTTATTATGTATACAATGTTCTGTCTGCATATACACTTGTAGGTCAGAAGAGGGCACCAGATCTCATTACAGATGGTTGTGAGCCACCATGTGGTTGCTGGGAATTGAACTCAGGACCTCTGGAAGAACAGCCAGTGCTCTTAACCTCTGAGCCATCTCTCCAGCCCCCACAAATACTTTCTTTCCAACCTTGCTGCATACTGCTATCCATAACTCATGACTTCCTTCAGAGACAACATACTTTGCTAGTGTTGGGTAAAATGTATACTTGAATATGTAAGTAGATTACCAACAGAAAATGCTAATAATTACCAGCTACTTGCCACTCTCAATGAAACAAGTTCAGTAACTTAATCTTTCAACTGGGAGAAGGTGTGTTCCTATCTGCTGTACTTACAAAATAACTGAACCCACATCTACTCAAAGCTCAAGCCGAGTATTTGGAAGTCAGGCAATGGCAACTTTGGTGGCATGGGGAGGAGAATCCATGTCTTTTGATGGAGTCTTTGCTTGATGAACTCTCACGCGTGGTGGTTTTTAACCAGGAATCTAAACTATGATAAGGAATGTGTTCCACTGTTTCTACTTTAGAAAGTCCCAAGTGTAGCTTGCAAGTACAATGTAGTTTGGGACTAATTCTTACTATGGGTTAATACTAGTTTTTCCAAATTTTTGGATTATCTTCTCCACAGTCTTCGGTGTATGAGTCACTCTCACTCTTGACAATTGCCTGCTTTGCTCTGGCCACTTGCCCAGCCTTTTTCAGACCAGGAAATGTAGTTAAAATATAATCTAGCACTTGACTAAAATATTTAGAAAAAAGGAAGAGAACGAGAGAGAGGAGAAGAGGGTCTTCTCATTAAAATGCTAGGCTCTTTGATGAAGTTCCCACTCAAATATTTCTTTAAACCCCTCCCCTCCCCAGGGATACATTAGAAAACAAAACAAAACAAAAATGTCCCTAATAAAGGGAAGAACCACACAGAAGGAAATGTGAATGGCGACTCCCCTTTATGCTTCCTTCCCCTTGATCCCGAGCTTGTTCCCCTACTGGCAGGTCATTTTCCAGCATTTTAAAAATCTCTCCTCTCAGCTTTCATGTGGAAGCAGAATGTCTTTCCTGCTCAGAAAGCAGACATCGAATTGATGTACACATGAACTTTAGTCATTTCAGCTGGCCACGGCCAAGGCTTCTCTGCTTACGTAACAAGCATTGTGAGCCAGTGTTAAAAAGGCTATTTTGGTCCAGTCCTAGCTCCAGCAGAGGGAGCAAACAAAAGTGCTTACAAAATAACATTAAAGGAAGGCCAGGGCCAGGTGGGAGGTGCTTGCTATTGAGGACAGCCACTTCTATTTCTGCCAAGTATGACCATATAACAATGAAGGCCCAGAACTGCCAAATCTTCCAATTAAACAAAAAAAAAAAATCAGAAGCTAGGACTACTCTTCCAATTTTTAGATGTTGGAGCAATTAAAGTTAGGGCCGGGAATAGAAGATCCTTGATGTGTTCACCAGGCCAGACTGGGCTTTGGGTTACCCATCCAAGGCCACTGTGTCATAGTCACAAGAGTCCATTCAGGGAAGCCACTGCGGTCGGATGTCCTCAGAGAACATCATTAACAGCCTCCACAGAGCACTGGGTGCACCCCAAGCTGCAGACAGTGGAGCTTGGAAGCCACTGCTCTTTCCTGCACCCTAGTCAAACATGTCTTCTGCTCCGCCTGTGTCCTAAGTTTTGTGGCATACAGAATAGATAGAAGTATATGACTTTATGAGGAAGATAGCTGGCCTTTATTTTCTATATAGCTAATGGATGCCCTGGCTATAGAACAGAAAAAAACAAAACAAAAACCACAACCACAACAAAAACAAAATCTGGATTTTTGTCAGTAAAGAATTGTTTTCACCTCTGTATTAAAATGATAAGACTATTTTTTTTTTTGTCTAAATTTAGGCTTAAGCTCAAATCTCTTGACTTGCTCCCCTTAGGCCCATGTCAAAGATGAACAACAAATGCATGCATCCCCCCACCTCCCAGTATTAGAATCCTAGAATCAACAGAGTATCTATTGTTTGCATATCACAAGCTTTTGTTAGTTGGAAAAGAATGTGTTTCTTTCACTTTGTTTTCTTTAAAGAGCTATGGTTTAAGTTAAATGCAAGTGAGTTTTGTTAAACTAAAGATTCATGGTTAAAATATTTCAGCACATGTCATGAAACTTGAGTGTGCCCCAGCTCTGTCTGGAAGCCTATTCCTCCCACTTGCTTCATTTTTGAGCTACTGTTTCTCTTCCCTCCTCTCTATACTGACGACAGACTAGTTCCCTGCAAATAGGATCCATGAGAAAGCAGGATTTCTCACAGGGGCTTGCTGTATGGGTGGCAATCCCTGCAAGTGTGAGCATGGGCTAGACTCAGCTCTGAGTCCCACTGTGCCTGGGTCACCTTGCTGCCCTTTCAACACTGCCTGGCTTCCAGCCGTTGAAGCGTCCTGCTTTAGGACTAATCCCTCCATGTACAAATGTTTACCACAGGTTAAATGTCACTTACAGATGTTGTGTTACTTTTACTGGGTTTTGCATGTCCCCTCTGGATATGTGTTGAATTCTTCTTTAATTTTTTTTCTCATTTTCAAAAATACAGAAAACCATCCTATGGCAAATGGAGTTCCAGATTTTAGTTTGCACCCAGAGTAACGACCACGAGTTTATTTCCATAAGACAATCAAATGTTGTTCGTTTGTTTGTTCTCCTTGCTTCTACTGCGAAACCACAGCACTGACCAAATCTACATTCCTGGCATTTCCCTTAACTTGAAAGCTGCCACCTCAGGTAGACCTTCCTGCTCACCTTCCCAAAGCACCCATCACCCACCCTCCATCTGCTGCATTTTGTCACATCCCCCTTTTCTGTTTTATTCTTGGAAAATGTCTTGTGTCTTTGCTTATCCATGTCTCTGTGTTAACTACATCCACCAGCGCATGAGCTCAGAGGGGCAGACAACTCTGTCTTTCCCATTACTGTATCTTCAGAGCCTCAAGCAGGGCCTGTCCTCTTTCCTAAGACTCATAAAATGCTAACACATTTTATAAGGCTACCAATTCTGTACGACAGGAAGGGAAGAAGTAGACACTGAGGTGGAGATAAGGATGAATGTTTGAAAATGTTGTTGGTATGTTTCTGTTTGGTACCTCTCGAGTACAACAGGGTCCTGACACACCCATGTCCCCACAACCTACACCCCAACTCTGACTTAGTACTCTTTTGCTAGGATGATGCCGGTCCTGGCTTTGTTCTTGAACTCCTAAGCCCCAAACTGTCTTCTTGCCAGTGAAGACATGAAAGTATCAGCTTCTTTCTTCCATCCTACTTGCTTCCTCAACATCTCAACAGATTCTTAGTCTTCTTTCTATACCTTTATTTTCAAATCATGATGACTGAACTAATCTAAATAGCTACTGAAGTTGCTGACAAAGTAATAAAACAGGCATCATTCTATAATTGCTCAGCAATCATCTATGTGACCCTCTCAAGAGCATCCTTAATAGAAAAGTCAATTCAACCATTTTCAAAGAGCTACTGAGGCCAAATGGAAAACTAGCAGAGAAAAGTTCTCATTTATTTCTATTTTTAATATTTCTTATCCTTTGTGTCTCCTTACAAATGACATTTATGTGATTAAAAACAGGTTATTTCCTACTAGCCCATCTTCTGTTCTATATTTTTCATCTAAATGTATTGCTTCTCAGATGGTGGCACACAAGTTAGTGACTGTGGAAATGATTATAATGTCATTGATGATTGTGGCTTTAGGGAGTAAATAACCAACAGGCATAGAACCTTGGGCTGAAAAGTTCCAGCGTTTCTCTTAAATCCAATTAAGAAGAAAAATAAAGGCAAGGGTAGGATTAGGCTGTGTGAACTAATTTAAGTTTTCTTTCATATGTATTTCTCAAACTATAGGCTGACCCTCACGGGAAACAGAATTAGAAAAATCCAAACTACCACCCACCCTTGCTTTGAAGTGAACAAGGGATGGCTTTAGGAAACAGACCCATAAGCCCAGTAATTTGCCATGAGCAAAGTCCTATCAAATTGAGTTGGGAACTTAAGACTAGAACAAGGCAGCTTTAAATGGCAATATTGATCCAGGAAGAGAAAACTATTAGATGATATTCATTTAAAAAAAAAAAGAAAAAAAAAGCAGCTCAGATTTGAAACCGGTCTCGGATACTCTCTACTTCCTCTCAGGAATGAGGCTTGATGCTGGGCTGCAGCATCCCAGAGTAAGAATGGGTAGTGGAGCATCTTCTGCTTCTGAGGTTAGACGAATAAGACCCTAGTAGAGAGGCGGAGGGTCCAGCTTAGTGGGGAAGAGCACTTGCTGTACAAGCTCCAAATCCCCAGATGGGCATAGCAGTGCATGTGCCTGGAACCCCAGAGTTGTGAGAAGAATCACTGGGGCTTGCTGCCAGCCTAGCTTCAGGTTCAATGAAAAGCCCTGTCTCAAGGGAACAAGGCAGAGAGTGACATAGCAAGGCACCTCCATCCTCTTCTGGCTTCCATGAACACACACACACACACACACACACACACACACACACACACACACACACACACAGATATGGACACAGAGAGAAACACAGACAGACAGAGTAATTTTTAAGATACTGCTTTCTGCATCTTCAACAAATCGTGTTGGCATAACTGGATGATGGCATGTAGAAAAATGCAAATAGATCCATATCTATCACCCTGTACAAAACTCAAGTCCAAGTGGATCAAAGACCTCAGCATAAATCTAGTGACACTGAAGCTGGTAGAAGAGAATGTGGGAAGTAGCCTTGAATGCAATGAATGACACAGGAGATCACTTCCTAAATATAACACCAGTAGCACAGACACTGAGAGCAACAATTAATAAATGGAACCTCCTGAAACTAAGAAGCTTCTGTAAAGCAAAGGACAGAGTAAGTAAGACAAAACCGCAGCCTACAGAATGGGAAAAGGTCTTTACCAACCCCACATCTGCCAGAGGGCTGGTCTCCAAAACTCAAGAAATAAGACATCAAAATATCAAATAATCCGATTTTAAAATGGGGTACACATTTAAACAGAGAATTCTCAACAGATGAATCTCAAATGGTCGAGACATAATTAAAGATTTATTCAACATCCTTAGCTGTCAGGAAAATGCAAATCAAAACGATCTGAGATATCATGTTATACCTGTCAGAATGGCTAAGATAAAAGACATTAATGACAGCTTATGTTGGAGAGGATGTGGAGTAAGGAGAACACTCCTCCATTGCTAGTGGGAGTGCAAACTTGTACAGCTGCTTTGGAAACCAGTATGGTGATTTCTCAGAAAATTGAGAATCAATCTACCTCAAGACCCAGCTATATCAGCATTGGGCACATATCCAGAGGATGCTCAATAATACCACAAGGACCAACTATGTTCAACTATGCTCAGCTATGTTCATAACAGCATTACTCATAATAGCCAGGACCTGGATACAACCTAGATGCCCCTCAACTGAAGAGTGGATAAAGAAAATGTGGTACATTTACACAATGGATTATTACTCAGCAGTAAAAAAACAATGACATCATGAAATCTGTGGGCAAATTGATAGAACTAGAAAAAAAAAACATTCTGAGTGAGGTAACCCAGACCCAGAAAGATAAATATGGTATGTACTCACTTATAAGTGGATATTAGCTGTAAAGTAAAGAATAACCATGCTTCAATCCACAACCGCAAAGAAGCTAGATAACAAGGAGAGCCCAAAGAAGGATGCATGGATTTCCCTGGGAAGGGGAAATAGAAGAGATCTCCTGTGTAAACTAGGGGTGGGGGGAGGGGATGGGGAGGAGGTATGGGAACTTAAGGGATTGGGTTGGGTGGGTTGGGGGCAGGATTGACTGGGAGAGTAATGAAAAAGATATCCTGATGAGGGAGGGTAGCATTTTGGGGTTAGGGAAAAACTTGGTGCCAGGGAAACTCCCAGGAATCCACAAGGATGACCTCAGCTAAGACTCCTAGCAATAGTGGAGAGGGTGCCTGAACTGACCTTGTCCTGTAATTAGATTGGTGACTATCCTAATTATCTTCAGGGAGCATTCATCCAGTAACTGATGGAAGCAGATGCAGAGATCCAAAGCCAAGCACTGGGCCAAGCTCCTGGAGTCCAGTTGAAGAGAGAGAGGGAGGATTCTTTGAGCCAGGGAGGTCAAGATCACGACAGGGGAATGTACAGAAACAGCTGACCTGAGCTTGTGGGAGCTCACTAACTTTGGATGGACAGCTAGGAAGCCTGCATGGGACCAACCTAGACCCTCTGTATTTGTGTGACAGTTGTGTAGCTTGGTCCGATGTGGGGCACCTAGCAGTGGGATCAGGACCTGTCCCTGGTGCTTGAGCTGGCTTTTGGAAATCCAATCCCCATGCTGGGTTCCCTTGCCTAACCTTGATGCAAGGGGGTCGGGGAGCTTGGTCCTCTCTCAACTTGATGTGTTATGCTTTGTTGACTCCCATGAGGAGCCTATCCCTTTCTGAATGGAGAGCGAGGAGAGTGGATGGGGATGGCAGGGTAGAAGGGAGGTGGGGGGAGGGAGGAGAGAAGGGAAGGAAAAACTGTGATCTGTATGTAAAATAATGAAAAAAATTAACAAAAAAAAGGTAGTTTTCCTGAAAGCAATTTTTTTAAACCTGAGCTGAGGACCAAACCTAGGGCCTTGCACTTGCTAGGCAAGCGCTCTACCACTGAGCTAAATCCCCAACCCCTGAAAGCAAATATTTTTACCCTGACATAAGATGGAGATACAGGAGACTACATAAAAGGGTGACCTGTCACCAAGAAGCAGGGCTGTATCAATCAAATCCCATATGTCCCATATCCACAGATTACAGCTTCAGGCTAAGTGCAGTAAAGAATTTCAACGTAGAGCCAATGGAACCAAGATATACCAAGATTAATGAAGTAACTGCCAAAAGGAAAGATCTAGAGAGAGGGTCTCCGAGTTCTGTGTGCTCATCTCGACTCCTAGAAGTGTGTGTACGAGTATGATGTATGCAGACTCAGACAAGATGATCTGGAAACAAAAAGCTTAATGAAGATTTCAGTCGATATTCCATAGATAATTTGAAGTTAATTCTTCCTAAGAAATAAGTGCCAGCTTTAATGAAAGAAACAGTTCCTACTAAAGAACAATAATAACCTGCAGAATTTCCATGGCCTGATATACTACTCCATAGTCATAATGCTTAGGATACACTCCAAAATTCCTCGACATCAAAAGACAGTCATCCACCAAGAAATGGGACATGTTTGGAAGAGCAAAGAAAACCTATTGATTCTACTATGAGAAGACACAAGTGCAGAAACCGAATGACGAAGACCTTAGTGTGGTTGTTATAATAGCCTGAAATGCACAGCAGGTGGAAACACTCTCATCCAAACAGCAACAATTAAAAAAAAAAAAAAAGCCAAGTGAAAAATTCAGCGCCAAACTAAACCAAAGGCCTACCATTGCTGAGTGGAGATGTGAAAAAAAATTAAAAAAAAAGGAGGCACAAACTTGAAGATAAATAAGATAAATACAATATGAATAACAGGCCTATCCCTCCTCCCAAAGACCAAACAAAACAGGTTAGATAATAAAGGCCAAGAGAAACAGAACAACTAAAGGTAGTAAACAGGACAGAGAAAGCACTTAAGGAAGTGATGACCAGTATGTTATCGAATCTGAACATGTACAGGCACGCACTGACCGATGAAAATGGAACTAGGTAGACCTAAGGAAGCCCTCCCCTCACCAAGCTGTACCAGAGTCAAGCTGTTGAATTCTCAAGATGAAAAGCAAAACTTGAAAGCACCAAAAGAAAAACAGTCTATTCTCCAGAAGGAAACAATTGCCTGATTAATGGGAGATTTCTCCGCGGAAGCTCTGAAGGCCAAAGGAACCTGAAGCAGAGACTGTAATGTGCTAAGAAAGAATGAAAGCTGTCAAATTCAAATTCATCCTCCAGCAAATGGGTCTTAAGAACTAGTAAGTAGTGACATTTTCACATTAAGCTAAAATAAGTTGTCACCAACAGACCTAAAGTATAAGATGTGCCGGAGGAGGTTCTTGAGTTTGGAGAGAAATGATACCAGATGGGAATTAAGATCTTTCAAAAAGAATGGGAAGTAGTCCTAAAATGGTAAGATCTTGTCCTAGTTGTTTTCAGGGGATCTTTGGGGGTGGCAAGGGGGGAGGTGCGGGAGTTATCAGCTTGACTGAGGCTAGAGTTATCAGAGAAGAGGGAACAAAATTTAAGAAGTGCTCCCATAAGATTGGGCTTGTGGACAAGCCTGGAGGGCTTTTTCTTGATTAGTGATGGATATTGGAGGACCCAGCCCATTGTGCATAGTGCCAATCCTTGGCAGATGGTCCTAGGATGTACAAGAAAGCAGAGTGAGCAAGCCAATAAGCAGCGTTCTTCCATGGCCTCCCCTTCAGTTCCTGTCTCCACAGTTCCAGACACTAAGCTTCCTGCCTTGGGTTCCTGCACTGATTTCCTTTGATAATAGACAGTGATGTGGAAGTGTAAGCCAAATAAACCCTTTTTTCACTGTGCTGGCTACTTTTATGTCCACTTCACACAAGCTGGAGTCATTTTAGAGGTCCTCCATTGAGAAAGCGTTCCCACTAGATTGGCATGTCAGTAAGCCTGTGGTGCCTTTTCTTGATTTGATTATTAATACGGGAGGGCTCAGTTCACTGCGGTTGGTGCCACCCTTGGCCTGGTGGTTCTGAGAAGGCAGGTTGAACAAGTTGTGAGGAGCAAGCCAGCAAGCAGAGTTCCTCCATGGCCTCTGCTTCAGTTCTTTCCTCCAGGTTCCTGGCCTGCTTGAGTTCCTGGTCTGACTTCCTTTGATGATAGGCTGAGCTGTGGAACGATAAGCTGAAATAACCCTTTCCTCCCAAAATTGCTTTTGGTCATGGTGTTTTATCACAGCAAAAGTAACCCTGAGTAATACAAATCTGGGAAAATGATCATACTATTTAAAAGTCAGTGCCTTTCCCTTTTGGTTAGTTTACAACTTATACAGTAGGTGAAAGCAAAAATCACAAATGTCATATTGGATTTACAATGTATCTAATTGTAAGGCAAACAAGCACCTTAGCGTTAAAGCAAGGGTGATGATGGACCAATATATATATATATATATATGATAAGATAAGATATATATCTATATATAAAAAAGACTTGCTTATATAAGATAGTGAAATATTAGCGGCAAGTAGAGAATGAGTTAAAGATGTATGTTGTGGTCCCTAATGGCAAAAATTTAATGATAAAACAAAACCCAGCTAAAAATAAAAACAATGGTTTTCTTGAAATAATTCAAAGAATTTTAATATATAGGAAGAAAAAAGGTGACTAGAAATAGAAGTAGAGAGTAAAGAAGATGGAAGATTCAAACCATCCAAACATAATTCTATTAAGCATCAAGGGAATGAAAACTCCAATTAAAAGGCGGAGCTCTTCCAAAGGGATAAATAAAACAACTCAGTAACATTCTACCTATAGGAGGCATGCTTTAATTAAGATATGTGGTGGTGTTGTGTTCCCCAAAATATTGTGTACCCTAATAAACTTATCTGGGGTCAGAGAACAGAAAAGCCACTAGATACTTAGGCTAGAAAATGTTGGCACTCATGCCTTTAATCCTAGCATTCCAGAGGCAGAAACCCATCTGGGATCTCTGTGAGTTCAAGGTCACATTGGAAACAACCAGGCATGGTGACATATGCCTTTAATCCCAGGGAGTGATGGTAGAAGGCAGAGAGATATATAAGGTGTGAGGACCAAGAACTAGAAGCATTTGGCTGGGTAAGCTTTTAGCTGGTTAATCTTCAGGCTTTCAAGCAGCAGTTCAGCTGAGAGCCACTGGGATGAGGACATAGAAGCTCCCAGTCTGAGGAAACAGGATCAGCTGAGGAACTGTCAAGGTGAGGTAGCTCTGGCTTGTTCTGCTTCTCTTGATCTTCCAGCATTCACCCCAATAACTGGCCTCAGGTTTGATTTTATTAATTAGACCTTTCAAGATTCCTGCTACAAAGATAGGCATGGGCTGAAAGTCCATAGATATAGATATGCAAAGATTCAGTATATAAACCGTATGCATAATGAGGCTGGAGGAGCTGCGTTATAGAACGACAGAAGCTGAACTAAAGTCACTGGAAGAAGTGGCTCAGGAATGGCACAGAGCCTCATTGATGAGGACAGAGAGTGAAACTGGCCAGGGAGGGCAGGGCAGCCCACAGCAGCAGTTCTGAGCATGTCCTTGTTGGAGGTAGGATTCCAGCAGAGAACTCTGTCCGCTGTGTCTTTGCCCTCCTAAAAGAGCACTCTGCCTAAGGGCGCCATGTGACTGTGTGGCTGGAACCTAGAGAAGGAACCTGGACACCTGGGTAAGCCAGCTGAGCTGACCAGCTCATCTGTTCCCCAGCCCTCATCAAATCTGTCATTAGTTCCTTACAAAGTCCCCAGACAAGCAGCTGCATGGCACCCAATCTCCTGAAACCCCTTCCGCTGTGTAGGAGCTTTGGTTCCCCACCCCACCCCATCCCCTCTCTCTCTTGCCAATAAATCTATAATAATGTTCTCTCTAAAACTCACCTTCGCTGGTCTGGGAACTGCATTCTTCAAATTCACAAGATAAGAACCCCAAAGTCATTGGCTCGGCACAGCTTTGGTGGCCATTAAGTTTCTGGGATTCTGCCTACCCAAGAAAGGCTCCATACTAAAAGATAACACCCATGTCCCCATATCATTGAGTTTTCCTTAGGTAAGTATTATGAACTTTTCTATCCTGCTATTGTTATCTATAATATTTTACTGTATATACACAGTAGATAACAAGCACATGTACCATGACATTCCACATACCCCCAGTAAGGCAAACCACAGGTTTACTCCATTTTTGAAAATGATATAGGTAGGCAGAAAACAATGGATTATTACCCAAAATACATTAGGCCAAAAGTCCTTCATAAAGTGAAGTCTGAGGCCTTCAGCTGTCTAGTGACTCTCTCACATTGTCTTTCGTCTCCTCCAGTGGACATCTTCTTTTGATGACTGTATTTCTCAGGGAGGCTTCATTCAGGGACAGAGCAGATTGACCACAGAGAGAAGGATATCAGAGGCAGAGCATATGAAACTCCTAGACCTAGCTAGTCATGCTTTATTTTATTTCTTTGAGGCAGAAATCCATACATTTTAATCAAGGGAAATTGGAGGTAACCTGTAGACAGGTCCTCTTTCAGAAGGTAGTTATTGCCCTTGGTATCAAGGTAATGTGACAGAAGATGCTTATGTCCACATCTTCAGTACTAGCACCCATCTCTTCTTCATGTCCTTTGAGTGATCATGAAGGGATTTTACAATAAATTATTTTGTATGGGTAACAAAGAATAAATTATTCTATTTTATTTTACTCTTTATTATTTTAATCTCACATACAAAGGATTTAGGGGACTTTCTTTAGAGCAATTTATCCCTTAACACACTGAACATTAAAATAATAAAAGGCAAATCCATAACATCAGATGTCATAGTTAAGCTGGCCATCTATTGGCTTTGTGAAATCACCCTAATTTACCTGCGTTGGGGAATGGGGATTATTGCAGTAAAGAGGAGTTGATTATCATTTTAAAAATTACCTCCAGGTGTTTTCTTATTTTGCTGTCACTCTTAAGATACTCAGCTCACCAAAGCAATCACAAAACCAGCTCACACACACTGATAAAGAGAAGAAAAAACACAGAACCAGTGTGGCTTGAAGTTTTCTATTGGCCATGTGCCAAGGACATACATGGTTTCAGGATCTGATGAGACCACAAATTTAAAACCCTCAATAGGAGCCCGGCAAAGAAAAATTTAGCTGGATGATTTCTAAAGTCACATTCTACACTTGGGTTCTAGGATTCACCACTCATCAACTCTGTCCTGCCAAGTGATGACTAAATATTGACAAGGAACATTTACAAAGTAAAGAAGATAGAAGGGATTGAGGCACTTGGGTTGGTCCCTTTTGAATACTAGATTTTCTACTCAGGACTTTTTGTGCTCTCCCTAAGTCCTCAAATCAGCCCAGGAAGGTAGATAATTTATTTCATGGCCAGTTTACAGAGAATCAGTCTTCTCAAGAAGCAGACAGGCAGTAAGTGGGAAAGCCAAGGTGTGGACCCAATTCTACCCAACCCTGAAGCCCGTTTTCTTTATACTCCTCCAAGCTGATCTCTCTCTCTCTCTCTCTCTCTCTCTCTCTCTCTCTCTCTCTCTCTCTCTCTCTCTCTCTCTCTCCCTCTCATCTCTTCCTCTCTCCTCCTCCTTCCTTTTTATCCCTCTCTCCCCTCTCTGCCACCAGACTGGTTAGGTAAACCCAGCATGGAATTACAATTACTTTGACAATGATGAAAGTTTCTGGGGCATCTCAGAACTTATCTAAAGAGACATCATTTGATGTGATGGGTGTCAGGTTGTGAACGTCAAGCTTATGAAGCACCCGTCTTTATGCAGATTGCCCTCCAAAAGAAGACAGTCTATGCTTCTAGATGGTCATGGTACTGAGGTTTTTTTTGTGTTTGTTTGTTTGTTTTCTGTATTTTTGAGACAGGGTTTCTCTGTGTAGCTTTGGAGCCTGTCCTGGAACTCACTCTGTATACCAGACTGGCCTAGAACTCACAGAGATCCTCCTGCCTCTGCCTCCCGAGTGCTGGGATTAAAGGCATACACCACCACCACCTGGCTGGTACTGTGTTTTTTTTAAACCTCATTATGTGTAGCAAGTGAAGAATTTGGAAGACTCTCCAGAAATATTGGAATAAATGCAAGCTAGGCAAACTCTGTTTGATTTGTTGGTGGCTAAATTAAAGTCTCATTAAATTGAACACCTCATAGCAACATTCTCTATCATAACATTTGTTGAAAATCTTGCTGTCTCTGTTCTTACTGGTTCCACAAGAAATCTCCTTTGTTTGCACAACTAGAAAAAAAGTTAGATGTTTTTTGTCATTCTTCCTTATCTTCATAAAAACTAAGATCCCCTTTTATATACACTAGGAATTAGTAATTGTTACTTTACCATCCTATACAGAAACTCATATATAATCCATTCAAAAAGTTAAAAACCAATAAAATATCCTATGTAAAATATGAAGAACAGACAAAAGTAATTTGTAATAAAATAGCACATTTCATTATTAAGAACTTGGGCAAAATGCCCCTAAAAGTCACAACATATTGCCATGGATATTGTTTTCACCAGTACTGAAGGTGTCAAAATGAATGCCACAGTGCCAAGGGACAGGGCTACTGCATTGCTCACTCAATAACAACCACTGCCTTGCAATCCTCACACATTGTAGTGATGCAGGGACGTTTCCCTCAAGATTTTGGCAGTCTCTTAGTAAAGTTCCTAACACATTCAATGCAACCTCCTTGGTTTATGTAGTAGTTGAAATGTTGGAAAATTCAATCTAGATATATTCAGATAAATATTTATGGATATAAGTTGCATAAAATCATTGTTGGTCCTGTCTGGGAGTTGGGTTTAAGGCTCCAGGGTATCTACTGAGACATTTCTTTGTTCTATGATACAATCTGACCTTGATTCCCTAAGTGCTCCCTCACAAAATACCAATCACAGTGGCTTAATTAATGCAATTAGTAAAAGTGCCACTCAGATTCCCATAACTCTGAAGAGGTGGTATCCACCTCTGTGCAATGCATTGGGTTCTTAAAACAGTATGTGCACTGTTCATATTCTTATCTGAATCTGAAAGTTCATATACTAAATGTCCTTAAAATGAGATTGAAGAAAAGACACAGCAGATTTTGAATCAAGAACAAAGGTGTCCCTCATATACTCTGTGCAATGCTCTTGGGCCACAGAAGTAGGGACATCAGACATTGAGTTGCCTCATTGAGGCAACTCAGGGGTTAACTTACATGCGTAACAAAGCAGATAACCAAAGAGCAGGTGAACCACAAACATGATTTAGATGCACTGGAATGGGCACAGGTGGCTGTGTATTCAGCTGACTCCAAGGTCAGGCAAGGCCTTTGGCTGTTTCACAAATGGATGACATCAACTCAGGGAAAAGGTGAACTTGAAGGGAAGGCTAGGTGGCAATGATCGGTAGGAGGCCAAGGAGTTCTGAAGGGAGCCACGGATGGGAGTCCCCACTCATTGTGAATGTTCACATATAAACAAAGCGTTGAGGGCAGTCCTAACACCAGTCCAGGTGAGGACAGCTCCAAAGCTCTGAGAGCATCTATCCTGCTCTACATGAATTATCTTCACATCTGGAGCTGGTGGAATTTCTGGTGGGTGGCACAAAACAAGACTTTTCTCCCAATCCTGGAGTGGTAGCAACCCTCAGCTTCTGAGTTTCTTCCCCTGTTTTCCCAAGATATCTTCTGCTATCTTCTGTCGCTGGAAAGCCAGCTCCCTCCACCGAGCTGCACGCTGCAAACATCTGTTCCCCCAAAACTGCATTGGCTTGCCATCGCAAGGATCTGTTCTTCTACCCCTTTGGGAGCAGGAGCAGTGGGAGTGACTTCAACACCAAGATTCTGGCAAGCCATGAAGACCACCTTCCAAGCTTCCTCAAGCTCCTGCCTCCCCCAAAGCAAGGCACAACTCAACCTTGCTGCAGCTTGCAAGTTTCTAAGGAGTTCTTTGTATCTGGTGGCATTTAAGTAAGCTGTTTGACAGTCATCTTTTCTTTTAATGGCATGATTGCCTAGGCTTACAAATTCTATCATAGAATGTGTTATCCTTCACTCTTTAACAAGCATGGGGGTCTGTTGTTGTTTTCTTTTCAATTTTCCACTTTAGCTTGATAGAAACAGATGCTGTAGGGAAATATTCAAGAATTGCTCTGTGAGGCCAGAGCATGCTTGGGGGATCTCCGGCTGTCCCCATTCCTCCTGTCTAAGAATGCTTCATGACTGACAGTTCCTAGCATGGAAGAAGAAACAAATGAGGACTCATCCCCAGGCAAACTGAGATTCATCAGAAAAGCCACAGGGCAGAGGCCCACCCACGCACTGCCTCGGGCCACCTCCACCCTTTGTGACAAAAAGCTAGGAGGCTCCTTCTGTGTCCTGCAAGCATTCAGAACCCTGTGTCTGTGCATCCAGTCTGTTATTAGAAACAATCATCAGCCAACGTAGAGTAATGTGCTTACTGCTTCACTGTGGTTAGACACAACTTCACGGGCTGTAATATGAGCTGCTCCACACTGAGAGAGGAGATATACAGGACACTCTGCATGTCCTAAAACAGAAAGCTCCAAATTGGCATTCAGAGAAACAGTTGTGTATCTTCAACGAATAGTCTTTGCTGTGTTCAACTGCCAGGGAACTTGTCTCTCACAAGGGCGTGTCCAAAGAGAACTGCAGGTAATGTCACAGCATGGTACCTACATCCCATCAAGAGGTCATGCACATTGATTTACTAGGAGAAATATCCACAGAACTCTGAAATACATAGCCTCTCAAAAACAGGAGAATTATGTATCTTCACAGCTATGGCTTGACATCTGGTGTGGCCTGGCAGTTAGCAGGAGTGAGTGAAAACAGAAGGCACAGAGTGACCAACTGAGCATCCTCCCATACCCACCTCCTTCCAATGCCCCAGCTGCCCCACCCCCACTCATTCCTTCAGAAGGTAGGGACAAAGTCAGTCTAAAATTTCTCATGGAACAGAAATGGTGAAGCTTACTTGACTAGAGAGAGAAACAGTGTCCATACTGGTCAAGATTATAGACTTGAGAGTCAGAAAAAGCCTGAATAATATTTGTTGGACTCTTGAACAGATGATCAGTATCTAGAAGCCTGGTTCCTTGTCTAGACAGGTGCACTAGCAACAACACCTAGCTCATAGTTTCACTAAGTCTATAGTTCACACATGAGAAGCACTAAGAGCACTGCTCAGGATTTAGTATTTAAGAAATGTTGACTACTTCCATTGTTTTTCCATAGGCTCATTAACACTATGTGATAATGAACCGTGCTAAATGACCACAACCAGATCTGTGCCTCTCTGAGAAAAATTGCTACATAATCCACCTCTGAAGCAACTCAGATCTTTAGAATTATTCTTGTTTCAGAATTAACCGCTGGTTAGGCTGGTTGCCATGGTGATATTACCTAACCTTTTGGGCTTTAGTTTCTTAATAAACAAAAATGGATAGTCTGTTTCTGCTCAAAAATTATCACATGTGGAAATGATTAGGCATGATTTCTGAGTCAGTATGAGCTCCTGGTTTATGCTTTCATCTGCCTGACACTATGGGCTCCATTAGGGAGTAGAACAGGATATGAATGAAGTTGGGAACGGTGTGATGTGCATCTACAGGTGTTTCTCCCAACTTCAATGACTCATACGCATCAGTGGACTGAAGGATTCATGATTCATAACCATTGTGCCAAATGTTCTAGATATGTGCACATCAGCATACACGGCCTCTTCAGAAAGCTAAGGAAATCACATGGCCTCCGTTCACATGCCAATGACACTTCATGCCATTGTTGTCATGCTTACATAATAATAATTTTTTTAAAAAAAGACCACATTTCCCATCAGGAAACAGTCTTGTCACTGTCCAACAAAGAGTAAGGCAGTTGAGATATGAAGCAAAAATCATCAAAACAGAAACAAAATGGCAAAGAAGTAAAAAGAAACAGTGAGTATACTCATCCTCCTGATACTATGAGTGTTTTAGCACACCACACTATACACTCTGTATAGACCCTTTCTCATAATTATAGCCTGTAAGTAGGTACCAGCATTTCTACTTTACATAATAAGAAGAAAATCATGCTTAGCTTAACTTGGGCAAGACCACAGAGCTATGAATTGTAGAACATATTCTCTTTCTTTCTCTCTCTCTCTCTCTCTCTCTCTCTCTCTCTCTCTCTCTCTCTCTCTCTCTCTCTCTCTCTCTCTCTCTCTCTCTCTCTCTCCCTCCCTCTCTCTCTCAGTAGCTGGAGATCAAATCTGGCACCTCATATGTTCTAGGAAAGTATTCTCTCACTGAGCTACACCCTCAGCAGGGCCTTGATTTTTTACTGTACATTTTTCTTTGTTTCCTCAGAACTGTTTGACTGGCCACCCCCTCCATGCTGACAGAGGACAAGGTAGAATAGCATTTAAAACACTGGATGACTCAGGCTGCTGTCAACTTCCTCTTGAAGAAAAAATAAAGCATGAGCTTGAGTCACAGATACAATTGAGTCCTGGATCCCTAACACTCACCTCCATAGCTAGACCAGGGTCATCCCACTCCTTGCCTCCCATCAGCCATCAATACCTGCAGTCATCCCCTGGGTGTTTCATCCATTCGCTAGCTGTTAATTCTCTCTGCATCCAAAGAACCACTACTCTTGTGAAAGTGACATGAAGGTAAGTAGGTGGGTAGAGTTAGATGGATAGATGGATGGGGGGGAAAGTAACAAACACAAGATAAAGGCCAGAGCAATATACAGTAGAAAGAGTAGAGAAAGGCCAAAGCAATACATAGTAGAAAGAGGAGTGTGGCTGATTCTGGCTTAAAGTTAGAGATATGAAAGTCATCCTAGAAAGACACAGAATTGGGTCTGGCTTTGAAAGAAAGATGAGGGGTGACTCTTGGAAAAGGGCCATGCTCCCAAGCAGACAAAATATCATAATTAGTAACACATGTTACCCAGTTCAGACATAGCATAAGCTTTCATCCCCATTCAGCATCTCCAGGGTCACCAACAACTCACCATCACTGACTAACACAGGGATGAATCTTCCTGGTAATTCCTAATGTAGCCCTTTTCTAGTGATCCCAAAGACAGCAATGTTAAGCCAGATAATAGAGGGATATGCACAACCAGCTAGATGCAAATAGATGGCAAACTGGGTTCAGAGGCTTCTTAAAAGATAGTATGTGATACACACACACAACTATTGGTAGGGTTGGAATGTAGCTCAGTGGTAGAGCACTAGCCTCGCATGCATGAAGAAGGCCTTGTTTTAATCTCAAGAAACACACACACACCACATGAGGGCTATAAAAATTTGCACCACAGATGTTCCCTGGATCCTTCTATCTCATTTCTTCTGCAACTTTCACAGGAATGTTCGTCTTTCACCTTGTATGTGTAGAGTGTTTTTGCTGGATGCTATACGAAGATATATAGGATAGCTTTTGACCTTTAGGAACAGCAGCTGAGTAACAAGGCCCTATTCAGGAACATACAGCATCCATATAATCAAAACTACTACCACGTCATGTGTAATCAATGTGTGTCTCGCTTGTGGCGTTCTGAAGCTCTCCACATTCCCATATACTGTGAATTGGCTTGGGAAAAATACAGTGTGTGAATCACAAATGTAAAGTCTCGTCTCCAGAGGGAAAAACTTCCTACAAAAAAAGGGGGATTTTTTTTTTTTTTTTTACTTTTTAGCTCTCTCTACTTTTTTCTATCTATATGAGTCCATATTTGAGTTAGGAGCATCAGCCTTTGGTTTAGGCATTCTCTGTGCCTCACTCCAATTGATTATTGTATCTCAATAATGAGCCTCTAAGGAAGACACATGACAAAATTCTCTCTCTCTCTCTCTCTCTCTCTCTCTCTCTCTCTCTCTCTCTCTCATTCAGACATTAGTGTTGGGAGCCAAGCAGAATAATGATTTTTTTGTTGTATCTCATCCTGCCCACACAGAAGTAAAATTCAGAATCTATACTTTCAAATCATTTGAATATAAGGTTAAATTGAAACAGAAAAGCAGTGGCCAACTATCATATTGCAAATATATATATATATTTCTAACAGCAGCACTGTCAGAGTGAAAACTGGCCAGTCTCCTTATCGTGGAAAAAATTCTGCTTCTAGTAGCCAAGGAGGCACTGTTCAAACTAGCTGCATAGCATCCTCTGAGATGCCTTGGGGTGTGTCGGGATCTCATTAGCACATCGCTAACATACACTTACTTTTTACTTGTTATCTTAGGTTTAGGAGTATTTTGCCCGGATGCATATGTGTGCACCATATGCATGTCTGGTACCCATGGAGGTCAGAAGAAGGTGTCAGATCCTCTAGAACTGGAGTTACAGATGGTTGTAAGGTGCTAGGAACAAAACTTAGTTCTCACACAAAAGCCACAAGTGCTCCTCACCACTGGCCCATTTCTCCAGTCCCTAAAAAAAACAGTTTTAAAAGACTTTAAATAATGTAACGTGTTTCAGTATTGCCTGTGTACTAAGACAGTCTTAAGTAATATTTATAATTCTACTATCCTGAAGGGGAATACGTTTTGTTTTAAAGATCTTTAAAAAACAAATGTGAAATCAGAGATTAAATGCAAATTGGCAAGTGAGGGAGGTAAGTCAAAGAGGGCAATGGTTATCTTTTGTATTCAAAGCAGGACTTCCTAGACAAGTCACCTGACTGACAGGATTGTATGTCAAGACAGTTCATTCTAGCACCACTAAGCTAGATTGCAATTAGGATTATCACATGTTACACACATATTTGAAGATGCCTTTCTTTCCACGTATTATTATTGCATTTACACATTTTTTTGTAAAATAACAAAATGGTATGAATTAAATGGAATGGCAAACATAAAGAAAAATATGCCAGCAGGAGGAAATGAGTACTCAGCAAATAAGAGCATGCATGAGGGTAAACACAGACACCAAGCACCCAGATCCTTCCTACTGAAATGGAATGTGCTCTCAAGCATTCCAGTCCCTTTTCCTACCTATAATCAATGTACATCTCCTATGTCGTATGAAACTAAAAATGTTCTGAAAGCTGAGGTATAAGCACCTCGGAGTGTGACAGACACAGAGACACAAGGCCACTAAGAGGAAGGGAGTGGCCTGACAGGACTCCATTATTCCCTTCCTTGTTTTCACAGAGTTTCTCCCAGCAGACAGACACTAGAACTGCATTTTTTCATAGAAAAGAGAGCCTTCTGTATACAGATGTATGATCAATGTTCAGGTAGCATATGCTGCAGTCTATTTAATTTGTTTCAGTTTTTAGACGTTTTACTGT
The DNA here is from genome assembly GCF_004664715.2 of Peromyscus leucopus. Taxonomy (NCBI): domain Eukaryota; kingdom Metazoa; phylum Chordata; class Mammalia; order Rodentia; family Cricetidae; genus Peromyscus; species Peromyscus leucopus. The sequence continues at coordinate 28,504,318 of NC_051079.1, read as the reverse complement.
AATTAATGTGTTCATTTTTCTGTGCTCGTGTTCAGAAGCATATTGCATTAGGCATAATTTTAAAAATTGAAGAAACCCATTAAATAAATAATTAGTGTAAGGTGATAAAATACATTAATTTAAGTGATTGAAAACATCTAGCTCTGGGTGAAATAATTCTTTAATAAAATATCACTCCGAAAGCTCCAGCTCCAGAATGCTGCTCTTATTAGTCTAAAAATACAGGCTTGGCACCAAGCCCAGAAGATTGGCAAGTGGAGCTTTGATAGACCAAGACATGCCGGGATTCCATAGCTGATGGCCCCATTAGGTGTATCCTGTCTCCAGTTGCCCATGGTCTAAATTGGGGATCCATTAGCACAGACCCACATGAAATTCAGCTGCCACCATTTGTGTATACAAATGTTAGCTAGAAGAATGACTTAGCATCTGCAGTGCGAACAGGTAGAGATCTTAGATGGAGTTCAAGTTGAGAGGAGAAAGGAAGACATTTTATTGTGTTGGAAGTCAAGAAATAGCACATGATATTTAAAAAAACAGTTATTTTTCAAGAATCCCCAAGACTTAAAAAGGTGGTTTCTCATAGTCATATATACTATGTTGAAATACACATACTGTTTGTCTATGTATAATCAGGTGAGCTGAACTTTGACCAACTAGCTTAATCATGTAGTACTTTCATTTGAAAGCTTTATCTTCACACTGCACAGCCATACCTACCCTTCCTCGGTTTTCTGCCTATGGTGTAATCTAAGCTCCTCATAAGCCCATGCTTTGATTTCTAGCTGTCTGGAAGTCTCTTTGCAGCAATGCATTAAGCAGTTCCTAAACAGTGACATTCCAAAGAATATTGTAATACTGTATGTAACACAAATGGCAATGTTTTGTGCAGACAAATGTCAACTTGTTGACAATCCAAAACTGCATGAATCTAGATTGGAGCATTCTGTTACTGGCTAAGTCAACTCTTTTGCCTGTTTAGAGTCTAATGCCCACAGTCACAGCTAATTCAATCCAAGTGAATCAGAAATATCTCTAGCCTTTTTCATTGGCTTGCTTCTCTCTCTGCAATGAATGCAAAAAAAGTAGACCTGTTTTAAAGGAAAAACTCTTTAGAAGCCATTAAGCACTTTTAAAATTGCCACAGTGCTATTATTTAACCTTGGGCTGTTCCTTAAATTGGGCTTATCCTTAAATTGAGATTAAAATGGCACTTAGGCTTTCTTTTCATGAACAATGTAGGACCTGGTCTTCTCTCGATCATGAAAATGGCTGCCTTCAACAGGGGAGACCACAGAAAGGGTAACCCTGGAGAGCAGCAGGGTCAGCTCCATGGTCTGGACCAAGAGGACCTGAGTTCTCCCATGCTGCTGAGTTTAGAAAGGAAAACAGAAAAACAAATGGCTCTACTCCACACTTTAAGAATGATGGGTCTGAACCATCATGATTGACAAGGGTTGAAAGCTGGCAGTCCTTCTAAGAGCACAACCGTCCTAAGGTGGCCTTTCACAGAGCTGCAGGGCATCACAGGGCCAGCTCCAAAGGTGGCCCCAGTGAGAAATGGGCAGCTGTGCTTACAGAGCTGGCTGAGCCCTGGAGATGTTACAGTGAAGTGGCTTCATAGCAGACACTGGTTTCTGCTCAGGTGCTGGAGTCTGTAAGGGGGAAGAGGCCATTGTGATTTAGAGGCAGAAATTTGGCTGCCTTCTTTCTTTCCAGGCTGGGGGAAGCAGGATCACCTGCTGGGTGGGAGCTCCTTCTGCAGGAAGATACCTGCCTGGCTCTAAGTGTGGTCTGTTCCACTGCCTCCTTCCCCAGGGGTAAGACCACCAAATGAGAATCAAAAGGTGAGTTGAACTGTGACCCTACCATACTCACATGAGTGAGTGTGCACTTGCTCAGCTTGCTAGTTTGCTTAAAACATATTAGAAGAATCCAACAAAGTCAGAGACAAAGAAGGGGAAATATATGTCCCCAGAGAAAAGTAAACAACTCAAGCCAGCGTAAATTTGCTAATGTTTCACACCCAGGAGCTTAAAGCAAATGAAAGCCCTGAGTAGATCTCAGCAGTCCTCAGCTGGATCAAATAACAGGATTTGAAACATGTGTGGTGTACCTGGAGAGCCATGCTTTAGTTGCAAACACCACAGACAATGCTTTGCACCTCTACAGAATGGCTTCCACCTGTGAGCTTCTTCCTCAAATATAAGCCAGCCCTGCACATCTGCTATAAATGTGCACATTTGCCACAAGTAGAATCTGGTTGAGGTGAAGAGCTAAACTTCAGGAATGGGGAAATTGCCTTGGACTTTGTAAGTTTTATACTTAGGTCCTATGAAAGAAGAAAAGGCATGTGTAGAGTGAGAAAGAGAAACTTTCTTTCTTGATAAGAAATAGCCTAAACTAATTATATTAACCTAAGAACACGAGTGAAAATTAACAAGAAATAAAAAGTCTGAACTCTGCAAATAGCCTCTCATCTGTGCTATTGAAACCCTACACTCTTGAGAGGAACAAGCTCAGGCCAGGAGCTGACCTGCCAAAGTGAAATTCTAGAAATAGAGAATGCTTCAAGCGTCTTGAATGCAGCTAAGTCTTGCAGAATTTTCCCAAACTTCTGGATTCAGTAAAAGATGATTCAGATTTTGCTTCAAGCCATTACTTTTGGAAAACCATATGTATTTTTGAACAAATTCAATTTGGATGTTTCTTATTTTCTTGCCCTTTAACTCATTAAAATGTTATTATGTGGGAGTCATTTGTTTGGGAAGCAATGTGAGTCTTTTGGAAAATCTTTGAAAGCCTTTGTTGTTGGGATCAGAAGCAAATTTTTGCTTATTCTTGAGTCTATACATTCAAAGCGAACTGGAAAATTATGGAAATGGTCTGAACCAAAGGCATAGACAGACCCCAGGCTAGCATATCCTCCTTGCATGGATACAAGACCCTCATACTCAGAAGAAACTCATACTTTTAATGCTATTGCCCTATTGAAATTCTTAATAATTGATCTCTGTAAGTAATATCAAAGGGATGCTGGGACATGGATGGACCTCAGGAAACCAAGAATGTGAGCAGGGACCCTTGGTGATATGTATCTGTAGCATTGCTGTGCCATTTGAAGTGAGTACAGACCTCCAGTGGACCTGTCTGTGGACGTTCAGTGAGATTCAAGAAGCAAGCATAAGGTAAAAGTGTTACCTGGACAGGTGAGTAAATTCAGAAGAGGGAAGAAGCTGGTGAGAGCACCAACAGCCCAGAAAGGCCGCGTTTTGCATTTGTACACAATTTGTCTTTGAATGCAGAAAGAGGGCTAGGTCATTCTAAGAAATATACACCAAGAAAGATCATCATTTCCTTTCTTATTTGTGTATTAGCCATCTGCTTGCACTCAAAAAAAAAAAAAAAGATAGGGGATATGGGGCAAGTCATAGTTTGTTGTCCTTTCAAGAACTCTTAACTCATCAATAAGTCAATGGTAGAGAGATTCATTAGAATGAGTGCACAAGAAGTGAAATATCAGTTGATTATTTTCTGTGTATCAACTGCAGCCTTTCAGGTAAGAATAGAGTATACACACACAACCGTATGTTGCTTAAAGAAACGGATATATTCTGAGAGGTACATCGCTAGCTGATTATGTCTACACAACATCACAGAATCATTTTGTGCCAACCTACCAAAGATCAATTCTTTGATTTGGTTCTTGAAGCAGCCAAGAAGCAGATTAAACACAAGCAGAGTAGAGGACTGTCAATGGCATACGACAGTGTGATGTTTGACAGTGAACTTGTTTTTATATGTATACGTACATAGCTAAGTACACCCTAAAATAATGGTGAAAAATTAAACTTATGTAGCCACTTATTAGCATTATCAAGGATTGTGTACAGAGTATAATTATGTATACTGTGCTTTTATAGAGCCAGAAATATCAAAAGTTGGTTTATAAGAGCATAACCACATGCACGTGATAATGCATTTGTGACTTAATGACAGTTATGTCCCAGACAGGAAATTTTTAGCTTCATTACAATTTTATGGGACAGACATCATATATGCAGCCTACTGCCAACCAACACATCATAAGTGTCACTGACTATGTGAAAATTATGAGAAATGAATTAAGTTAAATGCTCTTTAAAAATAACATTGCCCAATCTATGCCAAATGATAAAAGTTCTTGTGACTGATTTTGTTACTTTAATTGTTTTAGACTTAAAATATTAAATAGTAAATTTAAAGCTCCATGACTAGTTGAGCGAGACCATGAAAACAAAGAAAGGATTTTTCTCTCAATATCTTCTCTAATGGTATCCTATCGCTGCTTGTTGAGTAAGAAGTCCTATGTTTTCCTTCTCTCCAGGCCTCACAAATGAGTTAGCCCTGGCCTAGGAACTTCTCTGAAATGTAGTCATGGGCCCATGTGGAAGCCTGAGAACCATGGGTCTGAATTATTTTGGCTGGCAAATCCCCAATAACTCTAGCCCTTCAGAAACTTCAGATCTGGGCTCCTTGTTTCTTGTCTGCTCTAAAACAGTACTAAGAGACCAGAAGAATAATCACAGCCTTCAGATTAGGTCTCTACATACCTACTACCTAGTTCTGGGGTGTCTCTGTTGTGCCATATATCTGTATGGCAACTTCAGGCTGGACTTAGAATCTCTAATCTTTCATTTTCATAGCTTTGAAATGGGGGTGTTAATACTGGTCTTGCAGAGGGCATGGGGAGCTTAAATGAGCTACTTACAATGTACACAATGTTTAGCATAGCACCTGGCATGCTAAACACCCATGGAAAGGAGCCTTGCAAATGGCTTATCCCTAAGTACCATCCTTTCTGGTCCTTCTATCAGTACGCATTAGCTTCACCTTAGACAAATCCCCAAGGGGTTGTCTATGCTTGGCTCTCTCTGGAAGTTCTCTCTGTCTTTGAGTAAGACAAAAACGACAAGAAAAAAATGTTTGTGTTGAACCCCATCCCTATCAGTGAGAACAGGATGAGAGCATGAATAGGCTGATTATACTCTTGATTAGGCATTTTCTTATCAGAAAGTGCTGTGTTCTGCCTTCTTAAATGATTTTTCTTTATAATCCTAAAGCACAAAAAGTTGTACCCTCTCATTTGACTGGTTGTTGTATAGCAGGTAGAAATTGCGTGATCATAAAGAGCCTGGGCTTCTAGCTGGACCTACCAAGGGCTTGATTGTCACTTGTTGGCTGATTATTTACAGAGAGCGACAGACTGGCTCGCATACAAAGACTTTATTTGCAGGTTTGTGTGAAGATCTAGGCAAGGAAGGTATGGCCAGCTCCAGGGGCCCAGTGTGAGTATGCTCTGTGGTTCCTGTGATGACCATGAGCCCAAGTCCAGACCAGAGTCTTACTCTCAAATACTTGGGGAAATAATTTCTTAACTACCTGACTTCCTCACCTCTACCAATGTGAATATAATTTCTCTTGCCCACCCCTGCATATGAGCCCAAAGAACCTCATAAAGCTCTTTGTAAACCAAGCAAGCTTTGGAGAATCTGAGGCAGTTTTGTTGGTAATATCATCTTCAAAACAAAGGCAATGAAAAGCCCCACAACCTGGGGAAGGGTATGTTGTTAATGTGCCTCTTTGCCTGACATGTTGTAGGAGCCAAGCAGTATATTGGTGTGTGTTCATTGCAACAGTAGAAAATGTATGTTAGCACCAACCTAAAAAATTGTCTATAAAAAGGCCAATGTTGAGCACTTACTGTTCTCTCTCACTAGCTCTGGAAGAAGTGTGCCAGAGCTGTTACACCGGGGGCAATATCAGATCTCACCTTCAAACCCAGGACTGCCAGGGTTTCCTCCACACGGACTGTGGCACATCTACAGCAGGCTTAGCTCTCAGATGGGCTCCTAGAACGAGTCACCTATCTTCTACTGCACCCATGCCTTGATTCTAACATGGATCCTGCAGTCCCTGAGGATAAGTCCTGCCTTAAGACAGCTTTGCTTTGCAAGAGCCATTCTCAAATTTTAATGTGCCTGGATGCTCCTAGAAATCCTCATATAGTATAGATTGTGGTTTGGTAGGTCTGTGTGGAGCTGGAAATTCTAATAAGCTCTTGAGGACTGCCAGTACTGTGGGTTCTAAACCTCACAGGCTAAAACAGCAAGACTTGACTCTTTAGGCAGCATGGTAAGTTTGTAGACCCCACAGATGAAACCAGAGGATGGGTGATGCTTATCACTGTGACCAGGCAGGGAGCGTTGAGAGAGGCATTAGATGTACCAGCTTGGGCTCACAGTCTTCCAAGAACAAAGACTTAATTTCTAGGCAGATTTCTGTAGGCTGAAGATGAGAGATGTTTCAGGTAAGGCTATTTCTGAGCAGTGTTTTACCTGGAAAAAATATTCCAGCAGCTGGAACTCTGTGAGACACCTTTAATGATGCCATGGCTGCTGGCATCTTCCCCCAACATTCAACACCTGGCCCCATCCTGCCTTCTGCCTATCCAAGGCCAGATCTCTGTGTAACAACAAAAAATAGCATATTTTAAGCTCCTGCAACTAAGTGACTGTCCTGTCCCTCTTGCTCTTAGCTCTTGCTGTCCACTGGCTCTCCTGCTACATTTGACACTTAAAGAAATCTCCACACTTTGAGTGCCCAAGGAGTACTGGGGGACAGGGAAATGACCCTCAGGCCTCAGTGTAGGAAGAGAAAGTTGTGTGGAAAACCAGTACCGTTTCAACAGCAGCCATCTTGCCATTTGAACTCATCATAAAATCTGCCCTACCAGATGCAAAAACTGAAAACATCAATCAACACTCATTGAAAAATTAGTCTAGAGTCTCAGTGGTGCCTGATGAGTTCCTGAGGTCTGCAATGCAGCAGCTTGTCCAGAGATAACCCCCTGTGTATGTCCTGAAACTCAGTTAAGAGCTAAATCTTGGGCCACATGCCTGCAACCCCAGCTCCCAGGAGGCTGAGGCAGGATGACTACATGTCTGATGCTAGCATGTAGAATCAAAAACATTAGGTTTTTGTTAAGAGGGTAAATTTCAAGTTGTGTTCTTATCGTAAAAAAATGAGGGTTCAGGGTAGGAAGGAACCCTTAGAAGTGACAGATTTTTACTGTCTTATTAGTGGTGATGGTTCAATGAGTATAAAAGCATTGGGTAAAATCTTTGAGAGTCTACGTATTAAATATGTAATTAAACTCTTATAGAACAAGTATACTTCAATAAAGCCATTAAAATGAAATACAGGGTATATATAAACATACTATGCATATGTATGCATGAAAAGTATTTTTTTAAAAAGAAAGTTGAAAAATGAGAACACGTGTGGAAATACAGTACTTGGCGAACCCACAAAGACGATGCAAGGATGAAGTGATGCTATTCTGTTGAAGAGATGTGGTATCCAGGTGCGAGAGCTATCAGGATATTAAAGAGCATCCCAACTAGCTGCTAAAAATGGAGTACACAAATAAAGCTTAAATATAAGCAAATAAATGTGGACTCCAATAAGAGAAAACTAATAAACATTGGACATAAAGGTAGCAGACAAACTGTCTAAAACATCAAAAAATCGTATCTGTTACTCTTACGCTCCAATAGATTCTGGCTCCCTGGGTCCAGTATATTCTCTGTCTCTCTCTGTCTCTGTCTCTGTCTCTGTCTCTCTGTCTCTCTCTCTCTCTCTCCCTCTTCCTTCTGTACCCCTCCCCTCCCTCCCTTCCCCTATTCAAATATTCAACATTCGTCTCTTGACGATGCTCTTGTGAGCTCTGCCACTTCTCTGCCGTAGTCCTACCTAGAGCCTGGCTCATGGAAGATGCCCACCATGTGCTATCACTGCACGAGTCCTTCTACTAGCCATGATCTCTACCCAACCCAGCAAAACTAACATAAGCCTCTGACTGAGTTGCGTTCAGCGGGGGAGTACAACGGGAAGGGATGAAGAAGAAACGGACTGCTTATTTTGTGAGTCTTGCCAGGCACCCCTTCATGGCCTGCTGTGACCATGCTGCCTGTTGACTGCGCACCAGCTGGAGAAGCACCTAGATTGGAAACACAGGTCCTGTAAGCTGTGACTCCTGCAACTTCAGAAGCTCTCAAAACTTCTGTGCCTCAGTTTAGCAGGTAGCTCAGAGTTGTTGAGGGTTAAATAAGATAACGTATATGAATTTTTTAGCATAACACTCAGCATATGATAACAATAAATGTCAGCTACATACCACAGCACGATGATCCCTGTCCACACAGCAGATGTTAGCAATGTTTTCTGTGAAGAGCTAGATAATAAATATCTTACGCTTTATGAACTACATAAAATCTCTGTCATAACAACTCAACCACCATTTTAGCACACATGAACATAACTGCAGATGATACACTATCGAATCTTTTAACAATTGAACACATCGTTAAGTCTCCTTCTTCTTTTGGGCTTTTTACAAGCATTTAAAAATGTGAGCCCAGAGAGATGGCTCAGTGGTTAAGAGCACTTGCTGTTCTTGCAGAGAACCAGAGTTCAATTCCCAGAATTCACATCAGTGGTTTACAACTGCCTGGAACTCTAGTACAGGGGAGGGGATACCCTCTTCTGGCCTCCATAAGCACCCACACAAATGTGTACAGACACACATACAGACACATGGAGAGACGTGTATTTTTAAAGAACAGAAAATTTCTTAAAAATTTAGAAATATAAAAACTACACGCTATACAAACGAGACAGAACTGCCCAGTAGGCCCTAGTTTACGTTTTGCAGTGGGAAGTGAACTGAGGCAGTTGTTATAATACAGTGTTTGTTCAAAGTGCAGTGGAAAGAGGGATTCATTCTGCCTTACAACAAGTGGAGGATTAAGAATGGTTTATGGAAGATGAGACATCTAGGTTGGGTTTTGAAGTGGAGTAGAAGTTGACCAGATGGGGCTGATAAAATACAAAAAAAAAAAAAAAAAAAAAAAAAGAGTGAGCAAGGGAGAAAACATCTTTCCAGGATATTGACTGAAGGCAACTGCTGCACAGAAAGCTAAACTACAAAAAGAGTGAAGAGAAAGAATTCCTGTGACTACAATAGTGAATGAAACATCCATTTAGGTACTTTCTGAGGCCCTCACTTGATTCCAGATGGTTACACAGAGCCCCAAGTTAGACCTCAGTTGTGTTCCTAGCTATCAAGTTTCATAATCCTCAGCCTGAGCCTCCATCCCCTCTCTCTGAGAATGACTATGCATTTCCAGAAAGTTCTTTCTAAAATTCTCCAAAAAGACCTCTATGGACAGAGGACACACAGCCTTTCTTTATAAATGAGTTTGCTATTCAAACTGAATGTGAGATGAAAATCAGTCTCTCTCTGTTTATGTCTCTTAAGGTGGTTTGAAAGAGAATGCCCCCCTCAAAGGGAGTGGCACTATTAGGAGGTGCAGCCTTGTTGGAGGAAATGTGTCACTGTGGGGGTGGGTTTTGAGGTTTCCCTTGCTCAAGCTATGCCCAGTGTGGGACACAGTTCACTTCCTAACCTGAGGATTAAGATGTAGCGCTCTCAGCTCCTTCTCTAGCACCATGTCTGCCTACACACTGCCATGTTCCCCGCCATAATGATAATGGACTGGACCTCTAAAACTGTAAGTGGACCTGTAAGTGGGCCACCCCAATTAAATGTTTTCTTTTGTAAGAGTTGTTATGGTCATAGTGTCTCTTCACAGCAATAGAAACCCTAGCTTAGACATCTCTCTGTCTATCTTCTGAGGAACAGATATTGACCACAAGGCCTTGGACATGCTCAGTAAGAGCTCTACCACTGCGTTACATCCAGAGTTCTGTTTTTACTTTTTGAGACACAGTCTTATTGAGTTGATGGCTTTATACTTGCTATGACCACAAGACTGTCCTTGAACTTGTCATCTTTGTGTGTCGGCCTCCCAAATAGCCAGTCAGTATTGCAGGCCTGTATCATTGGACCGGATAAAATCTTAGTAAGATTGCTTCACTGCTGTTTCTTTAGTAGGTTTATTAGTTACCTCTCTTTAATGTTTACTAATATTTTAAAAATAATATTGTTCTTTGATATCTCTGGCAGTCTCTCCATGAAAGAAAATTGGCCAAGTATTTTGTCAACAATAATTGTTTCCCTGCTTGCTTTTTATTCAGATATAGAAAGGCTTAGCTTAAAGAAGATAGTTTGCAATTGTTTTAAACCCAACTGCCTAAATCCAAAAATATATTCTTTTAAAAATATCTTAACAAAAGAAAAATAAAACATGTCCAGTGATGATTCCATATTGAGCAGCTTTTAAAATATGCAGGCATCATTTTAGTTCTGTCAAAAAGTTATGATTTTATTTCTATCCCCTTTAGCACCTGAGAGTACAGAAAATAATTTGTACATGTCATCTTTTTTAATTCAGCAAACACACATTAAACAACTATGCATCTGGCACTCTGCAGGACACCGAGTGTGCCAAATTCTGGGGCATGTTTTCTGTCCTTACAATGCCTCAAAGAACATCTTACAGTGTGTTGGAGCAGATGGCAGTCTCACCAAAGGGAAGATGTTTAAACAAACTCCCCATCAGCTCTTATAGGGACATGGTTTTCTTCTAGGGATCCTGCTGTGTGGGTGCCCCAGCTCTCTGAGGAAAGGCTAATGCAGTAGTGAGGTGGGGACAAATGCCCTCAGAGACACAGCCACAGGAAGATGACAAAGGATCAGAGCAGGTTGGAAGAGCTGTGGTACCCTGTCTTAGTCCAGATCAGTGCTTCCCCTCTAATGCTGTTTCTGAATCCATTAGAAGGCAATTAGAAGGACAAAGAGCAAGCAGTCCTTGCCTTTTCATAACTTCTGCCATCACCAGTAACTAGTTCCCATAGACTCGTGGCAGTCTAAGACAACACAAGTATAGCAGGGTGTTAGGAATCAACCCTCCAAGGCAAGAGACAGGCCACCGGCAAAGCTACGAAGTCTGCAAAACCCAAAACGAAGTGTCGTGGAAAGCCATGGCCAGCAGTAGAGGCTGTCCGTACCTGTGCCTCTCTCTTGGTTTCCTGTAAGCCAAGTCATCCTACCTCTGGATTAAAATATTCAGAGAAACAGTTCAGAGGCAATTCTTTCGGATTCAGTCATCTCAGAAGCAGGAGGGGTTGGCTCCTCTGTGCCCCTTCTCCGCCATGAGAAAGGGCAGAGAGAAGAAGCTGTGAGCTGAGTCAATTTTCTCTGCAGAGCACGTCCTGTCTCATCCTGCCTCACCTTCAGTTTTCAGGGCTGTCCTAACAACACATTGAAGGTCTGTCCTTATCCCTGGTAGAGAGACTGCAATACAACAATTAATTCCCTTGACTTAATTCTTTGGCCTATGAGTCAACAAAATGACTCCCCCATAAGGGAAGGGGGAAAAAATCACTTAATTTTTTGAAAATATTATCTCTGGAAATTTATATAACCGTGACTGAGGACAAGAGATATGAAATGAAAACAATAATTAAATCCAAAGCAGACCCATTTGTCACAGAAACATATCTGATTTCAGGACATGGTCAGGAGGGAAACAGTGCATACAGATGAAGGCCAAGAGGATCCAAGATCTTAGGAACCTGTGTTCTGTAGAAGGATGAATTTTGCTTTCTTCATTTTCATTTGTGCTTAGTGGGAAATGTTAAATAATGCAATTTTCTCTCCAAGGACGTTTGAGCTGGAAGGAGCATAGCATACTTCTTCTAAGATTCTAATACATCTTCACTGAATGCGTCTTCACTGCTGTTCCCCTGACCCAACCAGTCACTGTCTCTAGAGGCTGCAGCCTCTTCACTGTCCCCACTCACACATCCCCACATGACAGCTCCAGACTTTTCCTATGGAGGGTCTGCTGTCAACTGTCAGGTCTCAGATTCAATGCCACTTCCAAAACCTTTGCTGACAGCTGTGCCTGCTGCTTGCTGCTGGCTCATTCAATTTATTTCTTAGTTGCTTTTATGGCACATAATACAATCTCCTTAATCTGGCTTATTTGCTAGAGCACCATACCTGATTTATTTACTGCTGTGTGCCAGACCTAGCACACAGTATTTGGCTAATGAATAAATAAATGAATGAGACAGCAGACCAATCACTAGGCTTTATAATTCACATTTTTTTCCCTAGATTTCTAAGAATTCTCTGGCAAAAGAGCTACTAACCTTACTTGGTGGACCCAGAAATAAATGTCCAGATAAGGTCACACAAATTTAAAGTAGAGAATGAGGGGTTCCTCTGAGGTCTCTCTGACACCAAAACCATGTTATTTCTACCAAAATCGCATTGCCTTATAAGTAAGAAACATTTTTCATAAAATAGAAAGCTTCATACTGTTTTTAATATCCAGAAACATCTGTCCCAACCTTATAGAAACTTCATGGTCTTAGATCAAAATTCTTAATTATGCTGTCTTATTGAATATGTTTTAGTTAAAGAATAAGATTTCCATTACCTGTCAAGTGGATTTGGTATCAATAACCACTCTAGCCACATATATGATAACTCAAAACCATCAAGAGAAATCGCTCATGATAGTTAATGAATGTATATTGTTTAGTCAGATAATGACTATGATTGACATCTCATTTATAATTGCTTATGAGTTTGCTTCCTATGTGTATAAATCAAGATACCTATATGCAAACATAATTTATAAGACTGTTTTGGTTTAGATAGTCATAATCTTTGGGAGGCACATATACAACATAAACCCTCTAAGTATAAATGGAAGGATACGTGTCTGTGGACATATACATATATACAGATAAATACACAAATGTCTATGTTCACATGCACATGTAAACTATATATTTTTATATATCCATATAAAACTATATCTCACTGGAAACTTAACATGCTGAAAATGCACTGGCAAGAGATATACTGAGCCCATTTATTTGCTGAATTCCTACTTGTCTGCTTTCTGATTTAGTTATTGATGCCAAGATTCTTTTAAAATTTTGATGCCTTGTGTAAGGTTCTTGTTAAAACCAGATTTGTGCCAGGCAGTGGGGGCACACACCTTTAATCCCAGCACTCGGGAGGCAGAGCCAGGCAGATCTCTGTGAATTCAATGCCAGGCTGATCTACAGAGCAAAATCCAGGACAGGCACCAAAACTACACAGAGAAACCCTGTCTTGAAAAAAGACAAAACAAAAAACCAGATTCATTTTGCTCTGTTACATAGCAGAGGTCTATGTGTAACAGCTTCACTTATGTGTGCCTCACTAGTGACATTAAATAGAGTACTCTCTGAAGTGTGAAACGTGTGCCACTGACAGTACAGAGATGATTTATGTGGGACTCTCCACAGGCATAAGATGGGAAACTGTTGTAGGCTCTGTGGGTTGTCAGAGAGGATCCAGGCTCAAGCTATAGTGAATGTGTGTGTGTGTGTGTGTGTGTGTGTGTGTGTGTGTGTGTATTATATATATTGATATATAGTGAAATATATATATATTTACACATTTCCTTCCATGCATGCAACTGATATTAACTTTCCATTTAAACAGTAATAGTTTCCTTCTTGAGTAAATATATTTAAAGAAAACACATTGTCCTATTAAAACATATTATGTAGAAACAATTAGCAAATAGAAATTCACAGTATTTAAATAAGTAGACATGGGATATACAGACTGGCAACAATAATGTAAATCATATGTAAATGACTGCTAAAAAAAAAAAAAAACAGAAGTCTTAAATTCAGAGGCCAGGGATCAGGAACTAGTCACCTTGACTGAGCTACTTAACCTCATCTAAAAATAGCAGCAGTTGCCTTAGGGTATTTCTCTAAGTGGAAAAACGTTTCAGCTAGAACGTAGCACAGGCCCAGTAAGTTATCTCTGTGATGATAACTTTTATTACTGTGAATGAAGTACCTGGCACAGAACCTGGCACATAGCAGATGTTTGGCACATCTGGATGAACACTCCCTCATTGAGGTAGCTTCCTTCACTTTATCTGTTAGATCTATGAACAAGAGGACTGTACTGCTTATGATTAATGTGGTGTGAACAATTATACATAAACAGTGATCATTCTCACCAGCAGTGTCTCGGAGGAAGGTCTCTGAAGACACACAACATCCTACAGACAGAGAGCAGCTTTCTGCCATGTGAAGTGTACATCCTGCTTCTACTGTGTTAACGAATAAGTGTTAACAACCATCATTGGTTAGACTGGGCTTGTAAATGCAAAGGTTGGAACAAAATAAATCTTGAGATACTTTCTTAAGTCCTTTCCTAGAAAAAAATTATGTCAGGAAATTCTATCCCAACTCCAACACACTTTGAAGATATGTCTCAGGAAGAAAGTATATTTAGATGGACAACCAGACATGATTTGGAAAACAGACTTGGAGTGTGTTGTGATATTGTGTTCCCCAAAATACTGTGCACCCTAATAAACTTATCTGGGGCCAGAGAACAGAGCAGCCACTATATAGAGAGGCCAGAAAATGGTGGCACACACACACACACACACACCTTTAATCCTAGCATTCCTAAGGCAGAGATCCATCCAGATCTCTGTGAGTTCAAAGCCATACTGGAAACAGCCAGGCATGGTGACTCACGCCTTTAATCCCAGGAAGTCATGGCAGAAAGCAGAAAGGTATATAAGGCATGAGGACCAGGAACTAAAAGCTTTTGGCTGATTAAGCTTTTAGGCTTTTGAGCAGCACAGTTCAGCTGAGAGGCATCCAGTCTGAGGAAACAGGATCAACTGAGGAGTTGGCAAGGTGAGGTGGCTGTGGCTTGTTCTGCTTCTCTGATCTTCCAACATTCACCCCAATACCCAGCTCCAGGTTTGTTTTTATTAACAAGACCTTCAAACAATTCGTGCAACCGGAGTGTTATAGAGAAGCATGGGGAAATGGTTATTTATTGAAATCTATCTGAGGACCCCAATAAGGCTAAGAGGAGATAAATGGAATGAAAAATTTGTTGTTTAAACAAAAGCTTATGAATCAAGAAAATGGAAGCTCACCAAGACAGAGAACAGAGTGAGAAAGAGAAGCAAGTGCAGGCATCTGAGACTCTGCTGAATGTACATAGGACAGCACATCTTTCTAGGCAATTGATGGACATTCTACCCATCTTATCCATCTAGCCTTATACATGCTTTGGAGAGGCATGAAGAAAATGGGGCTGGGGCATAAATGCTTCAGCATACATTTTTAAGTAGTCAGCAAACGTTTTCCATAATTACAACCTATCTCTAGTTCTAACTCAACTAATGACAATCCCTAGATTCCATCTAGTACCTCCTTTCTCAAGCCGTTTCAAATATATTTCTATAAAACTTGGTCTGAATCAGGATTACAACATGGTTCACAAAATGCATTCAATTATTTGTCTTCTCAGTCTCTGCTGTTGCAGTTCTCCACACAGATCTTTCTTCATATGTTTCCCTTGGTGGAAGCTCTAAGGCAACTGTCCTGTAGACCATTAAACCTTATGGTCTTGTGGCCTGCTGCTAGATGAGGCTGGTCCCAGAAAGTCAAGCTATTATTAGAAGCTTAGAGCATTCATCCCCACCCTACTAACGTGATCTGAAGGCAGGGGACATGAAGACTGTGGTAAGAACTGGACATCCCCCATGTGCTAATGCTTCCTGAACAGTCATCCTGCTGAAGAAATAACTCAGTCAGTAGAGTACTCGTGACATAAGCCTGAAGACCTGAGTTCAATGCCCAGAACACATGTAAAAAAACAAACAAACAAAAAAAAAACCCACACAACTCAACAAAACAGGTGTGATAGCATGCTCTTGTAATCCCAGGGCTGAGGACACAGAGAAGGGCAGAACCTCAAGGCCTACTGGCCAGTCAGCCATGCCTACTTAGTGAATCCTAGGATCATGGAAAAATTCACCTCAGAAAACAAGGTCAACAACACTGAAGAACATCTGAGGTTGACTT
The DNA here is from genome assembly GCF_004664715.2 of Peromyscus leucopus. Taxonomy (NCBI): domain Eukaryota; kingdom Metazoa; phylum Chordata; class Mammalia; order Rodentia; family Cricetidae; genus Peromyscus; species Peromyscus leucopus. The sequence goes on along the minus strand of NC_051079.1, from coordinate 28,488,394 downwards.
CTGATGTTTATATGCAGATCCACATGTGCATATGTGCCCTCCACATGTATCAGCACATAAGCAAGCGCACACACACACACACACACACACACACACACACACACACACACACCTCAACTATAGAGTTCAGAAAGCTTCTTGGTTGTTGAGTTTCTGGCAGTGCCTAGAGGATGGCGAAGCTGGGGACATTTTCCACTGGGCATCACTTCCCTCTAGCTGTTCAAAAGTTCTGTATCTGGCCTATTGCCTTGTGAACACACTGAAGCTACTGCTCTCACATTCATAGTTGTCGTAAATCGCCATTAGATCTAGAACTCAAGCATCCCTTCACATTTTTTTATGAAAGAATGCATCATGCATGGGTGGCACTTCACATGCTGTGTATCATACCCTGAGACATGTAGTATCATTTTCAGGGACTGATCAATAGCTCCCTATGCGGTACGCCCAGTGGGTTCCTCTCTGGAAAACTTCCCCCACTAACTCCTCCATGTCTTAGCATGTCTATATCCTGCCAAGGATGATTGTCTCAGTCTTCTTCTCTGTTGGAATTCTTCCATGCTGAACTTTCTCTCATCAGCTATGAGGTTACCCTAGAATATAATCTGCACAAGAAAAGAAAGATCAGCTAGGCATAGTAGCACATATCTGTAATCCCTACGATCAAGAGGCAGAGGCAGTTGGCTTGCTGTAAGTTCAAGTCTAGCCTTGGGCATGCAGGGTAAATTCATGGTGTTCCTCACCAGTTTTCTGGTAAGTAAGTTAACAGTTTTTCTTCCGAATGATAATATTCGGGGAAGCATAGCTCCTTATGCTCATTCTTCTTGACAAATTCCCTTTGAGTGCTGGGTGTACTGTGTAGTTAGGTGTTCTGTCTTCTGAAATGATCTCTGCTGGTCTTTAGGGCTCCCTTGCCCTCCAGCCACAGTGTCCCCAGGCTTAGTTTAATCCACAATTTGCTATAGGCCTGCCTGGAATTAGCCAGTTCTCTCAGAGCTCCAGTTCCATTTACAAAGAAACATAAATAATCTGAGCACTAAAGTTGTGAGTGTGAGGTGAGCCTGGATGCTTGTTGCTTCCAAGCCTTTTTAATAAGTAAAAGAAAAGAAATGGTTTCTTATAGATACTTCCAAATAATACTAGAAAGGTAATTTGCTTCTTTAATCCTCTCTCTCTCTCTCTCTCTCTCTCTCTCTCTCTCTCTCTCTCTCTCTCTCTCTCCTGAAAATATAGAAATTATCAACATAATTTCTTTACCATGTACTTATAACAATTTCAAATTAAGATCCTAATACTACCACCAGCAATAAGATTCCCAAATATCAAAACTATGCCCTCCCATTCCCCTTTATAAGAGAGAAAAAAAAAAACAATAGTAATAGCATACGTGGTTTAATCTAAAATGCCATTCATGAGTTACAGACTGAGTTTCCTATACTATATTAATGGGACTTTTACCAAGTTCCAAGACTTGAACACTTGGTATACTATTCAGTCTATTATTTGAAGTTTGGTTTAATGGCCAACCTGCCTTATTCTGCTTGGGCCTCACTCCACTCATCTCTACTCCCACCTGCTATCAGGACAGTATATGCCCCACAGGGATCAGGATCTTGCCTTTCGTTCACCAGTAGATTAGGTAGTGCTCGGCCCAGTGTTGGGGAACATGTGGACACAGACCTAAGTGCATCAGGCACCTGTGTGTTTCACGGGAAATCACAGAGTGGTACATACAGCATCTCTGTAGATACACCTGCTGTCGGTGAGAAGAGCAACAGCCAGCGTCTTCAGATTTTTTGCCATTGTATTAAAAGAAATCTTCCAGACCCCCCCATCACCTGTTATTTATAGGTTAAAGCTAAAAGTGTTCACAGAACTCTACTTCAGTCCCTTTATGTCAAGTACAAAAACAGAGTAACCCAGAGATTCAGTGCTTTACCCCAAGTTACACAGAAAACACCCAAGAAAGCCAGAATCAGCATCCAAAGCCTCTTTCAGGGCCTAGCACTGTGTCCTCTCAGCACCCTGAGGTTCATAGCATCCTCTCTGGACTGATGCAGATGAACCAAGCAGGTGAACATTTCATCTCTTACAACAGAAAATGCCTTTCCAAGAGTTCAGATTGTTGATCTGGCTTCCACTGAAGACCTTCTGAGTGGCCTAAGATGTTCACAGATAGAATTATTTTCCATCTCTAACTTCAGTTTGTATTGAAATATAAAAATCTACTATTGCTAGAAACAATAGTAAGTGATTGCTTTGTGTAACCCAGGGGAACGTCAATGAATTGGAAAACAATTTGAGGAATATTTACAGACTTCATATTTGATTGAATTTCTGACTTTAGATAAAATTGAGGCTTGTCTATTATTCTTAATTCTTGATTACCAATTGTCTTCTGACCTCAAAGTCTCATAGAGGACTGGCTGTTCCCCTTCCCCTCTCATTGGGTCCAACATGAAACATCTGATTATTATTAAGAGACCTTGTAGGCGTGATGGTTCTATAGCCAGCCTGGTGTGTGCTGGAAAGGTCACAATATCCTCCTCAATACTGAGATTTTGAACAACATGGGGAATGTCCTTTAGTAATGCATCTACTTTGCACTTAAAGGTTTAAGTTACTTACTACAACTCTAAACACAGAAACCTTAGGCCACTTTCTAGGCCAGTGGTTCTCAACTCTCCTAATGCTGTGACCCTTTAGGATAGTATCTCATGTTGTGGTGACCCCAACCATAAAACTATTTTTGTTGCTACTTCATAACTGTCATTTTGCTACTGTTATGGATAGCAATGTAAATATCTGTGGTTTTTATGGTGTTAACGACCCCTGTGAAAGGGTCATTCATCCCCAAAGGGTCACAACCCACAGGTTGTGAGGGTAAGTACATGCTAATCAGGTGAGATTATTATTTGAATGATTAGCAGGCCACCGGGTGTGAAAAACAAGGACTATGTTAGAAGTTACATTCTACCTGTAGCACATCATATGCACATGACTTTCTAAATTTTCTCTCCCTGTAAAGTCTCAACATCTTTGGTAACAGACTTTGATGGGATGTCCTCTTCGCAACCTACCACTGCAGCCTATCTCTATGTTTTAGGGCTTTACAGATGTGTTTGATGATCATCATCTCATGCACACATTGTCTATATAATTGTTAGTGATATTGGTAGAATAATGTCATCTATCTTAAGAAACCATAATTTGAAATTTGTGCAGTTGTACATGTTTGAAGTAAATTCTTTTGCAAAGTCTTTAGATACCAGCTAACCACTTAAATACATTTCCTGAAGGTGGGAGGTTGCTTTATACAGGTAAGTGAGGGTTGAGAGGGAACATCTGAGATTTTTAGCAGAGCAGCATTTGCCCAAAACTGCACTAGCAGATGTGTGATCCTCAGTGAGAAACAAAGTGCAATTAGGAAGGAAGGGCCATTCCTTTCATCAGGAAAGCAGTAAGTGTACAGGACAGGATGCTAAATGACAGCACAGATTCCAAATCAATGCAAACACTTTCCTTCCATCCCTCACCACACACTCCACTCCCATTTAAAACCTTTTAAATATCCCTACAGAAATTCTACATTTATAACAAGTACGTATGTGGTGTTTTAATTTTTAGCAAGTAGAATAATACTAATTTATTTTTGCATTTTAAAATTAATTTACCAAGCTACAAATATATTTATTAAGTTTCCTACTAATATTTTGTGTGTTTCATGTTTGGATTAGTGTGTTGAAGTGAAATATAATGAATGTTGGTTCACTTTGCATAAACAAATGAACATATTGATAGAACGAATTTCTAGATTTATAACTGCCAAGTCAAGAAATATGTGCATCTAAAATTTAACACACACGTCCCAGATTCCCTTTGAACAGTTTGCATCAGTTTATAGTCTAACATGTATATAAGCCACTTGAGTTTCAGTTTCTAGAAACTCAAAATTCTTATTTCCGCATCCCATTTTTCTCTGTGTGATTAATTTTGACCTTTGGGATTACAAGAGTTCTTTTAATATTAGGAAGGGTTGTTCTGTTTTAGTATTTGTGTTGAACCTATTCTTACCATTCTGTGCTCATTTCTGAAGTACAAAAGGCTTAAGTTTTGGGCATGAGAATGTATGATTTGCTTTCTGTCTTACCTTCAGTGTCTGCTGGGGAAGATTGCTCTCTTCTGTTCTCCAAGACTTTGCAATCATCACTCTTTAAATACATACATCTAAATCTTTGAAGCATATGAGGAAAAATATGATGAGGTCTTACCTTTTTTCCAAACAATGTTAGTTGTTTCAAAACCATTTATTTAAGTAACTATGTTTTCCTTTTTAGTATGAATTTTTTGTTTTTGTTTGCTAAAACCCATGTCTGTCTATTTGAATATGTAAACTTATTTCTGAACTTTGAGTCATTTTATCTTCCATCCATCTATGGTACAGCAGAACTATTCAATCACTTAGTCTTAATTCTTTCCAGAGAGTAATTCCCTTTATAGGAATATTAATTTTTCAGAATTATCAGAGTTTTGCCTTTATAAATTAATTTGTAGTTTATTTCATATGGCTTTCTATCAGGACTTTTCCAAGAAGCTCAAGTTCTGCAAACAATGAATAAAGTTTGCGGTTAAGAGCAGGAACCTTATTATTCTGACTAAGGTCACTTTGATTTGATATATCAATACAGAGTACAGTAATGTCTCTGTGAGATTAACTATTTCTACCCGAGATACTTGAATTCGTTAAAGTTTTCTTATTAGACACAGTCTTAATATTTTTTATATAAGTCTTGTACATTTTTTACTAAGATTTGAGATATGTTATATTCTTATTATGTTTATAAATTATATGCACCTGATTTGGAAGACTATTTTATTAATAAGCCTATTGGACAATAAAGTCTATCAAATTCATCTTTGGCACATGTAACAGAAAAAAGTTATCTACTCTCTTGTCATGGAGTATCCATGAATGAAAACCACCAGGACATGGGTTCAAGCCAATAGGAAGTCTTAATTAGACAGCAGGCAAATATACTGAATGTTCAGTACCCAAGTGCAGTCCAGAGTCTTTCTCAGGGTGAGCTTTTAAGCACACAAACCACATCCTGGGTTGACACACCTCAGTTACCAAAAACAGTTAGCCAGAAGCAGAACCACAGAAGCCAAAAAGCAAGCTTAGTACACATAGGGACTTTCCCCAAACTGTAGACTCTGATGGATTAGGTCTTTGTTCTCATTATGGCACATGTCACTGCCTATGTCCTCGATTCCCATGTCTGGATGGTCCTTCCATCATGATTTCAGTTTTACTGAGGTCTGAGGGCCTGTTGCAGTCTTTGATGTATTATTACTGGGTTTCATGACATTCAGATTTTCTCTTGTTGAACCATCCTTGCCTTCATTGGATATAGACTACTTTCCTAGGACATACTATGTTGTAAATGCCCTCCTCGGTTCTATTGGTTAATGTTTTAGTTAAAAGCAATTTCAAGTTTTCATAATAAGTAAGAGTCATATCTGTTTTTGTTCATTTTAGGCCAAGCACATAGAGTCTAACACTGTGCCTGAAGTAAAACACGAACTTCTCAATAAATAATGGTGAAATTCTGAGTGGTCCTGAGTCTTCACTTTCTCTAAACTCTCCTGGTCTGGATTAGAAAGAGAAACCATGACTAAAAGCAGTATAAAGGTCAAGAAATTGGTCATGTGAGGATGCATCCAGGTCCTCTAAAAAATGCTTATTTTGCATGCCCCTTTTGATTACTCATAACCTCTTAGGACCTTTGCTCCCCTGTTTTGACTAGACATACATCTTCTGGAGCACTTATCTCTGACATGAGCAAGCCTAAGTTTGGGGGACAAGGTGTTTTGTATTATTGAGGGATGACTAAGGTGTCTGGCAGAACCAAACCCATGCAGAGCTTAGAGAAGAACTAAGCTGAACTAGCGGATGCCAGAAGGCACAAGCTAAATTACCTAGCCAGGATTCTAGGCCACCATGCAGAAGCTCCCCAGCATATCCCTTTAGGGCTCTTTCCTTCACAATCTTACTTACCTTCCAGCCGGTGGTCAATGAAATTCTACCCTTTGGTGAATCCACAAACAGCTACAGGGACAGTATTGAAGAACCCTGAGCAGGGCATTCCCACCAGTTCCCTAATCCAGCAGGTGGGAATTTAAGGTTAAAAGAAACAACGAGATTTTGTATCAAACAGCTAAGGTGATACTCTACATAAAAGCACTGACTAACTTTGACCGTTCTGCTCACCTGTAGTCACTGCAGTCTTTTACAACTCCTTCTCCCCACGGTCTTTACCTATGCTCCTGGAGCATGATCACACAATTTATCAGTTTTTCAAAAACCTCCACATATCTTCTTCCTTTTCTTATTTTATTGTTCCATGACTTTTTCTAATTACCTTTTGGGGGTTTTCTTGTAGAAATTTGGACCTACTATTTGATTTTAAGAAATATCCTTGGGTAATATTAAGCAGGTAATATTTCAAGTACACTAACTCTCTGATTGACAATTGTATTTCCAATAAAACTCTTGTTTGTTATTCCTCATTTAATAGATAGGGGCCAAAACATTAGGGTTTGTGGCTTATGTAATCAACTCTCTTTAGCCTAGCAAAAGAGGAATTGGTACCACTGATTAAAATTAATGATTTGATACCCTACTACAATGCTAATTTCATTCATAGGTAAAGTACCACATAAATTCTAGTGCAAATAAACTTATAATCTAAAATATAACTGTGTTGGCATCTGTTTAAGGCTACATAAATTAAACTTTTCTCTGTATGGTGAGAGTCAAATCCATCTTTGAACTGGTCGTTGGGATAGTTTAAGCTTCAAGTGACTGTTCCATGGGACACTGACAAATTAGTGACTTCACAGGCAAACAGTAATCAGGTCTTATAAATTATGTATTTGGACAAGAATTATTTACTTATTTGTGGGAAGGAATCATGTTAACTGAAAACTCCACCCCCCTTTTTTTTTGCTTCAGCTTATGGTCTGAGCTTGGCCTGGGATGTAGCATGGTTGCACCAACATCTGAAGTTTAAGCAGAAACCACCATGAACAGATGATCCTGCACATTGAATCATTCCTACTTCAAAGATGAAGCCTCATGGCACTGTGCCAACTCTCACTTTTTCCACATTACATAATCTTCTACCCTTACCCAGCATTTCCATGCAGCCATCACGTAAGTGGAACCAGGAGTGTGGTTTTGTTAATGCTCCGTGTTGATATTGATGGGCTTTGGAATAGCAGGTCCCTTGTTGCCTAGCAACCAAGCAAAGTGCCTCAGCCCACTGACCTCAGTATGGGTACCACTTGCACAAATGCAGCTCATAATTGAATGGATTGTTGCCTGGTTCCCAATGATTCCCAGACATATTTAGTGCCTTCATCCCACCCCAATGAGACTTCTGATTAAATGCAATGACTGTGCTATTTTTCTCTTGCGGTCTGAAGTTTAATCATAAAACAAGTGTCATACGCTAATCCAAATGACCAGATTTAACAACACAATTGTCACTGACTCTGAGACCAGGCAGTTTAATTGATGGAGAATCAGAGGTCTTTTGTTCATTGTCTTAAATAGAGGCAAGTAAGTGTACTTGGTACTGTTTTCCTTTATTTTGTTACCAATTTTCATCAAACCTAAACAGCTATTTTGCTCATTACTAGAAAGTAGTAATATATTATATATTATAAAAAATACTAAATAGTAATATATATCATCTAAATTTTAAAAAAATAATAATTGAATTTTTTATATATTTATTTATTTATTTGTGTGTGTGTGTGTGTGTGTGTGTGTTGCATGGCACCTGTACAGATCAGAGGAAAAATTATTGTAAGAGTCAATTCTTTCCTTCCACCTTGTGGGTCCTAGGGATCAAACTAAGGTCTTCAGGCTCGGCTGCAGGTACATTTTACCCTCAGAGCCGTCTTACTGGCCCCAAATTATCTCTTTTGATTATCATAACACTACCAAGAAAATACTAACAGGAGTCCCGTTTTTTCACTTAGAAGAACTGAAGTTGAGGGACCTGTTGTGACCAGACCGCAGACCTACCTAAGTAGCAGAGCTATGGCTCACCTCCAGGTCTGTGTCAGTAAGTCACAGTCCAGTGATAAGAAAAGCTCATCCTGTACCCCACTACCAATTGTCGACTCTACCAGTTTTCAAAATTCTCAAAGCAATGACAGCTCACGGCCACAAACACTGGAGCAAATCAGCTCCCTAATTGAACTTGAGCCGCGTGACCACGCTCTTACTAGCACATCCTCTCAAGCGTCAAAGAAAAGTAGGTATTTGGAGTATTCATCAGTAGCTCTTCCTGAGTGTTTGTCATGTACTTACTCATCAGAATGAGCCTCCTGCAAAAGTCCTTTGTTAACTACACTTACATGCACTAATGGAGTCTTTCCTTCAAGAGTGCTAAAGGTCAGGGGGCCGCTCCTAAGCAAATTGTCAATAAGCTATAGAGTCAAGACTCAAGTCCAGGGGTTATCAAACTCCAAAGCTCATCAAAGAAGTAAACAAAACCTCTGACTGAACCTTCGTCCAAGAGAGCATTCTTCCTACTCTTCAGTTACCTGGGCATACTGCAAGGCATTTCCAGAAATCGTACCAATTATGATAATAACTGGATGAGCTGACTGCTGCAGAGCGCTTCTCTGTCTGGATCCATGTGCTGTTGCTAAGCACTTCATACATTTCCTCTCCCTTGAGCTTTACCGCCATCCTGAGACCTGGTGATACTCCCATTTCAAAGCTGAGGCAACCTGGCGTAGTCCTGGAGTTTGTCCTTTTTATCCACATCAGTCCAGCTCAGCCCTAGCTTCCAAAGTAGGTATCTCCAGCAACAGTCCCCTGGTGAAGCAGAAGAACACTTTTGGCCCTTTCTACCACTGAGAAGCCACCGCTGTCTTGATGTCCATGTTTATCCACCTTGGATATGGGAAGACAGAATGTGCCTCTGGCTAAGAAACACTCAGAAACAGACAGCCCAGATGTGTTTGCATTATTAACCTAGGAGGCTTAAAGTTCACGTTGGCGTAGTGAGCCTTCCACAGAAGTACAGTGATGAACAAGATTGAAACAGAGAGAGAGAGAGAGAGGCAAAGACAGAGAGAGACACAAAAAGAGACAGACAAAGAGGTTACAAGTGCGTGCGTGAGTGTGTGTGTGTGTGTGTGTGTGTCTGTGTGTCTGTGTGTGTGAGAGAGAGAGGGAGAGAGAGAGAAAGAGAGAGGCAAAGACAGAGGGAGACACAGAAAGAGACAAAGGGATTACAAGTGAAAGAGAGAGTTAGAGAGAGTCTTCCATGTACAAGCTTCTACTTTTTTCCAGAATTACTTTGAATCCACTCCAATTTCCTTTTGCTTGGCATTTTGCACATTTCCCAAATTCCACTTCCTCCTTAGACAATGTAGAGTCCACACGACCAACCAATCTGTAAAACCCAGGTTGGTAGGCTCCCCCTAGTCCGTCTGAGCAGCGCCAAATATAATATTGAGCCTTGAATCATTACCAAACACACTTAGAGCTCTCACAAACCATTATGGTCTGAAATGGAATGAAAATCACCCTGGGAACACTGTTCCTGTGAGGGGAAATCATTAACGCTTGACTCACCAGAGGACACTTAAAGGTCTCACAGCTACACGAACAAGATTCACACTCCAGTCTTTCCGTCCTAGCTGACTGGAAAGTGAGAGAGAAGAGTGACATTATAACCCAGAGCACAGAGGATGCCCTTGGTTTACTTTGGTTGGCTTGAGATAGGGTAACCAGATAACCAAGCCAATTAAAACTATTTGAAACAGAACCAAAAATAGTTTCTGGGTGAGATGGGAGGAACTCCCTTATAAAGTACTTGCACTTGGTAACATCTGTTTTGTTGCTCAATGAATTTCTGTGTTTATCCCTACATCCTCCCTCTCAGTTCAAGGCCAATGGTTTCAGGTTATTCCTTGGTCCATAGCCATTCCAGAGGGATGCTCCAAGCACTATATTGGGAGCAAGGGGGCACAGATGAGCCTCCAAAGCATCTCCTCTCTGTCACTGGGCTACACTTGTGGTTTCATTATTTTTCTTTTAAAAGTATCACTTCTGTTTTCTCCTGGAAACTTACCACTCCTTGTCCATGTTCCAGGCTATATAGACTCCTCAGCCAGGTGCAGGGGTGGGTAGAAGTGTCAAGACTTGCCAAGCAGAGAATCCACTCCTTCTAATCCCAAAGGCAGTTCAGGAAAGAAAGTTGGCCCTACCAGGGTGAGCAAATGCTAGGCTTCTGCACATCCCAATCTAGTGCCCATCCTTTCTATGTCTGTGATGTACCAGGAGCTTTGCATGCCTTTTCCATGAAGTATGGATTATATTGCTTATTCTGAGAATAGTGCCTAGTAGGTAGCATGTATTTAACAAAATAGTAGCTATTATTTATGAACTTATAAAACTTGTAAAAGTCAGTCCATTACTCACTTTTTAGATTCTTCCTGACTGTCTCCATTTCATAATTTCCAAAATGCCCTTTATAACATTCCTTCTCTTGGCACCTCTTCATCTTCAAGTCACTCAAATCCCTACCAAATATGGTGTTATTTTTTCACCTGTTCCCTCTCATTCCTTATCCTTCCTGTTATACCCATGAAGAACCTGGGTAAACTTTGCCTTCTTCTGGGCACTCAGCTGGCATTGGAGCTAACACACACATACACACACACACACACACACACACACACACACACACACACACTTCTGTTTTCCAGTGCCTTTCCACCATGAGGACACATTTTTGGATTTCAGATAGCATATTGCGTACAGCCCAGTCTTCCATGCATAAGCTTCTACTTTTTTCCAGAATTATTTTGAATCCACTTCAGTTGCCTTTTGCTTGGCACTTTGCACATTTTCCAAACTCCACTTCCTCCTTTTCATTCCCAACAGCTTGGTAGGTCTTAGTTTCCCTCTTCTGAGTAGTGGACAGGTACAAAGAGATGTGTGAAGGTAAGAACACCTCCTGTTTTGTACAAGTTGAAACTCCCTGGGGAGAACTTGAGGCTAGAAGAGGAGCAGACAGAGCAATTCTCAGAGAATGAGGCAAGATGATGGAGACATGGCTGGACCTTATGAATGTGAGTGTCAACTGGCTACAGAAGAGCCAGGACTCATTGCCTCTTAGGCTCTAGTATGAGGAGCTGATGAAGTTCTGAGTGAATGTGTGTGGCTAACATGAAGACAGCCATATAAGAAGCCCAGTGCCCCAGACCCATGGAAATGGCAAAGTTTTTCCCAGGTGAAGTTCAGAGTGAGAGCAAAGCCTTCCTCTAGTGTGATGATGGCAAAACCTTCCCCTGGTCCAAAAGTGAATGTGTGTGCAGAAATTAGCAACCACAGCTTCCTCCTCTTGTTCCCCTACAGCGACCTCCTACTGAGATTAGCTAAGGTTCAGCTGCATACCATAAACCTGCCTCCTCATTTCCAATAAAATAAATATGATCGGTTTCCATGAGGGCAAGAACAGTCCACCCAATCCCAGCTTTTCTGTACAGGTGTCTGTGTGTCTGTCTTTTCTTCTCTTTCTCATCACTGAAAACATGTCTCTAGGACCAGAGGGAAACCTGCATTATACAACAGAGGAGTCAGAATCCTGGGCAATATCCCATAGCATGGCCACAGCATAAAAGTAGAGAAACTGCAAGATTGTAAAAGAACCCAGTGCCTGGATAGCACAGGTATCAGCAGCCGCCACCATACGTTGATAACTGGGCATGGTTTTAGTTTCCCATGTTTCCTTGAGGGGAAAAGGACCCCACCTCACTGATCACTGGGGTTTACCTTCTGTGATCTCTGACTTATGGGGTAAGCATTGAGAGCATGTATTTTATCAAAACAAAACATAGTCCAAAGCTGACACTTGTACAGTGCAGGGTGTACTGAGACCATGTCCCCAGACATGAGAGGCCACAGCTTGCTAGGAACCTCAGAGAGTTGTGAACACCAGTCAAGAGCTGCACCAGCAAATGGGTCCACTTCACTCTGTAAAGTAAACATCTTCCAAGGTCTCAGGAAGAGCTCTCAATATGCCTACGAATTTCAATAGCCGGCAGATGTGTGTGTATGGGGGGGGGGGGTTACTGCCTCAACCCTAGGAAATTCACCCAACCTCATCCATCTGGAATTTTCTGAAGCCCAACTCACCCATCAATGTCAAAACCAGAATGAGAGGAAACTTTTTGAGGAAACATTATTTCCATCCTTTCATGTCATCAGTAAAAAAATGACTGGCTCTGTTTTCTTTCCTTCTGAAGAGAAAACAGATCACAGCCAATCAGGATGCTTAGTTTCAGTATCCTTATTTTGAGATGCCTTACAGTCCCCAAGTTGTCCCATCAAACTGAGTTACAATCCCATTAAAATACATTCAATTTTTTTTAGTCTAATCCCTTAAAACTCCAACCCCTGGCTGTTAGCAGACAGTAAGAAAACTCTCCCATCCAAAGGATTTCATTCAGATTCATCTTGGCCAGGGACAGGCAGGAGAAATAGGGACAGGAAGAGAGAGCCAGAAAGAAGACAAGTGGCTAGTAGTCAGGGATCTTGAGCCTCATTAATCCAGGCCCTCTCTTTGGTAACCCTTAGGGTCGCTGGTGTTACAGGCAGGCAGGTGGATGGAGCCTGGTGGAGTGCCATTTTGAAGCAGAGATGTGACCAGACTGAAGGAGTACCCATTAACTACTGAGTGGCGGAAATGAGACTTGCTAGCCATTCCCCGGCTCATTGCCCAGAAGAGGGAGAACAAAGATGGCCCTGGTGACTCAACTCAGAGGAGCTTACCCGAAGACAATTACAGAATGCAAATATTTGTAAACTGCATGGCTGTTTAGTTCTCTTCAGAGTACTAAACACATGTATTGTATTCTCAAGCCAAGAGCGATGAATCCTGATTCCGAAATTCCCAGACCTGCAAGGATCAAAGGCAGGAATCTGTCCAATGAAGGTCCTGTTCCTGCTCTGTGTGTGTAAATCTCATTGGAACATGCACTGTTACCCAGCTGTAGATGTCCTGTTGCTGAGGTGAGTGATCCATCCGTGGGGCATGAGGCAGAGCATGGCTTCCCTTAAAAAGGAATTGGAGGAAGAGGAAGAGGAGAAAGGAGAAAGGATTTGAGATTTTTCCACCAATGTCCTATGGCCTCCTAACACTATCTTAAATCTCTGAGACCAAAGGGCAAGCTTCAGTGCCCTAAATCTACAGGATGGTGCCTGTCACCACGCCTCATCTATGGGAGCTGCCTTGCCAGCTATGGCCAAGTGCAACAGACAGGATTAGATTGGGGACCAGGTGGCAGCACGCTGTGGGAGAAGGCAGCTGTCCTCTGAAGGACACTGGTTGTTCTCCGAGTACAATTATAATTTTTTTTTAAAATAGGAAAATACAGACTATAAAAGCTCTGAATAATGAAAGGTTCCTGAAAAGATGGGTCAGTTCCTAATACATGTCCTGAAACTGCAAGAAATAATGCAGCCAGCTAATACTCTAGAGTTACAAGGGGTGGGTATCTTTTCTGGCCAAAGTGCGGTGGGGAAGAAGTTAGAAATCCAACCAGGAACCTTTCAGAAACCTTGAACGTACTCCACACCATGTTCCTGGCCAGGAGCTCCATTTGAATATACCTAAATCAGGGGGAAAAAACACTAGGGAAAATTAGGGCCAAGGGGTAGCTAAAACATCTGACCACACAAGCCTGGACCACACGCCAGACACATGGCTATTTCCAAAAGGTGCAAATACTAAAATCTTAGGTGTAAAAGCAAAATCGCTTCTGAGCTCAGTGACCAGGCTCAGAATGGCTGACTGTCCAAAGCTTATGGTCACTCTAGTGATTCCCTGTGGCGCCTGCACCACCCCATCTTCTCTGTGGTCTCTAACAATCATTCTTTCCTTCCAATTAAATCTACACTATGGGATGCCCAGTGATACACTTGACACCAAGGGTGTTCTATGAACCATGTAATCATCCCGTGTGGAAAGTAAAGACAACTGACAATCAGCGTTCAGTACGAGTGAGAATGCAGCTGTATCACACTTTTGAAAATACTCAGGATTGACCACCAGGCTGTCTATTGAAGAACCCTATCTCAAACAAACACACCCTGGGACAGAAACTCTGGGATGAGGAGACACTTCATTCCTTAAGCAGACCTCCTTCCCTTGAGAAACTAGCTTCAACAACAGGAACAGAGATCATCTGTTGATTTATTTCTTAATTTAGGTGGATATTCAGAAAAAAATAAAATAAAGCAAACAGTTGGAGGCCCGGCTCTGTCTCTGAATGACTTCTGTCAGGCTCTCCAACTCAGACTGAACCTGAGAGGACATAGGTTTCTATGCTGAAAGAACATGGAAGGATGAGTTGAGGGCACTTGTCTAGAGACATGTTCGCTATGACTTGTGGCTTCTGCTGGACCTGTCTCCTCTCAGGATTTGTTAGATTAAAAACAAATTTGTTAGCTGAAAAAATCCTGAGAAGTGGCTCTTCTCAGGGAAGAATGAGAAGGGAGGGATGAGGCCCAACTGTGAAATAACAAAGGAAAACCTGATATATTCCAGGAGGCACAAGGTTGTGGGTCAGAGGCCAGATGGCACCAAGGAAATGGAAGGATAAAGCTCCTGGGACTGCTTCTCATGTGGTTTGGATTCCAAGAGCAGTCTTGACAGTGATGGACCACAAAACAGCTGCTGGACTCTGACAGCAATCTAGCCATGCAGCTGGGCAAAATGCCATCTAGAGTTGATGAAGTAGTCTGGGGAGCTCACACCACAAACCTCTACTCAGTTCATTCTCGTCATCAACTCCCAGTCTGCCAACAGTGTTTCCCATGGAAATGGACCTTGTACATAGCCCGGTTTGGGAGACTGTAACCACGCAAAGCATCCTTATGTTTTGAGTCAGCCATGGCTGGAGTTAAACACACTCTGAGCAAGATGTCTTCATAAAGCTGTGATTACATCAGTAATAGTCTCTGCACAAGCCTGTCCACCCATCCGAGGCTGAGACATGATGGCATTGTCATCCTCAGAGTTCACTCTCAAGAACTACACAATGAAGTTTTAAAAAAAAATCACTGAAGAGACTCATAATGTTTTAAGTAAACTTACAATTTTATATTGGGTTGCATCCTGGAATGGGCATGGGTTGGCCATGCCTGATAGAACTCCCATGAGGCTCCACTCTCCTGTTTCCATGGCAGCCAAGATATCCAGAATGGAAGAGGGAGAGGTTTCTTCTCTGAATGTTGACTAGCGCCTTTGCCCAATTTTTTTTTAATAATCTATAATGTGTAACCTTCACCAAACTTTCAGCTAAATTTCTGGAAAGAACAACACATTATTTAAGTTCTATATATCTGGTGGCCAAATTTTCTTTGGTAAAATATTAAGGGTAATTTTTATTCTAAATCAAATGTTAGAGAACCAAATATATATATATGTATACATATATATATATATGATTGTGTGTGTGTGTGTGTGAGAGAGAGAGAGAGAGAGAGAGAGAGAGAGAGAGAGAGAGAGAGAGAAAGAGAGAGAGAGAGAGATTCAAAAGCTATTGTTCAGGTACCTTATTGTTCTCTACCCTAAGGATCTTTAGGAAGGCTCAATAAAGACAGCAAGTTCAAGTTTTCCCATCTGAATGATTAGAGAGTGTAGTGGCTGGATACACTTAGCTTGGTTAAGAGCAACCAGCAGGCAATAGCTCAAGCATACAGAGATGTATTTGTCTCATGTAAGAGAGTACATACAGAAGCAGCCTGAGGTCAGAGAGATGTCTTCAGGGATCCAGATCTCCCTTTTGGGGGTCTTCCATCCTTGATTTGTACTTCTTGGTTTCACATGGCAGGAGTTGCACTCCCCCTCACCCCCCACACATATGATAGCTGTATTTCATGCAAAAGAAGAGAAGACAGAGGAGAGAGTCCTGGCCAGTTCCTGCTTGCATCTTGCTGCTAGAAGTGGCCCATGGGTAGTCTGAATGTCAGGGAAACTAGAAAGTCAGAGTGTGGGGCTGAAATGCCTAAGAGAAGGGGTTAATCAATTAATGTAAAGTGTCCACCTGCAGGCATCGTGTAAACAGCAGACTGCTTCAGCACATTCTGTGATATAATGTGACAGAGTCTAGAGTAACACTAAGTGTGTGAGCAGAGCCTGTTATGTTTTTTTTTCCTTTTTGCTAGAGAGGGAGGGAGGGATTGACAGAGTAGTAGAGTTGGCCAGTGTTTTCCAAGCTTTCAGAACACCTTGGATTTTTTTTTTTTTTTTTTTAATGCAGCATCTGGTCACTGGATCTGTGGTTGGGCCTGAAGTTCTGGGCCAAGCTCCAAGGAAATTCTACTGCTCCTAGACCAAGAATACTTAGGACTTAGGTGACATTATAGCAAGATCCAAACCATGAGATAGGTTTTACCAAGTCAAAGAAAGAGTATAGGACCACAGGCACAAATGCATGCACACACGTCCCTATTTATTTATTTGGTCCTTTGCAACATTGGCTGAATGTTATTTTCTCTAATATGAACACACATATATATAGATGGATAAGTATGTAGATAGCTAGGTAACTATATACATACAGTAAAGATAGTATATAGAAACAAACTGCCCTATGTATGTACTCATGATTACTGTGTTTATATGAATTCTCTCCAGTGAGGCCCCCTATAACACTCTTCTAATATAATACATTGACCTACCTTTTCTGAAACCTTCTTAATACTACATGGGGGGGGAGGTGTTACCTATATTGACTGATGACCTTAGTGTAGAGGTTGTTCCAAAAACAGGATAAAGCCCATGGTAGATATATCAAGCTCTCTGAGTGCCAAAGATGGTCAAGAGAACAAGCCATGAAGATGATCCCCAAAATGTTATGAAACCTAACAAAAACATAGCTAGAGCTTTGGAATATAACCCAAAGAAGCTCTGGCCAGAAGAATTTGATATCAGAAGATCTGGGGATGGGGGTTCTCAAGAGTCCCTGTCCATGCATGAAGCTGAGACCACCACAATTAAATAACAATACAGACAGTTAGCTGACATAGCATCTCCCTTTCTCCAACTCCTCCCCATACTCAGTGGGGACATTTACAGCCTGTTGTGTAGTCTGAGGTCTGACAATATGGGACAAGAGGGTGGGGGTTAATAACATAGAATGAGACAGCAGAAGTAGTCTGACTCAGCCAGGCTGAGGTCCACCCTTAAGCCATGGGTGGGAGTGTGTGTGTGTGTGTGTGTGTGTGTGTGTGTGTGTGTGTGTGTGTAGGGGGACTTTCTCGGTTCACCGACAGGGGTGTGCCACAGTTACTCTCGGGTTTTGACTCTAAGGATGACTCTTTTGGCAAGACACGGTAGCAATGGAAAAATGGGATACGTAAACTGAAGTTAGAGAGGCCAGTGGGAAGAAAGAGAAGAGAAAAACCCTGGATTAAAGCAGTGGCAATGTGAAGAGAGAAAGGGATCAAGATTCAATGGCTGAATCAAAGATAAACTCAGTTTAGCAGAACAATCTAAGGCGTATGGCTGAGGGGCAAAGGAGAACATGAGAATGAATTCAAGTCCAAGGTGCCAGTTTTTATTAGGAGAGAAAGAGCGAAGAATTTTAGGTTTATGATTGAAGGCCTCCAGTTGCTCAAGGGCCTTTCCGCATCATTTGCCTTATTCCTGGCTGTTCCATGTGTTTGTGACACTTGTTAGAGTCCAAGGCTCCTGAGAACACAAGTTCTGGCTTGGCAACATAATGAATGGCCATGCCTCTGAGTGGGAAAACAGGGAGGACCCAGTCTGCAAGGGGAGTCTGATCCAGGAGAGAGCTTTACCAACAAAGACAATACTGGCTTCGCACTCATTGGTCAAGGACCAGCCAGGGCTTTGACTCACTGTTTCTGTGGCCTTCATCCAGTTTCCTCGGCCTTCCAGCAGCTATAAAGTCTAAGAAAACACCCACCACCCTGTGAATAACTCCCCAAAGCCACTGGCCTCAGAGCACTGCTCCTGGCCTAGGATACATCCATCAGTGTCATCTCTTCCTCCCTAGATATCTTTATGAGCCCTCGTTTCCCTGAACACTTAGCCTCCAGATGCCGAAGATAGCTGCTGATAACTCACACTCCTAGTGCTTACCCGGAGCTGTGCCTGCCTGTGAAATCAAAACTGAGCCATGGGGACAGACATGTCTGGGTGTATCACGTTTCCCTGGGTCCCACCATCCAATTCTCAGAAAGCAAGAATTTTTAGAGACAGTGTTTATTTTCATGCTTGCACTAAAGACCTCTGGAAATACCATAGATAACCAGGCCAGCAATAACCACTTAATATATTGCATTTGCACATGTGGATGGAAAGGGATGGGAGAGACAAATACAAATTACAAGTCAGATCAGCAGCCGGCAACTGAAGGAGAAAAGATTGGCACCCCGCCCAATGTCTTCCCATTCCCATGAAGCTGTAAGTTACCAAATCCTTTCGTTTTTGTTTCTGCTGTCTAATACCCTCTTTATCTGAGTGAGATTTTTTTCTTCCTTTTCTTCAAGTATTCAAGAAATTGTGTTCTAGAGCTCTGCATGAGAAATACAAAGGCTAAATAAAACCCTGCTCTAGTCAAATCATAGCTCCAAACTGGATCTTAAGTTTAAAAAGCTTTTTGTTAGTTTTATTGGTATTTTAGCCCAGGTTAACCTACTTGTTGAGTAATATCATGGAACTCATGGCAATCCTCCTGCCTCGGCCTGCTAAGTGTGAGACATAATATCAGTCCTTAGAGGGATTTTTAAGACAAGCTCCCACTCTGGTATCCCAGGCTGATCTGAAACTTATTATGTATCCTAGGCTAACCTTGGTTCCTTGCGATTCCTATTCCACCATATGGGTCCTGAGGATTGAACTCAGGCTATCAGGTTTGGCAGCAAAAGTGCTTACCCACTGAGCCACCCTGTCGCCACTGCAATCCTCTTAGCCTCCCAAGTGCTAAGATTACATGTATGAGCCACCTGGACCTGCTTTGAAAAAAACCTTTTCGATAGATGGCTAAGTGGGTGAGTACAAACTATTCAGTATCCTTAAACCTTTGGTAAAGGAATATGATTAAACTACAGCTGAAGGCAGAAAGGAATTAAGTTCTATATCAATACCTTAATAATCACATACCTCCCCTGCCTATCACAAATATCCATTTACTTCATCAGGCCAAAGCAATCTGATGAGGTCAGATGAGTTGAGTATAAAGTTTTCTTCCAAGGTGCATGACTTGTTGCCTCCAGCTGCTCACAAGTGTTCCCCCAAAATGTGGCTCAACCCACAGACTTCCATGTGGAATCATAGGCGGGAAATGAGTCCATTTGCATATTCCCAAGCACACACTCACCCAACCAAAAAAACAAACAAAAAACAAACAAACAAAGCTGTTCTTCATTCTTCATTGCTATTTACTCTCACTTAGTTCAAACAAGGTCATTCGACAGTGTCCTCACATTGCCCATTAGCCCTCTACTTCTTTCTCCACACTACACAGACGTCTTTTGAAAGCACAATATAAGTCTATGAAATCAGTGCTTAAAACCCTCAAAGGGTCTTAGGATAGGTGTAAATCCTTAACACGGCCTCAGACCCATAGGGATCCAGCTGTCCCTGGGATCCCTTCAGTTTATCCCATGTTGCTTTTTCCTCCCTGTTCTGTACTCACAGTATATACAGTGTAACACTTACCATGATTGTAATCTTACTTAAATTTCTTGATCCTTATTTGATAAAAAGCAGAAAGAGAGCATGAACATGGACAATATCCATTTTGTCTCAGTTATGTCCCAAATTTATTACTTAAAACTTTGCACACATTGGATATTCAATTTATATTCATTCATGGATTAATATTTGAGTGCTTGATTAGTAATTTGCTCAATGGCTAGATGTTGTCTTTAATAGTTACAATTATTATTTCCAGAATGAAAACACTGCCCATTTTGTTTAATTCTACAATATATAATACTTCAAGTTATATTAAGGCCTTGATGTGTTATCAAAGTGAAAGGATTTTTGTTTTTCCAGAAGAAAGGGAGGAGAGAAGAAAGAGAACTATGACATACTCTTTCTGAAGTTCTGTCTGTCTACATATGCCAAGAGTTGAATGAACTTCATCCCCCAAGAAAAGCATTGTGTGCCATGCCTCCAGAACATATATATTTCATCTTTTCCAAATTCAGTCATTTTAGAAAAGATTGCTTTCTTACTTTCCTGTTTGTGATCATTTCACTCACTTATGTATAGGCCCGCTGTTTGTAGTACAAGAATTCTGGCACTGAACTGGTCAAGGGGATGAGTCAGATCCAACTGACTGTCTTGACTGGGGGTGACTGACTGGCTTTGAAACATGTGGCAATAAGAACTATAGTAGAAATATACAGAACTCCTAAATAAGCAGGAATTGGTGTAGTAGAAGTGTCTCAAAAGTTATTTGAGGCTTATGTGTAACTTTAAGAAGTTTACAGCACTTCTCCTTATTAAGGATACTAAATGAAAAAGAACAAAGTTTCTTTCATGTGTAATGGTACATCTTGTTTCTAGTTAAAATTTTTCCCAAATTAAGAAACACGTAAGCTTTCATAACTAACTCTTCCTATGGTGCTATTATTTTGCTGAATGATTTTCATTGTTTCTGATTCTGTTGCTATCAGCTCTGTTTACATGATCTCTCAATGGTCCTGATGACATAAATAACTTTGTTTCCTGGAACATAGACAGAACTGGTAGTTAGGCTCCTCATCAGCCCTGGGATCCACTCATGCCCCCAATTCAGTATAATATATGCAGGCATATCATGTAGAGAAACCAATTTTAACATAAGTAAAACACAATACAAGCTAACATAGGTACAAGAAGCCATGTAGCATTGTTCTTGAGAAAACACATTTTGAAATAAGAGCAGTGGATTAAAATTCTGGTTCCAGCTCTTACCAGTGGGCTGACATCAAGTAAGGAACTTCACATCATCAATGAAGTAACAGAATCTCTCTGTCACTTAGAAAAATATTAGAGATCCAGATGCGGTTGTTTCATAGGCTGTATATAATGCTGTGTAGCAAGTACTGATGTTTAATCCCATGGCCAATATATAGTAAACATCACAAGTAATAGCAAGCAAGATAATGATAGGCAAATTAAAATTACATAAAAATACTATGGGAAATAAAATTTGGAAATGGGTGGCTCTCCTTAAGAGGAAATTGACAAAGGTGGTCATTTGCTATGCTGGTGCACACCATAACCCCATGTATGCAGGGGACTGAGATCGGGTCGTGAGTTCAAGGCTAGGTTGGACTATGTAAAAACACCCTGTCTCAAGAATTAAAAGGAGAAAAAAAGGGGAGAAATAGGACAAACTTGTGGACAAAAAGGAGGAGGAGAAGGGAAGAGGAGGAAGTGAATAGAAGGAGAATGAACATGAGGAGGAGGAGGAGGAGGGGAAGAGAATAAGATACTTCATCTACATTTTGAAGGGTACAGGAAACCCTGTAGGAGAGCAGCACTCCACAGAAAGCAAACAGACTTAAAATAAAAGGCAGATTTGAGGCTTAGGCACCTACAGTAAAATAAATGATTAATTTGCTTTGAACCAGACGCTTAGTTCCCCATAACAGTAGAAGAATCTGAGCTAAATCTGGGAAATACTTTCCAGAATGGGTTTTGAAGTGATGACACAATTGTATTAAAGTATTTCAAGTGTAAAGTACATGCAGTTAACAGCTTTGGCTGCACAGTATGGGGCTATAATTAAAGGTTCACCCTCTTCTCTTCCGACATTCGTGTGCAATCCCTAAGCATTTACTACCATGTCTCACACATACTCTTGTTGTGGAAAACCCTTCACACTGTTACACCACCCAAAGTGCACATCTCCAGGGTCAAACTGCAAATTCAAAGGCAGGATATGATTTCTCCCTATATTCGGGTGTTAAGTTGTTCATGCGGGCTCTAAAGAGGCTGCCCAAACTCTTGTAAAATTGTTTTCCATTTTCACTTCTATGTTAGTCAGCATTCTATCACTATAATTTGATAGACGAGCTAATTAACTTTTGGGGGGAAAAGTTGACTTACAGTTTTGGAAAAGCAAGCATAACATTGGACCAAACCAATGGTTCTCAGGTGGGCATGCCAGATGGTAATGGCAGGGAGTACATGGTAAAGCAAACTGGTAGCCTTGTAGCCAAGAAGCAAAAGAGAAAGAGATGGGGTCCCAGAATCCACTTCTGGGCCATGCTTCCAGTGTCCTAAGGACTTCCTTCTCAGCCCCATCTCCTAAGGGTTCCACTACTTTCCAGTAGAGCCAAACCTTTACCATGTGAACCTTTGAGGGGCAAGTGATACCAAACTGTGATGATATTCAAATGTATATTTAACTTAACAGGTTAAAAGGTTACTATTTCCTCCGGTGTATTTCTGTCTCTCTGCTCCTGCTTCATGACTGAAACCCTTGTGCGTGAGACTTTGAACAAAACAGTATTTTTATTCTGTTTGCTTTTTAGCCTCATATACTCTGTAAATCACCCGGTAAATTCTACTCTATCACTATGACTTGGTATATTTAAGAACCTATTTGCTTCTTTATTCTGGTCTCCCATTATTCATCCAACCCCTCCAAATGTATTTTCTTTTTCATACACGAACTCACTTCTAAAAATACACTCAGTTGAAGATTCTGCCAAAATGCTTAGTGAATGAGTCATTCAACTAGTCCCACACCAGAAAAGTAGGAGCCTTGGAGATGAAGGAGCCAATGTGTCTGGAACCTGACTTCATTAAGACATTTTAAGCATGTGACTTATGGGATACGAAGTCACCGCATCAGTGTGACCTTTGATGTAGACCTCATGTCAGCCTTCAGGAATTGACATCCAGGTTCAGATATCCAGGTCCAGCCAGTGTTCTCATTCACAGCACAAGTGAAGATTTTCATGGCTTGGACATTTTGAGTCTTCATCACTCTAATCTTTACTTTAGGAACACCATGCTCACTTGTTTCCTTGCTTATCACTATTTCTTTGTAGAATGCAATTCCATGAAAGGAGATGGGATTTTCCCATATGTTCCTAGGACATTCATATATATTGAATCAGTTGTTGACCATAAAGTTCAGTAAGGCCAAACTAGTAACTCATTTCCTGACCTCCACTGCTTTTAAGAATAAGATAATCAAGATGACTATAATTAATGAGCCCCATCAACTGGGTAAGACTGTCCTCACTAAACAGCTAGACACTGAGTCATGGAATTACACATCTGGCCTATATGATCTGCATACTTGTATCTTTTGCAAATAAAACTGATAAACGCATAAGTTAGGCGACTTCTCTACAGTCTCATCACCCAGAAGGTCTAGGCCTTAAACAGGGAACTGCTTCTCCAGAGTTTTCCAGCTTCTCATATCACTACCTGTTGCTACAACTATGAGGTGTCTTCTTCAAGTGATCATATTCACAACCCCCTTTCCATTGGTTCTAGGCTGGTAATGCGGAAAGGAGCTGTCAGTTATAATGGCTTGCCATCCTGTTTCTCATAGGGACACAGAGAGTTGCTTCATCTATCTTGGGTTACACCTGACTCTACAGCCCTCTTTTAAAAATCAAGAGCCAATTACCCTTCCAAACCTCATCCACCTTTTCCAGCTAAACTTCTAAACAAATCTGAGGCTATAAGCTTTAGTTTGACTCCCACCATTGAAACAAGAAGCACCCCTGAGCCTGGGGGATTTCTCATATATCAGGCCACCTGAAATGACTAACAAAATAACTAACCAGAAAGCTTTCCATTTGAAAGCAAACCAAGGCAGAGAGGCCGCTCCCTGGATGCTTTGCTTGCCTATGTGGTGGGTATCTTCTCTTCTGTATTCAACTCCAAGCCTGTGATCTCTGCTCCACCTACTGAGCCTGAGTCACAGACATCATCCATCTAGACAAAGCAACTTTTCCTTCCATGTACCCATCCAAGTCTCTATCTAACATAGTCCCTTGAATTCATGTATACTCCATGTGTCTTATACCTTTCCACCTATACTTTGTCTTCCTTTGAAAAATGGAGTAAATTCTAAAGAATTTTCAAGAGTTTGCTATTCACTGACTTTCCCTGTGTTGCTATTTTACCCTCTCACAGCAAAACTCCAAATCATTATTCAATAACCTGTAAATACAAATTCTGTGCAGTATCTTCTCATCACCCCAAATCAAGAATTTATAAAGCTCTCCATAGACACTCTATAGACATTTACATATGCTGCAATATCACTGTCACATAGATGAATAGCTATTTGCTTGCTGTCCTCCTATAGTACACTTGAAATGTACTGTGGTCATGCATTCATGAATGCAGACTATGCATTCATCTTCATAGTCTACGCCTAGTCTAACTTGTTGGACCAATGAGTTTATTGGGGATAACTGCAGAAACTGAAACTTGAGTGACTCAAACATAGCTACATCATCAAAATCTGACCCCAGCACAGTGACCAC
Source organism: Peromyscus leucopus (assembly GCF_004664715.2). Lineage (NCBI taxonomy): Eukaryota > Metazoa > Chordata > Mammalia > Rodentia > Cricetidae > Peromyscus > Peromyscus leucopus. Next base: position 28,463,814 of record NC_051079.1, on the reverse strand, counting down.
TCATTAATCTGCATCCTTGGAGCTCCATGTACAACACTAAATCCACATCCTCTTCCCCGCAATTGTTTGTCATTTATAACCTCATCTGTGTTGGTTAGTCGTTGTCAAGTTGACACAAAGCGAGTCACATGGAAAGAGGGTACCTTGACTGAGTCACAGCTTCCATCAGTCTGGCCCGGGAGCCTGTCTGTAGGACATTTTCTTGATTAACAATTGATATGGGTGAAGCCCAGTCCACTGGGAGTAGCATGTGGTCTTGAGTTGTATAAGAAAGCAGGCTGAGCAAGCATGGGGATCAAGCCAGTAAACAGGCTTCTACCACAGCCTCTGCTTTCGCTTCGGCCCCCCAGATTCTTGCCTTAAGTCCCTACCCTGACTTCTCTTGATGATGATGAACTATAACCTGTAAAGACGAAAGAAACACTTTCCTCTCCAAGTTGCGTTTGGTCATGGTGTTTATCAAAGCAATAGAAAAGCAAACTGGCCCACTTGAGAAGGCACCTCCTTCCTTTCTGAGCTTCCTAGATCTCATTAGCCCCCTGGGTCCTCCAGCCTCCGTCTTCTCGCCAGGAGGGACTGTTTCAATTCAGAAGAAAGAGCTACACAACTCCTAATGACATATCACTGGGCCAAGACCCGGTCTTTTTGTTGTGATGCTTATGTAATTTTAATAAGGTCAAACTTCAGGCTGAATTAAGTGTCCCTGACATTTGCCCTTGTGATCCTGCTTTGGCTCCCTGAACCAACAGGAATGTAGCAGGCCTCTCTTTGAGAGCTTGTGCTAATGTACCTTACTGAGTCTTCTCTTCCACAGGCCAGACGCTTGCTCACCTCTTCTGGGGCATTCATGTGAGTTCTACCTTGCAAAACTGTGTCTTCCTAGTTCGTCTTCCAAATACAGCCTCTAAGTGCCAGGGCTGCTCAGGAACACAGAAAGAGAGAGCACAATGCAATATCTCACACCCAGACACAGAAACAGCACCAAATATGATGGGATACTATAGAGTTGGATAATATGTATCTATAAATAGTCTTTAAAACATTGCTTCCTAAACACATTCTGTCAGTTATGTCTAAGTAGAAGTAGGTTTTCTAATTAATAATGACACAATTAATTTTATAACCTTGAAAACAAAACATTACATGCATTAGTGTTAAAAGAAATCTTATTAATTAGGATTTTAGGGCTATTGGCTCTAGAAGACTGAACTCTGAGTGTTGCAGATGCTTTATAATTAAGCCTCCTCAGTTAGTTAGCCTAAGGCTACATATGCCACAGGAATCCAGATTCTTTCTCCTCTTCAGTTCCTTCCCCACGTGCTCCCTGGCTGCTTCTCCTTCCCCATGGTCACAGGCAATAGGTTGTCATATCCAGTGGCAATGGCATTCAGGGAATCACGAATAAGTTCTCTACAGAACACCTCCCCCTGTGCCCCAAAAGAGGTCTCTGAAGGAACCTTTGCTATAAGCTCCCAGCAGACTTCCTCTCAGGTCTCCAGTTCTCTGTGGCCAGAGTGCTGTCACAGGCTCAAAACCTAATGGCCCATTGTCAAATGGGGTATGGCTGCTTGTGTTTGGCTTAGTCCAATCAGAGCCATTTCCAAGCTGGGAATGGGATCATTGCCCGGAAGACCGTGACTGTTAAGAGAAAGTGAATTCCAGATGCAGCTAGGGTTTGTTAAGGAGGAACGGGGAAGGAGTGGGTGTTGGGTAGCGTACACACAAGCCTGCTGCAATGCCCCAATCTCTTCTAATGCTGACCCTTTCTAACCATCATGACTTTGATCCCTTCAGCTTTCTAGATCTGTGGATGGACTCTGAGCTTGTCCTTCATCTAGTTCACCACTACTTCCACTGCCTTCAAGTAGTTCAGATTAATTCAATTAGTCAGAATTTTGTTGTGACTGTATTGTTGACTTTCCAAGGACCAGATTCATTCTCTATAGAATAATTTGGCATTAGGTATATAAAATAAGATGTTTAACATTTACAAGGTGTAAGTCAAATATGTATTCTTACTCAAAACATTAAACACTCTTGTCTACAAGCATCTGTATTACCTTGGTTAGCATCTGGACAGTGGTATAATAAAGGGCATTAGAGAGAATAAGCAGCAGGAACTCACCTGTGCTGAGGTGACATTGTAGGCAAACATCTAAGACTGTTCTCAGATTAACTACAGGTCTTCCTAGAACCTACTTGTCTCCTCCTCCCTACTTCCTCCACTTCCCATTCTGACACCTGCTTACCTTTGGGGTCACCATCTAAAGCTAGGCAGCCTCTGTGGGTGCAAGTGTATGGCTTTGTGCTTTCAGAGACAACTCTGTCATGGGGCTCATCAAATTAAGATCCTCGTCTTGGTGTCAGTCTCCTCCATTAAGACTGTGAACAGGGGGTATGAAGCTAGCTCAGTTTCCAAATTATCCACCATGCAAGCACAAGCACCAAATTTCAATGCCCAGCCACCATGTAAAAAGGTCACTATGATGGTGTGCTTGTGAACCTAGCCCTGGGGAAATTGAGACAGTGGGTCCTTGAAGCTAACTCCTTAGCCAACTTAGTCAAATTGGTGAGTTCTAGGCCAATGAAAGAATATGTCTCAAAAATAAGGTGGGTAACTCCAGAGAAATAACACCCAAGGTTATCTGCTGGTCTCCACACGAGTGTACACATAGTATGTGCATCCACACATACATACAAATGGCCCTAAGTAATTTCATGAAAACAGGCTTCTCATCATTTGGCTTACCATTTTACCACCACGTCCATTTAACAAACAAAAGATAAGGGATTTATTTTAATTGGTGAGTGACTTGAACATCCTCTCTTATCATCTGTCGAGTTATACAGCTTCTCACTGTGATGTTATGGTCCATTGTGACTGGAGAGGGTTGATTGTAGTTGGCTCTTTTCTTGACAAGGCTCAAGATACTGTATCATTTCCCCACTCTGACCTTACCTGTCCATTGTGCTCAGGCTGAGGCTGTGGTTGAAAGGGATGCCTATCAATTTGTGCAGGAACAAGTTTCCTAAAGTATGGCTTACATGCTAGAGTCCAACCCTACTTGTTTTCTATTTTCAGCAATCACTCGTCTTTTCTTTTCCTTTTATTTTTAAATAAATAAATCAGAAGAATTGCCCAAACACCAGAACCAACTCAAATGTCTATCAACAGGCAAATGGATGCAGCATTCTGGTACATTTATACACTATAATGTTTAATTAAGGCTTAGTAAAAAAGGGACAAACTACTCCTACACACAACAACGTGCAACATCATGAATGAGCTTCAACTGTGCTGAAGGAAAACCAACAGATAGCAAGAGCAAGAAAATCGATGGTTGCTTGGGATGAGAGTGAAGTGGGGCATGGATTGACAGGGGCCATGAGGGATGGAGATGAACTCAGTGGTGGGGTGCTTGCCAAGCATGAACAAGGCCTAGGCTTATCAAAATCAAAAGGAAAATGAGAGAGAGAGACAGAGATAGAGGCAGATACTGAGACAGAGAGGATAAATATGACATGATAAAATTTTAAAGAATAATAGATGTTTTATTTTACTCTCTTGATTTTGGTGATGATTTCTTGGCTATAAATACTCGTCAAAGTTGACAAACAAATGCTTTAAATATTTAAAGGTTATTGTATTTCACTATTGTCCTACGAGGCAGTCAAGGTAGAGTCTTGGGAATCATTGGTATAGTGCCCTCAGTAACTTCTGATTATAATGAGAAACTATTGATGGGTTCTAAACAAAGGGAAGGCTCAGATGTGGTTAAGCATTTGGTAAACACAAGCATTTAAAACTTTAAAAAAAATTATTGTAGTCTTTAAATATCTCAAAATCTCCCTAAGAAAAATGGGAAGCCACATTCAGTTCCCACTGGCCTACACTGTTAATACTAGGGCTTATTCAGGGTACAGCAAAGCAGGCTGAGTAAGAAATGAAAATGTTGACCTGAGTAACCCTCTCCCTGCAGTAGACTGAAGAAGAAATGGTCACCACAGGGGCAGAATATCGATTAAGTACTTCCACAGAAAGCTCAAATCATATCTATTCTGACAGTTCTTTGAAAAGTATTGAAGTGTCCAGGAGACCCGAGAAAGCAAATACATCTTCCATTCATTCTGGAACAGTGTAAGAAAATATCAGGAAATATCAGACCCAGAAGTTTAGTTTTGAGAGTGAGCAAAGATCACAAGGGAGGACTAATAGGTGAGAGCCCATGCCACGTGGTCAAGGCTTGGCAACATCACTAGAGAAAGCATGGCCTACATGAGAGCCTCCCTGCCCATCTTCTTAGGAGACGAAGTATAGAAAGAAATAATATACTACATAACCAAAGACCTGGGTTTCAAAACCTGACAAAGTCTACAATCACTCCCTTAAAACTTCCTTGGCTTATTTGAAGTAGATTTTAACAGCGACTGGTGAAGGATTAAAGAGGGAGCCCTTCTCCACTAACCCCGACTTGTTTCTAAGGCATTGCAAACCCTTAAAGATGACTTCTGAGCCTTCTTAAACTTACATTGCCATTGGCAGAGCCTTTGCCCGACTCTTACAGCTACAATGTCATGCTCACTGAGGTGGAATCCATGTGTCTTATTTTACCACTGGCTTTGTCACATCTGTATATAAACTCTCCAGCCAACGCAACGCTGTCCATGCTGGGAAATGCCGCCCTCCCCTGCTCCGGGAGGAAGTCGCTGCTAGTGATTTCATTAGGAGAGTTTTGATGGCTCCTTTAACATGGGAGTGGAAGTTGAACTTTATTCTCTGTTTCTTGAGACTTGAAACTTTTTACTATTATTAATGGCTACACTCAACAAATGTTTATTTAGGAAGTACCCCACCGCCTGTTGGGTCAGAGGGGCTTCAGTAACAGTGGACTTATGTCTGGGTTGAGGAGCCAGGTGTTCCCAGCAGCTAGAGCTCTGCTTGTGCCCAGTGTTTGAGTTCCTGCTGAACTAGAGGAACTTCACATGTAGCCATGCTTGAATGATTAAAGGTAATAGAGTTACTTTTCATTATTTCCCAACTTTTAAATAAATGAAAACCTAGTTGAAAAAAAAATAATTTATTACTTTTAAGGACATACTTCAAGCTGATGGAATAAAAAATAAGACACTGCTGATCTTGAAATTGCCAGGCCCAGAAGTGGCATCCCATATTGATATTGCCACCTCCGCCACCCAAGATTGAGCGTTCCTAAAGATGGCAGTGGTGTCAGGGTTCCTTGTTCAAAGCACAAACTGAAATAAAGACATAGACATGACTACAGAGGTGAAGGACTGCCCTGCCCTGGTTAGCTCAAGTTCTTCCCAGCCCTTCTTGTTTTCTCACGGAGAGATTTAGTAAAAGGACGTCTGACAAGGTACATTTTCTCTAGCTTCTATAGAAACACAGTCAGCAGCTAGGAAAGCAACCTGTAGAGCTCCAGGCATCCTCTAGCTTTGAAACCTTCAGTAAATACAAGTGCAAGAGCCTTATATAATGGTGTACTCCAGTCATCCCCAAACGCAGGAGTTGAAGCTGGAGGGTGTTGGATTTGAAGTCAACTTGGACTACAGAGTAAGAAAAATCATGTTTGCAGCATGAAAACCCTAAGGGCATCTTGACTCAAATTGAGTCACGTTACTCTCCCATCACAGCACCACTGAAAACACCAATAGAAATTTCAGCTATGTTAGTACTCCAATTCCCATGCCAAGGTAAATGCCACGTGGGTCAAAATTTTAAATATGAAAATAAAGTCATTAAAATAGCTAAAGAGGGGAAGACAGCTATAAAGCCAAAAAATCACAAAGAAAAGCAACAATAAATTTGACTACAACTACAAATTAAAATACATTTGTTTGTCTAGAAGTATAAACGAACCTGTTTATAGCACAGGCATGTACACACACACAGACACACACACACCCCACACATTCCACCCACACACACAGTCTTTTTATCCTCCAGTATAGCATTATACTGAATGCTATATTTTTCAAACAGACAATCTAAAAAAATAAATCAGTTCCTTAATATTTGAGTAGTTCTTACAAATCAATGAAAAATAGATTCAAAATTGAAATGAGCAGAGTATATGATAAAATGTAAATGACTCTTGAACATAAAAGGTAGACATTAAATGTCATCATCATCGAAGAAATGCAAAATGAATATAACTTAATAACTCAGTAAGGAAATATAGAATTTAAAACTACAATCTATATTGCTAATTAGAATGTGTGAAATAGATATTTCACATAAACCACTGGAGAGCATTATCTCATATATATGTTTGGAGGGACACTTCTTTGAAGAAGATTTTCCAAATAAGTCTTTGATTTGACAATATCATCCCTGGAAACATACCCTGTAGATACATCCTCAAAAAGCTCATCTACAGGAACAAAGGATATCTAATTATATACATCTTCAGGTACAAAGGATCTCTAATTTTATCTAGAGCAGCAAAATCTTGCAATTTAACTCACTATCAGTAAAGAACTGCCTTTTACAATCTTAAAGTTTTTTTTTTTATGTGTATGCCTATGTGTCTGTGTGGGTGTATGCCACGTGTGTGCAGCTGCCATGTGAAGTATCAGATACCCTGAAACTGGAGTTATAGGCAGTTGTGAGTCACCTGATAAGGGTGTTGGGAACCTAACTCAGGTCTTCTGGAAGAGCAGCAAGTGCTCCTAACAACTGTGTCATCTCTCTGCCCCAAGGATTGCTTTTGTAAAGTAAGTTACATTTGCATCATGGATTACCATATGCTGAAGAAAGACCATAAAGCTGAAGAAATGTAACAGAATATTTCAATCACATGTGAAACCTCAGTCAGATCATGCCTTTGTTGCCGACAAAGCTTCCTGATGCCCTGTATACTGTCTGATGCAAAGCTTCCTGATGCCATGTATACTGTCTGATGCAAAGCTTCCTGATGCCCTGTATATTGTCTGATGCAAAGCTCCCTGGTGGATCTGTATATTTGACATGGTAACCAAAACTCGTAAGAGCCTTGGGATATGATATCTGTTACATTTTTACATCCATGTCTGCTCATTGCTCACTCAATCTACTCAGCCCAAAAGCACCTTTTGTCTTAGGGCCTTTGCACTTAATCTAGAACATTCTCCCTCCTTGCCCATTACTTTCAGTCTTAAGTATTGTCTCCAATGTCTTCTGTTTTGGAGAGCTTGTCTTATTTAAAAATCTCAAACTCTCCAGGCCCCTTCACTCTTTTCTATCTCTCCCTTGTATTCATCCCCGGGTTGTTCATTCATTTCTTTCTTGCCCAGCTTCCCCACAGGAAATTGAATTCCATGACCACAGCAATCTTTGTCTAGATTTCTCCAACTGTTCCCCAGTGCCTAGCATTTAATAAATTCTCAATAGATAATTTTGGATGAACACAAAAATGCACATGTGTCCTTATCTGTCTAAGAATGAACAAAGCCATTCGTGGAGAACTTCTAAATAGATGCACAAACTTCTTCTAGAAAAAAAATATTTCACAATGGAGAAAAACTTTATTTTGTTTGATCTTCTTTTTGATGATTATATTTCTTCTCATGAATTTGAAACACCTTCGTAATTAGTATGGTTAAAAGTGGACGACCTCCTGGATCCCCTTGGAGAAATGGTTTTAGCAGAAATCTAAAACACCTTTGGTTGAAAAGTAGCCATGGGATGCCCTTCCTGGGATGTTTCAGGCCTTAGGGCTTCAGATCTCAGACCAAGCCATAAGAGAGACCCTTTAAGGGGTAGCTCAGAGTTGTGTAAATCTATTTGTTAAAGAAACAAAAGAAAAGGGACTACGATGTTTACCACAAGGATTAAGACCAGAGCACCTGAAAGCCTACTGCCTAAATATGGGCCTTCCCTTTGCACTTGTTAGCTGGGTGATTAATCTTGCTGTGCCTCAGTTTCCTCTTTTGTCAAAACAATTCACAGCGGTACTTTTCTACTGTGGCCACTAGGATAAACAATTCAATACCTGAGGACACCAACAGCAAAATTTGGCAGCCTGTAGCACACTCAGCGTGGATCAACATTCATTCATATATAGGCATAGAAAAAAAAACAAGTTAAAAAAAATCACAACATGAGGCTGGAGAGATGGCCCACAGGTTCAGACCACTTACTGCTCTTGCAGAAGATAGTTCTCAGCACTTGTGTGATGGCTTACAATGATCTGTAACTCCAGTTTAGGTTATTAGAATCCCTTTTCTAGCCTACGAGGGCATCATGCACACAGGTGATATACATACATGCAGGCAAACACTCATGCATATAAAATAAAATACATGTTTTTTAAATTACAATATGTGTTGGTGTGACTTCATATGCAGTAGCCTCCTGGAATCTCTTGTTCTTTCCTTTGGTACATGTTAATCTGTTCTTAATTTTGACCCAGATATAATCCCTCTTTTCAACCCACAGGTATAAGAACAGGCCTCAAAAAGCAAAATAAAATGCTCAGTGAGGAAACGTATCTCTTCATAGCAGCAATCACTGAAATGCAGCCTTGCTTATCTCCAGACAGGTGCCTTTAAGGAGAGAGGCAGCAGAGCAGAGTCCAAACACAGTGAGATGACTAGTCACATAGCGTGGATGCCTTGGCCTGTGCTCTCCTGTTTGTTTGCTTACGACAGATAATAATACACATTTCCAAAGAAACGCCAGGACTTACTCTGAATGTGGGTGGATGAGTTGATTTCAGAGCCCAAAGGTCCAATTTCTGTCATCTGCCTTCTTAGAAGAATTTCCACCGTGGTCTCCTGGAAGGGAGCCTCTTGCTAGGGCTCTCGGCCTCCAAGCTGGTTGGCATGCATTTCCGGAAGGTCTCCTTTGCTTTTCTCCTGTTAAATGCATTTCCTCTGCTTGCCAATCCCACACACACACACACACACACACACACACACACACACACACACACACACCACCTGCTGCTGATACATCTTCCATTCATCCCTCCACTCACACCTCCCAATTAAGAAGATGAAGCAGCTTCTGCATTCAGAGTAAAATAGAGAGTGTGCTGAGATCAGTAGGGACAGTTCTTTGCTGGCCATATATTTTGGCTTCAAGCCCTAGCTGTCTGCCCACTGCTAATCAGAAGTGACTGTATTGTCTTAGAGGGAAATGCTCAGAACTGTTTGGCCCTCTGTATGCTATCCATAGCGGATTTTCTTTTCTTCTTTTTTTTTTCTTTTTTCATAAGATTTGGTTTGTCTCTTATACCTTCCATTTAGTGATGTATTCCATACCGTGGTGCCTGACACGTGGAAAAATTCAGATCAATAACTGCATCTTCTAGTCTCTTTCCCTCTCCGGCCCCTGTTCACACATAGCCACAGATTCAACCCTCCCCACTACCAAAGCCAAATGAGTTGATTTTTTCCCCCTGAGGTCTGCCTCCTGCTGCCCCACTGATCACCAACCAGCATCCATGCAACAGCTACACCAGAAAGGAGGGAAATGGTGGTGCCCGAGTACAATGCAAAGGAGTCATAGAGATGCACCATAGGCACCCAGCTTGAGGGGGTCACTTGTCCCTAATCAAAGCTTTGTTTTTTGATCAAACTGTTATACCTCCTGAAACCTTTAGTCTAAACATCTCTGAGTCTTGGACCTTCGGATCGGGGGACTTCAGACATGATAGCTAGCCCCTGCGTAATGAACAGGTGATTTGAGCCAGGTACTCGAAAACCAGGTTTCTTAAGCCTACTCCATGCAAAGTCCCTTTCATCCAAGAAATGTTTAAACTACCTTAGAGATAGTGTATAAAATTGGTGTGCAAATCAAATATGTGCTAATAACAAATCATAAAGAAATACATTTAAAAACAATTATTTGATGTGTGTTATTTTGCCACTTATGAAACATGAAAGCAAATGTGTATACTAATAAGAAAGGCATATTTCCTTATTTTTGCATAAAAAAATTCAGTCTTGGAGTAGAGAGATGACTCAGTGTTTAGGCGCACTGGCTGCCCTTGCAAAGGAGCTGGATTTGTTTCCCAGCACCTACGTGACAGCTCACAAGCATCTGGACATCATGTATGTGCATGCTATACATACATACATTCAGGAAACACACACACAAAATAAAACTAAATAAAAATTTAAAAGACAGAGAATCTAATATTGGCTAAGTGATTGATATTGTAAGTGTAGACTCTCTTCAATGTCTTTCAGAGTTCACAGATATATTGATTTTATAATCATCAAGGATGAGAGCACCTCTTTGCATAAATATGTAGTATGAAATGGCAGGTGTATTGCCGGGCAGTGGTGGCGCACGCCTTTAATCTCAGCACTCGGGAGGCAGAGGCAGGTGGATCTCTGTGAGTTCGAGGCCAGCTTGGGCTACCAAGTGAGTTCCAGGAAAGGCGCAAAGCTACACAGAGAAACCCTGTCTCGAAAAACCAAAAAAAAGTAAAGAAAAAAAAGAAAAAAGAAATGTATGTTTAAGACCATTTTTTAAATTATCAGAAATCCCAAGTCAAAATTCATATAGTGGGGTGTGTGTGTGTGTGTGTGTGTGTGTGTGTGTGTGTGTGTGTGTGAAAATGAAGTCAGCAACTCTAACTTCAATTTTTAAAATCAAACATTCTAACACAATACAATCCAAAGATAGACTAATTGGACACTTACATACTGAAGAACGATGCTAGAATAACACTAAAAGGTTTTATTTTTCATAAACTGATATTTCTATAAGAGCAGCAACTTTCTGTGTACAATTAAAAAATACTACAATTTATAACACAATGGTCTCCACTATGAATGAAGATGCTTCAGAAAGGCTTTATTGACATAATGTGGGCACGGTGGCAAAGCTCGGGTGGTGTGTGTTCAGAACCAAGGATGCAGGAAAGCCAAAGCTGTGGGGTCCGACACTGTCAGAACACATTAAACTCCCTACACGTTTGACTTGGAATTAATTTTTGATCACTGGATGTTCAAAGACCTTTTCCTGTTGCTAAAGTCTTGGGACCTCCATCCTCAGTTAAGTGACCCATCTAGTTTGGAAGCTGTCTATAAGCACCTTCCATGGATTGACTTAGTCTGCATAGGAGCCTTTATTAACCTATCTTACAGATGAGTTGATGGGCTGAGAGGCATTGAGACACCTGCCCAGTCTCACAGCTAGAAAGTGGAGGAACCATCCAGTCTTAACCCCCTTCATTTTACAGACAAGAAAGCTGCAGCCCTGGGAGCTGACTAACTCGCTCTTCTCACCAGCAAGCAGTAGCTGTGTTTGGAATCTTTCTTGATGCCACTCACTTGCTTCCCACTGGAACACTCTGGGAAAGCCACATCCTGCTCCTCACCATTCTCTACATAACCCCCTTTCCAACCATCTGCCATGCTCTTCTCTACTTCCTCTCTCTCTCTCTCTCTCTCTCTCTCTCTCTCTCTCTCTCTCTCTCTCTCTCTCTTGTATTTTATTTATTTATTTTTTTGAGCTGAGAATGGAACCCAGGGCCTTGTGCTTGCTAGGCAAGTGCTCTACCACTGAGCTAAATCCCCAACCCTGCTTTGTCTCTCTTACTTCTGCTCTTCAGTGGTGGGGGCACAACTTAGGGACCTTTTTATTCCCAGTGCTAGCACATCTCTAGCAATTAATGGTATTGTTTGTTCCTCTGTATGATAGAGAACACAGTTTTACCAGGTTCCCTTATATTTGGTTCAGGCATTCCTGTGCATAAGTCTAGGGAAGTCAGCCTCAGCATGGCTTGTTAAAATCGTAAGTTGAAGTTGGGCCATGCTTTGGATGCTAAAGTTTAGAATTTACACCTAGTTAAGTCAGTCACAGGGTGGAATGGTCAGCCCTGGGTGGTGAATGATTTCCTTCTCTTACATTAATTTTAATCAGTTGGCAGTAATTACTACCAGGAACACTAGCTATGTTGAAGGTTATATACATTTGTTTTTCATTGCTATAACAAAATATGTGAGGCTGATTACTATAATAAAGAAAATGTTTAGTTAGCTGGCAGTTCTGGAAATTTAAAGGCAAGGCAAGCACTGGCTCAGCACATCATTGTGATGAAATCATAACAATGGGAGCATGTCAGAAAGGAGAGATCACATCTCCAAACAGGATTGGGGAATTAGAATCATTCTGGCAACAACCTGCTCTTAAGAGAACATGAGAATCTTATGAAGCACTTCCTTCTTCCCTTTAAAGATCCCTGCCGCCGGAGATCCACAGGCCCCCACCAGCCCCATCTGAAGGTCCACATTACCTCTGCACATCACCATACTAAGAACCAACCTTCTTAATTATAAACCCTGAAGAGAAAAAAAATACATCCAAGACACAGCAAGGATGCTTCAAGGGAAGTCTCAAGTGCTGGGTGGAAGGGGCGATGGGACTGATGATAGCCATGGCTGCCGTGGGAGGTAAGAGCCATGCCACACACCACAGTCTTTGCTCTCCCCAGTCTGGAGATTCTGCACACACAATGCATTGGATTATGTGGGCAGACAAGTGTTTAGAGTTTGTTTTAATGTTGTATAGACCCAAGAATGTTTCATCTCTAAACTCTAATGTGTGGGAAGCACTCCTGGACTGTGATCCCAGCCACACTGTCTGAGATTTGACTGTTTCTATAAGTCCTCATGACTACACTGCAAGTCTTTGGAAATCCTACCAGACTGGAGCACTGTATTTACAACTGCATTAGAAAATGGCCAGGGGACAGGCAGTGGTGGCACACACCTTTAATCCCATCACTCGGGAGGCAGAGCCACGTGGATCTCTGTGGGTTTGAGGCCAGCCTGGTCTACAGAGCAAGATCCAAGACAGGCACCAAAACTACACAGAGAAACCCTTCTCGAAGAAAAAAAGAAGAAGAAAGAAAGAGAAAGAAAAAGAAAAGACAATAGCCAGGGATTAGAAGAGAGATTTGAGGGGCTCTGTGCTCACATGGGCTGAGACACCAGGATAAGAGGTCAGTGGGAGAAAGGCAATGATCCTGTGAGAAGCATTGTCAGCCAGAGAAATAGGAGAGAGGAGGGAGAGGAAAGGAGGGGAAGCTGGTCAAGGTCAAAAAGAGAAGAGAGGCAGCCAAGGCTAGTGCCTACCCAATCGGAATGCTGCAGAGGGCAGGGGCAGAAAAACAGGTCCCAGGACAAACCTGGAAAAGGTGGTGAGAACACTCTGTGGAGAATACTAAAGTAACGACCAAATGAACTCAATCCATGACCTTTCGCTACCATGATATATCGATGATGGTGAATAATATTAGTGGTAAAACATTCTCCCCTCAGGGGAAAAAATTACCTCTAATGCTCAAAATTCAATTTAAGTATTGAAGGGATGCTGTTTTTATTATGTATAATATATTATATACATACTATATTTGGTTCATAATAGAGGACTTGTATTTCCTACCTTTTAGTAACTATTACATGGATGACAATTCAGAGAGTGCTCAGTGATGTCACTGCCTGTGTTTTGTTCTGGTTTGTAGTGTTTGGGTGCGAATTGGCAGTGACTTGGAGTTGTTTGAGTCTACTTTAGGTGCTGTGTGTTTCCAGACCTGTGCTACCACACAGCCTGCAGTTAAGCAGAAGAATACGAAGTTTAAAATGGCAACGCAGAGATTGTAAGCATGAGAAATTATAATGGCTACTCTGTAAATATGCTTTTATCTCCACTTAAAATGTGAAAATAAATAAATAAATAAAAAGAACTGGAAAGCCGGTAAAAGACTGCATGACCAACTACAAACACACAAAGACGTGGGCATCTTTGGAATTTATACTAAAGGGAAAGTCTTAAGAATTTCTCAAAAAACTTGCAGTTATGTTCTGGGCTTTCCCTTTGTATCTATTGCTTTGTGTGATGTTTAAAAATGATGTTTAGCCTGGGGATGTGGCTCAGTGGTTAAGAACACTGACTGCTCTTCCAGAGGACCCAGGTTCAGTTCCCAACACCTACATGGCAGCTCACAACTGTCTGTAATTCCATTTCCAGAGGACCTGAAAACATCAATGCACATAAAATAAAAATAATTTTTTTTAAAAAAATGATGTTTAAATGTGATCTTTACCATGGGCTGAAAGATCTAGCTATATATCTACCGTACACAAATATGTGGGAAGAACCATTCTGATGATGTTAATAACTGGTCTAAGCCTGGGAAACAGTCATATCTGTGGGAGTCCAGCCACTAAGATACAAGCTTCTGTTAAAAAATTATAATTAAATTACACAAATCCATTTCCCTTTCTCGTCATTGCAATGTTATCTTTTATATGCTCAGCAACAGGAAAATATCTGGGTTTTGTATTTCTTTTCTGGTCACTATTATTCACTCCATCTCATGCTTACTACTGAAAACAATGCCATCGACTCATTGAGAAAAGTGGTGGAAAATGCTGTGTTGGCCATCGGTAGTGGCATGAATATTCTAGTGACTTGCCAGGCTGAGGCAGGAAGTTCACAAGTTCAAAGCCTTCCTGTTCTGAGAATGATAGATGTCTTTCCTATTCTACAGGCACCTCCTGGAAGTGCAGTGACCTTGGAGAGAGAGGTCAGTATGCAGATGAGGTCCATTCAAGGACATGAAAGAGGTGAAATATGGTGATATTTTATTTGTACTGAAATGTGATTTTATTTATATGTTAATAAATAAAGTTGCCTGGGGGTCAGAGCTAATAGTAAGCCATAGCAGAGTTGGGTGTTTGTGGTGCACACCTGCCTTTAATCCTAGCACTTGGTAGGCAGAGCTAGGTAGATCTCTGTGTGGTCAAGGATACAGCCAGCACTGGAGACACACACCTTTAATCTCAATATCAACCATAGAAGACCTGGAGGTCTGTACAGACAGGCAGTGACGAGGCGGTCATGTGGTTGGGTTTACAACCAATGAGAAGGCAGAACAGAAAGTCTATATAAAGACAAACACACAGGAAGGAGGTCTCTCTTGGCTGAAGAGGATCACTGAAGCAGGAAGGGTAAGGCTCTTAGCTCTGACCTCTTGGGCTTTTATCTTTACATTGGCTCTGTGTTTCTTATTTAATAAGACGGTTACTTCTACAGTGAAAGGTATCCATAGTGGGAGGTTCAGCCTACTAGTCTTCCAAGGACAAGGACTAGGTGGAGAATTCAGAAGGGCTTCAGTAGGGGTTTGGGAACTGAATATGGGAGTTTTGGCATATCCCTGCTTGTGGAAGGGATGAAAAGACAGACATCCCAGTCTATCCTGGAAAAGGGATGAAAGGTAGGGCAGCCCAGTCGCAACAGTGAGCACCTTCTTCCATTTGTCAGTTGAGAGCCTTGGGCCAGTTATGCAATGGATCTGGGGTGGCAAAGCAGAAAGGAAAAGTATCAATATGTAAAGCAGATTAAGAATATCAGCACCCGCCTTGTTAGACTACTGTGAAAGTTTATGGAAGAGGGTACTCAACTCGTGTCAGCCCCCAAAGGGCTACTAAGTTTAACAACTTCAAGGAAAGCTTGGAGTTGTTTCCATGATACCAAACTGAACAGGAAGGGAAGGAATCTGTAGCAAGGATTCAGGCTTCAACAGTCCAAGCCACACTTCCTGGAAGTTTGATCCAAATGAAGGGCAGGGGACAGAGCTCCAGACTACACTAGGGTGGTTGCCCCCACTTTACCAATCACTACCGATTTCATCACCTCTTTTATTCTCTAGAAAGTGCTTGACACTGCAAATACTGTCTTTTTCATTCATCTGTTATTGGCCCCCTGGCCCTACTCTCATCCCATATCCTCCTCCTTCTCCCTCAAATATAAGACCCCTGAGAACAATCGTTTGGGCTGGGTTATCCACCCTATATCTAAAAAGCCTAGGCTCTGACTTCTGCTTACTGGCCATTTAGTAAACTAATAACTGAATTAAAGCCTTGTTTTCTTGATCCTACTGAAGAGGTATTTGAGCTCACTGGTCAGCAGAGGGAAAGAATTCAAGAGCATGAGAAGCTGATGACGTTGGCAAGCCAGACTCATCAGGAGCCTGGAGGGAAAGCGCAGGAGGATGGATCGGAGTGGAAAGGAAAGAGCGCATGTCTTGTCCTAGCTGTCAGATTCCATCAGAGCCTGACGAATATCCCGCTAGCTCTCATTCCCAGACAGCTGGCTCTGATACTCATGTGATTAAGCACATGCTATAATTAATCGTCTTTATAAAATAGCTCAAAGAAGATTACATCTAGCAAGCAGCTATCCGGCCTTCTTACGGTCCTTACAGCCTTCTTTATTCTGTGGGTTCCTCCCTGAAGGGAGCAGACTTTGTCTCAACCCTAAAAGATGCGGGGAAGTCTTTACATGAGCACAATGGGAGGGGCTCATCCAAAGGTAGTGAGCAGGTGGGGGCTCGTGCATCAGATAGCATTTAAAAGATGATAGTTCCCATCAGTGGGTGAGAGACGTGGTCACCTTTGGAGATTCTAGCAGAGGAAAGGCGTTCCTGGGACTTTAAAAAATTAATGCAAACAAATCGCCTGGTGGTTCAGCCCTGCGCTTATGTAAAGGCTGCATAGTCTGCTCGGTATACACACATAACAGTGTTGTCATCTTTCTGTAGACACCTCACTATGCTTAGTCATCTAGGAGGAGAGTCTCACAGGAACATTTGGCGAAGGTAAACTTCAAGCCTCTGTGACAACAGATACCCAGATGCATGAAAAAGATCTCCAAGCCGGGCGGTGGTGGCGCACGCCTTTAATCCCAGCACTCAGGAGGCAGAGGCAGGGGATCTTGTGAGTTTGAGCACTGGTACAAGTGAGTTTCAGGAAAGCGCAAAGCTACAAAGAAAATGTCTGAAAAAAAAAAAAAAAAAAAAAAAAAGATCTCCAAAGGCTTCCCATCCCCACTGAAAGCATTATTGAATGATACTAAATGCAAGAGGGTCGCCTCAGATTCCCTTTCTTGCATTGTATGTATTAAACTGGTGCAGCCATTTTTGTGAAACACAGTAAGAAGTTTTTTTTTTGCTTTCTTTATTTTCATTGGGATTTGTTGTTGTTGTTGTTGTTGTTTTTTAACTTATTGCCATATTGTCCCATCTCAGTCACAACACTCATTTGTCATCAGAGAGAAGGAATCCAAAGCTGAGGAAAGATGAGGACTAGGGACATCTGAAATCATTGGGAGTCTTCATTCCTAGAATTTATTCATTGAGCCAGCTCTTCCTGAATTTCCTCCTAACATTAGTCACTTTATATAGACAAGAGAGAGAGAGAGAGAGAGAGAGAGAGAGAGAGAGAGAGAGAGAGAGAGAGAGACTCTGTCCCCACCCCGAGAGCTAAATCCTGTAGGAGAGATAGACAACACACCCAAACCTAACTCAAAGACGGTGGGAGACTAGCCGGATGGCTCATTTGGTGACACAGTTGCTGTACAAGCACGGGGAGCCATGAGTCTGGGTCTCCAGTGCCCACACAAGCACTGGGACATGAGTCTGGGTCTCCAGTGCCCACACAAGCACTGGGACATGAGTCTGGATCTCCAGTGCCCACACAGAAAGCTAAGCATGACAGTGTGTGCCCGGAGTCTCAGCACGGGAAGGGGAGAGAGACAAGAAATCACCGGGGCTTACTGGCTAGCTAGTCTAGCCAGTCAGTAAATGCCGGGTTCAGTGAGAGAGACTCTGCCTCAAAAAAAAAAATAAAAAAAAAAAAAAGGTATAGACAGACTGAGGAAGACACCTGACATCAAACCGCTGGCCTTCACATTCATGTAGGCATGCACACATGAACTTACACACAAGCACAGGAAGGGAAGAGCAAAAAGTGGACAGGCAACAGCTAAACGATTTGGATACCTGGCATGCTGTGGTTGGCAAAGGCCTCTTGGAAGAAGTAGTGCTTAAGCTAAATTCTAGATTGTGTGTTACTTTTCTCATTGCTATCACAAAATACCTGACACAAGCGACTTCAGAAAAGAAAGGTTCGCTTTGCCTTTCAGTTTTAGGATGTAGTTCATCATAGTGGCGAAAGGGTGTTGGCAAGTGTGGCTTTCACCATGTTAATGGTAGGAGGCAGCTGATCATACTGCAGCCACACTCAGGAAGTAAGGGGAGATGAATTCCGGTGCTCAGCTAGTTTCTTCCTTTTTTGTATTTATTCAGTCTGTGACTCCAGCCTGTGAGATGGTGTCTTTGATACTCAGGGTGGATCTTCCATCCTCAGCTAACCCTCTCTGGAAACATCCCCACAGACATCCAGAAGTATTCTAGATGACTCTCAATCTGTAATAGTCACAATAAGGAATAACATCTACACAGATATAAAATGAAGTTACAGCTATGTAGGCATCTGGAAAAAGAGATTTCCAGGCAGAGAGAACTGATGCCAAAGTCAAGAAGAAGGAGGAGGGGGAGGAGGAGGAGGAGGAGAAGAAGAAGAAGAAGAAGAAGAAGAAGAAGAAGAAGAAGAAGAAGAAGAAGAAAAGAAGAAGAAAAAGAAAGAAGAAAGAAGAGAGAAGAAAGAAGAAGGAAGAGAAGGAAAAGAAGAGAAGAGAGAAGAAGTATCTTCCTAGATGACTCTCAATCTGTAATAGTCTAAGGAATAACATTCTCACATGTGTATTTTGGTGGTATTAGCTAAGGAAAAGCAAGAGGAAGGGGAGGAAGGAGGAAGAAGGCGGAAGAAGAAGCCAAGAACAAGGCATAGGGCACCTGGATCAAGGCTTAGGGGCCTATGGTGGAGTGGGCTGGCTCGCAGCTCCAAACCTCACCTCCTACACCACAAACACCTAACAAAACTTCAGTAAAGAGGCGGGGATTTTAGGAAGGTGATTGGGTCATCAAGGCACCCTTGTGAATGGGCTTATTGCCTTTAAAAAAAAGAGCATCTAAAAGCTCATTCACCCCTTCTGCAATGTTGAGAACCAGCCAGAAGCTCCACCAGCAAAGCAGAAACCAAGCCCTCAGCAGACACCTCGAGAGAGGCTTCCCTCTCAGAACTGTGACTAATGTCTCTGTCTTAAAATTTACCCAGTCTGGGGTATTCTGTTTTAGCAACCCAAGCGGAATGAGATAAGTGCTACATGTAATGACCAGCCAGTGGGAAGGCTTTTCTCCCCTTAATCTTATATGCATCTTTAAAACTCTTCCAGCAGCTACGTGGAAAATAAGCCAGTGGAAAGAAGGAGAGGAAGTAGAAGGCATCCGAAAGGCAGGTGAGAGCTATCGGTCCTTAAGACAAGACCAGAGGCTGGGGCGATGGTGAGAGGCATTGGGGAGTATGGTGGAGGTGAAACCACAAGGCTGGGGACTAGATTGGGCAAGAGCTTAAGACAAAAGCAGTAGTCAGAGATGCTTCCAGGTCTTGCCCCAAGCACAGGTGGGCTTGACTCCCCTTCCTGAGATGGAGAAGTTGAGGGGCAGGTTTGGGCACCTGTGTTAAGGGTCCAGTTTGGGACACACTGACTTGAGATGCCTACAGACATCCAAACAATGGTTTTAATGTGCAAATGATGCACAAAGAACATGAGGACCTGGAGATTTTTCCCATCTGTAGGGCATCCTGAAACCAGACCCCCACAGGTCCCAGGGCTTGGCTGGACTGTACCAGCAGAGCAAGTGCAGTGATGGCAGAGAACTGCCGAACATTTGGGATAATTTTAGGCAGCAAAGGCTTGGAAAAGGATCAGAACAAAAGCAAGAGGTAAGAAAGTGGGAACACTTTGTTTAAACAACTCTTTTAAGGGTTTTGATAAGCGGAGAACTTTAAACAGAGCAGCCAAGCTGGGGATTGAGTCCAGTCCATGGAGAGGAAAGTGGTGTGTGTGTGCCCTTGCCCAGCCCAGCCTCGGCCTATCACTGCTGTACAGACATTGAAGCCTCGTGTGTCAGATTTCCAACTTCTCAAATATAGAAGGTTATACTCTCATTTAAAAGAACTCCAATTTCACATGTTGAGTCAATTTCTTTCTTCTTAAAGGAACCGTTGTGCCAATCAAATAAATGTGTCTGTAAGCCAGATGGTCCCAAAGTGAGGCCCTGACTTCATGGCAGAGAGGAGGCCTCTGTTCTCAGTTCCACCTGGCTTCCCACACTGAGGTTCCTCAGCCCCCAACTTCCCCATGTGCCCCAGGCCCCCTTGGTCATGTTCTATCCTGAAGTGGAAATATTCTAGAGGCCTTTATTTTTGTCTGGTAGATATCAAATCACTAGTTTTACCATTTCTCAACTTAATTGATTTGTTCTTTTTGGTTCATTCACTTAAATATGTCAGTAATGAGTAGAAAAGAGTAAGTCTAAAACAAAAACACTTGTCATAGCCAAATCTACAACAGACACTTAAGTATAATTCTGAACCCCCCCCAAAAAAATATGAACAAAATGAAAAGCCACAAAGCATCATTGGGAGAAAGTATAAATGCTGGTGAATAAATGGAAAGGTGTGGCTTGCTGGATGACAGGAAAATTCCAACATGAAACAAATGTCAGTGCCCTCCAAAATGCTGTATTTATACAACAGCCTGGAGGGAGACAAGATCAGACTTCTCATGGGAGCAGATGAAGACGTTCTAAAAGTTCTCTCCTGGAAAGGCTTTTGCTAATTCACTCGCGCGTGCGCGCGCACACACACACAGAGTGTGTGTGTGTGTGTGTGTGTGTGTGTGTGTGTGTGTGTGTGTGCACGCTCACCACAGCACTCATGTGGCAGTCAGAGGACAACTTCATGGAGTTATCATTCCTCTCCTTCCATCTCCACACAGGTTCTGGGGATCAAAGTAGGTCAGTCAAACCTGCGCAGCATGAAATTTTACCCTGCGAACAATGTCTCTAGCTCTATCATCTCATTGAAGTTCTAAAACTTAAACACAAATTCGAGAGGCCTGTCCCAGTTTCCTTTCTGTCGCTGTGATAAAAAACACTTTGGTCAAAAGTAACTTTGGGACCAAAGGGTTTATTTGGCTTACACTTCTAGATCAGAGTCCATCATCAAGGGAAGTCAGGACAGGAACTCAAGCAGAAGCCAAAGAGGAACTCTGCCTGCTGGCTCACTCTTTGCCAGCTTCCTCATATAACCCAAGACTATTTTCTTAAGGATGGTACCACCCACACAGGTATGACCCTTTTACATATCCCACAGACTTGTTGATAGGCCAATCTAATCTAGAAATCCCTCAGTCTATACCTTCCTCTCAGCTGGTAATTAAAGCTAACTAGGACAGGGAATAAAGCAGTTGAAAAAAATGAGATGGACTATCAGAATTTATTATATGAGGTATTATATAATCCCAGCACTTAGAAGGCTGAGGCCAGAATATCATGACATCAAAGCCAGTCTGGGCTATAGAGCAGAACTTTGTTTCAAAAATCATTATGAGCCTACAGTTTAATTGATGTTTTAGTTAACTATGTAGTTTATTGTATTAGCACTTGACTGGATAAATTGAACAAAAAGATAGAATTGAGAATACAGGGTCATATCTACATATAAATAATGGAATTGTAGTCAGGGTAGCCTTTACAATTAATAATGCCAGGATAATTAGGAACCCACGGACTCTGGACTGACAGCTGGGGAGCCTGCATGGGACCACACTAGGCCCTCTGAATGAGGGTGACAGTTATGTGGCTTGATCTGTTTGTGAGTCCCCTGGCAATGGGATCAGGACTTATCCTGGGCACATGAACTGGCTTTTTAGAGCCCATTCCCTATGGTTCAATGCCATACAGCCTTGATGCAATGGGGAGAGGCTTGGCCCTGCCAAAACTTGGTATGTCAGCCTGTGTTGACTGCCCAAGGGAGGCCTGACCAAGTATAAGGAGTGGATCAGGGGTGGGAATGGGGGAGTTAGGGGAAGGAAGAGAAGGGGAGAGAGGAAACAGTGGTTGGTATGGAAAAGGAAAAATAATAAATAAACAACAACAAAAGAAACAAAAATATATTTTAGCTATATGATATACCTAAGTTAGAAGGTTAATAAGCTAAGGTGCTAAATAATAAAGTATCTCTAAAAAGTAATGCATATCCCAGAAGCCATGAGTAATTAAAGGACAATTCCAATGCTGAGCATGAGATACCTGCCTATGAGTTGCTGGCAAGGAAGGGTTCAGGCTTCTTCAAAACAAGACAAGTTATTGTCATTGCTCTTGGTTACTCACCAGATCTAGTTGGTAAAAACCCTTTTTCTGAAGACACTGTGCATTTTGGATATAGGCTATAGAGAAATCAAGCTGGAAAGAGTTAGAAGCTTCCTCCCAGCTGGCTAGCTTTCATTTGTGGTAGAGGTTGTTATGTAGACATGGAGTAAAAAAATAATCAACGGCCTTACCCAGCTTTGGGCCTTGAGTGCCACAATACCAGCCTCCCAGGCCAGATATGCCTACTGGTACAATAGTGGCAGAACTATTATGGGGTAATCAACTGCATTCTGATTGGATCAAAGGCCCACTCCATAGGAAGCTTGCTTATTGCTATGGCCCTGGTCAAAGACCCTAAGGATGAACCTACTTCTGATTTGCTAAATGATTATGTTGTCAAACTGCCTCCTGAATATGTATGTGTTTACACCTGTGGACTAGTACTGCCATTTTCTTTGTTCAGAAAAGTTTGTTTGCAAAGAACAGCAGATAATACAGAGATTCATGGGTGGTCAAAGTGCTGAGAATCAGTGACTATTAAGTGTTCAGCCCTTATAGTGGTATTTATCCATATCATCCCTCTAAGGCTCAGGAAACATCAAAGAAGAGAGAATAGAAAGAATCTAAGAGCCAATAATAATGAGGAGGAGATCTATGAAATATTATTTCTTGGTGATATTATGTCCATTGCTCTTGAGAGCTCACAGTAGCTACAGTTATCTGGACAGGGCCTGTATATGGTTGTGCTGATCAACATTCAGTTGTGGATTTGGAGAGGGAGGGAGGAACTCATGGGACATGACCCCTTGTTAGGGACCTACTTGCAGTTGATGGCTGGGGACATGGAAGGATGAGTCATTGGCTTCCATGATATAGCTACTGGTTGAGCCCATGAATAGCTCTACACCCAGGTGCACATGAATTGTCCTGATTAAACTCAGTGGGTTACAAAGACAAAAGACAGGCTAGTGGAAAGAGACCTTATTGGGAGGAGGTGAGGGGATTGTGGGAGGGAGAGGGGGTAAGAAAGGATGAGGCTGAATGTGACCAGAACATACACATATATGGAATTGTCAAAGAATGAATTAATTTAGAAAAGGAAACAGCAGCATCTTCACAATCTTGAAATAATGAACATTTTTTCAAACAAGACACAACAAGCGGTTACACCCTAAAAGAAAAGGCTCGTGTGGGTTACATTAAATTAAGAGTGTTTAAGTCAGGCATGCTTGTGCACACCTGTAATCTCATCACACAGGAGGTGGAGGCAGGAGGATCAGAACTTCAAGGTCAGAGTTGGTTACATAGAGACCCTGTCTCCAAAAACCAGAATGACAGGCCTGTGTTTATCAAAACTCACCATTAAGACCATTGAAAATGAAGCCACATATAGGAAGAATGTATTTGCAGCATCAATATATGACATTCAGAATATTTGTGCACACTGGTAGATCAAAAAGGAAAAGGACTGATAACTAAAATTAAAAAGTGGATTAAAGATGTTCAAGGGTGCTTCACAGAAGAGGATATCTACATCACTACAAACACACAGAAAGGTGCTCAGCCTCATTATTCAGCAAAGGGATGTAAATTACAGCCACAATGAGATACCCCTAAAAACCACCAGAATGACTACAATAAAAGACTGATAATCTCAGGTTTCTGGCAAGCAGAAGGAAGATCTGAAACTCGTATATACTGCTGAAAGGAATGTAAATTGCAATAACCATTCCGGAAAATTGGCAGTTCCTACTAATGTGGAACACATGCTCTGGGAATTGACTCATGACCCAACTATTCCATTTCCAGGTATAGTCTTGACAGAAATTTGGACCTGTGTGCACCAAAATGCAGACTCCAGAGTGTTCACAGCAGCATCATTTTTCAGACCCTTGAATCCAAATGCACATTCACAGAACAAACAAAAAGACGCTACTTTTAAGGTAAAGGGATGTTAAATAAATAGTGAATGAACAACCTAAAATAAATGCAAAAATGTGTGCGAGCCTCTAAAACATAAGGCTGAACAAAAGTAGCCTGCTGCAAGTCAGAGCACTCAGAGTAATTCCACTTACATGAAGTCCCAAGTCCTGCCAAACTAACCTGAGGTTTCAGAATTAAGGATGATGGTTGGTTACCTTTCCAGGAATAGTAGCTGACGGGGAACATAAATGTTTTCTGGGATGTTAGCAATAGACTATTCCTTGATCTTGGTAGCCATGTTGACATCATGAGAATCATCATTTATGATCCTTTTCTGTGTAAGTTTCCATAAAACATTTACTAACACTTGTGATGCACTAAATTCAGTGTAGACCTGACAGGGCAGTGAACAGAAAAGTATGGCTTCTGTCTTTAGGAACCCAAATCAATGAGGGATTTAATGGAAAGCTGTTCTAGTTTCATCTCTGTTGCTATGATAAACACCTCTTACCAAAGCGAAAGAGTTTATGTGGTTCACAAGTCCAGGTTATAGTCCATTGTTGTGGAAAAGTCAATGCAGGAATTTAAAACATTGCATCCATAGTTAAGAGCAGAGAGATAAAGGCAAGGATCCTTCCCAACTTACTTACTTACTCTCAGCTACCTTAGGACTCTCCTTCAGGCCTTGAGAATGGAGCTGCCCACAGGAAGTTGAATCTTTCCACATCAATCAATAATCAAGACAATCCCCCATAGGCCAACCTAATATAGATAGTTAGTTCCTCATTAAGATTCTCTTCTTGAGCTGGATGGTAGTGGCAAATGCCTTTAATTCTAGCACTTGGGAGGCAGAGGCAGGCAGATCTCTGTGAGTTTGAGGCCACAGTGGTCTACAGAGTGAGTTCCAGGACAGGCTCCAAAGCTACACAGAGAAACTTTGTCTCAAAAAACCAAAACAAAAAGCAAATACACAAACAAACAAAAAACAAACAATCAAAAAGATTCTCTTGTCAGATAATTCTAAGTTGGGTCAAGTTTACATTTAAAATTAGCCATCATAGTAACTATTTTCTTTCTTGATGTAGGAATGAGAGGCCATCTTGAATCTCAGAGGCAGATGTATAGGAAATCAATTACAGTGACTCATTCTTCACTTTCCTGAAAGTGCATTCACCATTTATCCTCAGTCACAGAGGCAGAAGCAGTCTCTAAGGCTTCCTCTCACACCTGTACTTGGAGCTCTGCCTTCCCAGTCATGTCGATATCTATCTTCACATTATGTTGTTGTTGTTGTTGTTCGCTTGTTTGTTTGCTCTTTCATTGACAGGCATGTAACCTCCCCAAGTCTAGGACCTTCTGCAGAACAGATGAGTGACATCACTGTCATTTTATCTTCATAAAGTAGCATTACATTGACCTCAAGAAGAAATTTCATAAGTATTAACAGCATGGATCTGAAGATAGATGGATGTAACCACACGCTTTCTCTGTATGATACTTCCAGTCTTATATCTTCCAAGGTGTCTTTAAAAAGTATAATTTGCCAGATGTGGTGGCACAAACCTTTAATCCCAACACTTGGGAGGCAGAGGCATATGGAGCTCAAGGCCATCTAGTCTCCATAGTGAGTTCCAGGACAGCAGGGCTACATAGTGAGACCCTGTCTCAAAAACAATGGGAAAAAAAACATATATTTGAATAATAATCCTTCAATTAGTCGTTGGTATATCAACTGACTGAGGATTCTCAGTCTCATGTCTTCATCTCAATCTTCAGTCTAATGATAATAAAGGCTTCCTTTCTCAGGATTTTAACAGTAGTTAGGATATGATATTTAGTCTGTCACCAAGTGATGGCCCAATCTCTGTTACCATTTGGCATAAACTGACTATTAAAGATACCTAATGTGTGCTTTATAGCCCTCAAAGTATTATATATATATATATATATATATATATTCCCAGTGTTTCTTTCCTATAAGTTCTCCTATATGCTCTTTTAGATCAGTAGAGTGACCAAATGAAGACTTGACAATGAAAAGTGGCATCATCTCATCATCTGTAACCTACTGACCCAAAATATCTGATAGTCTTGGTCCTGATGCCTCCTGTATCCTCTCCTCATAACTCTCCTTACCTTCTGTCTCAATGAACGATGACGGTCATTTACTACTGTATGATTCTGTCCCACTAGCCATGGATGACTGGACAGGATTGGACACTGAACACAAGCTGAACCAATCACAGACTTCCTAGGAATTTGAAATAAGGAAGGGGAAAGGATGTATGTTTCCCACATGACAAGACTTCTATGTGTGAATTTGAGAGCCATGAGATGCTTTGTTCTGCCATGAGGCCTGGAGAACTACAAAGATTAGACCTAAAGAGTAAGAATGATACAGAGATATGGAGGGAAGTAGAAACGAGAGATGGAGGGAATGCTGAATTGACCGTGCTTCCCCTTCTGGGTCTGGATGTGCTCTCAATGAGTCCTTTATGTGATGCTGGGACATTAGTGTCTTCTAAATCTTCCATAAGGCTAATATAGTTTTAACTAACTTTGATTTGAATATGTATAAATTAACTTATGATCATGGTATAAGTAAATGAAGTAAAAAGTAAAAGCTTCCTCTATTCTGAGTCCATAGTAATTATCCTTGTTAGTAAATAAACATTATACATATCTATATTTATATCTCTCTTTCCATCAGCATACAAACAATGTAGGGGATATTCTTCATCTATAAGGAAATCTTACAAATATACATGCACATATATTTGTTTATTATTATGCCTAAATATAATCATAATGTTCTACTGTGTTTTTTTATGTAGTACCATACTTATAAGGTGTTCTTATGTCAGAACATATGTATCTCACTCTTTACAAGGGCTACATAATGCCCCATTGTATAGAAATATTGTAATAATTTCATAAATCCTTAAGACATAGGCTATCTCAGGTTCTTCAGTATTATACTGTACATGTTTTATCACACACCACAGTGTTTTTGTGGCTCTGTATAGTTAAAATTCTTAAATAACAGTTTGGGACCCCCTGATTTGTACATTTTAAAATTTAAATTCAGCATATATTATTCAATTGATCCTTTTATTCACATAAGTTTAAAGAAAGGAGCATTAAAGCCTCCTGTAAGTGAGGCTGAAGGATTGTGGGACAGTAAGTGAAATAAAGCACAGAACACAGAAATATGAAAGGGAATGTGGTTTTGTGTCACACAGGCCAAAAGACGTTCGAGTCTTCCTCAATCTGATGTAACCGAGGCCAGCAAGTTCTTAATGAGACATCTTGAGTCAGGGTGATAAGATGTATATCCACCCACATTCTGCTGTAAAGCAAGATGTGATGAGTGTAACCTAGTCCTACTATGGTTGAGAACACATGAACTCAGGAGATCTTCAGACATGGCAGGACTTTTGCTAGCACTCCCTTCTCTTCCAAAAGTCCTCATGAACAAAGTGAGAAGACAGTAAGGATTTCCCCACCATCTAAACCTTTATTTGGCACTTGGCAGTTTAGAGAAAGAACAATATTTCACTCCTAGTAGGACTCTGGGGTAGCTATGACAATAATATTGTGCTAGTAGATGTCACATTACTATAGCAAAACACCCAAGATAATTCACTTATAAAGATAGAAGGTTATGTTGCCTATTAGTTCTAGAGGTTAGAGTTCAAGATTGAGGACCCTGTTGCTCTGAGTCTCCAGTAAGAGAGCACACCATGGCGAAGACACATGATAAAGCAAATGGTTACCCTAGGAACCAGAAAACAAAGAACAAGAGAGGGAAGAGATCAGGTCCTACAAAGACCTCCGAGGGCAAGGCACCAACAGGCTAAGAAGTTCCCACAAGGCACAACCTCCTAAAGGGTCCACCACCTCTGAAGAGCACCACGTCAAGGAACCAGTCCTTTAACTTGTGGACTTTGTGGGGAGGGGCACTTAGAAAAACCATAGCAAGTGCTCATTTTGTGGATGAAAAAAAATTAAAGACTACAAGTGCCTCCTGGCTTCTTCCCATCACCAGAGCCTGGAGCATTAGCCAGTGGCCTCTGCCTTTGGAACAGCCCTTCTTGAAGCAGTGCCCCTACAGATCCTGACCCATTTCATAGACCAGTTATTTGTAGCTAATACAAAGCATTAATTAAGGTAATAATTAGCTCTCCAACTTAATGTCTATGAGTGAGGCTTAGGGGTGTTGGCAAGGGGCTATCCCGAGTTTCTGTTTTGATGGAACCATCACTACCACCACCACTGCCACCACATGTTAAAAAAGAACATGCCACCCAGCCGTTTAATGGGCTCTTAGGAAAGAGATGAGCAAATAGTTCTGATAATAAGTCAAGAAGTCCTAAGTTAGCAAAGCTTTCTTGGAAATTCTGGCATGTTAGGAAATCCTTAGAACTAGACAGCTGTTTTCTGTAGCCACACACTGCCTCCACCCACCCACCCACCTAAGCCCCGCCTCCATGCTACCACTACCCAAGGTAATTCTTAAGTCTCCATGAGGTTCATTGCCCCATCAGCACCGTGAATGTTGGCACACAGGCCAGGATGTACTCTCTCTGTCCACTGCCCCTGGGTCTCTGTTGGGAAACAGTTTCCCCAAGTGGCAAGAGCCTCGCCTTGCAATCCTGTTAAAAATAGAAGCGTGCATGCGAGAGGAGCAGCCACGGGAAGTGGTTTTGGCATTTCCTGTGGTCAAATGTACATCTGTTATCCACCAACTGATTTCTAGAATGTGATTACAGAGCACTTACAGTAACAATTTGTATACCAAATAGCTAATAAGAATGCCTGGTTCTTCAGAAGTATAAATGCAAAGTGTGCAGGGAAATTAAAACAATCAGCATGATTTACACTCTAAAATAAATCAGCAGTGTTTATACTTGAATATTCCCTTCACCTTCTTGACCTATACACTTTCTGTCACTGACCTCATGGAGAACCATGGAGTTCAGACCTCAAGACCCACACCCCTGCATAGAGCTTGAAACATGTGTAGACTTCCCTTAAAGATTCCTTACTGCATGTCCCAAGACAACTCAAACAAAACAGAATTTTGTGGAGGTGAAACCATTTCTTTCCTGGTCTGCCCCAGAGAAGCTAGAGATGCCATCATTCTCCTAGTTGCCCAAGCACACCTCCAGGGGCCATTGCTGACTCTTCCACTTTACCCAGTCCCCTGTGGGTCACCCACACCTTTCTATCCAGACCTGACTTTCTAGCCAAAGCTTCCCACATCTCTCACCTGATTGACTGAAATAGGCCTTCTTTGACACTTGACTCCTGACAACACATTGTCTCCTACTGAAACCCCCCTACATCTTCCCTTGATGCTTAAATTAAATGCCTTGTCTCACTGACTCCATGAAATCTACCTCCTTCTGTGAATGCTCAATATGTTCCAGTCACCTTGTTTCTGGTCCTGACATTCCCAGAATACCCCAGAGGGCATCTGCTTCCTTTTCTCCCCAGGTCCCCATAAGGCCAGATCCCTCTGTGACTCAAGTCTCTTCATTCAACTGCCATCCCTCTGGATCTTTCGACATGACTCCATAACCATATAAAGCTGCCTTCTCAGGCTGGCTGAGATGCAGAACCTTGCTTGCCCAGCTCTTCGCTGAGTTCCTACAGACTGTCCTGTGGTTTGTTGAATGAAGCTCTGCCTTGGTGAATATGAGTGAAACCCGTTTCTCACAGTTGGCTCAGGCAGCTGGAGACTGAATTCATCCAGATGAGAAGTGTCACTGTGAATTTAGTCTCTAACTTGTCTGAGAACTTCTCTTGAAGAACATATATGAAGAACCTTGCTGGGGCTGCCAGGACAATGACAGGCCTCCCAAGTAGGGCCATTTTTTTAATAACAAACATCATCCAACTGATTCCCTTGTGTTCCCAGGTGTATAAAGGAAGAGAAAGCCTATGACAGATGCATGTCTTCATTCTGCTGACATTTACTGATGCCCTACTGCGTATAGGGGCTGTGGCAGTTGGGAAGGATTCAGAGGTGACAGAGGCCCAGCTTGAGTGGAATTAATTCATAGTTTGAGGGAGCAGATATAGGTAACAAGTAGTTATAAAAATAAGTATTTGCTTATTTGGTGATGGGAGCCAGGACGGCATAGGATGCTGTGAAAAGAGCCTTTTCATGGAGACCCAGAGGACTTTGCAAAGGATGCAGGCTGGGGTCTGCCCTGAAGCAGACTCACAGCAGGTCAGTCACCCCAAGGCCAGACCTTCTCTGTACTCCCCATCCTTCTTTCCCCTCCCTTTACGAACAGGGAGTGATTTGTCCTGCACACAGCTGGTGGCCACACTGCATCCTGCAGGCCTTGTATGAGGAACCAGGGCTGACACATCTGAACCTGTGTCCTGGGACACCCTCACCATTTTCTGTTCTTCTGTCTCCACACTGACACTCTCCATGTCACCAAGAGCCTCTGCAGCCAGGAACAAAGCCTCCATGACCAGATCCTGCCAATTCATCATGTTCAGTGCTCAGCTTGAGCCTGGCGCTTCATGAAGACCAGCCAGCATCCTAAGCATGCCCTGGCACAATCAGAGCCACCACGGCTCCTGCCCCTTTGCAGAGGAGAAAACAGGTATGCAGAGAATCTCAGCCAGTTGCCCCAGGTCACAAGAGAAAGTGACAAAACCCTCATCTGTCAACCCTCTCTCAACCCTTGTCTTATGCCACAGGGCAGGGGTAGAAAGCCGTGGCTGGAATGTCTGGAGTAATGGTGTTCCCACAGGAGGCTGTGTTAGGTGTGTCTGTGGGTCTGGGATGGCTGACATTCTCCTGACTGAAGGGAGCGTGCATTCGAGGCAGCACCGAATGGCTTGATTTTGCAGGATGTGAACCCCGCAAAGCAGGCTGTGTGCTCAGTCACACGGTGTACTTTCGAGGCACAGTGTACTTTGAAGATAAGACCTCACTCATTCTCAGAACATCTCTTTAAGTGAGAAAGCATTGTGACCACTTTGCAGATAAGCCAACTGAGGCACAGGCCGACAAATCAGCGACGGCCCAAATGTCATTCGTCATATCAGACGACAAACGGCAACTCAGGTCTCTCGCCACAGAGGCTGGTTCCCTGCAACTCTGAGCTCCAGCTTCCTCATCTACAGCCTGCAGGACCTAAGCCAGGTCTCCTCTGAGTACCTTCCTCTTCCCCCAAAGCACATCACCAGTGCTGGGCGAAGAGGGCACCAGTTAGCTCTGTGCCAACAAACATGGCTTTTATTTCTGGTGCTGCTCATTGATTTACCTGTGGAGAGCCGTTCTCCCTTCACAACCTCAAAATAGGAAACTTGGGGCACGTGGAAGGGTACCTGCCTCTCCTTTACGCAAAAGGGGGCAGTAGTTTCCCAGAGGGAAAAAAAAATCAAGGGGCCATCATTCACTAAAACAAGGCACAGCTTTGCTCAATGTGTGAAACCCACCACACTCACCCCAGAGAGCTACTCTGCAGGGTGCTAGGAAGTTTAAGTTTTCTCCAGTCCTGGGTGCAAAAGGTCCTAGGTCTGAGTGCAGTGAGGTGAGGGCCCTGGAAGTAGGAAGATGGGAAGGAAGCACGTGGCAGGGGAACAAGGGGAAGTGTAGGGTTTAGGGACTCCTTCGAGAGCCTTGGGAGCTGCAAAGAAGGAAGTCAGGCCAGACTTCCTTCTACCTTCAACTGCTGTGTCTTTGTTCCAGAATCTTCCCTGACACTGTGAGCTTCCATTATAAAAGGTTGGTTTGCCATGATCTTCCCGCCTCCCTCCCTCCCTTCTTTCCTTTCTTTTCTTCCTTCCTTTTTACGATACAGATCCTTCCTTCCTTTCCCTTTTTTCTTCTCCCGCCCCCACCCCTGTCTTAATTTTCCAAGCAAGTTATTAACAAGGAGTCTCTTTAATGTGTTCTCTTCCATTAAGGAATGAGGAAGAAACAAGTACTAATTTAAAGCCATTTAGATGTGGGAGAGGAAAGATAAAAAATGAATATGACAAAGCAAACAGGAGTAGTGGAGCCGTGGCAGAAAACCGCGGGTGCTCACTGCCGGGCAGCGGTCCCAAAGGCTGCCCAAGGACCGTGGCAAAGGGGCATTTCAGCCGAGTTGATACCCAGCTTTAAAATGATTTCCCATGAAAATACCCCTGCCTGTGTTCTCTGGGTGCTAAAACCTTCTGCCCTCCGCTTTTCTTGTGGCCTGCTCTTCATTAGCAACTAGGCCGCGTAGTCGTCCACCGGTTATGGCTTGAATAGTCTGCTCCCCAAAGGCTCGCGTGCCAGCATATTAGAAAATGAAAAGCGCCTGCCCGAAAGTGACCAGGTCACAGGGTCCCACCCTCTTGAAGGGTCAGTGCTGTCTTGTGAGACTGGACAGGCTAGTGGGGGGTGGAAGTTCCCAAGAATGTGGGTGCTATAAAGAGTCAACTCCCTAATCTCTTGTTTCTTGTCTTTCCACATAACCCAGCCCTCCCCAGACAGGAGGGTGGCTCCCTTTCTGCCTCTTTCACCACGCTGTGGAGCACCTGAAGGCCCTTTCCAGATGACTGGCACCCATGCTCTTTAGAACTTCCAACCACAAGCGCCATGAGCTAAATATGCCTCTTTATTTCATAAGTTATCTGGCCTCGGTTATCTTACAATAACAATACAAAACAGACCAAAAAAAGATCTAAATTTTATAACCTTTAATCTGGATTCTCTCTAACCCTAGAAACTGGACCGCATCTAAGAATGTTCTAGAAACCTGTGCTATTTATTTTATCGTTCTATGTTATTCCTGGCATTGGGGGGTGGGGGAATCCTAGTTCAGTCTAGTTGGAGAAAGTAGATGCATGGCAGGTTTGATTTATACCTCACCTAGGATTCTGCTGTCCCCACTGGGAGAGTTAAGTGAACAGACTGAAAGATCTGGAGGGGGATCATGGTGAGGGTGCGGCAGGGACAGAATGTCAAGGTCAGAGAAGGTGGGGGAATCCTAGTTCAGTCTAGTTGGAGAAAGTAGATGCATGGCAGGTTTGATTTATACCTCACCTAGGATTCTGCTGTCCCCACTGGGAGAGTTAAGTGAACAGACTGAAAGATCTGGAGGGGGGACTCCATGGCTGAGGGCCAGCCAGGCAGCTGACCAGAGATGTCAAAGGTCAGAGAAGGTCAAGCAGACAGCGGTGCAAGGTGAAAACAGAGGCTCTCAGCAGAAACCAGAGAAGAAGATAGACAAACAAGAACGGTGCCTGAAGTCTCTATGCTCAGTCAAGTGACATTCTGGCCACTTGAACTGTTCACACTTTCCAATGGTTAGTAGTTGAGTTAGCGATCAGAGTCTTTATTTATTCCCTTAAAGAATACATTGAAAACTCCCTCTGTCGCACAGTGCTATCCTTGGCTTAGAAAAGGCTAGACACAGAGACAAGCAGACTTTTAATTCTGACATACCTATTTGTTTGTTTTGATCTATCGGTATAAATTTTGGCCTCAGTGGTCCCTAAATGCCTCCCATGTATGACAATGACATACTGGCATTGTCATTTCAAGGACCCACTTAGGAGATGCACAGAATGGAAGAAAAAGATACTCACTTGAGAAAAAAAGGGTTTTAGAGCCACACAATAGGCACATATTTATTTGTTTATAAATTATACACATACAGTAGTAGGTTTTGTATATTCTAAAATATAAAAACAGGCAAATTGGCAATGAAACTTTTTTCCCAATATGTTTATACTTTGAGAATTCCATATACTCTATTCTGAGCATATCCACCCTCTTCCCCCACACCCAATGCTCCTCTGACCACCCTCTCCACCCTCCTAACCCTTCATACCTAGCTTTGAAATCAGTCCTTTGATTTCTTTTTTCCTCTCCTTCTTTCTTCCCCCATTGAGTCTAATTCCTGTGGCCTGGCTACTGGTGTGGGTAAGATTGCCTGGGTATAGGGTGGGCCTATCAGGGGTCGCATCATTCAAGATTACTAACTCTCCCCCTCCTCACAGTCAGCAGACACCAATAGCTCCCCAGCCAGTGGTGGAATTTCTCCACCTCCCACCTTTATGCTTGACTTTGATCTGGCTAGTGCTGGCACAGACAGGCAGTGTGCATGCTGTCATAGCTACTGTGAGTTCATGTGTGCATTTTCCCTGCGGTATGGGGAACATACTCTTTCCTTATGTTACCTATCAATCACCTCCCGCTCTTACCCTTTCCACTTCTTCTGCAAATGTCTCTGAGCCTTGACAGAAGGGGTGCGATTTGAACAGATCATTTAAGGCTGAGCACTCCTGTCCTGGTTGGGTTTTTTGTCCACTCTATAGAAACTGGAATAATCTGGGAAGCAGAACCTCAGTTGAGAACACACCTCAATCGGATTACCTGTGGTCAGGTCTGTGGGGCATTATCTTGACTGGTGTGAGAGGACTCAGCCCACTGTGGATAGGAGTGGTGCCACCCTTGGGCAGTTGGCTCTGAGTTGTCTAAAAAAGTAGGCCAAGAAAGCCATGGGGAACAAGTCAGTAAACAGCATTCTGCTATGGGTTCTGCTTCAGTTCCTGCCCTGACTTCCTTTCATGGTGGACTGTGGTGTGGATGTGTAAGTCAAATAAACTCCTTCTGTCCCAAGTTGCTTTTGGTTATGGTGCTTTATCTCAGAAAAAAAAAAAAAAGCCTAAATAAGATAACATCACACTTTTTTTTAAGTTTTGTTTATTTTAAGTGCATAATTGTTTGCACTTCTATATGTTTTGCACCACCTGCATGTCTGTTGTCCTCTGAGGTCAGAGTGGGGCATCAAATGCTCTAGAACTGGAGTTAGAGATGCTGAAAGCCACCAGATTGGTGTTTAGAATAGAACCCTGGTCTTTGACAAGAGCAACAAGTGCTCTTACCTGCTGAGCCTCTCTCTAGCCCCTACTCCAGTTTTTTTTTTTGTTTTTGTTTTTTTTTGTTTTGTTTTGTTTTTTGGCACATTGTGAATGAGCCTTTTAATGTTGTGTTCATTTATCAGGTTGTAAAGTGAAAGTGCTGGTATGTCTCTGCTTCCCTGACATGAATCCCTTCGTGTGCTTCCTTCAGTGTAACTTCAGGGTGACCACTGGGTTGGGCTACCAGCTCTTGAAGTCATTGTGGTGCTCTGTGGTGACAAGACCTGATGTTAGCAGGCATAGTCTCCATTGATACATTTAAGCAGATAAAGGGGTTCCTGGCCCAGGACTTGCACAAGGCTGAAAAGTTCTCAAGAGATATCCCAGTCTGCATTACCTAAGAGGGTTGGGTTATCTTTCCAACATGATAACCAGCTTATATAACTTAGAAGCCTTTAGAGGTTTCTTTTCTTTTACCATCCTTCCTCCTCCTCCTCCTCCTCTTCATCTCCTCCTCCTCCTCCTTCTTCTTCATTTTTTTCCACACAACCATAAGGCATTGAGCCATGAAAATACCCTCCCAGATCTAGACCCTGTTCTCTTTCCAGCCACACCCCCTTTCACTCCCTATTCCTGACTTCCTTCAGGGGCTCCAGATGAGTAAGTTCCTTTTTCAGGCACTCCCTTATGGTTTTACTTCCTTGGGCTCCCATCCTACCCCCTCATTTGAAATTAAATAACCTAGGAAGAATCTCTCCCATCACTTTCCCCCATTCTCTGTTAGAGCTGTTACTTGAATTTAGAAGTGCAACTCTGTGCTCTCAGCAGTAAAATTTGTCTCCCGGGTGGACCTAAGCTCTGTGAAGAGAAGGTTCTTGGGGAACTGGCTACTATGGCTTCCCTTGGCCTCTACTGGACAACAGTTAGTAAATGCTAAATAACCATGTATTGGAATACTAGACCTGGTGGTCTGCACCTGTAATCCCAACATTTGGGAATCTGAGGCAGGAGGACAGTTGCAAATTTGAGGCCAGCCTGGCTACATGGTGAGTTAAAAGCTAGCCTGGGACACATAGCAAAAACCTTGCCTCACAAACAAAACCATAACAATGAAGGTTCATTGGAACGACTAGATATGAAGAAAGGTTCCTATATAAGGATATAGGAAAATTTGTTCCTGTATAGAGATCATCGGTTCCTATATAGAGATACATATTTATATATTTTCAGAGTACTAAGGGAGAAGGAAGGATGACCTACCTAGGAAATAGATTATGGCAAAATGTTGGTAAGGTCCCCCAAAATACATGCAAATAAGACAGACCACTTAATGCATCTATAATTAAATGTGCACATTCATAAATTGACATTGCTACTATTTTTTTAATATTCAGAGGAAGCAATCAAAGCCTTACATTCTTCCCTCGTTATAAATAATCAAAATACCTATCAGAAGACTGCATAAATGAAACCATTTTTAAGTAAAGTGAGAGGTCAGAAAAATGTGAGTGATCCTGTCACAAAGGGATGAGGGGAACAAAGATGTCACCAAGCAAAGAAGCAATCCTGGAAAGGCTGCATACAGCAGGATTCCAGCCACATGACACTCTAGAAAAGTCAAAACTCTGGAGACAGGAAAGATCAGTGCTGTCCTTGGGTGGGGTAGGAAGGATGAATGGGCAGAGCACAGAAGATTTGGATGGTGAAACTGTCTGAATTTCTGGGAGCCCCATGACCCTCTCTCTACCTTTGCCCAGACTGCACAGTTAATACCAAGAGTGGGTATTAACTGCTGTGCACTCTCATCTCATCGAGGTTCTGATGGCTCAGTGTAGAGTCTCCAGTTGTAACCAATGAACAAGGCTGATCAGGGCCAAAGGTGTTGATAATGGGGAAGGTAAGGCATGAATGGGAGAAGGGGCCATACTTCCTTACCTTCCTCTCAGTTTTATTGTAAACCTGAAACTTCTTGAGAACTAAATCTGCAAAATAAAATGGTGAGTAGAAGCAATGTTCAGTGACCATGAGGTAGCTGAACAAGAATAGGAAGAATATAGAGGTGGCACACACCAGAAACAGGGTGCTGCTGCTGTTTCTACAGAAGCTACTTTCTGCGATGCACAATTCCAGAAGCTTCAGGTATGTTGACTCGTTTAATTCTCACATCCCTTATAAGATAGGTTTTATTTTTAGCCCCATTTTACAGATAAGAAAACAGAGCCACACTGAATTCTCCACATATCCCAGGTTGTAAATGAGTCTTAGAACTCCAGCCCAAGGTACCTGGATCGAGCCTTTAAGGTCTTCTGCACTACATTGTCCTACCTCACTGAATAAAATAAAATGAAGTTATGTGCACAATTGTGTGCACTGCTCAAAAGAGCAAATTCTTTCCTCTTTATAATCCATAGTGAACACTGTTCTAAATATGGCTTTTATGATATTAGTAAATAACTGTAATCTGTGGGTTTTAGGAGGTGTTTAGAAAGGAAATGGTTATCCTAATTTTCTAGGGATATGTGTGGTATATAAACCTTCATAGTGAGATTCATTTACTGGTGGGTGGGGATGTAGTTAATAGAGTGCTTGCCGAGCATGCACAAGTCGTGGGTTCAGTCTCCAGTATCACACAAATTTGGTAATAGTGCTCGTGTGAAATCATAGCACTCTGAAGGTAGAGGCCTGAGGACCAGAAAGTGAAGGTCATCCTCAACTACATAGGAGTTAGAGACCAGCCTGGGCTACTTGAGACTCTATGGGATAAAAAAAATAAAAATAAAAATAAAAAGATTCCTTTACTCAGTAATTCTTTATTTTATCTCTACCAACTCTGAGCCACT
Organism: Peromyscus leucopus; assembly: GCF_004664715.2. Taxonomy (NCBI): domain Eukaryota; kingdom Metazoa; phylum Chordata; class Mammalia; order Rodentia; family Cricetidae; genus Peromyscus; species Peromyscus leucopus. The sequence goes on along the minus strand of NC_051079.1, from coordinate 28,426,103 downwards.
GCTAGGGCCTGGGAACTCAGCGATGACACAAATAATCACAGTTCCTGCCCTCAAAGGAATTTACAGTTGGGTGGAGGAGAAAGAAAACAGACAACTCCCTAGTAATGGCTGTGATGCGAGCACTTAGGGAAGCAGGGTACTGAGAGCAAAGCTGGAAGACCCCCTACCCTCTGCTGGGAAACAGCCTTGGTCCTCAGCCTGGGTTTGCCCCATTGACTAGAAACCATACTTCTGCTAGTCAAATCCCTCTGGCTGACACCCACTGTGTACCCTGGGGCATGATGTGGCATCTCTCAGTGCCTCCATGGTTCTTTCTTCAGAATGTGGGTAGTCTTAGCACCATTATCCTGGGTGCATTGCAAAGACAGAGTGATCACAAGGGCAGAGTGCTTAGAACTGAGCTTAGCAGAGAATGGCTCTGTGTGCTAGCTGCTGCTATTATTAGAGTGACTAGTAGTGATCACTGAACACTGGAGATCGAAACCCTAATGAAATCAGAATGATACTAACAGGGTTATCAGCATAGTGGAATGTTCTAAGGATATGGCTATGATTAATTTCTTCACCAAGTTATGAAGATATTTGCTGAATCACATTCAAGATCTGTTCAAATGGCCCTTCTGAAATGGTCCCCTCTCTCTTCATGTTTCTCTTGCATGGGAATTCCCAGAGTCAGAGGCAGAAGGGTCTAACCTGAATCTTTCACCCAAGCCTGACACTTGGGTGTAGCCAATATCTTCAACCGCTGCATCCTGGTATTTTGGGTTTTTGTTTGTTTGTTTGTTTGTTTGTTTGTTTTTAGCTTAATGGAATTAATTGGGGTTTTTAGGAATGGCTAGCATCACTTTAAGTCATAGAAAAACCCTCTCCAAATGTCCATATTATTTCATTTTCATTGTGGCTTGGTAATAGGTTACCTTGAATTTTATCTTTAACTGGTCATGTTTCTTGATAACTGCTATCAGAAAATTAATTAAAGATACATATTTTCTATTAAAAAAAAAACAGAATGCAACATGGTGGGAGACATGCAGCTGGATGGGAGAGACGGGAAATACCTCGTGCAGTATGTGCTGGGAGGAAAGGATGGCAGAGCAAACAGAGTTTGTTACCGGACGGGAACAAAGGGAGAGAACTATTTACACCTCTGGTGAGTCACCCAACCAAGTCTCCGGCATGCTTAGGGGCCCCCTGGACTTTGAGACTTGGATTTCATCCAGTCACGAAATCTGGAAAGGCAACGCTTTCATCACGGCCGCCGCTGATTCGCTTCTCTTTCATCTTGGTGAAGAGATACAAGACAGGTTCTTGTAACCCCTCCCTGGGATTGCCATGCTAACCTAAGTGTTTACATGGAAATTAGGATGATTTCGGAATCATGGGGCATGTGGATGCGGTAATCAAGAAAATGTCTTTATCCACATGTCTGTGCCCATATGGTAATGATTCCATCTAGATGCTAGTTTTAATTCCACTCTTTTCTATTACGTTTGATAGTGCCCAGTGTTACTGTTTAGTGAGCAGCAAGACCAGATCTGTTTGTAGAAGGCCACACCATCATTCCAGTGAGTGACCAGAAAGATCTATCATAGGGATTACAGAGCAAACAGACCCTATACACACAAGCAGGTTTGCACGTACATTCCTAGTAAAGGCTGCTATCTGTGAACCAACAGCCCCATATCCCATGTGGACAGCAGCCTCCTTAGTAGATGGGTTCACATATTCCCCATTCCTGGAAAAGGGCTAGAACCCCACAAAAGGCAGAAGATTTAGCCTGGAAATTATTGCCTGTCCTCTCAAGGTTCTTTCCCCCACACTAAAAAAAAAAAAAAAAAAGTGTTTATTTGTATTTTCAGTTAGGTTGACTATTTATCCACATTTCCTGCCGATGAGTCATTTATGCAGTTTACTGAAAAAAAAAAATAAATTGAGGACTAAAAAACACTACAAAATTAAGGCTCAAAGACGCAAAACTGACGTAAGCCACAAATAGGTATGGAGAAGAATTTAGTAAGCAACAGACACTTTTCCACCCCAGCACTGTATTGCCAGGATTTAGGGAAATTTCCCAACCCCCAGCGATCAACACAGCCATCCTCTCTGGACCACATCTCATGGTTTGGCTCATCATATACTTATAAACAGAGCAAACACCAGGAGTCCTTATGAAGAAGCATCATGGGGCTACTACATGGAATCCTGAGTAGAAAATATATATATATATATATATATATATATATTTTATATATATATATATTATATATATATATGCCTCTGAAGGTAAAAGGCCTGAACAGATAGAAAGACCATCAAACCACATAACAAACTTACCATGTTTACGATATGCAAAGACAGGCATCCAGCCACATCATGAGATTGTTGGCCATACATTTCAGGGAACAAGAGGGTGACCCCAAATTGGCTAGGACTGTATTCCACACACAGACTCCTTGGTTCTTTGTGCTTAAAACCTACCTGCAGAGCTGGAGATTAAATGTTCTTTTCGTTTCTTCTAGACTCTTTTTTATTTTCATATTTAAAAATCAGTCATGGCTGGAGAGAGGGCTAAGGGGGCATTGGTGCTTACTGTGCAAGCATCAGGGCCTGAGTTTGGATCCCTAAAATCTATATAAAAAGCGGGATATGGCCACATACGCCTGTCAAATCAGCACTATAAGGGATGGAGGTAGGAGGATCACTGGGCTCTCTGACCACCAGCCTAGCTCAGCTCCTGGTTCAGTAAGAGGCTCTGTCTCAAGGGAATAAGGCATGGGAGCGACCAACAATATACCAGTGTCCTTCTCAGGTGAACACCGGTATGTGCACGCACACATACGTGTGCATAGGCACTATACATACATGTACTATTCTCCCACAAATACACAAAGACTACAAATAAGTAAATAAACCAATCAGAGTGGTGGCTACCCACACAACATATAGCAGCTCTTTTGAAATATCTGTAATAATTGAAAAATCTCACCAAGGAACTTAGAAGTGGACACTAAAATAAGATGTATTTTGAAAGCATGTTGTATTTGCCCATCATAATGCTCATAACAGCCCCGAATGAAAGGTCACCATCGTTATTCTGACTCCACAGATGAAAAGAATGATAAACGAGTTTGCCAGTGCCCATGGTAAGCACAGAAGGGCCCATCTCTAAGTTCTTAGCCTCTACTTCTTCTGTGGATGAATCGTGTACATATTAATGAAATGCAACTAATTGTATTATGCAAAGAACCAGTCCTCCAAAAATCAGTCTCTTAGTGCTGCCCTGTTGTGTATGTATTTTAACACACTGAACAAGGAGAAAACTAATTTTTATTTTGTTCAGCCCAGGAAAGCACCAAAATCCACTGCTGCCTGACTGAGAAGAGAGCATTTTATATCCCCAGTTCTTTATCTCTTATTTCAGCCTCCAGTCTTTAAATGTATGGCCCAATAGAAAGTCCACAAGGCTTTCTACAGCTCAGCTGGTCGATGCCACCATGCTCTGCCCATGTTTGTAGGGCATACGCTCACCTGTCTAAGGCATGTGGGTATCTTCACTCCTCTGGAGGGAAGAAATATTCCTACATCCTCTTTATCCTTTTTACAAAAAGAAAATACCTTCAATTTTCTTTACCCATCTGTGCTTGCAGCCTCCTTTCTTCTTGGGTTTTCATGACTCAACAAGTAAAATACCACGGGGCTGAAGTGAAAATTCCAGTTTTCCCAGGTCATCTATAGTGTCTATAATTTCATCAAGCCTGGAAAATAAACAATCCTACTTTAAAGGTTCTTCCTCTCCCCTTCTGTGTCTGCTTGGGTATCCCCTGCTTCCCACTGCCTAGTGATGACTAGTCTTGAAAGTAGAGCCACCCACACAGGCCCTTGTTTTGTGAAGCTCAACTTAGAATATCTGGTATAGAATCAGTTAAATGTGAATTGCCGGTTTGCAGTCCTATGGCCTGTGCTTCTTAAATGTCTACTCATCCCAGACCGCCCCCTCCTTCCCAAAGCAGTTTCTGAATCACTCAGAGGATCGCACTCTTCTGCTCCCTGGGACTCAGCCTGTGCTCTCTTCACTCATCATAATGTTGTACAGCGTTTCCTAAGACACGTTCGGCCCCAAAGTTTTTGTTTTTTTATTCTAATCTAGGTTTCCATTTTCATCTATCCATCCATCTATCCCTTCATTAACGGAGAAAGGTTGTGTATGGAGTGCTTACTGTGTGTCAAATGTTGTTCTAGTTCAGTTATTCTCTACCTTTGGGTTGGGATCCCTTTGAGGCCAAATGACCCTTTCAAGGACAACAACCAAACATGGCATATCAAGTTGCAATAAGTCTAGACACCTGCCCTCATGTTAAGGCTGGACAAGGCACACCAGAAGGAGAAAAGGGGTCCCAAAAGCAGGCAAAAATGTCAGAGAGAGCCTCCATTCCCAATGTTAGAAGTCCCACACCAAGTTACACAACCATAACCTACATGCAGATGGCCTAGGTTGGTCCCATGAAAACTCTCTCATTGTTGGCTCAGTATCTGTGAGCCCCTATGAACTCAGGTTAATTCTGTGGGTTTTCTTGTGGTATCCTTGACCCCTCCAGCTCCTACAATTACTCCTTCCCCTATTCTGCAGGATACCCTGAGCTCCACCTAACGTTTGGCTGTGGTTCTCTGCATCTGTCTCCATCAGTTGCTGAATGAAGCCTCTCTGATGACGATGATGCTAGGCTCCTGTCTACAAGTATAGCAGAGTATCATTAGGATTCATTTCATTGACTTTTTTCCCCAGTCATGTTTGGTTCTACCCTAGATCTCTGGGCTATCCACCTTTGGTTCCTGGCTCTCCAGGTAGTATCAAGGTTGAGGTCCCTTTCATAGGTCTCAAGCTGGATCAGTCATTGGTTGACCACTCCCAGAATTTCTGTACCACCTTTACCCCAGCACATCTTGCAGGCAGGACAAATTGTAAGTCAAAGTTTTCGTGACTAGGTTGGAGTCCCAATCCTTCTACTGGAAGTCTTGCCTGATTATAAGAGATGGATCAGTATTCCGATTACTAGGAATCTTAGACAGGGTTACCCTACTAGATTCCTGGGAGTTTCTGTTGCACTAGGTTTCAAATTCGTCCCTGAGATGCCCCCAAATTTCAGTTGTCTCTTCCAGCACTCTCTTCCTCCATCCTCACCCATCTAATCCCTCCTATTCCCATCCCCATCCACCCCCAGTCCATGTGTGACATCTGTTCTATTTCCCCTTCCCGAGAGATCCATGCATCCCCCCTTTGAGCCCTCCTTATTAGTTAGCCTCTCTGAGTCTGTGGATTGTAGCATGGTTATCCTTTACTTTATAGCTAATATTCACTTATAAGTGAATTCATACCATGTTTGTCTTTCTGGGTCTGGGTTATCTTACTAGGGATGATTTTTTGCTAGTTCTGTCCATTTGCCTGCAAATCTCATGATGTTATTTTTTGAACAGCTGAGTAAAAATCCATTGTGTAAATGTACCACATTTTTCTTTATCCATTCTTCAGTTGAGGGACATCTAGGTTGTTTCCATTTTCTGGCTATTGTGAATAAAGCCACAATGAACATAATTGAGCAAGTGTCCTTGTGGTAGGATGAAGCATCCTTTGGATATATGCCCCAAAATGTTATAACTGTAAGCTCTTAGAACCTTCCTTTATCTATAAAAATGGGATCAAAATCTTCCTCATATGGGTGTCATGAGATTTGTAGAGTCTGGCTCATAGGAAATGCTCAGCCATAGTAACAGTGACAGATGACATCATTAGCATGAGCAGTAATGATTATTAATATACCTAATATGTTACCTTCAGACCACTGTCTTTAATTATGATATTTTGTCACAAAAAAATATCAATTCTAATTTGATCCAGACTTTCCTGATTTAGCACCCCTGTATAGGTTGGATTGCTATATTACATGATACCCAGCAAGCTGTTCTCCTGTCATAGTTTTCTATGGCTGCTATAACAAATTACCACAAATATAGTGATTAAACAGAGGCAGTTTGTCTTGGGATTCTGAAGGTCCATAACCTGAGATGTAAGTCACTGAGTGAAAATCAAGGTGTTGGTCAGCTCATGTTTCTAATGGAAGCTCCAGAGGATGATCCCATACATGGCCCTTTTCAGCTTCCAGAGGCCTCCTACATTCCTTGGCTCAAGGACCCTTACTACATCTTCAAAGTCAGCTATTCCATACCCTCATATCTCTTCTCAACTCCTTTTTTTTCTTTCTCCACTTTGATGGGCCTTTGTGCTTTCATTGGACCTATTAGATAGTCTAGTGCTATCATTGGACCTATTGGATAATATAGGTTTTATCTCCTCCTTTCAAAGTCATCTTATTCATAATCTTAACTCTAACCATGGCTTTGAGTTTCCTCTGCTGTATAAGCTAGCACATTCAGGGATTCTGGAAATCTGGCTCCAACAATTCCCTTTGGGTTCCTCTCATTTGCCTTCATCTTTGAGTTCCTGTTGTCCACCCCTAACTTTGTCTCTAATCCTCACTTTGAAGTAGCACCCATATAAGGGGCTGGAGAGAATTTTTTCCAAGGGATACGCCTTGGTTCCAAGCCAACAGGCATGAACCCCAAGCAGTCTGCCCTGGTCCGGCCCCTACTGTTGTCCTTTCCCATAGTCTTTTCCTGTTTTTCACCAGAACATGAACACCTCATCCTGGCCTGAAAGAACCTGCCTCTCTCCAGTTGACCACTTGGGCACCTTGCCTGCAACACTTGTCATTATTGTAGTAACAGGCTCAAATGGCTACTATCCTAAAAAAAAAAAAAAATCTACCACAGAAGTCCTTAAAGGCAGGTCTTTAATGTCAAGAACATGAATCAAGTCTCATCTCTACAACCTATTAACAATTTGATCTCAGAAATGTTTCTGAATCACGAATCTCCATGTTCCATCTATAAAACTAGGTTAATATTTTGTCAACTGACTGTCACAAGTATTTAATGGTTTAGTGTACAGCTCTAGTCTAATAATTAACACAAGTGTTTAATTAGTAGAATCTATATAGCAGGTGTCAGCAAACATTTTCTATGAAAAGCTAGATAGTGAATGATTTACTCTTTGTATTCTAGACAGTCTCTGTTGTAAAGATTCAACTTTGCCACGTGTTTTGAGTCTGTATTGGCCCAAGAAATGGTAACACAAGTAACATTTAAGGACTTCTGAGGCTAGGTCACAAAACCCTCCAAGCTTCCTAACAGCTTCCTGGAATAGCCATTCTGTATATGAGCAAACCAGCCTCTAGCCAGCATCAACTGATCCTGCCCCAGCCAGTGAGAGAAGAAGCCAGCTGGAAAGGACTCCTCCAGACCAGCTGCCACGCACAGTGCTATCTAGAGTGAAGATAAACTAGCCACTAAGGCTCTTCCTGATGCTAACCAAAATGAAATGTTTTTAATTCCACAAGTGTTGAGACCAGCTGGCCATATAACCATCCATAAACAAATGCTAAGAACTGTGAATTTAACAGGGAAAGTAGAGACATTGTCTTATATATTCACGAGTGCTTCTGAAGCATTGTCCAACAATAAGAGATAACCCATAAATACTTGTTGAGTATATGAATGGATGGTACACAGGTAAATGAATACAAGTGCCTATGCTTCCAGGCCCTCTCTCTGTGCCTGGCCAATCTTCCTTGTAGATTTTGGTCCTCAGCTTAAATTTTGCTTTCTCTAGAAAGATTTGGTCAGCCCACCAAATAAGAACAGATTCTTCCATTTTGATCTTTCTTTGCATTATACTAACTCATTGCATAAATCATACAATTATTATTCTAAATAATTGTTTCACACCTCACTCCCCTTGAGAATATGAGCTTCCTAAGGGAAAAGGTGTGGGGGAGGGGGCATGTTCCCTGCCCTCCAGAACCCTGAAAGTATGTCACCTTGGCACTTGTTAAATGACATTGGCTGTCTTACAACAAAGAGCCTATCTAGAAATTTTAACCAACTTATGCAAACCCAGACCAGAGACCACGTGTCATCATTATTTAAAAAAATTCCAAAATGTCCTAAAATGTCGTGCAGGGCCTTTTTTTTCCCTGTCTTTTTCCCCCGTTGTTGGACTGCCTGACATAGCTTCCTGTTGGCTCTTGCCCCAAATGTCCACACAGCTGCAGGCTGAGCGCTGACTTCTTCAGAGAGGCAGCTTCCTGTCATGTGGGAGACTGGGGAATTAATTTTTTTTTTTTTTTTTTTTTTTTTTTTTTTTTTTTTGGTGTCACAGCGGAATAGACTCAAAGGGCCCGCGCCTGTTCTGCTGATGTGCAGCTGGGTCTTGAGCTCTCCACTCTCGACCTTCTCCAGGTACAGTTCTAGAGCCCAGCTGGCCTCTCCTACTGTGGAGAAGACTCTGGAAAGAATGCGTGCCTGCTCCTGGGGGTGTGGCAAAGAGAGAAACCTTGGTGGGGCAGTAAGACTTTCGATTTGGGAGCCTTGGGAAAGGAGCCCTGAGACCTGATTGGGATCCCAAGAAACCACTCACATAGTGCACCCTTGGGTTAAAATAAAGGAACACTTGTATTTCCATTTATATTTCTCTTACTAGCTGCTAATTGCCTAGCTTCTGCCCTCCAGTCAGGAATGGATCCTCTGTATCGTCAGTATTTAGGACCTAATCTAATCACCTCAGGATGGAGGGCCCTAGATCTGCCACTCACTTCCACTCATCTAGTCCCTCAACATACCTGAGCCTGTGTTTCCTCACTGCGGGATGGCAATAGCACATACCTGTTGGTGCAGTTGTAGAGATCCAGAAGACACCAGGGGCGGTACACATTACACCATGAACATTTACCATGGATAGTGATAACCAATACACAAGGATAGATTTTAAGACCCCCAATCGGTTCTCAAAACAGAAAGTACTCAACTCTATATAAGGTGTGATTTTTTTCCTTCCCACATGTATAACACTGTTCTAGTGAGTTCCAGAGTTGACCTATTCTTCTTCATTCCATGCCCTGGAGTCTCTCCACAACTTCTTGAGCTATTATGAAGGGGGAAAGGGGTTTACCTCAACACAAGCACCGCCATACCACACAGCGTAGATGATCCAGGAGTCCAGGTGCCCATTGACTGAAAGGCAGGTAGCATAGTTTGGATACACTAGACAAAGAAACAATCAATTTCCTACATGGGGCAGGACTTGATACCTCACCCAGGACACTGTGAGTCCTTGAGAGATGTTTTGTCACATTTCTCAAAGTGGTTCACAATTTAAAGCTTGTGAATGTTTATTTCTTGGAATTTCATCTTTAACATTTTCAGACCTCAGTTGACCAGAAAGGCTAAAACATCAAAAATTAAAGTAAAGGGTATAAGGAAACCGATGCATTTAATTCTCACAACTTGTGTCTGAGACTTATCTCTCCCATTTTTTTATCAGTGAGGAAACCAAGACAGTAGATAGGCTGAGCCACCAAGGGCCCCTCACTGGTGCACTGGGGCAGAGTTCATAGGATCGTCTAGAACCTTAGAGCAGTGCTTCTTAACCTTCTTAATGCCGTGACCCTTTCATACACTTCCTCATGTTGTGGTGACCCCCAACATAAAGTTGTTTTTGTTACTACTTCATAACTGTAATGTTACTACTGTTATGAATTGTAATGTACACATCTGATATGCAGGATATCTGATATGTGACCCCCCCACACACACCCCGTGAAAGAATCATTCGATCCCCAAAGGGATCGTGACCCACAGGTTGAGAATCACTGCCTTAGAGGTTCAGGGCTCAGATTCTAGAGTCTGACTTCTAGCTGGAAAGCCTTTCTTTGGACACTCATTTGTCAGCCTGGCAAACAGTTCTATGGAAATCTCCATACTGGAAGCATTTATTTCATCATGATAACTGTCTTGGCTAAGAGACTGGAGCAAAGGCCACCGGACAGTACTCACGAAGTGCTCACTCCAAGAAGCTAAGTAGACCTTCATGCCTGCCTGTTAGTCTGTCCCTCTGAAGAAGACCAAGAGGCATCAGGGTGGGCCTTGCTACAGCCCAAGAATGGTGCATGTGAATCCCAAGGAGTCTTCCTGTGGTAGGCAAGTCGCAAAGTCTATGAAATGAAATTGTCCCTAAAAGACAGAAGAAATAGTACCTGCCCATTCCCTAGGCAGGTGGTCCTGGGCTACATAAGAAAGCTACCTAAATATGAGCCTATATGTAAGCCACCAAGCAGCATTCCTCTATGGTTTCTCCATCAGTTTCTTGCTTGAGTTCCTACTTTGACTTCCCTCAATGATCGACCATAAGCTACAAGCTGAAATGGGCCCTTTCTGACCCCGAATTGCTTCTCGTCAGAGTGTTTTATCACAGCAGTGGAAAGGAAAGTAGACTACAGGCTTTTCCTACATAACAAGATAGGCAATTATATATGTGTTTAATTTTTAAATCATAATTGATGTTGATAGCAGGCCACATAAATCACTTGCAACATTCTTTTTTTCTCAACAACTAAGTGTATAAATCTCCATTTTATCCTTTTAATTGCTGCAAAGTATTCCAGCACATACTATAATTTACTCAGCCATCTCCCTGTAATTAGACACACATAATTCATGTCTTTACTGTCACAGATAGTGTTACAATGGGATTACTTTTACACATTTGTTTATTATATGTTCTTGATATATAAAAGAGAATTACTAGAACTAGAATAACTGAAGTGCTGAATTTCTTTTAAAAAGTATTTCTATGTCAACTTTTAATTTAGAAAGAAAATCTGACCACTTACCAGTCTTTTTTACACAGGTAATTTCCCTCCCAACAGGATATGAAAGAAAACATAGAAACTTTACCACCCCAGGTTCTCAAACCACATCATGAGAGTGACCTCCTGTGTCTGAGATGTAGTTCCTAGAATGAGACAGCCCTGAGTGGAAGAATTCTGGTTCCTGGCTCCGGTGGGGTATTTGGCAAGTACTCCTACTTCATGGTAACTGGAAGCCAGTCCAAGCCCAGCAAAGAAGGTGCAGCTGGGTTCCTGCTCTCAGGGCCTGAGTTGCCTTGACACTCACCTTTCTGTGTGTCAATTCTGACTCCTCCTGGATGGCTAACTTGCCAGTCACTTCTGCATTCCCATTACCTACTGTGTGTCTTGGTACTTGTTAGAGTTCCTTGGACATCTCTTGAATGATAGCAAGAGAGAGAGGGGAGAGAAGGAAAGAGAATAGACAGGTTCATTCAAGGTGGGCAGCTTCTAGCAGGTTCCCAGGCCTGTCTTACCCTAGAAAAGGAACCAGAGAGTGGCTTGGTTTGTGAGGCTTAACCACCCACATACTTGATACGTATATATGCTGTATATGACTGCCCATTTCTAATCTAAGATCAGAAAGATAGAACCCAGGACCTGGAGACAGAAATTGCCTCACTTGGAGTTTTGCAAATACACTTCACCCTTTTCTGTTCCTGCAGCTGGCTTAGATACTAACAAAAGATGTGTTTGGAAAAACAAGAATCAGAAGTGTTTCTGGTTTGTGTCCATCCTTCACTCCATGCCAGGCTTCATCTCTGTGGCTCTCAGAGACAGCCCACCACACTGTCTTCTCCCTCACTCTCCCACATGGCAGGCAAGAGTTTTGCCCATCCATCCAGTTGAAATTGTCTTCCCTATACAGAGGAACCCCCCTGGAAAGGGATCCTTGGCTTATTATCTGAAGAGCTGGAGAACAAGAGAATAGTTTTGTCTTCTCTCTGTCTATATGTACACAGAGTACTCTTCGAATGTGTTTTTATCAGAGATTCCAGAGCTGGCTCAGACCATTTTCAGGAGAAAAAATATATATATATTCATGAACATAGTTACAGTTGAGGAGTTGCCCAGAACCACTTAAGCTGCATTTTCATTGATGATCACTAAAGCCACCAACACTAATTCGCCATAGGTCCCCCTAACAAGCTGCTTCAGATAAGCTTTGAGCTGGGGAGATGGGTCAATGGGTAAGAGTTCTTGTCATGCAAACATGAGGACCTGAGTTTGAATCCCCAGCCCTGTGTAAAAGCTGGATAAGGCTGAGAGTGCCTGTAAGCCCAGCAAGGGGAGGCAGGTGGATCTCAGGAGTTCACTAGGCAACCAGCCTAGTCGAATCAATGAGCTTCAAGTGAAGTGAGGGACCCTGTATCAAGAGTAATGTGGAAAGCAATAGAAGACATCTGACATCCTCTGGCTTCCACAGATACAGATACATGTATGAACATACACAACACACACACACACACACACACACACACACACAAATTAAATATCCTACAGTCATACAAACCAACTAGCTGTATGTGTGCCTGGAACACTTGCTTTTCGTTTTATGCATGAATGTTAATTGCATTCACTTGCTGTATAGCCCTGCCCTAAGCTTACTGTTAGACATCAGCACAATCAGACATGAGCTCGGAAGGTTAGCGTTTCTCGCCCAATGTCCACAGAGGCCTCCTGTCCTAATACACTCTCATGCTGTCTCTGAATCCATAGCTTCCTGGTTAGAAGGCCCCTCTAATAACTGCATATATTTTAGAGCTAATGAAACCCTATCTGGAGTTTGCCTTTCCTACCCCCTGTCTCCTTGGAGCCTCCCCACAAGTATTACTGTACCCCAACCCAAGGGCTTCCTTCTAAATGCCCTCAGTTAGTTCCTAGTAGCATTAGTTAAGGCATTTGCATTTGATTTGACCTTCTTCTCAACCAGAGACCCTTAGCCTGTCGGTTGCACACGCCGGGAGGATATGCTGAAGATCAGGAGGTAGAGGGATCACAAGTTTGAGCTACACATTCAGTCCTGGGGGTATAGCTCAGTGCTAGAATGTTTGACCGCAGAGACCCTCAGCCACAACACTGAAAGTTTAGTTATACAAGTCAGTGTTGGCAGTAAGCTCATAACATTAAGCTGATTTTTAAAGGGGAGTGTATTAGTTCCGCTAATTAAGATACGTGGTGGATGAAGATGCGCATGCGTGAGTCTGTGCTGTGTATGCGCATGTGCAGTCATTCGCTCCCTCTTGATGGGCTCTCTTTCTGTTCTGCTGGCTACATCGAGAGTTTTCACTCATGGTAGCAAAATGACAGTGGCTGCAATTTCACATCAGTCCGGTGCACATCTAGGAGATTCCTTCTCTCCACACTGTCAAACCATAGCCCTGGTTTTCCTTCCAAGGAAATATAAATCGGTGTCTTCCCCTGAGCTATCACTCCCTTTGCTCAAGTCCGTGAATGCTGCTTTCTAACAGTCAGAGGCAGGTCACCCTGAGCTTTACTGCACGCATTCTGGTCGTGGGGATGTGAGGAATGGAGACCTGGGAGGTCGGTAGCCACATCCAACACCCTGACAAAGTAGAGAAAGGGGAGACTCTGCTATGACCGAGCTCAGAACTCTCAATCATCTGCAAAGGATGTCATCAGCTAGTACAAAAGTGTCCCCACTCATAGCACAAACAGAAATGATATGCGAAACACTCTCTATGCAGCATGACTCAAAGGTTGAGAATCTCTGCTCGAAACCACCAGCAGCCAGACAGGTACAGTGCATTATTGATGTCTCTTGCTGCAAGACCTGCTGGGTGTGAGGTCGATTTCACCCCAGCCTGCCTCAGCACCAGCGGTTCCCTCCGTGACATGCTTCAATTATCCCCCTCCTTTATTCCCTTGGTTTCCTTGTCTTTGAGCTGTCCCATAAAGAAAAGACAAGCCTGGCACCCATTATCCACCCATTTTCTGGATAATGTAATTGGGGGGGGGTATAAATGCCTAAATATGTGATCAAGTAAAATCACCTCAATGAGTGAGTCGGAGAGTGGTTTCCTGTGTAAACCCCCATCCACAGACTCTGATGTCATTAGCCTTGGCTCTGCATTGCACAGAGCTTTGATATCATTAGATTTCACACGCAAGCACGCACGCATCACGCACGCACGCACCAATTAGAAATATATGCTATTTCACAGAAACGTATTATTTATGGGCTAGAGAGATGGCTCAGCACTTAAGAGCACTTGCTGCTCTTGCAGAGGATCTGGGTTCACTTCCCAGCACCCATGTTGGATGGCTTACAACCACCTGTAACTCCAGCTCCAGAGGGTCTAAGAGCCTCTTCTGGCTTCTACAGTCACCTCCTCCACGCACATGGTACGAATGAACTCACAAAGGCACACATATGCTCATATAAAATAAACACATCTCCTATTTAAAAAGTGTTGTTTAGACTGAACACACCCTTTTTGTTATGTGGAGAGACAGTCCACTGGCTGGACATGGTTGCAATATGTGCATTTCCTGTTCTGCTCACATGGATGTACAGACATAAAGCTGAGCTGCAGGCTTCTTTCTCAGGCCCCTAGGAACCTTGGTAGAGATCTGGTTTTTTGGTTTTTTGTTTTTTGTTTTTTTTTTAGTCTGGGAATAATCTGTGGCCATGGATCAGGGGTTCTTTCAGTCAAAGAGAACAGATTTGAACAAGGCTGTTGTGTAGTGTGTAGAAGACATAAGCATTGGCAGGTTACCACACAGATCTTCTGAAATAAAACAGAATGCTCCACTGGAACACCCAAAAGACATTCCTGCAGAACTCAGAATGATTTCACTTTGTCTTTACTCGTGGTAAGGCAACGAAGCAGTCAGCTCATCCGAGTTGTTCTCTCCTCTCCCCAACTACATCTCTTTGATTTACTAGTAGAATTTCAGCTGTGTGCTTATTTTAAATAACCCAGTCCTGAATCCATAAGGATATTGGATCTCTACCTTTTCCTAGAGCCTCACTCTTCTAACGTGCTGAGTGAACTTTTCATGGCTGTGTGTGTATGTGTGTGTGTGTGTGTACATTTGTGCACTCACATGTGTGTGCACACATGTCTGGAGATTAGAAGCCTTAATATGAGCAGTAGCTATGATGGGGTCAAGAATCTAACCCTGGGCTGGGTGGTGGTGGCACATGCCTTTAATCCCAGCACTCGGGAGGCAGAGCCAGGCAGATCTCTGTGAGTTCGAGGCCAGCACAAAGCTACAAAGAGAAACCCTGTCTCGACAAACCAAAAAAAAGAAAAGAAAGAAAGAAAGGAAGGAAGGAAGGAAGGAAGGAAGGAAGGAAGGAAGGAAGGAAGGAAGAAAGGAAGGAAGGAAGGAAGAAACTGTGCCTCAAAAAAAAAAAAAAAAAAGGAATCTAACCCTCTACATACTAAGTGTTCCAGTCAGTGCAGCAACCAAGGAGAGAAATGCCTTCTAGTTGACCAGGAAATGACAGAGCTACTCACGAGTTCTCTTCCCATGTCCTCACTGATGTGATGTCCTCACTCCTAGTCCCAAGGCTTCTATACTTGCACTGGCTTCGATTCCCCCAATGGCACTGAAATGATTCTTCAGAAATTCTGACCTCCCACTAGCTCACATAATTGCAACATTTCGTTCCTGTTAGGCCACTCCCTGCAGCCAGCATGACATGCTGTTTCTTCTATCTTTAATAATAATGACAACATCTGAATATCCCCCAGGACTATAGCCCATTTCCCTGTTGTCCCTTCCAGTACTCGGAATTGAACTCAGAGCCTCCCATTCCTGCCCATCCCCAAGGTCTTAAGCCCACTCTAGCCACATCTCCCCCCTACTTCATCAAAAAGACACTCTCATCAAGGTCACCACTGAACCCCACGTGACCAAGCCCAGTCATTAGGTCTTGACTTCAACACCAGCTTACAAGCTACCACTCTGTCCTGTGTTTAGTCCTTCTCTGTCTACAAAGTTAGAGCACAGCAGAGATGCTGGTTCCATTTCCACTCTCCTGTGATTACCTCATTCGTCCCACAGCTTTAATCTCACATTGACAGTTCCAAGAAGCTTGTCTCCAGTCCAGAACTCCCTCCTGAACCCCAGACTCATAGACAATGAAAAGCCTACATCTCCACATCAGTGTAACATCAGGTAAAGTTTTTTTGTTTGTTTGTTTGTTTGTTTACTCAGTAGGTCCAAAGTTAATTCTCACTTTTCCCACCACTCCTTCTGCCTGTCTAAGCTGTTAAATTCTTGTACTTCCCTATCTGAGTTAACAGGACCCCAAACGTCTCTTGTACTTGATTCAAACAAATGTATCAGCAAAGCAGAGCCAGAGTGCACCCTCTCCAGTGACCTTTCCCTGGGTCAGACCTTGCCAGGATTGCTAGCCACTCTGCTTCTACACAGACTGTGAAATCTGTCCTCAGCACAACAGCCACACCAAGTTGTAAACAGCAGATCCTGGAACTCCTGTGACCCAGGTTACAGCTGAGGTCCTATGTAACTCAATCCTCCTGTCACTCACTGGATCCTCTCCCACCATGTGACACTTTTGTCCCACTGCCTGCAGGGTCCTGGTCCTTTTGCTCTGCCTCAATGACACCAGACATGCTTCCACCTCAGAGGCTTTGCAGTGGATTCCTGATGTTGGGAGACACCACAGACACCCACAGGTATTTGCTCCTACAGGAATTTGCTGCAGTATCTTACTCCTTGATGGACCTCACCAGAGGATCCCACTTTGAAAATCGAAACCCACTTTGGAGATTCCTTACTTCCTGATGTCATGCCAGGGCTTTTTATTTTATTTTATTTTTTGGTACTTTATCTTCAGAAGTGGCGTTGGTCATGGTGTCTCCTCACAATGATAGAAAAGTCAGACAGACGTCTAGGCAGATGAGAAGAAAGAGGAAGGAAACTGTGAAAGGGCATCTGCCCACACTTTCTACTTCTGGAGGTGAAGGGAGCAAGTGAACCATGGAGTGGGGAAGGCCCTGGAAGCTAAGAACAGCCATGATCATGAACCCTGAAGGGAAGCAGGACTATTACCCCACAGATGCTGGCAACTGTACTACACTGATACCTGGGGGAGCTTGGGAGGAGATGCTCCTCTAGACATATATAGATATATACATAGATACATATATATACATATACATATATATACATATATATGTGTGTATATATAGGTAATGATGATGGTTGAGAGAAATTGTGCCATATATTATAGAGATAACTTAATTTCACTTGAAGAATGGTTTCTATGGAAACATGTGACTTTCATTATAAAATCTCAAAGACACACAACAGTGTGAAAATTTGTTTACCCACCATCTAAACTTAACAAATATAAATAGTTTCTCATCCTTAATTCAAATCTTTGCTGAGTGAGGAGGACAAGAATGTTCCATACCCCTGTTACCATACATCTCTTCTCTCCTCTGCTCTTCCCCATGGGAACCACTGCCCTGAGTGGCAGAAATCCTTTCTGTCTGGTTTCTACACTTTGGCTCCATCAGGAGCAGGCAGATAGCATGTAGGTACTGTGTCATCTGCACATGTGTAATACATGTACGTCTTTCATTTTGCAGTTTGTCCTTTCCATCTGTTTTCCAGGATTCATTCACATTATTATATGTAGATCTGACTTGTCTCTCTGGATAACTGAATGCATACACCATGGCAAATTTGCAACTTAGTGTGTTGATACTTACGTGTGTGTGTGTGTATGTGTGTGTGTGTGTGTGTGTGTGTGTGTGCGCGCGCACACGCGCGTGCTAGAAACCTAATGGCCAGCCAAGAAAACAGTGCTGAGAGTTGGGTCTCTGAAGAAGAGTATAGGATTATAAAGGCTCTGCCTTGAGTGGATTAATGTCACCACCACAGGGATGGGTTCATTATTATAAGATTTGCTTTTGTTGTGAAACCAATTCAGCTCCCTCTCACGCTCTTACCTGCCCAGCTCCTACCACTGAATAAATAATTCAGGAAAAGATGCTCTGCAAAGACGGGCCCATCATCTTGGACTTCCAAGCCTCCAGAACTGCGAGAGATTTGTCTTTCATTCATCTTTAGGCAGTCTGAGGTATTGCACTATGCACTACAGCAGCACAAATGAACAGTTACAACATGTTTCCAAGGTTTCTGCGGTTACAAACACTGCTATCTGGAGCACTCTTAAATATGTATCATCTCTAGGAATATATATATAATGCATATATATGCACACAAATATGTTTGTGTTTTATAATATATGCATATAAATTATATATATGCATGTGCAGGTATTTACAAACATCTAGGAAAGCTTCTGCCTCAGGGCTAAGCACTCCCATGCTCTCTCGACATGGCCAGCTGCTCTTCAGGGTGCTCTGTTTACAGAGACACCAGAGGCACAGCAGAGTTCCCCCACCACCTCTGAAGCAACATTCTTTACTAGAACTTTTAAAACATTTGCCTATCTGCTGTGTCTGAAATTACTCTTTGAATTGTAATTTCCTAACTCTCAATAAGGCTGACCGCCTTCCCATAACTTCACTGCCCCATGAAGTTTCCCTCATCCAGAAATGGCTTTTGTAATTTGCCCACCTTTTAAAATGGTGTTCTATCTTTTTCCAATTCATTTGCAATAAATCATTTCAGAAACAGGCTCTTGTCTTATTGTAAGAGTTACAAATATCTTCTCTCAATAGATGGTTTACTAGTTTGATTTTATGCAGGGTGGTTTTAGAAAAAAAATACAGAAATGAATGTAATAGTCAGTTATACCATCCTTCCTTCTTAATGTTTCCTGCATCTTGAGAAATCTTCCTTTGCCTAAGATCACAAAGGAAAACAGGAGCCATGTTTATGGACATGCTTCCTTCTACCCTACTCTGGATAAAACCCCATGTAGCTATTTGTACAGTGCATTTCTGCATGGGCTTTGCATTCAATAAATTTTGCAAAAAAAAATAAACAAAAACAGTAGAAATGTGAATTAAAACTGCTTTCATATCCTATCACACTCCAGTCAAAATACCTATCATAGAGAAAACAAAAGACAAGAAATGATGGTAAGGATGTGGAATAGAGGAACCCATATTCACTATTGGAAGGGCATATAAACTTGTGCTGCCACTATGGAAATTAGTATAGAGATAACTCATAAAAACCTGAGACTAGAACTACCATATCATCCAACTATACCACTCTTGGCTATATTCCTGACATACTCTAAGCAAACATACCACAGAGATATTTGAACATCCATGTTTACTGCTGTATACCCAGGAAATAGAGCTGGTCTAGCTATCCAAAAACAGGTGAGTGAATGAGGACATAAAAGATATATACACAACGGGATCTTGTGCAGCTTTAATAACAGACATCATAATGTTTGAGGGAAACTGGATAGAACTAGAAATTATTGTGTTAAGCGAAATAAGCGAGTTCCAGAAAGGAACATGATGCTTTTTTCTCATGTGCAGAACTTAGATTTAAAATTACTTATCATTTTATACATGTGTGTTTATATATGTGAATTTGTAAGACATAAAATGAGAAAGTGGATCATGAATGTGAAGAGATCTTATAGGAGGGAGACATAGAGAGGGCAAAGGATCACATGCAATAGGACAGCAGAAGTAGAGACGGCCACTGGGGGAAGAAGGGGATCATGAGAACCAAGCATAGAGATACAGATGAATGAGAACCAAGCATAGAGATACAGATGAATGAGAACCAAGCATAGAGATACAGATGAATGAGAACCAAGCATAGAGATACAGAAGAATGAGAACCAAGCATAGAGATACATGTATGAAGATGCCATGATGAAACCACTTTGCATACTGACTTTTAAATACTAATTTTAAAAAGTTTACCAATTAGAACCAGAACATGGGGAATGGTTAATGATGCCTAGCATAACACGCATAGTGGGAGTGATATTATATGTATGAATGGAATATACTTTGAGGATATGACTAAAAATACCAAATATTATTCTCCTAAGAGAAAAACCAAGAGTAAACGTAATGTGGCACACAGCTTTTATTTGCTGACAAAAGACTGACGCACAAAAAGATGAAGTATACTAACATCTCGTAAGGTCTCTCTCAGAAGGTGAGGGGAGAATGGTAGTTACAGAAGCTGGGAACAGTGGGGATGGGAAGGAGCAGAGAAGTTGGTCAGTGGGTCCTGGGTTAGAGCAGACAGCAGCAAGAGTTCTGGTGTACAGTGAGATGCTCTGATCAGAGACATGTACTGTACATTTCCAAAGGCAGAAAGACAGGAGCCTGGTGTCTTCATTATTGAGTATATGAGGAGGCAGATATGTTTATCTCTATTTAAACAATGCACCATACCTATGTCTATCAGCATTACCTAGTACTCCTTAGTAAGTACAATCTTTATTTTTTTATGTGTGAGTTGAAATATTTATTTAAAAAGGAAATAATAGCAGTCTGCCGGAAGAGGGGAGGCCCTCAGTGCTAATTGAAAGGCACAAGGATTCTCGGGGACAGAAAGACAGGGAGAGCTTTTAGCTAGCTTAGTCTTAGGGAGACTCTCCCATGTCTACTGAAACAAAAGTATTGTTATCCTGGCCCTGTCTCAAGTCACAGACCCCTGGGCTGCCTGTGAGAGTTCTGATGGGTGATTCAGCATCTGGTGGGGGTGCTTTTCCTGTCAAGACTTCATTGTCAAAGTCAGCAGGGTTCCTGCCCTCACTGTCCCTCCCAAGGACCGGAGACTGCTAAGTTTGGTGACCTCAATTTACGCCCTGTGTGGTTTGACACACAGATTCCCCATCCCACGTGGGTGAAAAGAACACACAGAATCCCTCCAAGCCTGTTCCATTCTCTCAGCTCCTCATCTGAGAATTGAGTTCCGTTTACACCATGAGGGAAACTTACTTATTCTTTGTTGTGAAGGCTAGATAGCCCAGATTCTCTGGGATGCTTTATTTTGAAAGACATATATCCTCAGAGATAGGCTCCTGTCTCTAGCAAAAGTACTAGAAGAAAGGAATGAAATATCTCTTTATTAACTCAACTTTTCCCCTCAAATTCTTTCACTCCTCTCACATTCTCTCTCTCTTTCTCTCTCTCTCTCTCTCTCTCTCTCTCTCTCTCTCTCTCTTCTCTTTTTTTTTTTTTTTTTTTTTTTTTTTTTTTTTTTTTTTTTTTTTTTTTTTTTTTTTTTTTTCTCTCTCTCTCTCTCTCTCTCTCTCTTTAGTTTTTTGGTATTACAATCCCCATCTACAATACCTCTGTAAGGGCTCCTGGGCTATGCTTCACTTCATTTTTATATTTAACTTGCTCAAGTTTAAAATGATCTGGTTTCTTAGTTTACGTGCGTGATAACATGTTTCCGGGCCCACTGCCACCGGCCATCACCCAGCTTTCTGGGCTAAAGGCTTGTTTCTTCAAGAATGTGCAGAACTATTCTGAGCACAGACAAGGAATTCCAAATGTCCTAAGAAAGGCATGCAGAGAGCTTTTTCATACCTGCTCAGAGCAGAAGGCGAGTGAAGAGTTTCTTTTAAACGGTAAGAACATTAAAACTGAACATTCAGCCGGAGCTTGCCGAGCCCCACCCTGGAGTATGCATTGGCATAACTTCCACTGCGGGTCAATCTGTGGAAGTTTCCCCAGGAAATCTTTGTTTCACCGGAAGTAAACTGTGTAAAAAGAACTCGCTGATTTTCCCCCCAGATTGTGAAAGGCCTCTATGCTCAGCTCCAAAAAAGCAAACAGGCATTGCAGAGTTGCAAGTCTGTGCTCAGAGAAACAGGGACTGTGCCTCTCTCACCAGCTCCTTTCAAGTACAAAGGAAATAGCCTCGCTACTCTCAAGGTCCTGGCAGGTTAACCAAGGAGAAATTATTTTCAGAGTCATCAGAGCCAGCTAGGGAGGTTGAAGCTTAAGGACTGGCAGCCCCAGCACTGCAGAGAAAGGTGCTGTGGGAGCCTGTAAGGGCCAGAGCTGTCTATCTACAGGACCAGGGTTGGAGGATGCTGGGGAGAGGGAGGAAGCTGGTGCAAAACACTGCAGCTCCCTTCTCTTCCCACCTCTGATCTCCTCCTACTGACCAAACCCAGACAGCAGAGCAAGAAAGCCAGAAAGCCTGAAGGGGCAGCTCCCCAGGACATCGGGTTGATGGAAAGGAACTCACACTGGGCTGATAGGGAGCAGGTTTGGAATCTGCTTCAGACTGTTTTCAAAGATGGCCTGATCTGATTCAGCTCATCAGACTGACCGTGGGTGTTGGCAGGCAGGGAGTGGCGCCTGGTTTGATGTACTGGGAAGAGGAGTCTGGATTTCAGAAGGATCTGGGCCTGCTATGACACACAGCTGGTGTCAGTGAGTGAGAAAACTTCTGGCCTGGTGGATGAATAGACATGAAATATTTGTGCTGGAGGGAGCTACCCCAGCTGTGTAGAGATAGGAAAAATGAGCCTTGTGGTGGATTTCTCCCCTGCCTTGTCTGTTTCTCTTTCCTCCATCTTCCCCTTCTTTTCTTTCACAACAAGATGGTATTTATTAGATGAAATGCAATCGTGAACAGAACAAAACCCTGCCCTCCTGGAGCTTCTTTAGGTACCAAGGGGCAAAAACAACAGCAAAAACACATGATGTGAGAAGGGAGTACAAGCCATGAAGAAAACCCAAGGCAAAATAATGGGTGGGAGGGTAAAAAAGGTGGGAGGTAGACTTAGCCTTTAGCTGGAGACATGGAAAACCTCGCTGACTGGCTGTGTTTGGTTTCAATATGAAATGTCATATTCAAACACAGACTCATGTTGGGAGGTTCATAGGAGGTGGGAGCTAGCTGGAAGTAGGCCACTGAGTTGGTCCTTGGATATTTCTTGTCTCTCATTCTCTCTCCTCTCTTTCTTTCCCTATCATCTCTCTCCTTCCTATCTACCAAGAAATGAAAAACAGCCTTTGTAAATGGAAATTTCTTATCCTGCCCATCTGTTCCCAAATACCCAGTAGCCACTTCCCAAATTACCACACAGAGGCGTATATTAATTATAAATGCTTGGACGATAGCTCAGGCTTATTACTAGCTAACTCTTACACTTAAATTAACCCATCATTCTTATCTATGTTTAACGTGACTTGGTACCTTTTCTCAATATGGCATTCTCATCTTGCTTCTCTGTGTTTTCCGGCAACTCCCTTATTCTGCCCTTCCTCTTCCCAGAATTCTCCTACTCTGGCTCTCATGCTCAGTCTCTTCATGCCCAGCTATTGGCCAATCAGCTTTTTATTAGGCAATGAGAATAACACATATTCATAGTGTACAAAAAGATTGTTCCACAGCAAATCTTTGCTGAGTGCTACCACCTCCATGATGCTCTGCCTAAGCACATAGGCTGAGAAACTATGGACAGAACCTCAGAAAGTACAAACCATAATAAGTTCTTCTCCCTCCAAGCTATTGTGGCATGTATTTAGTAAGAGAGGTGAGCAAAGCAATTAATACAGGTAGCATGTGACTTGGACGTGAGGAATTAATGACCCAGCTCCACTAATGGTATCTGTTCTTAGTGGGCTGCCTGACTGATCTACTGGATATCCAGGAAAAAAAAAAAAAAAAAAAACAGGAGTAACAGGAAGTGAAGAGCCCAGAAGAGGTACCTACACTATGCAGAGTACCATGATAGAGATCAAGAGTGCTGCTGTAAGATGAAGTCAACAGCCAGCTGTGAGCCAAGGCAAAGGGACTCATAAGTTTTGGGAAACTTTTTGCTTTGTTCTCAAAGTGATGGGAAGCCTTTGGAGGCTGCCAAGCAGGGCAGAGTCCTGATGCAGCTTCAATTTTAACAAGATCTTTTTAGCTTGGTGTGAGATCAAACTGAAGGGGAGTGTATTAATCAAGCTTTTACTTGTTGTGGTCTAAGACCAAGGGGGACAACTCAGGGAAGGAAGGATTTATTTGGGTTCACCATTTCAAAGCTGTCTATCAATCATGGCAAAGAAAACATGACAGAATAGAGCAGCTCCCATCACAGTGGCCAGGAAACAGAGAAGGAAGGGCAATATAGGAAAAGGTCAAAGTTGGAACAAAACACCCCCCCCCAACTAAATCATAGTCCCTACTTTTCACACACACACACCCAACAATGTCATCACACAACACATCTTTTTGAGAGGGTGATCCTTTCATTTTATTGGAGCCTTCACGATTGAATTATTTCTAAAAACGCTATCACAGGCACCCCCAGAGGTGTGTTCCACTGATTTCACAAGTATTTCTCAGGTTAATCAAGTCGTTAAGATTAACCAGCACAGTGAGCAAGGGCAGTGACAGGGAGAACAGGGAGGAGGCCTGAGCCATGGGGAGAAAGGAGGCGATGGCTGGGGTTCAGGTGATGGGTATCAGGAGAAATTCTTGGATTCTGAATGTCCCTGAGCATACAGGCAGGGCTGGCTTGGGGAAGAGACAGGGGACAGTGAGAAGGCGTCAAAGATGGTGCCAAGCCAAGCTTTTCAGCTTCAGTATTACGAAAGATAAAACTGACATTCCTGGGCTTAAAAAGAAAGCCTGGTGGAGTAAGGAATAAACAGGTGTTAGACGATGGGCTTGTAGAGTTTTAAAGGCTCATTAAGTGTCTGTGTAAAACAACACAAATAAGTGTGTGTGTGTGTGTGTGTGCATGTTTGTGTGTGTAAGTGTGAAGTTCCTGAGAAGAGTGAAGGTGCTGAGGTGCAAGTATGGAGATAGTATTTAGCATCATGGAAGAATGCAATCATCCCCATGGGTGAATGAAACATTAAAAAAATAAAAAGTAAAATGAAATAAAAAAGACGAAAATGGGACTTAGCACTGATCCCTAGAACAAACTAATGGAGTTATTAATATTGATTAATTTTATTATTTGTTCAATTTTATTTTTTATTTTTATTTTTGGGAACAGATTCTTCTTGTTATGTAGCCTAGTTAGATTGTCCTGTTGCAGCATGTGCCAACACATTTGTGCCCGTTGTCCTTGCTAACATTGTTCGGTATTTTACATACCTTGTTTAACTCTGGAATCGGGTTAGTACTTTCCCAGTTTTGTGCATAATAAAAGTGACGTCAGAGTGCGTGGCAAAGCTGGAGGACAAGCTGGGCGTTTTGCCCCTATGGGAAGTGGAAGGCCTAGGCACTCAGAGGCTATGGTGGATTTGGCTAACCTGTTCCCCAAGCCACACTGCCTCTGCTGACAGAGTGTTTCCGTTGCTGTGCAGAGGCATTCACAAGCTCAGGGTCACATGGGGACACAGTTTCCAGATATTAGACACCCAACTGGTTGCCAAATTGATCTCATCTCTCCCTCTAACATCGAGGCACTCAGTCTTATTCAACAGCCAGGATTCTATTCCTCCTTTGTTAGTGCGTATCTTGTGTTTGGCATAGCACCTATTAACAGTAGCTGTTCTGTCTTAGTGGCCTGCCTGGCTGAAAGGCCACCGGAGCTTAAGGAGATTGTTTTGGTGTGGCAGAGCGTGGCAAGTGGGGCCATATCCTTGTGGCAGAGATTGTAAACTAAGTTTACTTTCTGGAAGACACCCAAGACAGACAACTATCCAGTAATATCTGTGACACGTTGAATTGTTTGCGGGGAGTTAATTACAACTAAGAACATGAGCTTGAAAGGTAACCCTTGTCTGTCCACTCTGGAGGTCATGCTTAGAACCGACCTCTCTAGCAGCATGGCTGCCTCTCCCCCTGAAAGAGCAACAGTTTGCTGTGTTCATGCCTAATTGGGCGGCACACAGAGCATGGCTTTGGCTTTCTACCATTAGCCTTCAGAGATGCAGCAGAACCACAGACCGAAACCTTCTAAAGAGCTATCTGGATAAACAGACCGTCAGTTCTCAGTTATAAATAAACTGCCATCAGTGGTCTGAAAAAGGTAAAAGGATAGCAATGTACCAAAATGCAAAGAGAAACACACCTCAGAATGCCCAGCTAGCCAAGACCAGTTACATAATCTGCAAGTTCCATCACATCACATATTTCCCAAGTTAATAGAGTGTGATGTGTGAAAAACTTCAGTCTGCAGTCAGATGGGTCTGAGTCTAAATCCTACCTCTGATACTCCTTTCTGGGGTTTTGGGGCAAGATGTTTACTTCCTTAAAACTTCATCATCCACATTTATAAGGTGGCTCCCAATTCACAAAGCAAAATGGAATTCACAAATCGAATAGAACAAGAAATCAAGATAGGAGCTGGGATGCAATGGTACCTGATAAATGACGGCTCTAGTGCTGGTGATCATAATTATGGTACCAAGCATGGGGGTGATGATAGTGATGCTGCTGGTGATGATGGTGGTGACCAACATCATAATTCTGCATTTGAGGACCCATGCTGAGCCCAGGACTTTGGAGATATAAACTAGAAGTCTGAGAGAAAGAGTTGCTGTTATAAAGAAGAAAGTTTGGCAAGCGTAAACTAAAGTGTTTGAATAACAACTCAACTGTTGTTATATTAACAATGATAGTGTTTATTTTTCAATGTTTGCTATGTGCCAGGAATAGTCACAATAGTTTATATGTATTTCATTTAATCCTCACAGCATTTCTTTGAAGAACAGAGTATAATTAGCTCCATGTCAGATTAGAAACTTGAGGCTCAGAAAATTTAAGTGTCTAATGCAAGGTCGTCCAGCTGGAAAAACACGTGCAGGGACCTGGACCCAGAGCCCTCCCACTGTGAACCTAAGCTCATCCTCATCACACAGCATCACTGCGCTCCCAGGAGAAGTACAGTAAGCAGCTATTCCAATAGAGAGGTCGTCAGGGTGTCCTGAGATGAGTGACTTCACGAGGCTTAGGCTTACAGTTCTTGGGACAAATCCACACCAGTTCCTCAGAGCAGATTTGAGATGTGCATGAGGGCATCAGGCAGGCATGGAAAACAAGCAAACCAGATATTTGGTTCTTCTCCCATCGCCTTTCTACATTTGAGATCAGGAGGTTTGAATATAAAGTCTAGACTGCTGGGTAGAGACTTCAGTGGGGGAGTGCCCGCCTAACATTTATAAGGTCCCAGATTCAATCCTCAGGACCACAAACAAATCCAGACTTCATACTTTTTGAACAAGTCAGTGATCTAGAGATACTGGTGTTCCATCAGATTTCAATGAACTGGAACAGCTGCTGTTTCTAGCTCAGGTGTAAGTTCTTAGGTTTTTCCAGTTTCCATAACTCCCTGTTTCTTTTCTCTGTGAACACATTTGTTTGCAGACATCTTGTTTGACTCTGATAGATACATGAAAAGTGACCCTCTGCTGAGGCTCACATAGAGGACAAGGGCACATTTCAGATTGTAATTTGAAAAGCAGATGGTGCCTAATGAACAGCACAGCAAAGGGAGCAGCACCCAGACCTCTTATACGCTAGGCATTCTTCATCCAGGGAGATCACTCTGCTCCCATCTCAACAAGAATCTGCTCTTCCATCATCTACCTCAGCCTCTACCACCAACCATGACCTCTACCATCAACCACAGCCTGCACTATCAGCCATAACCTCTGCCATCAACACAACCATTATCACATCACCATCAGCCATGGCCTCCATATCAGTCATGGCTTCTGCCAGCAGTCATAGCCTCCTCCATCACCAGTCCTGGGATCCACAACCAACCACGGCTTCCACCATCAACTACAGTCTCCACCCCTAGCCATAGCCTTTAACAGCCACAGCTTCCATCATCAACTGTGGCCTTCATTAGCAACCACAGCTGCCACCATCAAGCGTGGTCTCTACCATCAGCCACGGCTCCTGCCTATCCACCTGTTCTCTTTTCTACCATACTCACTTGCTAGTGATCTTTAGTTCCATTCTCTTTCTTTCCAACAATATTCTCACCAACTCTTTTGCCATTTTTACTGCAAACTTTCTATTAAAGGTGTCTAGGACAGACACTTAGTTTTTGTCCTTGTTCTGAAATGCCTTTCTCTCAACTTTCCACAAGTGGTTTCCATGTTAATGAGGGTTAACCAGCAAAATCAACAGGAGTCATCCCTTAAGTCTCTTATTTAACAGACTAGGGCTGGATGAGAGGGCACAAAACAGAGAGAGGAAAGCATCATGTCTATGATGTTTATTACAATTTTCAAGGCCCAGTCACACCTGTCTAGTTTCATCCTTGTAACAGCTCAGGGAAGTGGGCAGGAGAGAAGTAACGCATCCATCTTCAGAGGGGACTTCAGCTCAGAAGTGAAGGGCCTTTTCAAAGCTCAAGAGTCAGTGGTCAAGAGAATATGGGTTTGTGCCCAGCCTGATCAAAGATGAATCAGCAAATCTTACCATTGGCCCAAGACAGCTTTCATGCAAGCCCAG
Source organism: Peromyscus leucopus (assembly GCF_004664715.2). Classification (NCBI taxonomy): domain Eukaryota; kingdom Metazoa; phylum Chordata; class Mammalia; order Rodentia; family Cricetidae; genus Peromyscus; species Peromyscus leucopus. The sequence goes on along the minus strand of NC_051079.1, from coordinate 28,397,976 downwards.
ATGGTTTATCTCGTCGTCGCGGAATTTTGCGCCAGGGGAGCTGAAAACGAATCATGGGTTCCAAGGACCTCCTCATTAGACTCGTCTCTCTTCGCTGTTTTCCTTTCTTTTATTCCACAAACAGCTATCGAGTCAGCACTATGCTAACCTGGCCACAGGATAATGTCCACTGATAATGACAAGGAAAGTGACTCAAACGCTATGATGCCACCTTGTATCTGTATAAGTACTGATTTTCAGTGCCCCTTTGCAGCAATCCTGTGTGCTGAATGCAAACAATTTTACAGGTGGAAATTAGTCTCTGGACAGTGAAATGGCATACAGCTAGGAAGCAGCCAGGTTAAGACCTAAAGCCAGTTCTTAACCCTTTGGGTAGAATGCTCTTTTCACTTCTGGTACCACTACCTCCTGGCAGTGTCTTAGCCCTAGCAAGTGTTCAATAAAAGCTTACTAGATATGAATTAGTACCACACCCCATCTCCAAATGACTAAAAGCATCAACCTGCATTTCTCCATCACAGTCAGAAACCAGGCTTCTTGGGAGTCACTCAGTGAAACCCAGTGATGCCTGGAATTAATCATCATTATTTTCACCTAAAGCAACATATGAAGGTAGAGAGAAAACAAACATTACTGATGAGGTAGATAACTGCAAAGCTTTTATTCTTAGACTTATGGACATTGTTCTTTTCCTAAGGAGAATCTGTTAGTAGGAAGTGTTTTTCTCCATTGACTTCAAACTAAATTCCAGGCCTGAAGTCCTGTATTTGACAGCAGATAGGAAATATCTTGTCCTGTATTTAATAGCAGATAATCTCACCTTGGGTCCCTTTTCCCCAGGTAAGATTACAACAGCAGTTTTTCTTCTGTTTCTTAATTTGTTATGTCATGAGGTTATGATCCATGGGAAGAGGTCTGATAGGAAAATGTGGCCTGGCATGGTTCAATATCAATATAGAAAGAGGTGTGAGTGCAGCCAAGGCCAACTTAGTTTGAACCAGCCCAGGGCTGCCTGTCTGCCCATATCTCTCGCTTGGAGCCGTCTAAGACCAGCTGCCTGCTACTGCCCTAATCTGCGTCACTTCCTCACACAGGGCCGAAAGCCTGAGTCAGGCTTGCTTGAAAAGGGCCAGGTGGATGCCAGCAAGTAGCAGAGGGCTGTGAGGGCCACTGGCTTTCTCTCCATCCTTGGCCTCCATGCCCTTTTCTGTGCGCAACCATATTTTCACCTCTGCACAGCGATTGGAGGACAGAGAGCTCAGGAGAGCCAGGAGAACAACACACAGTGAGAAAAAGACAGCTCTGAAACCAGGACTGCTCAGACTCACGTGTGCCAGATTTTCCTACAGAGTGGGGCCTCCTCCAGAGACAGTCTGGGATGGGACCTGAGAATCTGCATTTATGATAGGGTTGTAGGTGATACTCATGCATAGCCAGAAGACGGTGGGAGTGAGTAGCGAGTACAGAGAAAGGAAACTGGGCATTTAAGAATTTTTCAGCATTTGTTCAAAACTAGACTATTCAACAGAAAATAACAAGTACTTTATGAATTGAACCCAATAATTCTGGCCTCCAAGAAGGAGCAAGAGAATTTTAAAGATTTACTATAGTCTAGACTAAGACTTCTAAATTTTTTTTCCACTCATGGCTTCCTTTTGCCTAAGAAAGTTTTACATGATCCCAGGTTTATGAAATAGGTATACAAGTCAAACATTCACTATTAATAAATCACTAAGAAATTAATCTTAAGATAATTATTCATTAAGAAAGCAAACTTGTATACTAATGAGATAAGGTATTTTATCTATTCTTAGATAAAGAATTAAGTCTGGGATGAGTATTTGACACAGGAATCTTCCACATTTTTCAGAGTTTGTCTGTATTTTGACTTTATATTCACCAGTGCTTTACCTCTTCACGTGAACATGTAGCGCAAAATGGCAGAAGAATGTTGGAGGCCATTTCAGAAACTGTTGGGAATTTTGTCTTAATCCCAAGTCAAATTTCATATAGTGATTTTTATGAAATTCAATCAGCAACTTATGCAGCATTGTGTTTGTGCATGTGTGTGAGAGAGAGACAGATACAGACAGACAGACAGACAGACAGACAGACAGACAGACAGACTGGAGGCCAGAAGTTGACGTTGATTGTCTTCCTCTATTGTAGGATCTCTCATTGTTCCCGCAGCTCACCATGCCAGTTAGACTGGGTTGGCCAAAGAACCACCTGTCGCTGCCCACAGTACTAGGGTTTCAGAGATGCATCGCCATGCCCAGCTTTTACAGAGGTGCTGGAGGCACAAACCCAGGTCCTCACGCTTGCAGAGCAAGCTCTTTGCCCACTGACCCACATCCCCAGCACTTCAAGGAGCATTTTTTAACACAATACAATCCTATACTAAAGTAGCAATTGGACATTTACAAGCTGAACTAATTGGTAGGAAAATATCAAAAGTCATTGTTTCATAACTAAGCTATTAAGTTTCTATGAAAACAGAAAATCTAGTGTGTACAATTAAAAATACTACAACTCCTAACATGCAATAGTCTCATATCTTATCTAAGGCATTTCAGACAGCATGGTGGCACACATAGAGCACAGTATTCATGGTCTGCATTCAGAGCCAAGGCTGCAGTGAAGTCACAGGATACACTGCAAGGAATATCCCAGACTCATTGCACATTTGACTTCGAAAAATATTTTCTCTTTGTTAGTTGCCATGTCTGTGATTCTCACAATAATTTAGAACATTGAGACCTAGACAAAGCAATCTTTTAAAATGTACTATTCTATCTATGGCAGGAATTTAAGATTTTTTGACTGCCTAACAGGCCCTATTCCAGGTTAGTAAATGGTGTGTTTGCATTCTGAGAGGAAATTACTACCCTCTTCTGTCTCGATGTGAAGAAGATGTTCTGAGGCTAAAAACAAGCTGAAAGCTTGGAGACCTTGGCCTGTGCTGAGAGCCACCAAACCTCCAATCTCTAATTGAGTCTCCCAGGAAGAGCATCTAAGCCTTGCAGTCTTATGTCCTCATCCCCACAATGAATCAGTTAATCACCGATTCAATCCCAGTTCTGGGACAATTCAGAGGGGGAGAAAGAAGATGATTGTGTTGGAAAGAGTGAATTCTGGAGCCCAAAGGATGTAGTGGAGATAAATACAATCAGAAATTCTATGCATACAAGTAGGTTCCTATTTGAATGATAAGTCTAACCAGTTAATAGTAAGTTTCCAAGTTTCACAATAGAGAATGCCATGGTTGATTAGTCATGTCTGACCTGAGGGCAGGTGGTAGCCATGGAATCCATGTACCAAGCATTCATCATCCATCTCTCCTCTAAATAGTGGCATCTCAGGTGATATTGGTGATTCTATTGAATGTATCATCTAACTACATTTGGGGAAATAGTTACTTGTCATAAATCATATGAAATCACTGCTGTATGAGAGGATTCCTGCCTGTTCCTGTACAAACTTGTAATTATTTTTTCAGTCCTCTGTCTTTGGAGATAACTTCCTTCTATGGCTTGATTAAAAAAAAATTAAATCTCTCAGTGTAAGAAATTAGAGTGTATATTTGGAAAGTGAATTTTCTTGTCAATGTAAGTTCGTGTTGCTTGGAGAAACATAAATCTTTCAGCGAACATAATCACAAAATCATAAAGAAAATATGGTATAAAAAAGAAAGAAAAAGGAAAAAAAGAACTTGAAGCATTTTTTTTTTGAGACCAGGTCTCACTATGTAGCTCTTCTGAATGTCCTGGGATTCAATATATAAAACGGGCTGTCCTTGAACTCACAGATATCCACTTGCCTCTTCCTCCCAAGTGCGAGGAATAGAGGTGTACACTACCATACCTAGCTCATGTCTGTTCTTGAAATTGGAAATGAACTTTATATAACTTAATTTAACAATATGCATAGATTTAGAAAATTGAAAATTTCTAAATTCCACATGTGATAATCTAAAACCAACATAGTGTATACAAGGATAATACTAGTGAATGATGTCTAAGACATCTACACTGAAATGCACGTTACGGAAAGAATGTAAGGAAGTTGAAAATAGATGAAGGACTCTACCATGATTTTTGTTTAAAAACAACATTTCTCTTCCCAAATACGGCTATAATCTGAAATCTCAGCAGGTATTGGGTGAGGGATGTAAAATTGTCAAGCCATTAGTAAATATAACCTTGAACAAAACGAAAGCAGAAGACTCACATTGCCAAATCCTATGATCTATCATGAAGTTACAGGAATTAAGAGAGAATAATGATGGCATCCCAACAGACAAATAAACCAAATGGACTAAAATCCAGGTGAGACCAGGCATGTGGCTGCCAGATTTTCTTCCAGTGGTGTCCTTACTCATAATAGAGAAATGGTAGCCTTTGCAACTAATGGTGCTGAGCACATCAGATCCTCACATGGTCAAAGAGACTCATTACCTCTACCTGTGCCACTCTTAAAAATCAAAATCCCATGTGAAAAGGAAAAACCAACCTTTTAGGAGATAACCTAGGCAAATACTGTCACCACACTGGGCTAATAATAACTCCTTAAACAGAGCATTTAAAATTTCAGCCATAAGAAAAGCTTTATGAAAATGAATATTAAAATTTAAAACTTCTGAGCTTTAAAAGATATCATTAGAAAATGTGAAGAGAAACCATAGAGTAGAAGTGTGTGCATAAATATGTAATGTAGGGTTATGTGCTTGCCTATATGTAGCACAGGGTGTGTGTGCATACATATATGTAACACAGGATGTGTGTGCATACCCATATGTAACACAGGGTGTGTGTGCATACCTATATGTAACATGGGATGTGTGTCCTTATGTATATGTAACATAGGATATGTGTGCATACCTATATGTAACATGGGATGTGTGTGCATACCTATATGTAACATGGGATGTGTGTGCATACCTATATGTAACACGGGATGTGTGTGCATACCCATATGTAACATAGGGTGTGTGTGCATACCCATATGTAACACGGGGTGTGTGTGTGCATACCTATATGTAGCACAGAGTACATATATAAAATATACCTTCTAACCATCACATTGATCAATAAGAAAAAGAAAGATAGTACAGTAGAAACACAGGTCAAGTGACAAGCAGACATTTGCCTAAAGGAGATGTGGGAGAGACTATTATCAGAGATAATATCTTCACAGCAAGAAATGCCAATCAATGATACACCAGGATAATACTACATACCGCCACAATGGCTGCCCTAAAGAAACCCCTGTAATCATGGATTTGGGTGAGAATGTAGAACGGCCAGAACTCTCCTAAACTGCTGTCCTGGGGAGGATTTGTATAATATTGAAATTGTGGTATCATTTACTTAAATTAATTGTGTATGACCCCGGTGGTCTAGCCCATTTTATCTCAAAAATATAAAATCAGAAATAGGTACATGTGCTACACAAAGTGTGTGCAAGAATGTCCCTGTGCATTATTTACAACAGAGAAACACCACAGCCTCACAACTGCTCACGAGCAGGAGTCACGCATCTTAGAACCTTCACACAGCACAGTAACACAACGCAATGAGAAAAAAAATACATCCGCTACACATGGTACCATGGAGGAGTCTCACAAGCATGTGAATAAAACAATCCAGACACAGAATCACACACCCTATATGGTCTGTAAAATTCCACTTACAGAAATACAAAACCTCAGTTTATTGCCATAAATTGAAAGAGCCGTTACCTTTGGGTGGATTGAGGATTGATCTGAGCTGCTGGGATCGTCTCTAGCTTGATTTAGGCAATGGTTAAAACAATGATTTCCCTTAGAGCTTGGGCCTATGTAGTGATGGTACTCAGGATTGTGGGAGCAGTGATTGGAAAGGGCACAAAGAGATTTCAGGGAGCTGTCCACCCCACAACACACAGACACATTCACAGAGTGGGTGGGGGTCATTCATAACTTCATTTTTTTTAAAGTTTTTTTTTTTAATCTCAAATAAGTTTTGCTTTTTTATTTAAAACAGTATTTAGGGGAAATTCTACAGGCCCTTCATAATGACTCTCAATCGTCATGATGGTAACAAGAGAAAATGTCTACTGAGTTTGTGACATGGGTCGAGCGCTGCTCTAAGCACAAGAATACTTTCTTCTAATTCTCCTTTTTCCCATTAAAATTGGTCCTGTTATGGTCCCACTTGAAGGGTCTGAGAATCAGCAATTTCTGATCTCCAACAGGTAGGAAATAGAAGAGCTGAAATTGCAGCCCTATGGTCTGTGAAATGGAAAAATGGAATTCAGTTAATGTTTCTAAAAAAGAGACAGACAGACACACACACAACAGGGAGGAAGAGAGAGAGAGAGAGAGAGAGAGAGAGAGAGAGAGAGAGAGAGAGAGAGAGAGAGAGAGAGAGAGATCCTGATACCTACCCGCTTATAAACTCGAAGGTTCACCTCAGGTTGGCACTCCTCTCAGGCCAGTGGAAGGATGCTGAGAATTGCCTTTTCCTTCACAGGGTTTCATTCTTCAGGATGGGGAGGGGTGGGTTTGTTTGCCTTGGATCTCAGGGAATACTGTTGCTGGCACACGCCAGATTTCCTGTAACTGGAAGAGTGATGTCATGGTTTTCGACGATGCTGGAAAACAGACTTCACTGAGAGCAGTGTGTGAGATCTCCCTGTGTTGTGCTGGCCTCAGTCAGGCCCTCGGGAGTTCTGCCACAGCCTGTCACACTGCCCTTCACACCCCTTCTCTGAGACCCTTGAGACAGCACTCCTCGGAACCCCAGGACTAAACACACCAGTGTTTGCTTTTGTCCCCCATCAAGGCCACAGGGTTTTTTCCACCCTCAGATGTTTCCTTGCTTAGGGCTGGGAATGGGATGGGGTGATCCTCCAGATCTCTTAGAGGGGATCTGCCAGAATTGTTTTTTTTAGATGCCTGGTGCTGAGTGACCGATTTCTATTATTTCATCAAGAGTGTCCATAAGCCTAAGGAAACAAGAACCAATGTGGTTTTGGAGACAGGGGAGCATCACCATGTTCCCAGATCAAAGGCCTCTTTCCCCACAGGTGGAGAAGCAGGAGCCAGACTCAGGAACAGCCTTCAGTGCCTTCAGAAAGGTTACATGGTAACACAACAAATGAGCAGAGCTAGGGTACCAGTTACTAACCTGGCAGGATGTGTGGTTCCATCGTTCCCCTGTGTCCCAGCACGAGACTGTGGTCCTGCTCTTCCCACTAAGAATGCAGCAAGTGCCCAGTGCAAATCTTACCAATATCCCTAGAAATCACTGAGATTCAAAGATTCAAAAAGATGGCTCACTATATAAGGGACCTACACTGTGGAAGGAGAGAACAGACTCTTGCAAGCAAGCCATCCTCTGACCTCCACAAATGTGCCATGGTATGCACATGCCCACACATATACACTCAATACATAAACGATCAACGTTTTTAACTTTTAAAAATTAAGTAAATAGCTGAGCAGTGATGGTGCATCCCTTTAATCTCAGCACTCAGGAGGCAGAAGCAGACAGATCTCTGTGAGTTCAAGGCCAGCCTGGTCTACAGAGTGAGTTCCAGGACAGCCATGGCTACACAGAGAAACCCTATCTCAAAAAACTAAAACCAAAAAAAAGTAAATAAATGGTTCTCTGCATTTAGATCCCAAAGTTCTACACTCATCATTTCTCCATTCATTTATTGAGTGTCTACTCTGTGCTCTTAGATTCAGCTATGAGCAAGAGACCTCCTTGTCTTTCCCAAGTCACAGACTAAGTGTTTGTATTTCAACATATGTGTGTGTTGAATATATATACACACATATATATATGTGTGTGTGTGTGTGTATGTATGTACATGTATATATGTATATATGGTAATAAAATGCCAAGAATAAAACAACTTGGCAAGGAAAGGGTTTATTTGGCTTACATGTCCCAATCACAGTCCATTATGGAGGGAATCCAAGGCAGATACTCAAGGCAGGAACTGATGCCGAGATCATGGAGGTGTGTTGCTTATTGACTTGCTGCCTATGGCTTACTGAATCTACTTTCTTATATGACCCAGGACCACTTACCCAGGAGTGGCACCACCCACAGTGAGCTGGACCCTCTCACATCAATCATTAATTAAGAAAATGCCCACATAGACTTGCCTACAGACCATTTTCTCAATTGAGGTTCCCTCTTCCCAGATGAACTCATAGGTTGTGCCAAGCTGACAAAAAAAAAAAAAAAAAAAAAAAACAATCAGCACATCCAAGTAGCATTCACTGGGTCCCTACTATATACTGAGCATATTCTAGACATTTTATGAATGTTATTTTGCTAACCTGTGCAATTCTCCATGATTTCTACTTCTTCAAGGTAAGGAAACTGAGGCAAACAAGCCAAAAGTAATTTCCCTTTCAGCTCCATAGCTAATGATTGGCATAACTAGAATATAAGTCAGAAAATGCTATTCCATAATCTATGTTCTTAACACATGAATATGTCTATGTAAAGAAATAAAAAAGATCTCAAAGACCAGAACCCAATGTCAATCAAATGGTATTGCTATTCATAAGTAGGAGAGAATGGACTGCCCAGTAGTATTCATTATTCACACTTGCTAGAAATTCTTCTCTCTCTGCCCTGCTTGTTTCCCTCTCTGAACCTCTTGATTCTGTGTCATGTAGATCAGCCGAAGATGCTGACAAAGTAACTGAAACCTTTGCAGAACAGGCGTGCTGAAGCACAGCATCCCCAGGGAGACTGAGAATGAAGTCCAACAGCCTCCGTCTCCGGAACAGGACAAGGGATGGAGGTGAATCCTCACCTCAGGAGCTGGTCAGCATCTCAGCCAGGAAGGCCTTTCTGTGACATTGCCTGGTACTTATGAATAGGAAGGTTATGAAGTAGGATTTTTAGTGATGGTACTGCTCCTGTGAGAACAATATGTGCTTAGAGAACAAACATGTTGCGTAATCACCAGTCCAGTGAAGGTTAAATGCACAAAAACACCTGCTTAAGAAAAGGCTTGGTGTCAGCTGGGATGCTGTGATAGGTTAGCAGTCTCCCAGGATGGAGAAGTTCCTTGCCTCAGCTATTATCTTGCGGTGAACTAAGCAATCATGTTCTTATTTCAGTGACGTCTCTTATTCCTTTGTCAGTAAGTTCATTTACAATCAAGGATGAAAGATGTTTATTTGCTTAAAGGGAAGAAGGAATCAAATGTTCATTTGGGAGCAGGGAATCATGTCCTCTGAGTCAGATGGAGGAGGGGAAATATGGCCACCCCCCTTTTATAGATGAGAACACTGAAACTTGGAGAAGTCAAAGAGTTTGTCAAATCTGATTTCCCAGGAAATGGTCTGGTAGTCAAATGGAAACTGGCCTTTAAAAAAAAAAAAGAGTGCACTTGAAGAAAAGAAATGCTGGTACAAACGAAAATGGAGATGAAGCAGAAGGGATTGGGGAAGATCCTCATTCTTTGAAGAATCCCCTTTCTTTTCCTGAAGTAGATCTGATACCTTGTTTGTTCACATAATGTGTGCAAACCAAAGCAATACCTTGAATGGGTCAATGTGGCTAGGTCATGTTTGTTAGTTGTATTTTACTCCGCTTGCAACAGGAAGCCATTGAGAGGTTTTTTGGCAGAGACTGACCTGGTCTGTTTTGTGTGATGCTCGCTCAGGGCACTGAGGGATAATGGATTGAGTGTCTGTCTTCCTAACGAGACAGTAGGCACTATTCTTGTTTGTTATTTATTCACTTGTAACTGTCTGTGTCCACTCAAATGTCAGCTCCATGACAGTAAAGACCTGTAGTTTTTCACTACTGTGTTACCAATGGCTAGAACAGTATCGGGACCAGAACAGGCTCCCAGTAAATATCTATTGAATGAAAATGTAAATGAGTTAATAAAAGAATAAAGGAAGAAAGAGAAGGACACAAATAAATGTGAAGCAAGTTTAGTGCTTGGAAAAGACATAGCATGCCATTAAAAAGAGTTGAGAGGGACTTTTGGAGATAGAAAGTGACAGCTTAGAGGTACACATCATAAGAAGCAGACTGGAGACACTTCTGTGATGCAGAACTGATGAGGCTTGCTGATAGTGGAGCTGGAGGAATGCTCAGGTTTACAGGCTGGCTTCATCCCCTCAGCACTCTATTCTGAACAGTTCATTTCTCTAAGATAAGCGTGTCACTATTTGTGAATCACGAGTTAGTTTTCAGCATATAAAAGCCGAAGATTTGCAAGCATGGTTTTCTAGACAACACTCTTGGCAGCAGTCTGTCCATGATGATTTCTTCAACACTTAGCCTTTCATAGCCTGATATTTCTATCAGGTTTCCATGGCTAGATTACCATGACACCACAACAGTCAGCTTCATCTACTCTGTCAAAAACATGACTGGTCAAGAGGGAAGGAAAGTCTTTCCCTGCCCCTGGATGAATGCACTCCCTCTACACATGCACACACACGTGTGTACACACACACACACACACACACACACACACACACACACAGATGCACACACATATGCAAATGTACACACATGTTGTTTCTAGCACAGTACACAGAAATTTATAACCACAAACTGATTTGCCCACTTGGGTTATAATTGCTTTGCTATCAAACAGACCTCTGCGTACCATTCAATTAAATAATTTCAAAGTTAAGTGTTCCACTCCAGATCCAAAAAAATTATTCTCTTGAGAGTGGCTGTTGAATAGGTAGAATCTTGTTTACAAGTTATAAATAAAAGTCTTTTAATATTATTATGCTCCAAGACTTGCTGTCATGTCAAAAGCTGCACCAGAGAAGACTACATTCAAACATATGTGTGATACCTATCTTTCCCTTTTTCCTTCAACTTCTTTGTTCCGAATTTGTTGGTAAACAAGCCCTCTTGAGTTTGCCCTGTGATGAGTGTTCTTCAGGATTTCCACAACCACGACATGAATATTTCAGCTGAGTTCACAGAGGATCCATTTATATATCAGGGCAAGTCTGTACTCTCTAGATCCAAGACAGGTCTTTTTGTGTCATAGCAAGCTACTGGCTCCCTGCCATGGTGCCTCATGGATGTATGTCATTGTGAACATGGTCAAGTCACAAAACTATGGTGAATGAATACTAGGCTACGGTCTCAGTCACACCAGGCATTCTCCCCTAACTACGGCATGCTGGCTTTCCATAGGTGAGTTTGTCTCTAGATGGTAGGTGAGTTCTGTGAAATGATTGAGAAGCTCAGGTCAAAGGTTTTCTGGAGGTAGTCATCACATAAAACACATCTTACTCATCAAAAATCTTTGTGATTCAAAATAGGAGGTGAGCACGCAATAGGATTTCTTGAACTAGAACGTTTGGGAGGGAGGGGTCCATAGACACCCTCATGAATTGGCATTCTTCCTATCTACTGTGCTACACGCCAGCTTCTACTGACTTTTCTCATTTTTTCTTCAAAGGTGTGAGGTTCTTGTAGTTGTAAAATTGCAACAAAACCCAAACAAAGCACATCTGAGCGATAACACATCTGGGAGCTCAGGGGTTCAGCTGGGAACCCTGTATCTTCTCTCTGGTGTGAGCAGGTTAGCCATAGGAACTCACATGTGTCTTGCTGCACCAAGAGCCCAATGAAGGAACTCTGTAGTAAAAATCTCACAGAAGTGTGAGCTTCTTTGGAAATGGTGCAGTAAAAAGTTGGCTGCCCAAACATGAAGACCTGAGTTTGATTCCCAACACTGTGTGGAAAAGTAGCAGTGAGTTTATAATCTCCGAGCTAGGGAGACAGAGGTAGGCAGATCCCCAAGGCTCACAGACCAGTCAGCCTGGCTGAATTGGTGAGCCCCAGACCAGTGAGAGTATTCTGTCTCAGAAAACAAGGTGAGAGCTCATGGCATGGCTCATCAGAGAAGAGCATTTGCAGCCACACCTGAAGACCAACGTTCAGTTCAATCCACAGAACTGACCCCTGGAGGTTGTCCTGTAACTTCTATGTGTACACTGTGGCATACACACACACACACACACACACACACACACACACACACACACACACACACTCACACACACGGAGGGACATTCAAGTATCTTTTAATGTATGTATGTGATTGATGAAAAAAAAGAGTATATCTGATCATGCTTAGAATTCTTCATCATGGTTTCCAGGGCCCTGATAATTTGTCTTCGTTTTCCTAGTTCTAAGCTCAATTATTTGACTTTGTTTCTCTATAGTCCAGCTGCCTGTCATTTTTTTTCAATTCCATGACATTTCATTTTCCCTTCCACCCAGTGCGTGACAATTCACACATAGATACATGCGCCCCACCCCCATACTCACCAGCACTCATACTCATGATCACATACCCACTCATTCTCAGTTAACCCCTAGACACTCAGATCTCAGGAAAGCCTGCCCTGACGTTCCCAAGTTAGCTCTAGCCTGCAGGTTAGGTCTGATCCTCCCCCATCTTACACGGTACATTCTCACAGAACAGACTCTTTTCTTTCTGAGCACTTGACTTTGCTGGCAATCAAATAATCACTTGGGTAATTCATTATTAATGGTCGTCTCCACCCTAGCTTTTGTAAGCCCTCTGAGCACAGAGACCAGATCTATTTTTGTTCTTATTGTATCCTCAGCTTCACACAGGAGCCTGGTGCATAGTTGGATTGGAGTAAACATTGGCTGGGTGGATGACTTCAGGCACGCATGAATGAATGACTGGCTGGATACGCCTGCATGTATGTGTCTATACATGCCCATGTGTGACTTTTGGGGAAATAGCAATGTTACTAGCCAACATGCACAGTGTATTTTTTTTTTAATTCAGGCTGCCCTGAAAACAAAGCGTAGACTAGCATTCTTCAGATGAATCTGTGTCTTTGCTAATTCTGCTGAAGGAATTCGTTTAGTGGCATAAACACTATGAATGATTCATGGGCCTCTGGCTAGCATTCAAGGCAGAAAATTCTATTTATGCAACTTACAGATATCATGTAAATACTGTGTCTTGTTATCTGTGTGCCTTTGTTCCTTACATCTTAATCACAGCAACAGCAATTACTCCTAGCATCATTAACAAGTTTCTAATGTGCCAAGGAGAAATTGCTCACTAAACAAACATTTAAACACATTAGCAGTGACCAACTGAGTGTTACGTTAAGCACCCCAGTTGCCCAGCAGCAGGCTTACTTCATCTTCCCCTTCCCATTCATCTCCCACCATGGAACAGCCTATGGTGTTTGGGACTCCCCCAGATAGATAGGATGAAGCATTAAAACACATACATTGAAGCTTCAAGAGACACAGTGCTGGAAAAGCCCCATCACCCTCTACTGACTGGTACATACAGCTGGGAATGTGCTTTCGATTATGTACCAGAAAATTCACATAGTTGCAGAATGGTTGATTTTTTAAAAAATGAGTAGTTTGAGAGCTTCAGATAGTCAAGATTGCATACCAAGGCCAGATTGGAGTTCTAACTGCTCCTGGTACATGTCCACCCAAAAGCTGGCTTCCAGAGAGACGGCTACATGGTAATCCTGATGATGATATTATAATTCAATGAAAGAACTGAATTAATAATTACCTTTAAGAATTACCTTATCTTTTGGTGTTTGAGTATATACTGCTAGTCTTGCCTACAGGGCCAAATCCATGGAATCTTGGAACATATGTTCTGTGATTCTTGAACAATGCTATCTTATGGAGATATATTCATGAGTTCTAGGGGAACTAGCATCAGTTATGGATAGTATAAGCATCCATTCTCTTATAAATCTGCCCAACTTAAAATAACTCTGTTTCCTAAAGCCTGAACTAATTTACGTGGACTTTCTATCATACAAATGATGCTCCAAATTTACTATTTGAGATTTTTAACTGTTATATATCCTCTTTGGAGTACATATCTATATATCTATATGAATAGATCAGTATGAAGGTCACTACATTACAGAAGAGACACTTAATAAATTTGCAAGTTCAAGTCCCTCATCCTCTCCTCCTGTAAATATAATAAGCTGCTCTCCAAGGATACACAGTGCTCACAATTTAATGTATTTACTTTTGTTTTGACATTCATAGGGGTTTTTTTGTATGCCATTCTTCAGCCTATTGCTGCTGCCTTTAAGACATGTTTTTAAATGTGTCTTTACAGAAGGCTGCACGAGTGTATCCAAAACTTACCATAGTCTTTTTCTCAATGTCAAGTAAATCTATAAATACTTAAAACACAATATTTTATAAGCAATCACCGAATAATGTATCTTTCTTCAGAGTTCCACTTATAAACACTACATTTATCCCATTCTGGTGAGTATTTTATCATTAGGATACATGGTAAATTTTTTTAACCCATCTCCTGCCTGGAGATGTTCCATTTTTTTTTCCTGCTTTCTAATATTACTAGAACTACACAGAAGACAGCCTTGTACTTTACCTCCAACGGGGATCCAGATCAGGATCCAGATTGGCAGGATGAATTTCTCAGCTGTCCTACTCTTCTAAAGTGTGAGACTACTGTGTTTGAACTTTGCAGTCTACAACAACTGTGTCAGGAAATTTTTAGACAGAATTAGACTTACATTTTTGGAAGAATTTTTCCATCAGAAGGAACATCAGAAAATTACTAAAGATCTGTGTCTGCCCCTCCAGAGTGGCCTCTGCTTTCCAGGCGCACCCTCCCCCAGAGGAGGCATGTGCTTGCCAGCCCTGTATGTTCTGAAGAGTCCTTCACAGCCTTGCATGGCTGAGTGCTCTTCTACCTTGACACAAGCAAATAAAACCATATGCAAGTTCAACAGAGAAGAAACAAGCATTTCCTCTCAAGTTGGTTAAAAAACAAAAGCAAAGAAATAATGAACTTCTAAAAATAATTGCTTAAAACTGTGCAGTAGCCAAGCCTTCTTAATTGGCACCTCTCCCTGTTTGACAACTGGTGACAGACTTCATCAGAATTAAATGTCCCATCCCTGGGATGAAGCTATGCTTGTCTAGAATATGAATATTTGTCATCTTACTACATGTACACTTTGATACTTCGTGTAATGCATATAGGACTGCTTGAATGTGATGGGCACTATGCTATCCATGCATATTCAGATACCAAAACAAATGAGGTCTTTGATGTCCCCAAAATATTCTGCCTAGAGCAACAGTTCTTACCTCATTTGGTAGCTTTCATTAATTATTTTTCTTGCTGTTATAAAACAGTCAACAAGAGGCAACTTAAGTGAGGAAGGACTTCCTTTGGCACACAGTTTAGGAAGATACAGTCCAACGTGGAAGGGAAGATGTAGCTTGGCAGCAGAAGCATGCAGATGGGACTCCTCATGTGTAAGAAGACCAAGAAACAGAGCAGGCTATGCTCACACTCTCTTTTCCTTTTTTATGCAGCCTGGGACCTTAGCCTATGGGACAGTATTGCCCTTTCTCAGGATAGGTTTGACCTCAGTTAAAGCTCTCTAGAAATGCCCTTACAGACAAGCCTAGAAATTTGTCTCCTAGGTGATCCCAAATCCGGTCAAGTTGACCATGAAAATTAATTACCACAAACCCTTTTAGAGCATGAGGACCACAAAAGTATACTGTGTGCATAGAATATACACACAGAGTTCTGAGTAGCTTAGCTACTAACCAAACTTGGAAGCCAAGCATTCATTCATCTGGGTCTAGATTCTTGATAGAGAATGACCAATGGAAGAATGAGCAACCACACAGATATCACTAGTGAAGGCTAGAGTTACACCTACACACTTATGGCCCTTCTCATCCATATAGACGTCCTCCTATCCACTGTATCAGGTGGGTCAATAGCAGCAGAGGTGGCAGGACTAGTCCAAGGCCACTCAGTTGGAAACTGGCACAGCTCTGACAAGAAGCCAGGTCTATGACATGTGCTCCGCTTTGCCAAAGGGAATGAATGTTAGTTAACATGAAATGCCATGAGCAGGTTTTTAAAAAGCACCAATGTCGATCAAATAAAGATAAAAATTTTAGTCAAGCTAAAAATTTTCTTCCAGATATTGTTCTATTGTTCAGTTTTAGAATCTGCCTCTCTCTCTCTCTCTCTCTCTCTCTCTCTCTCTCTCTCTCTCTCTCTCTCTCTCTCCTCTTCCCTCTCCCTCTCCTCTCCTCTCCCCTCCCCTGCAATTAAACCACACACTGCTGGAAGGTAGAGAGACCACAGGACTCTAGCTGCTATATTTCTATTTCCTCAATGCTTAACAAATGGCCTGGCACACAGTCAGCATTTATTGTCTGTTGTGTGAATGAAGGTTCTCTATACAAAGAAAGAGATTAGAGAGATTAGCTTCCACTAAGTGTGTTCCTCTGATCTTGTTCTGCCTTCAGAGGTGAGTTCCAGGACAAGAAAAAGTGTCATTGGTTCACTGACATGCCTCTCATTGTTTCTCCAGGATTTATGTGTTCCCCCACCCCATCCCCTTTTTAACTATGATATTTGATAAGTGGAACCAAGCTGGGTTGAGTCTAGTTTAAACATCTAACACTAAGCAGTCTTTCACTTCTCATAATGAAAAAAATTTCCATCTCCTATGCCAAACTAGAAGAAATCTTAAGCAATAATTTAATTATTTAAATTAGTTGCAGGGTTTGGATTTTTTTAAAGCTGAAAGCTTATTTGAAAAAAAAAAAGAAAGAAAGAAAAGAAAGAAACAAGAAAAAGGCCAAACTGTAACATACTGCCCAACCCAAGCCAAATAACAACTTTGGAAAGCAATGTGGTTGCTAAAGCAATAAATGAATGGTTTAGCCCCTCCTGGGTCTTGGAAACTGTACCCACCCTTGCCAGGAAGGAATGAAAAAAAAAATATGTCTGTATTTCATTTAACTGTATTGAACTCCCTAAGGGCAGAGTCTATTCCTGATCCATCTTTGTATTCTAGAAGGTTCTCTGGCATGTGGTGAATGCTCAGTAAATTATTATTAAATTAAATTGGGGTTTTGCAAAATTTATACATATCTGTATGTTTATGTGTGCACATATGATGTGAATATTCCAAGTAGATGGACAAGCTATGCCTCATATCTTCTTATATACAAACTGTAAAGACATCATAATATTCATTTGTGCGTCACCACAGCTAGAATTCTGTTACAGATTTCTATCTAGTGTGTGTTTGAGTTGGGCAAAGTCACCCTGTGTAGTGTAATACCGATTTTTATAATTGTGCCTCTGAAATCCTTTCCTATGTAAATAGGTAAAATTCTCTACTATGGTATGCAACTAGGGTATACTTTATCCTTAAGCCAGAACTGGGGATTACTACTTAGCCTTAGCTAGTAATTTTCATTTCACTGTACAGCTCCTCTTAGCTACAGTGGGTGCCTGATGCTTTAGACTGAGATTAGTTCTCCATTGTAAAACTACCGCGCGTGTATGGCTTCTTCCTGTATTCTTCTTAACCAGGTGGACAGTTCACATCCACAATGGCTGGCAAAGGTAGACACGGACTTACACAAAGATGTAAGAGGAAGGCATAATAGGATGCTAACACGCAAGTTTGATGAAGTCTTCATGTATTTTTAAGGAAATGGTTGACAAAACAGAGGACAAAGACCAGCAGGTACTTCGGGATTTGTGAAAGCTATGTGAAAAACACAGGAAATGTCGCCATGGCCTGGGAGGATGGCTTGTGGTTGGAAGCAGCGGCCTGAAGTAAGGATGGGCTCAGAAGAATTAAAGAACCAGCAGAGCAATCGTGAAATAACACGCCAGGGATGTACTTTAAGCCTCTTTACTGAACCAATTCAGTTAAAATATCATATCCAGGAGTGTACAGATTACTTTTATATAAGGCTACTAGTTTCCTGGACTTGGAAGCATCTTGACATTTCAAAAGCAACTAGGAAACTCAGAAGTCCCTTACTTGTCTTCTAATCTAAATTTCCTATGTAACAAAGAAGGTTGAAGAAGTATGTAGGAGGGGTACATGCTCATTTAATCCTCAACTAATAATGACACCACTTTTTCTATAATCATATCTCCCCATCTGGAAAGAGAATCCACAGGGCTCTCAAAAAAGAAACCAGGTCCCCTCCACATCTCTCTAGACCTACAGTGGCTGGACTGAAATACAGTCCCTCTCTAACAACACCTAGTTTAGCACCCTGATACTTAATAGATATTTAGCACTTGGTATAAAAGGGGATTTTAGAGGAAAGCTTGGAGGTGAGCTGCCTCATCTTGAGCAGCTGCTTGAGGATTGCTCACTTTGCAAAAATTGAATGAACTTCCTCATAAACAATTCCATGTGTTAGATGTTATTTTTTTCAGGGTTAGTTTCAAAGACATGGGCTTTAGAATATAGGTCCCTTAAGAAGAGAGAGTGTGGTGCTGCAGAGACCACTCAGCAGTGAAGAGAACTGGCTGCTCTGGCAAAGAAATGGAGTTCAGTTCCCGGCACCCACAGCTGGTAACTCACAACCACCCATCACTCCAGCTCCCAAGGATCAGACGCCCTCTTCTGGCCTCTGCTGTCAACACACACATCCACAGAAATAAGAATAAAATGAATATTTTTTTTAAATATGAGAATAACAATTTTAATTGAAAAAAAATGGGAAAAGTCCATCTGTGTGTTCAACAAGTATCTGAGAATATATCATACACCTCACTTTATCAGGAGCAAGTAGAGTACAGTGGAGAAGAGGTAGGCAAACTTCTATGGTGATTATATACTGGGAAGTGAAAAACTGTACACAGTCACATGACGGAGAATATGTCATCTGCTATACAGAAAGAGAAAGTGAGACAGGGAGGTAGTGGTGAGAAATGCTACTTTACAAAGGATAAGTGACATATCAGGAGAGATGACACTCAAGGAAACACCCAAAATGAATATTAATACATGTCTAGGAACAGCTGTGGAGAGTGGCTGGAGGATAAAGAGTAAATGCAAAGGTCCTGAGGCCTGAGTACAGTCATGGAACAACAGCAAAGGAGCCAGAATGTTTGGAGGAGCAGAGAGGAAAGTCTGAGAAGCTGAGGTCAGAAGGCAGCAGGAAGTCAGATTCGCCAGGCTGTGTAGGCCGTCTGAGGGTGGAAAGTTACTGGAAGCTTCTGAGGAAGGCGTGACTAGCTAAAGCTTAGAAAGAGACACCTCCAAACCACATGAGAGGCACACAAATAAAAACTTCTGTGTCGAGTCAACGCGGACTAGCTATTCAGACTATGTTGGCTTAGCACACCTAAAGATGCTGGACACACACACACGTGCATGTCAAGCTGGCAGAAATGTAAAGGAATTCCTTAGAGGCTAAAAATACAACTCCAGAGGGGTGAGCATGTTAGAGTGGTGTTTATGAGGGGATTACTGGACAGTTCCTACTGACTGAGACTCTGGGGTTTAGACATGCTTTCTTCTCACGGATAGGAAGAAAATCCAGAGATCTAAGCAGGATGTCACACAGGAGATTCCTTGCAAAGTCACAGTGCTCATAGTTCATAGGTAAGGCCTCATTGGTGAGGAGAAGAGGAGAAGTAGGTGCTCTCCTGTAGATGGACTATGGAAACAAAGACCATTGGGTCAGGTCCTAGATGACAAAATAATGATAAAGTCTAATAACCATTTCATTAGAGTTACAGAAAAGTCAGAGAGGATGAAAGGAGAAATCTTTGAAGAACAAAGGGCTTAGAATTTTTCAGAGCTCATGAAAACAGTAATTATTTTCAAATCAGAAACCCCCATGTATGATCTAGGAAGGAGAGGAAGAAGAGTTGAGATGAGAAAAAAAATAAGTAAGAACTAACAAGAGGATTCAGTAGGCAAGGTACTTGCTACCAAGCCTGACAACCTCAGTTTGGTCCCCTGAACCTACATGGTAGAAGGAGAGAATTAGCTTCTGCAAGTTGTCCTCGGACCCCCACCCACCATGGCACATGTGGACACACATACACATTGAAAAAAAAACTGTAAAATGTTAAAAATAAAAAGAAGAAATAAATTAAAAGAAATAAGGCAGTCACAGACATACAGGGATACCGAATAGCAGACAACAAAGAGAAAATGCCCAGTTTTCACCATTTTAAGCCTCAAAAGACAGAGATCGATACTTTGACGGTAATCCATACACTACTGCTGCTGATCCGGATGGAAATGGGATGCTTAAACAAACTAGGAAAAGCTCTTAATCGCCCAGCTACATCTCTATTTCATGTGGCTGAGGAAATAAAGTCAAATAGAATGAAAGATAATAAACATAAGCTCCTCCCCCCCATAAAAGAATATGCTAACATTTGGGGAAGTACTAACTAAAACTACAAAGGACTCTAAGATGGACTCCACCCACGTCTTTGTATCCAATAAAGACCCCCCACTCCACCCCACCCCCATCACCAGCAACCTCACCTTTATCGCTAAAATCCCTGGGTGAGATGGGGTGAATTATTGACTTCTGCACTACATTCTACTGGTTAAAACATTAATTTGCAAGCAGCTTGTGCACCACAGAGCAAGCTCGTCTAGGCACATGCAGAAGTCACTTCTAATAGTTCCTGATACTGTACCTCTGTCTACATTACTAAAAAAGTAATGCGGGTCCACTCCAAGTTTTGAGGAAATATGTAGTAGCCGAAAGAGCCCTGGACATGGTGCTCTCGGGAAGATACTGCTGTGAAGTTGGGTAAATCTCCTAAACCTTCAGAGCCTCATTTTTCTCATCTCCAAGAAGGCAATTGTTACCACAGAATCATGGCTCTCCTCTCAACGAAACAAGAAATAGTTTATTCTTGAGCCAAATATGAGTGACATGGCTTGGAACCATAGATCCAGGTTACCCCAAAGACTAGTTTCCATATGAGCACAGTTTCATGAAGCATTCTAAGAAACAGAACAAAGAAAATACTAACCTAAGGTACTTTTTAAACCATTAATGGAAACATCAGATAGACAAAGTATGGCAAAGAGGGGAAATGTCTGTTACAGGCTTAGACGCTATCTAATAACACACTTAGCCTTTGAGTTGGTGCAAACCAGGGCTGTTTATACATTCCAGAAGGATTTTCCTCACAGTCACAAGGGTGTTAGGTCACACACAGAGTTGTACAATAACGCCTACCGGGGGGCTAGAAAGAGCCCAAGATAGTTTGGCTCCCAACCTATAACATCCAATTCTGTACAACTCAGGTAAAGTAGGCGTGTAGAATATTTTAAGCACGTGTGGCTGACCTCACCACTCGACTTCAATCCACGCGGTAATGTCATTCAACCTGTCTACCTCATTGGCTAGTTCCCGGTGCAGTGCGGGCAGTGAACGGGCTCTGTTCCAAGGTCATGCTTATTACTGAGTAACTCTCACAAGCTGGCTAAGCATGCCCCGTCTCACGTGCTTGAGTCGTTTAGACACCTTTCCTTTACCCAAAGAGAGCCAGCCCTTGTGAGGGACGCTCGCTGTCTTTGAGGCCAGCGCTGGTTTTAAAGGGCTAAGAATAATCCATGAATGTAATCTATCATCTTCCTTTGGCATCTTTCAATATTGCTCCAAAGACTATGTCTTTAAAAAAAAGAAAAAGAAAAAAAAAAAACAAAACAAAAAAACAGCTGGTGTCCTTCCATACAAAACTGCCTTGCACTTGTCCTGGTTACATTATCTGCTGGCACTGCTTCACACAAGCAAATTCCTCACATTCATCCATTTCATAAACAGTGCTCAAATATACTGAAAGAGCATGTGGTACCTTGGCTCATCAAAGTTATTAACAATCAATCCATCTTGAATAATCTCAATACTGAGAAAGGTGGAGTCTTTTCTCCACAGACTCTTTGAGAGACAGAAATAGTCCCCCATCTCTCTGTGACAGTTTTCCTTCAGACAGTGAACTAAAATGAAACTATGATGAGACTGAGGATGTATGCTGACTAATGTGAAGAGATTCGTTACACGGTTAAATGAAAAATAATCTGCTATTAAGCAGTGGTGTGGTGTCATCTCATGATTGGAATAAGAAACGTGATCTCTAACTATCACACAGCTTTAATTCTGGATAAAACAACCTAGTGTTGTGCTTAAGACAACATCAGTAAATCTGTTCTCTGACTGGCTGGATTACCTTGGACAGATTGTTTAATCTATAAGTCTCATTCATTTTTTGTCTTTTTTTATTTAATTGTCATATAAAATAATAGTTTATATTACAACATTTTCATACATGTCTATTATTGTACTTTATTCACCACACACTTCACTTTCTCGTTTTCCTCTCCCAGCCTACTGGTCTTCTCCTTCTCCCATTCTGCTTTAAAGATAGGTGTGTGTGTGTGTGTGTGTGTGTGTGTGTGTGTGTGTGTGTGTGTGTAAGAGTACATGTGAGTGTGTGTGTATATATGTGTGTTAGCATGCTTGTGCATGTGTGTGTAAGTATGTGAGTGCAAATATGTATATGTGTGTCTGCACGTGTGAGTGTGCATGCATGTGTGTATATTTAATCATAATTCTGCATATGGAAGAAAAAGTATACTTTTCTACTATGTATCTGGCTTTTTTCACTTGACATGATGATCCCTACTTACATATGTGTGTGTTATGTGCATATACAAAATTGAAAATGGTAAAGCTGAATCATACAGTGGCTCTATTCTTAGTGTTTTAGAGCCTTCTGTATTTATTTCCATAGTGGATGGAATAATTCATATTTTCACCAGCAGCAATAAAGGTTATTCTTTCCCCACAGCCTTACCAGCTAGGAAATTGCTGAGATAAGATGGAATTTCAATGTGGTTTTGATTTGAATTTCCCTCATGGTTAAGGATGTTGAACATTTTAAATTTATTTGCTGGCTAATTGTATTTCTTCTTTTGAGAAATGTCTAATTCATTTGTCTATTTATTAATTATTTTTGGGGGGTGTTTGGCATTTTTTTTTAGTTCTTTATATATTCTAGATACTAACCTCGTATCAAATATTTGCTCCTATTTGGTTGGCTATCTCTTCACTGTTTCATTGTCTTCTTAAATTACTGAAGTTGGCTTCCTGAAGTTATAAGGGTAAAGGGAATGATGTATGTTAGGTATTTTGAATATCACATATCACCCAGCCCACAGAATGTGATCTAGAATTGACAACCATTATTACGGTCATATAAAGCTATCATATAGATATAAAATATCCACTGCCATCACCTCTGGGTATTGGTATGGGCTTCAGGATGACTTTCTGTACTTCTTTGGATTCCACTCCACCTTAGTCAATCATCCCAGGGCAGGGGAGGGTGATGAGGGAGAGAGAAAGAGAGAAAAAAACACAGGTATTATTTTGTAATGTGTTTTCAAAATTATATGAAATTATCATCTTTCTCATCATTGAACTTGCTTGTGCTGGCTTAGTTGTCTGTCAGCTTGACACAAGCTATAGTCATCTGAAAGGAGAGAACTTTGAGAAAATGCTTCCATAGAATGGACAAGCCTTTAAGGCATTTTCTCAATTAGTGATTGATGGGGGAGGGGCCAGCCCATTATGAGTGGGGCCAGCCCTGAGTTCTATAAGAAAGCAGGCTGAACAATCCATGATGAGCAAGCCAGTAAGTAGACCCCTCCATGGCCTCTGAATCAGCTACTGCCCCCAAGTTCCAGCCCTGTTTGAGTTCCTGTCCTGATTCCTTTCAGTGATAGACTACGATGTGAAAGTTTAAGCCAAATAAGCCCTTTCTTCACCATCTTGCTTTAGGTTATGGTGTCATAACCATGTCATATGGTTATGGTCAGCATAGCAATAGCAACCCTAACTAAGACATTCCTTCTTTCATGAGATCCTATGTTTTGAGGTTCACAACATGCCCTATGTTGCTGTGTATGCATCTAATTCAATCCTTCTCAACGCTATTTCTAAAACTCGTGTGTGTGTCCTCAACATATCTATTCCCTCCAGTATTGGACTCGTGGGCTGCTTCCAATACTCCAAAACTCCAAGTAAAAGTGCAATAAATATTTCTGTGTACTCTCTTTAAGAAGCCAGGCAAGAGATTATCTGAAATACCTATCTGTAGGAGAATTGCCGAGTTATATATCAAACATGTCTATAGCCTTTATTTTGCTAAGTGGTTACCAGATACTTTCCAGAAAGGCCACAATAACCCACTAAGAATGGCGAGGTTCTTCTGCCCCACATCTCCACCAGCATTTGAAAGATGGACCTCTTGCATCTTTGAGCTCTATTGCTTTAACGTACACTTCTCAGGTCACATAGGACGTGAGGTAGCACTTCTGTATAGTAGTGATTTGAATTCTTCTTCAGTCCTCCTTCTTTTCCTCTAATGGGGTTTCTGCGTGTGTTATCCACACAACTTAAGCATTTATAATTTTCTATCCATTGTTATCAGTGTAGCAAATTAGCCTTCCTCAAACAGGAAGCTTTAATGTTCATGAACTCAAAGCCATCAATATTTTGTGTTACGATTTATGCTTTTTGAAACTGTGGGGGGGTGTCCTTATCTGTAGGTCACCTTTCCTTGTCTTTACATCACCGAGACATCCTCCTACCTCACGTTCCATGGACTGTGTAGTTCTGCCTTGAACTTTAATTCATGATGAGTCCACAGTCATATGTGAAGCAATGATCCAAGTTAGTGTCCCCATGGTGAGCCAACTGTCCCAACGGGAGCTGCTAGATGGTGACCTGTGATGCACTCTTTGTCATACTTAAGCTCCCACCACCTATACAGAAGAGTCAGAGTTCTCTGTCCTGTCTTAATTGTCCGAGTTGTCTTTAGTTGGTGTGGACGCTTTGTTTTGGTGGCTGTGGTACACCCCCGTGCCCCTAATTTTGGTGTTATCTCTTGGATGGGTATTTTAATATCTGATAATATAAGATTTCCTTCTACTCATGCTTGTAAGTCATTCATAAACTATTTTTACTCCAATAAAATTTTAAGTATTTTTTTTAATTACATTTTCTTAAAAATCTGAGCAAAAGGCTTGGGACATCCCAGTGATAGAGTGCTCACTGAACAAGGGATACAATCCTAGGTTCGTTCCCATCACTATACACAAAAGAATCTGAGTAGAATTGTTTTTTAGTGTATCCTAACACATTTATAGATTAAATGGGATAGTTTATCTTTCTGATATACTATTATCTCATCTAAAAGTAAATAACTGTTTTCTGCTTTGAATGTCTTTCATTATTATTTTAAAGGCTTTTTCCCCACTGTATTATTCACATTTTTAGTAATACAATGAATTTCTATATACTTAGTAGATTTCATGCTAGTAGGAATAATTATTATCTTCTTTCTGACTGGCTTTTTGTTAAAAAAAAAATTTAAAAAAAAGCATTGACCTCATATGTACTTATTTTACTTAGTTTACTTGCCGGTTCTAATACATGGAATTAGGTTTGTTGGATGGATGATCAAATGTACAGGTGAGACACTTCTTTCTTTCTGTATTAGCTAGCTCTCCCTAACTTACACTGTGGTGACTAACAATTCCCTTGCACTCAGTGATGTCAAACGAAGTCCATCTCTTGCTCCTGTGACATGTTGAATAGACCCAGCTGCAGTTCTGCTCCTGTGTCTGCCTTTTTCCTTACCCTGGTATATAACCTGAGGAGACAGCTCCAATCAAGAACACCTCATTCCCATAACAGGGGAAAGCCCTGGGAGCCTGCAAATCCGCACCGTGGGTGCTGAGGCTTTTGCTCAGAACTGGCACACAGCCACTTCTGTTCCTACCCATTGCCCTAAACAAGCCTGTGGTTAAGTCTAAAGAAAATGGGGTAAAAAGTGTCCTTTCCCCAGGGGACAGCTCTAGGAGTCACAAGACAATGGGCAGACAAGTGGAAGCTTGCAGAGAAGCTGGATGAATAAATGGAAGGAAAGCATGCCCCTTTAACCTTTAATCTGATTAGTCTGCCCTTGGCTTTAGCCAAGACCTCTTGTGGCAGCAGGAAACCTGCCTTTTCTCTTAAAGGGAACTACGCTAAAGGATGAGGCACAAACACTTACTTACTGGAAATAAACTTTATTAAGTAAAAGAACATAATCCATATCTCTAGCCTTCTAAGAGTGCTGAACATGCTTTTTGTTGAGACTAATAAGTTTTTGGTTTTAGTTGATACAAATCATACATTTGTTTTTCTTTCCTTCAGTAAGTTAACTCAGTGATAAACTCGGGAGTCTGTTATACTCACCTTATCTCTTCCATGTGAAGTAGAGTTTATCTCCCTAATATTTGATTTATGGTTTTCGAATGCATAATCTGTTATTAAGTGAAAATGATCTATTATTGTTCTTCACATGTTATCCTTTAAATTTAGAATACATAAAATCATGCTTGTTGCACATAAAATGTATGTGTGGATTTTCTCCTTTTCATAATTTCCAAAACGTTTTCTATTGGATAGGAATTAAGGGGTTGGGATGACGGCTCAGAGGTTAAGAGTACTTGCTGCTCTTACACAGGACTCTGGTTAGGTTCCCAGCACCCACCTGGCAGCTCACAACCATCCATAGCTCCAGGTCCAGGGAATCCATGCCACTTCTCACCTCCAGCCACCAGGCATGTATGTGGTACACAGATATACATACAGGGAGAAAACTCATACACATAAAATAAAATTATAGAACATATTTTTAAAAAGGTTAAGATAAGAATTAATGTTCCTGGACAGTTTAGAAGTCTCTAGATCACATAGGATGTAGAGTCCTTTGAGAAAGGCACCAAGTCTTTGTGGCTTCAAGTTATTTAATATACACTGATGTATTCAATTTATCAATGTAATTGTGCCAGTTTGGCATTCCATCTTTTGTCCCGAGAGTTTATCCAATTTAACAATGTCTTTGAACTTCTCTGACTGTTAGAGCATTACAAGGGGAGCCTTTCAAGGGCAAATCACAAGAGCATAAGGTACATTGTACGTGGCCCTCAAGTTCCCGGTGTATTGTCAGTATTTCATAAATAGTAATAATTGCCAGCACCACCTGACAGACAGAAATCCTCTGACAGTGGAATTAAGGGCAATTCCTACACCTGCTATAGTCTCTGTCCTGTCTGTTTTATGACAATGTTAGGTTGCATTGATAGAATCAAGGACCACTTAATTCCTGCTCTGTACCAAAATTAACCTATGAAAGTTACCTAGTTTCAGACGTTATTTTTAAACACCTGTGCCCTGTTGCAATCTGCTCTGTGGTGAGCTGGCAAGCAGATTAGCTTTCCTGCCTGGGGAAGGCACGCATAAACAAGCAGAGACCTCCAGGCACACTCACTCACTATCTGGACATGGCCCTGAAGCGCCCTGTGCACTTTCAACGTTTTATAAATAATAACAATTAATAGGCACTCTCTGGCCCTCTGGGATTTATACCCATTTGTTGTCTATAAAAGGGCATTTTAATCCAGCCATCTTCTGGTACATTGTTTTTATTTGCAACCCTTGGAACATGAGTTGTTTGTTCTGTTTGCCATTTCGATCCCTTTCCTCCTCCCGAGTACGGATTCCGTTAAGTGTGTCCATGTCACTAAAGGCCTTGGAAATGTACTTTTTGTGAAAAAAAAAAAAAAGGTTTTTCTCGGTATTTTATGGTGCCTTTTCCCGCTTGGTCTCCAGTGCGTGCTGTGTGTGTGTGGGCCCTGAGGGTTCCGCGAAGCTGTTTTTCTTTTTTTTTTTTTTAAAGCTGTCAGACAACACAAATTAAATCCAGTAATTGAATAGACACCGCCAAACAAGTTCAGCTAGTTCACATACATTTTCAAACAAACGAAGCAGACACATGGGAGAGGATGTGTAGGGCGAGGTTTTTTAGCCTTCTCTCCTTTTTGCTAAATGTCTTTAGTCCGCCGGGGAAATATCACACACGTGCTTCAGGTTTTTGTGTGACTCAAATTAGTTAGCACAGTAGTTGGAGGCACTTAGCATGGCCCCTGGAACAATAGATAGTAACTGTAAGCCAGCTTTATTTGTACACAGAGGTTGTAACATGCCATCCAGTGCATCCTGTTTCCCTTACAGCATCATCCTTCCTCTGGGAAGAGAGATGCGTTATGCTATCATTGAGTCTCATCCCTGTGCAGAGACATTCGGGGCTTCCAGCTTTTTACTACCCTAATGCTACAGTAGCAGCCTCCATGACCCTTAAGAACTTCAAAGCAGTCAGGTCTGCCCCTGCCCCAAGACCATGCCTCAGTCAAGGCTTCCTCGGCAGACTACCTCTGTATTCCCACTCTCTTTTTCAGCCTCTCCCCAGCCAGGCTGATCTAGCCAGAGCAGATGCCACCCAAGCCATAAGAACTGGCTGGCAGCAGAGAAGCCAAAGCCAGAGGCATTGAGACATCGTCATCCTGAAGGCATGCTGCCGTCACGATTCTTGGTTGGGAGTTAAGGTGACTGAGGAAGCGTGCCAGGAAACTGTGGACTATGCTGAGGAAATAGACAATACCCAGTCAGTTGTGTCTCCGCTGTTTCAGCAATGGACTGCTAACAGTGAGGCCTTGATTTGAAGAGAGTCCTGGAGGTTCTCACAGGCTTTGCTTCGCTCTGGGACACTGCTGTGGGTTTTTCTGCTGAGCTGAATGACACAGTGGCCAGATCAGCTGAGCTGGGATTTAGCCAGGCTGTTTGGATTAGCTGAATTCCTAGAACCAGCCACTTCTAGCCAGGTGTTTTACACTGCAAAGGCAGATTAAAGTTTTTCCTTTGTCTTTCCCTTGAGCTTGCCCAGTTCCCACTGGGTATAGGAACTAATAATAACTAAGTATCCATGTGCCTGAAACTATTTGAATGCCACGTGACACTTAATCATCCCTGAATCCTAAGAATTGTTATCCCATTCTGTAGACTAACCCACTCAGGCCAGCCAGTTCCCTATAGCCATTTAACCAGTCAGAAGCCAAGCTGAAAATCAAACCCAAGTTCATGGTAACACACAACCTGTGTCCTTTCTCCTTCTGCCTCTCCCTGCATCTATACACTCAAGCCATCAAAGCCCAGTTGTACCCATCCAGCCCGACAGTTCTATCAAACCAGAAGCCCAGTTACTCTTCAGTATCTGACCAAGTAGCTGATTGTAGCAGTGGTGCTGGGGGATGGTGAAGAGACCAGCTTCCACTCACTCTGAGCATGCCCTCTGTGCCAAGCATTGTGCTTTCTGGGTGCTCCAGACGTAGCTCAGCTGGGAGAGTGCTCATTTGCCATGGACAGGACCCTTGGGTTCCATCCCCAGGTTTATATAAACCAGGTAAGGTGGCAGAAGCCTGTAATCCCAACATTCTGGTAGTGGAGCCAAGGTGGATCACAAGTTCAAAGTTATCCTTGACAACGTAGCAAATTTGAGGCCACTTATGTGCTCCATGGGACCCTGTCTCAAAAAATTAAAAAGAAAAAAGATTGAAATACTGTCCAAGTGTCCAGCTGTATACAGCTCACCTGAGCTTTGGCCTCAGGGCTCTGACCCAAATTTCTGTACTGTTAACATGTCAAAGTCCTGCCCAGCCACGGCCTCCTGGATAGCTAGCTTCATCTAAAAGGAACTGGGTAAAAAGGAACTGACATCGGGAACTCTCAGATACATATATATATTCTGTCATGTGAGGTTCAAAAGTATTCAGACACATTCAGTTCATCGTTACCTGTCACAATTCATCTGGGCTATTTCTTGTCAGTAAGAACATTTAGACTCTGGGACACAATTGGTCTCTGCCTTACATCACTTTTTATTATTATTATTATTATTCAGTCTTAACTAATAAATAGGCTCCATTGCTAGGAGACAGCCTTTTTTTTTGTAGAGTTGAAGATTATATTATAGATGCCTGACCTAAATCATCTGGATAATTTCCTGTCTTTTCAGTAATGTATCATCACAGACCCCCATGCAGTTCACTCAGATGTTGTGGTGAAGAAGATACCATGGCTTTGACAGATTGCGGAAGAGCA
Source organism: Peromyscus leucopus (assembly GCF_004664715.2). Classification (NCBI taxonomy): domain Eukaryota; kingdom Metazoa; phylum Chordata; class Mammalia; order Rodentia; family Cricetidae; genus Peromyscus; species Peromyscus leucopus. Next base: position 28,368,088 of record NC_051079.1, on the reverse strand, counting down.
AGGCAGAGCTGAACTCGGCACCAGGTCCACAAACTCCCAGAACTTGAATTTTATCTTTACTCCCGAATTCCCTTCCTGACTGGAACAGAGCTGCTACGGCTCTCCTCACTATCAAAGGTCATTGCCTCAGGGAGGTGAGCCTGCTGTGTGCCAGTGCCCATGAGAGCCACACTGGCAGCAATGGGCACATACCAGAGCCGTCATGTTTCTGCTGGAATTGACGGCAGGCTTTACGTAAGAGAGATGGCAGAATCTGATTGGCCAAGCCACAGACCATCTCAACTCCTTTCTTCCTACAGTCAATGTGAGAGCCTGTTATTGATCCAGTAAGAATCTCTTTTCATTGGTGTGCATTAACTAATAGTTAATTAATTAATTAAGAAAACAGAACATACACATGCACACATATACTATTTCAAAGAATTTACACATGCCATTCTGGAAGTTGAGTGATCTTAAAATCTACCATTTGCAATCAGGACACCCACCCAGAAAAGCAAATGGTAGTTCTTCGCTCTAGATTCAAAGGCTGGAGAACCAGGAGAATAAATTGTGTGTGTTCAAGTCCAAGTCTGAAGACCTAGAAAGCAAAAACCAAAGGTGTAGATTCCAGTCTCGTCTGAAAGACAAGGGAGCAGGAACACCAATTGTGTGAAGGCCAGAGTAGACGACCAGGGTCCCTGCTCAGTTGCACTAGGAAAGGAAAATTCTTCTTCCCTCTACCTTTTCTTTCAATCCAGGTGCTCAGCAGAAGAGGTGGTGCTCCTCACGATGGGGAGGGCCATCTCCTCTTCTCTGCCTGCAACTCAAATGCTAGTGTCACCCAGAAACTCTCACAGGCTCACCCAAAAGTTTAGTCAAATACCTGGGCTTGCCGTTCCTAGCGAGTTCACACAGAAAATCTACCTGTGGCAGTCATTCCAGAACTCCATCTTTTTAGTGAGGCAGCATTTTCCGTGTCTGCCTTTTAATGACCTGTGTTCCATATCTTCTTGCTGCTGCAGGCCTGGATAAAGAGGAGGGAGAGAAGGGGTTAAATTCACCGGGAAACCCACAGCACATGCTTTCTACCTCTCAGTAAGAACGCCGCTTCTTAAGTATGCTTCCGTCAGTAACAGCATGCCCAGGAAGCTAGGGCGAGGGAGGGAATGGCCAGAGGAGACGTCTAGTTCTGTCTCGCTTGGTCTCTTCTCAAATTTTAAATATAGAAAATGTATGTAATCCAATTTTGGAAGGATATGCAGCATGTGAAACTCTGGATACAGAGTTCAGGTTGACATTGAGTTCTAATCCTCCTGCCTCTGCCTCCCAAATTCTTGGAATTCAGGCTTCATGTGCTGTATCATCACAGGTTTCGTGTATCGTATGTCAAGCTCCTGGCTTATGAAGATCCAATGGTTTTACATGGTAGAATTCTAGGTTGAAGGGAGGACCTTGTGCCTTTCAGTTCAGTACCTGCAGTCACAGTCACAGTAGGGCAGAATGCACCTCAGCTTACTGTCTATGGGGGTTTTCCAGGACCATTCTGTATTGAGTAGTAGGATAGGTACCCCATCCCTTCACGTCATTTCAGTTCTAAACTCAGGGTGATTTCCTCGGTGGTGTATTTGGATGGATTTTTGTCTACTGTTTAGTGCCATAGAAAAAACTCCATCTGCACATGGACCCCTGTCTTATCCATTTCAAAGTCCTCGGCACCTACAGCAACACCTAACACACATAGTTGATCCCCAAATGCTTGCTGAATGAACAAGTGGATGAAGGAAAGTGTCTGTGGTAATAGAATATTCTGTAGCCTCGTTTTTTTTTTTTTTTTTTTTTTTTGTCATACAACCGGGATCTAATGACTTGCTATATTGTAAGAGGATATGACAACGTTTCCTAGCTTATGGCTATATGTGTGTACTTAAAAAAGTAATGAAATGCAAATGAAGTAACAATAAACAATAACTAAGATATATATATACACATATATATATACAGGATTTTTAAATTTTTATTTAGAAATGGCAGAGATGAGAAGAACAAAATAAGTTCAAGGAAAATAAGACGATTCCTCGGAACATTAAAAATGCATTTATTCAATTTTTAAAGATCTGTTTATTTTTATTTTGTGTATACCAGTGTTTATGTAAACGTATGTATATGTACCACATATGTGCCTGGTGGCCACAGAGGCCAGAAGAGGGCACTGGATTCCCTAGAACTGGAGTTACACAGACATTTGTGAGACACCATGTGGGTCCTGGGAACTGCACCCAGATCCTCTGAAAGAGCAGCAAGTGCTCTTAGCTACTGAGCCACCTCTCCAGCCTCTTGTTCAGTTTTTGGAGATAGCATCTCATGCAGCCTATCTGACCTCTAGTTCTAAATGTAGTTCAGGATAACCTTGTACTTCTGATCTCACTGCAGCCACCAGCCACCTGATATTGAGTGCTAGGATCACAGACATGCACCACCACACCTAATGTCTGTAGTCTTAGAGACCAAAACCAGGCCTTTGTGCATGCTAGGCCAGCACTCTAAAAACAAGAATCCATATCTTCAGCCCATTAGTATCTTTTAAAGGACTGCCCAAAGGAAATAATGGCTTCCAATCACACAAAATGTGATAAAAATCTCACTATCTTAAAAATAGTATAATACAGCCGGGAGGCAGCACTCAAGAGGCAGAGGCAGGAGGATCTCTGTGAGTTTGAGGCCATCCCTGGGCTAATGGTCCTGGGTTCTATAAGAAAGCAGATTGAGCAAGCCATGTGAAGCAAGCTAGTAAACAGCACCCCTCCAAGGCCTCTGCATCAGCTCCTGCTTCCAGGTGCCTGCCCTGTTTGAGTTCCCTCGGTGAAGGGGGTGTAACCTGAAAGCTGTAAGCTGAAGCAAACCCTTTCCTCCCCAAGTTGCCTTTGGTTGTGGTGTTTTATAACAGCAATAGAAACCCTAACTAAGACATTTACCTTTACCCCCATTCATTTAGCACTCTCTACCAGATCAGTAACCAAACCAATGGAAGAATAAGTCAAGCTTTTTCACAAAGTTTGAACCTAATTGATCCTAAAAGTTTTTCATGAAGTAAGTTGGGCTCAGCCAGCTACCTGGCAATTTTTTTTTTTACTGAGACAGTGAGTTTTGGTGTCTAAAAGGTATGCCTTCTCTCCTCTCTTTTAAACAAGCACCATTTGCATTTTTTTCAAAATCAAAGTCATTGTTGCTGTTTTTATGAAATGTTTGAGCTGTTTTTACAGTTCTGTTGGTCTTATGGAAAGTACTGGAATCTCTAAAAGAAGTGTAGACCTAGATTAATTATAAAGATTGCTCAAAGCCAGGCAGTGGTGGTACATACCTTTAATCCCAGCACTAGGAGTGGTGGGGGACAAAGGCAGGGGGATCTCTGTGAGTTTGATGCCAGCCTGGTCTACAGAGTGAGTTCTAGGACAGCCAACCTTACAAAGAGACACCTTGTTTCAAAAAAAAAATAAAAATAAAAAATAAAGGAAGGGAGGGAGGGAGGAAGGAAGGAAGGAAGGAAGATTGCTCAGGAAATGATGTATCTTTCATGGCATCCTTGAGAAATAAACACTTAATAGCCATGAGCTTGCAACTTGCTTGTGTTTGCTACAACTGATCCCTTACAGTGATAGTTTCTTGACACTAAAGCTGTTTAAAAACCTCCATCCACTAAGAGGGCATGGCCTGCTTGAAGTTCATGGTGCCTTGGGATTTCGATACAGTACAGAAGAAATCATACTTTCTAGAAGAAATGAAGTTAAAGTAAGAGATACTAAAACTTAGTTTCTTCCCTATTTATCTAATACCTAAATACAATTCCCCAGCCCTTTATTTTGCCCGCCAAAATAATAGGACTAATCTTTGACCACATTTAACTAAGATCAAACTGTGGGGTCAAGACCAGCTGCCAGTTCATTTTACTTACTTCTGAAGGATGCCACAGACTATTCCTTTACTCTGTCTGTGATAATTGGTCAAAATGGTACCAAATGCATACTCAGACATTGGACACATGTTCCAGCCTGCATTTAGCACATAAGGTTAGGCCAGGGCTTCATCTTCTTTTAAGAGTTGGAGATCAAAAACCAAGTCTCTGGGTGGGAGCTATCAAGTCAGCTATTGGTCATCTAACCCTGGAACTTCTGTCGGGAGAAGATTGAGTGGGCGCTACTCCAATCTCTTTTTCTGAGAAAGACTGTTCACAGCCTATGTTTTCTGCCTGCAAATCAAATATCCTTTACAAAAGCCAATTCCCAGTTCTTATGCCTGCTCTACTTCTGCAGTCATAATTATTGGGTGGTGGGTTTCCAGGAACAATCAGGAAATAGCCCAAGCCTGCTCTATCAAGTAACCACAATCGCCATCATTAATCATTGCCATCATCATTATCCTGTAAGTAGGAATGGGTGGCAAAGGTCACACTAGTTTTAAGAGAATGAATTCTAGCAAGCTTAAAATTTTTGAGCAACACCAATGTTAAGTTCAAACTAAAAAAAAAAAATCACATTGTCTTTCTTTTACCAAATCTATATTGTAGCTCAAGAAAATAATCTCACAGGCTTTTTTTTGGAACAACTTAAATGGCAACTTAGAAATCAAATGCTTTTGACACAATAGCAACTTTGATGAGTGAACTGCTGATGAATATACCATATGGATGAATTCCTCTTAAAGTGCATGTGGGTGTGTTTAAGGAGAGGACATGTGGGGCAAAACATGTTCAAACTCTTTCCAAAACCCAGACATTTGCCAAAAAAAAAAATTCATTTGAGGTAATTCCAGACACCAGGAAACTCTACAGATGTACAAGACTACAAGTATAGAGCAAACTAGAGAAAAGAGACCCTTAAAATTCAATCTCAGGGCAGGTGGCCCTGTGAAGCCACCCTGCTCATCTCCAGCAGTCCACTGCTGTTCTCAAGCGTTCTGGAGCCACACAGCTTTACTGTTTCATGTTGAGCCTTGGGTCAGGCCTCCTGTCATGAGCAGCCGCTATCAAGCCAAGTTTCCCTGATTTAAAAATGTAACCTATTGCTAAATTCTGAGCTAATGTGAGACTCTGGAGTAGTTCTTCATCTTACAGGTTGTGATTCACTGATTCAGCACAGTGAGATTGTTGTGATGCACACTCTGGGTGCTGTGTCACACTTGGGGGTTTCCAGTGTTTACAAGGTTTTATCTGTTACCACTAATGTCCTAGAAAAGACTCAGGCCTGCTCAGATAGCACCACAGATTCTGCCTCCATCCAGTCTAAGCTGGCATTTGGAACTGAACCCGAGAAGGTCTGCTCCCAATGTTCCTTTTTCTTGTTCACACGTGGGCAGTCAAAAGCACCACCTTTAGTGCCCATTTCTCTTGACTCTTCTAGAGCTCTTGCCTCATAGCAAGCCTGTCCCAGTCATCCAAAAGCTGTCTTCCCAGAACCTGGGTGAGTGCCCAGAGTCCTCTAGTGTTATCAGGGTCACTTTCCTCAGGGTCCCACCCTCTTCTTAACAGTCATCAATGGCTTGTTGCTCAGAGGGTAAACAAATAGGCTTGTGGTTCCTTCTATGTTTCTGACTGAAAATAAAATCAAAGCAAACCAAGAATGGATCAAGTTGCACAAGAAAAAAAAGAGAGAGAGAGAAAGTAATGAAGCATTAACTCTTATAATAATACTTTTTCTTCAGGACAACCATCCCACAAATAATGACATGGAGACTTATTAACTATAAAAGCTCAGCCTTAGCTTAGGCTTGTTCCTAGATAGTTCTTATAACTCAAATAAATCCATATATCCACATTCTTCCATAAGACTCATTACCTCATCTCTATACTACCCATTCTGCTTCCTCCGAATCTGACTGGCAACTCTGCCTTTCTTCTTCCCAGAGTTCTCTCTCTGCCCCAAGTCCTGCCCATACTTTCCTGCCTAGCTATTGGCAGTTCAGGTTTTTATTACACCAATCAGAGCAATACATCTTCACACAGTGTGCAAATATTCCATATTTCCCCTTTTTGTCTAAAAAAAAAGGAAAGTTTTTAACTCTAACATAGTAAAACTATATACAATAAGAGCAATTATCAGCTAAGAATTACATTCATAATGTCCAGTCCATTTGTATTTGGTATATTCAGAAAAAAATACTCTATTATCTATCCTATCTTGATGAATTTAAAGTTTTTTACATAAACCATTTTTATCATAACTTGTGTTACCATCCTAAAAATATCTTTTCAGACCTTAAAACATTTTTCTTAGATAAGCAACTTAAGCTTTTATGTTTTTCAACCTTACAAACTTTACATCTCTGATTAAAGGTTTCTTTTCTTTAATTTGGTAACAAGGAGAACTGTAGCTATAATTATCTAGTCTTTAATACCATCAAAGACCCAAGAAGGATATAATATTGCCTGAGTAAACAGGAAGTGTATAACAAACAACTTCTAAAACTATAGAAATGACAGAGAAATCTGGCTGTCTGGAAGTCACCCAAGGTTTCTCTGTAACACTGAGGCACCCATCTTCAGCCTACAGGCCTATAATATCTGACAGACTTTTCTGTGAAGCAGAAAAGTTTAAGGACTGTCCTACCCTATCTTGACAAAGTTTGTCAGTCACTTTCTTTTGTGTCTGCTTGCCCAATTTGGACAGCATACTGTCAACAGTCGAGGCAAGGGCAATTTCTTGCCAAAATGGCTAGCTTTTGCCACAGAGAAAGCAAACACCATTTGGAGGTTTTTTGATGCCCATCATACTTTTATGAAGTACATTGGTATTGCCAGGAGCAGATCTCGCTGTCATGAAAAGCCTTAGGTTATTAAAATATCTTAAATGTCATATTCTGTAGGTCTTTGAAGTGTTTGAAGACCATCTATCTAAAATATATCTCTCTTTGACATAGAAAATACCTATATGACTACAAGTTTGATTGTACTAACTAACCTATGTTTCCTAATTATCATAAACAGTTTGTAATAATAGCCTTTAAGGACTAGAACTTTACATTAAATTTTAAAATGACCTGCATAGGTACAATACTTTTAAAAAAGAGTAGAAACATATATACAGTATGTTAAAACAAACATAACCTTAAATTTGTATCACTATATAAAAATCCATACCAATGTAAAAAATATTAGAGATTAATAGTTGTTTTTTAGTTTAAAAGTAGATTCAACAATCTACCACTTTATCCTATCATTTCTACATCCCCCTGTTTTTATCTTTTTAGAAAAAGATCCTTGAATCTAACCTTCTTGTTTAGTCTCCTCCATGACCATGACCAATAACAACTTGTAACCAACCTCCCTAAACAATGACAAACATCCACTGATCAACCAGAAACCACCCACCCACCTTTTGGGAATGTGAGCCCTGTGTTCTCTAGACTGCTTTTGGTTGTCTGGGGGTAAAATCATCTTTAGGGGACCCTGAGTAAATTGGGATAATGGTCAAGTCCTAGAAGAGCTAGATTTATTACTTTTTGTTTAGTCTCTGTGTGATGGGAAGTGTAGAGCTTATCTAAAGTCTTGGATGGAGTAGTCTGTGAAGCTGGACCATCTCACTTAGCAGCTTTGAAGTTGTTCTTGATGCAGGATTTTGAGGAAACTGCAACAGAGGCATTCTGAGAGGCTGCATCACCTGTGCAATTTTCTTTCACTGGTGTCTAGTCTTCTTGTCTGAAAACACACCAACTTTTAAAGGTAACATACACATCTGCATTAACACAAGTATGGAATATGTGGTGTGCACAAGTCAGCTAAAGATGATTTGTTTTGTTTTGTTTTGTTTTATGTTTGAGCAGGTGAAAGGCATGTATAGTCTATTTGGACTGCATGACCAAACTGTAATATAAATCTCTATCCATGCCATATGAAAGAATGTCATGTAACAATAAGCCATGAGGACTCTGTAGCTAACAAGATTTATCATGTCTCATCTAGTCTCAGAGCTGTTCCCATGCAGAGGGATCAGCATACACATCATCTGTCCTGTAGTCTTTTCTGGCTTTTTCTCTCATGTCTGCAGCCAAGATCCTCAGGAGATCTCTCCTGACAGATGTAGTAATACTTTTTTGTCAGGACTGCCAGCTTGCAATAATGACATGGAGACTTATTATTAACTATAAAAGCTTGGCCTTAGCTTAGGCTTGTTCCTAACTCATTCTTATTACTGAAACTAGCACATATTTTAATCTATGTTCTTCCACAAGGCTTGTTACCTTCATCTCTATACTGCCCATCCTGCTTCCTCCAAGTCTACCTGGTGACTCTCCTTTTTTCTTCCCAGAGCTCGCTCTCTCTCTCTCTCTCTCTCTCTCTACCTGGAAGTCCTGCCTATACCTTCCTGCCTGGCTATTGGCAGTTCACCTTTTTATTACACCAATCACACCAATACATCTTCACACAGTACACAAATATCTCACAACAAACTGTAGTTGCTATTGATACCAGCTAGGTAGAAAACGTTGGACATGCTTTCCTGGAACAAATTATAGCAAACAACAAGAGAACACTGCTTCTTCCACTGGTTACATCAGAGCCTTAGCCAGCCATGTGTTAGCAACATTGGTGAGGTGGCTCTTTCTCTCTGTTCCAGTACCAACTTGACTTTGTTTGAAACGCCTAAGTGTATTTACATACACCCTCGATTTAGTGACAGCAGCAGTTTTACTTCTGAGCCACAGCCATACCCCAGTGCTGAGCATACTACCTTGCATGTATGTGATCCCTAATAAGTATATGATAAATGAATAAATATGAGCTTAAAATCTTTTAGCGTCTCTTACTATTGCCCCTAGGAAGTATTAAGTTGCTCCCACCATAGATTTTACACAGAAAACAATTTTATTAAAAAGTCAAAAAAAAATGTTATGTTTACAAATTTTCAGTCTCAGAATTTGGAATAAAAACAAAAGCTATAAACTTCCAAACTCCTTTATGAGATGCAAGAATACATGCGCACACACACACACACACACACACACACACACACACACACACACACACACAGGGTAGCAGTGGAGGAAGTTTAGAGACCAAATTATGTTGTTTAATAACAATGGATTTGAGTGCAGGGCTATCCTTCAAAGCTTCTCGTATCCTAAGGTATTTGTGGTAGTTTGAATGTAATTGGCCCCTGTAATCTCATAGGGAGTGGCCTATCAGGAGGTGTGACTTCGTTGGAGTGGGTGTGGCCTTGTTGAAGGAAATGTGTCATGGTGGGGGAGGCTTTAAGATTTCCTATGCTCAGGATACTGCCCAGTGTCTCAGTCAACTTCCTGCTGCCTGCAAGCCAAGATGTAGCCAGTACCACGTCTGCCTGCATACCACCATGCTCCCTGCCATGATGATAACAGACTGAACCTCTGAAACTGAAAGCAAGTCACCTCAATTAAATCTTTTCCTTGTAAGAGTTGCAATGGTCATGGCGTCTCTTCACAGCGATAAAAACCCCTAACTAAGACAGTATTTTTTTTTTAACTACACAACTGGTGTGAAGAAGGCTTGACAGCCAGCTCTGGAATCAAAAAGACTAAAGTAACTCCCATCCAAAACAAAATCATCAGATTAATTCTGATATCATAGAACCAGCAAAGCTCCAATAAACAATTTCCCAGCCTTCAGCTGTACATCCCAAAGAAAAAATATATCTGATTCCAAAAACCAGAGGAGAAAAAAACTGAAGTATTTCTTTTCCATTTGTCCTTCACATGAAAGACACAATGCAAGGAGGGTCAGTGAAATGGGTCAGTGTGTGTGTAATGGTCCTTGCTGCCACCCATGACAACCCAGTCCAGTCCCTGGAACCCACATGATTGAAGGAGAGAACCAATGGGCTACAGCTGTCTTCTGACCTCCACACCAGCACAACAATGTGAGCATACACACACACACACACATACACACACACACACACACACACAGTAAATAAATATATTAAATGAATTTGGATTCATTTTGTGTAGTACAAGGTCAGATGTAATATGGAAAGCACAGTTTGCTAACATCATAGTAGTGAAGTCACTTTGAATACCATATGTATTTTTTAATGTGCCTGGAGCTTTTGACAGAGACAGTACAGTAACTCAAACCATACTGAGTCTCCTGGCCAAGAGCACAGCCCTTGGAGCTATGCAGACCTGAGCTTGAGTTCCTGTTTTGTCTCTTTCTTCCTGTATTTCCTGAACTTTCTCCATGCCTCAATTTCCTCTGTTGCAAATGGGGTATTGACAACTTCTGTTTCACAGGGTAGTGGTAAAATATAAATGGCACAGCCCAAAAGGGACACCCACACAGTGTTTAGCACAGAAAATCACTCAGAAAAAGATTTACTGTTATAGCCATGATGCTTGCAATACATCCAAGAGGAAATGCTTTTTTACAGAAATTGAAGGATTGGATAGAAATCAGATAGAAGGGTCTTATCAGTGAGAAGAACACAGCAATTCTGAAAAGGTATCCAATAAGCAACTCCAGTAGCTAATTACCGCTCATTTGGGGATGAAAGAAAGACAAATACACGGGTAGTTACATCAGAGGACTACCAATGTGGATTAGGACAGTGGACTGAAGCAGAAAAGAGGCAAGAAAATCTAGCATGCTGTAGACACTCTTGCTCCCTGCTCATTGGTGAGAACACCCTCTGGAAATTTCCATGGCTCCATCTGAAAGCTGGCTCAATGCCCTAAGAAGGTAATGAATTATATGTGGTTGCCCTTTGGTAGCAACAAAACAGTGCTTGAGTTTCAAGATAAGCATTACACACACACACACACACACACACAGACAGACAACACAACACAGACAGAGAAAAAAAAAAAAAAAAAAAAAAGAGCAGCGCAAGCCCTCTCCTGGTTACTGTATAAGGACCTATTGTATGGAGCCCTGAACTTGAGGCCCTCCAAGGTGTGGGACTGGCTCTCCAGCGGAAGTTAATACAACACCCAGGTCTTCGTTTCTTTTTCTTTTACTAGAGATCCTTTGGAGCTCCCAGGGGACAGGTACTGTTCATGCGGTCCCCAGCTTAGTGAGGGAATAACAGCGCAAAGTGATTGGCCTCCAGGAAAGTGTCTGAATAGAGAATTCATGGAGATCAGGAAAGAAATCTGAAGCCAGAATTGGCAAGAATCTTTATAACGAAAATGTCTATGACAAAACATAGAGAGTACATACAGCTCGGAAGGCTAAGTAGGTTTGTGTTGGAAAATTTCCCGTGGGAAAAAAGAGCATGAGTGGAAGGCCAGCGGAGATGGAGAGTGGCAGATCCAGGGGGTTCCACTAGGGCTTGTGGCACTGCAATAGGGAGCACGGTGACTCCGTCTGTGCTGGGCCTGGGACAAGCAAGCCTATCAGGAATATTAGCTCATGAAATCTGAACAGCAATCTAGGGCCACTGTTCACCTTGTTTTGTTAATGGGGAAGTTCAGAATTATAGATATTAGGGTTTGGGGTATTAAGTTCTGGGCCCACAGACAGACAGACAGCTGGTGTGTGAGCCGGGATTCCCACTCAGCAGTCTGGCTGCTAGTGATGTTCCTCCCCAGAGACATGGCCTAGGCTCACCTCAACGGGACAGCTGCCCCTGAGTTCGAAGACATGGATCTGGAAGGTGCTTCTACTGCAGAGATTTGTTTATGGTTTGTTTGAAGTAAAAATGAAATACTCTTTTCAACAACAACAGAAGACAAATGGGGCAAGGAGAGAAGGAGATGACTTAGCAGTTAAGAACATAAACACTTCTCTTGCAAAGGACCCAAGATAGTTTCCTGACAGCCACTGACTTCTCTGGCCTCTGCAGATACACACACACACACACACACACACACACACACACACACACACAATTTCAAAAATAATTAAATCTAAATTTTTTAAAGGCAAAAAGTACATCCAAATGTTTTTCTGAGCTTTAAAAGATAATGACCATGGGTGTTTACAGAATTTACTCATGAATGTTTACCTCCACAGACTCCTAATTCTTACTAAGTCTTAAGAATAGTTTTGATAATCTGCTGGCAGAAAAGTATCTTTTCTGAGAAATGTGCTCATCTTGGACTTAGGCAAAGTTTCTGGATATACCTAAGGCCAGAATACTATCCAAATACCTGGAGAAATAAGTCTGTTGTTGTTTTATTATTTTTTATTATTTGAAAATTAATATAATATATCTTTATCATATTCTCTCTCAACCCCCTACTCCTCCCAGATGCTTCACAACTCCTTATCCATACAACTTTATGTTCTTTCTCAAGAAAGAAAGAAGGAAGGAAGGAAGAGGAAGGAAGGAAGGAAGGAAGGAAGGAAGGAAGGAAGGAAGGAGTCTGATTTGTGTCGGCCAACTACTCCTGAGCATGGAATCTGCATTAGAGTGTGGTTGATATACCCGGTATCAGTCCACTAAAGAAACCTGATTTTTTTCTTCTCCCAGCAGCTATCATTTGAGACTAGCTTCTTGGCTAGGAGTAGGACTCTGTGCCCACTCCCCCTCCATTGTTCTGGAATTTTGTCTGGCTTGAGTTTGCTGTCTGTCCTCTGTGAGCTAATATGTGTATGTTATATTTGGAAATGCTGTTTTCTTAAAATCTTTCACCACCTCTGGCTGTTGCCAAGACTATCAGTTGCTCTCCACAAACTGATAACAAGCTCCCATTGCTGAAGACAACACCTACACAACTCACTGAACATGGAGAAGCTGAGCTGGTGCCTACACAGAACCTTGACCCCTATGTTTCAGTGTCTTTTGTGCTGGAAGGTACTCTGTATGCTACAAAAAAGAAACGTAAACAACAAGCCAGCCCTTTGATCTACAGTGGTGTCTTGCCTGCAAGATGGTGGCACAAAGCTTGTGGGAGTAACCAACCAATAATTAATTTGACTAAAGTCCTGCTCTACAAGATAGAACCTACACCCAACACTACTTGGCTGACTAAAAGAGACTAGAGAGCCCAGGGACCTAGTATGAAACTAAATACTAAGAAAGAAAAGAAAACTGTAATGATAAAATGACTCCTGATGACATTCTGTTATACTCATAGATCAGCCTGCTTTCTTATAGCACCCAGGACCACCAGGCCATGAATAGCATCACCCACAATGATCTGGGATTTGCCACATCAATCACCAATCAAAAAAATACCCCACAGGCCAGTTGGGTGGGGGTATTTTCTCAACTGAGGTTTCTTCTTCAAAAATGACTCTAGCTTGTGTCAAGTTGACATAAAACCAACCAACATACACACACACACACACACACACACACACACACACACACACAAGAGAAAGCATGCAATGTTTGTCTTTCTGGACCTGAGTTATTTCAGGATGGTTGTTTCTAGCTTCATCCATTTACCTACAAATTTCATAATTTTCATTTTTCTTAATAGCTGAATAATGTTCCATTGTATAAATGCATCACATTTTCATGATCCATTCATCAGTCAATGGATATCATGACATTTTCTGACTATTATGAATACAGCAGCAATGAAAACGAACGAGCAAATGTCTCTTTAGTAAGATGAGTGTGGTATAGCTCAAACTAGTGGTAGACTTGTCTGTAACCTTTTGTTTCTAAACTTAGAGGCACTTGAGAAAAAAGAAAAGTAACTACACATATGAAAATTTTCTGCATACAAATAGCCAACTAGAATACTGCCTCAGAGCTACAGCTCCTAGCATGATCACCTACTTGGTGATCAAAGAAATGTTGGGATGAATGTACCTGTAAGTGCCTGAATGATTAAATGAAAGATTCTGCCATGGTTTGTGTCTTGCATTTATCATCAAGGTGAGAAAGATCTCTGCCTTCAGTCAGAAGTCATAAGAACTAATAATACAATATCTATGATCACAGAGTCTGGTAACCTCAAAGAGATACTTGCATCACAGAGTCTGGTAACCTCAAAGAGATACTTGCATTTGTGTTCCTTAGAGCATCATTTACAGTTTACAAAACATAGAAGAATTCAAATGTCCATGACAAATGGATGCATACACCAAAATGTTAGTATTTCTTAAGTTTAAAATGTGGTGCATATACACAGGGCATAATATTATTTAACCTGGAAAGGAAAGAAAATTCTGACACGTACTACAAGATGGATGGACCTTGGGGATGTTATATTAGGTGAAAAAAGCCATTCAAGAGACAAACTGCACTATTACACTCACAGAAGGTAGCTGGAGCAGATAAATTCAAGCAGACAGAAGTGGGATGGTGGTTGCTAAGAGATGGGGATTTGAAAGGATGGGAGCTGTGTCTATTCAGAGTTTCAGGTTCACCTGATGAAATTCTGGAAATGGATGGCAGTGTCAGTCACACAACAACATGCAGAATGTGCTAGTATCATTGAAGTGTGAGCTTAAAGCATGGTAAATGCCATGGTGTATGTGTTTACCATAATTTAAAAAGAATTTACAGGAGGTATTGGTTTAGCTTAGTGGTATAGCATTTGCCTAGAATGCACCAGGCTCTGACTTTGATTGCCAGTACCATGAGGAGATAATTTGATGCAAAAAAAAAAAAAATGACATTTCAGACAAAAAAAAAAGTAATTTGAATAACTACAGCATGATTATAACATTGATAAAATAAAATAAATAAGCAATATATAAGGACCATTTATATAAATTGTATTATGTATTTAAATAAATCTAATGTCTAGACACAAAGTCCAAATAACAAATGATTAGCTTCTTGTCACTGTTTCAAAACATTTGTGATAAACAAGTTAAAAGAAAAGCTCTTTGGCCTCAGATGGCAGTAAAAGATGACGAAAGGAACATCATCCTTTGGAAAGCATCATGTTGTGCCACCACTGAGGCCCTATGGTCTACCACCTTCAGCAAATGTGGTTACCCTGCCAAGCACAAGAGAAAATATAACTGGAGTGCCCAGGATTAAAAATGAAACAGTACTGGGACTGGGCGGATGAGGAACCTAAAAACTGTCTATTGAAGATTTAGACATAGATTCCATGAAGGGACAACACCTTCACCCAAGAGGGCAGCTATTACAGCATCCAGTTCATCATGAGGATTTCAATCAGTCATAAAATAAATGTCCTGGCTTCAAAAACAAAAACAAAACAAGATAGAAAAGTTAATTTTGGCTCGTGTTTCAGGCCAGGGTTACTTGGCTCTTTCAGTTTATGGTAAGGCCAAACAAAAGGGTCTCACAGTGTAGCTCAGGCTAGGCTCAGAGTCAGGATCCTCCCATCTCTGCCTCCCAAGATGGAGAGGCAGATCACCATAACACTTTTCACAGAAGGCCAGCCAGCTGATGATCATGCACTGGTTCAACCCACTGAGCCTTAGAGGTCCATGTACCTCCCAAGTCAGTGTGGAAGACTGGAGACATTCACATTGGCCTTTTAAGAAGTGAAATGGTGTCTTGCTGTTACTTGGCCTTAGCTGTCTTTTGCACAGTGAAGGCATTGCCCCAGGCCCCTAGGGACAGGTCTAACATGACAGGGTCAACCAGGGATCTTAGCAGACACTCACCAGCTCCCTGAGCACATCCCAGCTAGGAATCAATTCTCATCTAAGAAGCCAGCCAGAAGCTAGTTTGGGAGCCTGGGCTCCTAAAGAGTCGCATAAACAGATCATTTATTAGCAACCTTCATGCTGTCCCATTGCTGACAGCTGCTAGCCAGTCTTCAGAGAAAGAACTATGGAAAAAAGTATGGCAAATTGCTCTCAGTACTGAATCTGGAAAGCCAAAACTAGAAAACCATGCCAGTGAGGCTAAGATAAAGAATGCTTCTGAGCAATAGCAGCCATAACAAAATGTAGTGAGTGCGGCCACATGCCCAGGCAGAGTACTGAAGAATCGAGATATTATATTTCACACACCCATCAGCCCTACAAGAAAAATACTTCCATTTGATACAGAGATATGAGACCGCCAATGCACAAGAAAAAGGAGGAAGAGGAGGATGGAGGGAGGAAGGGGGAAAGAGGGAGGGAAGAGAGAGAGAGAGAGAGAGAGAGAGAGAGAGAGAGAGAGAGAGAGAAGGGAAGTCAAGGGGATAAGAAAGAATGAGTAAACAATAAACTCCTTGAAAGAACTCAATGAATGTTATATGCATATACAAAAATACTATAAAGAAGCCCACTGTTTTATCCTGTTTATATATGCCAATAAATTAATTTTAAAAAGAATGACTTCAGGAGTCCTGAAACAAGAAATCCTCTAAGGATCGAAAATACTATGAGTAAAGAACTAATTGACCATTCACCTTCATTGGGAATAATAGAAATAGTCTGGACATTGATTTGTTTCATGTTCTGTAAACTCAGACTAAACTTGCTAAATTTCAATCATCCCCAAATTACACACACACACACACACACACACACACACACACACAGAGTGCGGGGAAGTGGGGAGAGGAGAGAGAAAGCGTGCAAGAGGGGGGCGAGAGGGGGGGAGAGAGGCACAGAGAGGGTTTGTTTTGTTTTCTCATTTATGGCTTCTTGGGAGTGATGGAAAATTTGGCAATCCTATTAACTGTAGTTTACAATAAAATGTCACTAAATGGGTGTTTTATATGCCCTTTGTTTCTCATTATCCTTGGAAGATTATCAAGAGTTGAATGAAACTAATGCTTTGGGATTTCAGCCTCTCATAACCAGAAACCAAAGTCTCTCCAAGGCTAACAGCTGGAAGTGACTTCTTTGTGCGGGTGGGTGTGCTAGGGACTAAGCTGTGTGGTATGTCCTCTGGGCCACAGAAGCTCCTCAGCAGCCCTCCAGTGCAGGCACAATTCATGCTTCCATTTCAGAGGTAGCTGAGGCTCCCAATGGTTATGTAACTTTTTCAAATGGTAAGCAGAGGAGTTAGAATTGGAAGCCAGGCAGCGGGACTTCAGCATTCCCTCCAGTGCTAGCTAAACACTAAGCTGAGTAAACTTGGCACACACAGGGAGAAAAATATCATCTCTAAATCAGCCAAACTAGTTGCTTGGTGTGGAAATAGAAAAATGTGACTCGGCTCGCTGTTTTTAAGCGGTGTTACCGATGATCCCTCAAAAGGACAGCATCCCTCTCTTATCAGGGTGGTCTGACCTCCACCCAGAAGGCTCAGATGAGAAATGGTTGAGATTCCAGAATGTTACCAAGGAGGCACTCACTGCACCCACTCAGTCGTTCAATATTCTGTCCCCAGCTTCCACTGGAAAGGCATATTAGCCACACAGCTCCACTACATGGGTCAGATCACACCCACGGGACTGATGCACTTAATTCCCTCCGAAGATTTTAACCAGCTGACTGCCCTGTGATAAAGGATACAGCAGGCTGTATGCTTCAGGGCTATCATTTCACTCTCACAGAACCCTGTAAGGCAAGCACATTATTACTTCTGCTCATAGATGGGTAATCAGAGACTTGATTGGTTGAGTACAGCTGGGATTCTTACCAGATCTGTTTGTTGACCCTGGAGGCTTCTCGCTCAGGCAATGTGTAATAGTTTGCAGGAAAACGTAGACATGGTTACTATGTGTCTTAGCTATCCCGTTCTCGCACATAGATGCATAGGATTGAAATCAACATAACACCCATAAACATGTACATCATTGATATTAAGATGTTCCTGCAGCAGTGTCACAATAACCACATTATGGAATCAGCGAAGATATCTGTCAACAAGTGTATGGATGCAGATAATGTGGTATGCATACACAGTGGAATTTTATTCAGCCATTAAGAAGAAAAAAAATCTGTTGTTTGAAGGCAAATGTATGCAACTGGAGATCACCCTTTTAAGTAAAGGAAGTCAGATTGAAGGAGATAAATATCACATGTTTCCTCTCATTTGTGCATATTAGGTTTTACATAAATTTATAAACTTGATTGTGTACATAGAGCATGAAAATGGAAATAAGACAGGGAATGAATAGAAAAAATAGGAAGTAAAAGTTGGGAAGAAAGGGAGGGTGGAGCTTGGCCAAAATACATGATATACTTGTAGAAAAATGTCCTTATGAAACCCACCACTGTGCATAATGAATATGTAGCAATGAAAAATTTTAAATTGTTAAGCATCAAAGAGAACAACCCCTCCCAAAAAAGAAAATCACTTCAAAATGGAAAAAAAATCTTTATATATCCTATGTATACAAATATGTAAATCCTATGTTCCTCTCCTTCTGAAGAACTTTTATAGAAAATTTTACATATAAACTTTATATTTAAAAATTATAGTGAAAGCATAAAATCTAATGTGAAGCTCCATGGCTTCAGAATGGGTATCCTAACAGCATAGACATTCATTGAGATGTGTAGACATTGGGTCTGGTTAATTTGGGTGTGATGTTTATTTTATTTGCAAGTTTCTTATAATAAATATTTTTTTTAAAAAAAGAAGTCATTACAACTCAGTACAACTCAAAATTTAAAACTGGTCCAATTTCAAAAGTGAACAAAAAATTTAAAAACATTTCTTCAAAGAAGATATAGAAATATCTAGTAAATCCATGAAAAACTGCTCAGTATCATTTTGCAATACACACATTAAAATCAGAACCAGGCCTTTTTTAGGGTGGCTATAACAAAAAGATAATAAAAGTTAGGCAAGGATGTGGCAGTCTGAACTCTCATACTTCATGGTGGGTGTGTAAAATGATATGGCCACTCTCAAAAATAGTTTGACAGTTCCTCACAATGGTAAACACAGAAGTATCATATGATCAAGGAACACTCCTCATATGTGCCTAACAGAAATAAACACTTTACCCACAAAAACACATGAGTGTTCACAGAAGCATCACTTGTGATAAGCCAAGAGTGGAGGCAGTCTAAACGCCACCAACTGATAAAATCATAAACAAAATGTGTGTCAATATGAAAGGATATTACTCATATATAAAATAAACGAAGTACTGATATATTGAAAAACATCAATGAAGCTTAGAAACATCATACTAAGTCCAAGAGGTCAGTCACAAGCTCACATTTTGCATGATGTCACTTGTGTGAACTGTCCAGAATACGACAATCAATAGAAAAATTAATGGTTATATAAGTTGGAATAAGTGGGGGGAGAGAATGAAGTGTGGTCTCTAGTAGGTATAGAGTTTCTTTGGAGTGACAAAAATATTATAATATAAATTGAGATGTTAACAATTCTGTGAGCATACTATGAGCATTCAATTTAATTGCATGCTTTCAGTGGGTGAATTTTATAGTGTGTGGCAAATTTCTATACTATCTATAGAAATTTTATATAAACTGGAACTCACATTACAATCTTCAAATTTTCTGTATTATTTGAGGGGCATTCTGCCTCCTGGTTTCACCTTCCAGAAGTAAGTCTCTCTCTTGTATTGAAGGTTTTTCTATCCCTCACCCCACAGAAAGCACTATTTCCAAGATAGGGTATAATGGGTACACAATCAAGCCATATTACAGCTCTGCATTCACAGTCCTGCTCAGTCTTAAGTCCTCCTAGTGATCTATGAATCATTCAAAGATTAAAACCATTTCTTTCTACAGCACTTCACAGCATACACACACACACACACACACACACACACACACACACACACACACACACACGGGTGTGGTGAGTCTTAGCAGAAAGCTTGAGGTAGGTTTTCTTCTGAGTCCAAGCTCAGGAGAACAATAAGAGTGCAGTAGTAAACTAACCCATTCCTCAAGAATTCTAGTTATGTAGCTCTCCCTATATTCGCAGCACTATCATTTAGAGGATTTGGCTGCAGCCTGAGGAATTTATGTTACACAAAAGTCATTTTCTTGGGAGCACTGCTGAACAATAGGCTATTGAGAAAACATGTAAGTCCTCTCTCTCTCTCTCTCTCTCTCTCTCTCTCTCTCTCTCTCTCTCTCTCTCTCTCTCTCACACACACACACACACACACACACACACACACACACACACAGAGTTTTTTTTTTTATCTGTGAATCAAAACTATGATAGACTAGGTCTTCTCATGAAGCAAGACAGTTAATGAGATTCCTATTACCTATAATATTTAATGATTTCCCTTCAATTCTTTTGGCCCTGGCAATTCTTCCTCTGTTTTACTGTTGTTTGTTTTTAGCTTAATAACCTCCTCCTCATTCTATGCATCATCCCTCTGAAAATTTCGGGGAATAGCCATGTAAGGAACTGCACTCTTTGAATGTAGAACAGTACATTATGTGTAGACTTTTCTATTATGATCCATTTGTACTGCTTGGACGTCATTGGCTGAACTCAGTGGCAAACTAAAATGACTGCAATGGCTTCCATTTGCAGGGGACAGCTTATTTAGAGATTTATAATAGTGTTTCTTTTCTTTACCATTAGACATCACTTAGTGTGTTTGCACTCCAAACTCATCCTATCAGCCTACCAAATTTGAACTATATGTCACAGTCAAAAAGATTAGCGCCTCAATATTTTGCTTTGTTTTCAAGTCTTTTCTTAACCCAGAAGAGGAATAAAATTATCCACACATCTCTGACTAACAAATTTTACAGGATTACTATTTTTAGTGCCAACTTTTGTCTCTAGCTGAGAGTAATAATAATAGCAAATGATTAAAATGGACCAGTCACTCTTAAAAGACAAATAGATAAGTGGCAGATAGATAGATGATAGATAGATAGATAGATAGATAGATAGATAGATAGATAGATAGATCATTAGTTTATCTAGTCCAAACAATGACCCTGTGAAACAGTATTTTCATCCTCATTTTATACATGAAGAATTGAGATACAAAGAGCTTAAGAAATGTGTCCAAGATCACACAACTTACAAGTAGCACGACCAAGAATTTAAATAAGGAATCTGGTTCCCAAGCCATAAGCTATGGTGCCATGTAGCCGAGGTTTAATTACCTCTTTAAGTGATTAAGTGGAGGACACAGAACAATGAATGAAATTCATGACAGCAAAATTCCATGTGCTCATCTCTATATACCTTTTCCAGGCATGTGAACGTCAGGAAGCTTCCCAAGATTATCAGAATAAAAAGGACATTGTTCTGCCATCCTCCTCTCTGCTTCTCTCCTACCTCCTCCTAGATGGAAAGGTAGAAACACATTGATACAGAGGTGTTTATGGAGAGAAGCATGTACTTGCAAAGCTAGCCTGTTCCCAGGAACCTAGATATCAGTCTGTAACATATAAGGTCAATGAATCTTTGACTCATCATAAGCATAAGAATAAAACAGGATTCTGATGAACAAACAGATATGGGTAGTATATCTGCAAAAAACAGTAGTTCAGAACCCCGAGTTCTACATTGCTTTTTAATCTTATCTGCTCTTGTTTTTGGCTTAAGATTGGGAATAATGATTAATACTGGGCTTTATTAATTACTTTGAAACTATCTTTAGTTTCTTGGTTATTAATCAGACAAATTAATCAGGCTGTCCTTTCTTGGTTTCTGAGCCAGAGTCAATCACAGGCCCCAAACATTTGAACATTTGGAAGTGTTTAGGCATGACACCATTCTTTGCTCAGTGACCATAGCTTCCTAGGTTCTCGGAATTTCAGTAAGTAGTAGCAGGTCCCCACAGAACAGTGCACTGACATGTCTAGAAAGTGAAGACGAGTTCAGCTGAGGTAACTGTGATTAGGTGAGAGGAACAGCCATCTAGAAAGCTTGACTCACCTATTGGGAAATCTCAGCCTGGCTTCCAAGGGCCAAGAAAGCCAATTTGTAGACATTTGCACATTGAATTGTCCCAGCAGCACCCTTAGGGTGACTAACCACCCTCTCAGTGAAGAGAAAGAAAGCAGAGCCAAGATTTGAGTCAGGTTGTTAACCGTCTCACCTGCCCTTTCAACCATTGCCACACTCCTACCTAAACATACATCTTAGAATGAAGACAAACCCTTTGGAAAACACCTTTTTAAAAGCAGACCAAACCATTTCAGCATGTTCAGTAGGCTTTTCTCAGCAGTAGAAAACCACAGATCCCAAAGTATTTCTCTCCAGAACCCAATTCTCTCCCAGTTGGGTTTTAGGGGTGGGGTGTCATTTGTCAAATATCCCCCATTGAGTGTAGATAAGACCTGACTTAGAGGCAACAATTCTAACAGAAGTGATCCTGAATTATTTTATCTTCATGTTGATGGGGTGTTTCTCCGAAACCCTTTTGCACTATTATGCTTGGGGAATACATCCTGACTGCGGATGTTGCATAGTGCATGTAGTCCCCAAACCATCTCAGCAGCATCACTCCATGCCACCACCATGATGACCTTCTGAGCTAGGCAGATGGAGAGAGACTGTTGCTCCAGCTTTACAAAATGAGAACTGCAAAGTATCTGAGTGAGTCTTGGAAGGTATCTGTCGGCATCTGCATCAACTTTCTCTGTATTTCCTCTTTAATTATAATTTTTATTATAAGTATATATTCACCATTAAAAATTAAGTTTCATTATGGCATTTTCCTGATGAATCTGTGTTCTTGTCCTGATTCTACACTGCTTTCCGTGAATTCATAATGCCATGAGTTAGGTTGTTATCAGCATCTCATATAGATTTCAGAGTCTCAGGACAGATCTTTTTGACAGGTAAACAATGAAGAGGGCCAGTGTATTGTATACTATAATCTAAAATTTTGAAAATCCTTTGCAGGTACAAGGGCATTTGTGGTGTTTCATGATGCAAATCTTCAAAAAATGACTCAAAAGAAGAAAGCAGATTAATAGTCTGTTTCCATACAATGAAGTACTACATAGCAGTCAAGATAACCTCTCACCAACAACATGAATGTTGAAACAAAGAAGCTAATTACCAAAGCATGCCTTTTATATAAAATGTGTGTAGATGCTTATACAAATTATAGAAACCACTCTATGCGCTAGTATGGCAAAAATGCTTTTTAAATGTAGGAAAATAATACTGACTAAATTCAGACTATAATAGTTCCCATTTCTCCACAGAAAATATGTTCTATGACCTTCAGTGAATGCCTAAAGCTAAAGATTTATTGAACTCTGCATTTACTGTTTTTTTTTTTCCTAAGCACACACACCATGGTAAAGTTCAATTCATAAATTAGGCACAACAATAGACTATCAGTATTGATAACAAAATAAGCAATTACAACAATATTCTACAATAAAACATAAGGAGTCTCTGTTCTCAACCAAAAATAATTATTAGTGAGTGAAGTCTGAAGTTAACCACAGGTAACTGAAGCTATGGTTGTGGGGAGACTACTGTTCTGGTTGTGTTTGGAGAGGAAATGTGATCAAAGAGTAATAAGCAGGGACTTAATTGGTATAGGTGTTTCCACTCCTTATCCTGTAGTTACTACATGGGAATGTGTGGTATTGTTTTTCTTTATAGGATTGTATTTATCTTAAATAACTTACACTACTTTCTTTAAAGAGAAAACGAAGCATGCAACCACCCCTTCTGTGACAGCAAGGGTAAGCAACATGCAGGTATTGTATGGGGTGGTGGGATGCAGCAGCAGTCATGGTGGGCTGTACACCAGCCCTCCCCAACCCTCATAGCTAATAGAGAAGGTGGAAGAAGCATGTTTCCTGCCAGGAAGTATAGGATGCTATGGAAATGTGGGATGGGAACACAGTTTCACGTAACTTGGGAGTCTTAGAACATGAAGCTTCATCAGGAACGAATGGCAGACTGATAGCATTCAACATGCCCATATGTGCAACTGAACATTGGTGCCTAGATAGAAGAATGAGGGGCAGGCATGCAGTAGGGCTGCACAGGAGGTAGGGAGCAGACCACCATGCAGGATCTGTCATTCTCTGCTAATACTGAGGACAGGATGTGGGGCTGTACTGCTGCATCCTGGAAAGGGCAAAGCAGGGTTGACCTGGAGTGGAAGAAAACAGAGGATCCTGAGATGTCCCTGTCAAACTGAGAATTATCCCTATGTTTTTCCCTAAAGCAGAAGCGATTTCAGCAGTCAGGCTTGGGGACAGATTGACTGTGGGCCAGTGAAGGAAGCTTCCCCCATCCCACTCTTATGAAGGAATTACTCAGGCAGATTGCCACACTGAAAGTACTTTACCATTTGTCATAGGTGAGTTACACAACTCAGTTAGTGATTAAATTTCCAGTGTAGCTGCTATGTGAGCAGGGAAGGGTCAAGGTTATTTCTTGCTCCTGCACTTTGGTTTAAATGGAATTGGATTAGTTCATTCTTAGTTTTGATGTTAAAAAAAAAAAAGAGAGAAAGAAAACAAACTCTGCCCTTCCTCCATTCACGTAAAAAGCTGCATTTAAACTCATTCATCACATGCTGAGGCCCCTGTGTGTAACCTTGGTCCAGTGTTTAGATTTATAAAGTGTGAGATCATTGTCAGTTTCATTTATCTCTGTTATTAAATTTACTGGGCCTCCTCCAAATGACATTATATCTTCTTATCTAATTCAAATAAATGTCTTACTCATAGCTGGGATGTAGATGGTGAAATCTCATTGTTAATTCAATAATTGAGATAATCTCATTGTTTTGTTTTCCTAATGGAATCTTGATTTGATTGTTCATGTCTGAAATTCTACTCAGTTTCTCCAAACTTTTCTTTAAACTGCTATTCTTGAGAACTCCCAGATTTTCTGAAATGATGGACTCTTCCTGCTCCATCTTCAGCAAGCACCTCTCTTGAGTCACCCATAAAGCAGCATTATAGTTATGTTTGGATTTTACATCTGCATTTAATGTTATTGGCTAAGATTCCTAGGGAAAAATCTATTTTCTGCAATGAAATGACACTGGGTATATCAACCACTCCAGGGCAGATCTCATACTCAGGAGTAAGTGGTTAACCAACAAATAATGAACCCCACTGTTGTGTTTTGGTTTTGTTTTGTTTTTTTCTTTTTCTCTTTTTTGGGGGATGGGTGGTGTATTTTTGTTTTCTAGGTTTGGAGCATTTTGTTGTAGTATTGGGTTCTTGGCTTGCTTTTTGAGAAATAACTTAAAATTGGGTGGGTAGGGAGGAAGAGAAGGTCTGAGAAAACTCATGGGAGGGTAAGAATATGATCAAAATATATTTAAAATTGTTTTAAATAATATTAAATTTTTTAAAAAAGAAAAGAATAATTTAGAACAATTAGCCAATTAGATTCATGTGGTCACGGGTTTGACCTTTGTTACTCCTTAAATTTCATAAAAGAAAGTGGAGATACAGAAAAAGAAAAAAGATAAACTCTCCTAGTGATGTAGGGGATTAAGGGCTAGTAAGTGAGTGTGAGTCCTATGGCCCTGTAGTGATTTGATCTCAGTTTTCTCATCAGTGAAGTGGAAATCATTAACAGTGGCCCTGTAAAGACATGAAAGTTAACTGAGATTATCTCTACCCTCAATTTAGGCTGAGTGCTTTATAATAACCATTCCAATCTTAACTAAATAAAAGATTATACTCCATATTTAACTTGATTATTCATAACAGTTTATCATTTAAAGGTTCAGATCAGGGTATGAGGAAATAGTTCAGTCAGGCAGGTGCCTTGAGGACCTGAGCTGGATCCCCAGAACAAAGCCTAGTGGGGTGGGACACACACACACAGTCCCATCAGTGGGAAGTAGGGACTGCCGACTCATTGGCCAGCCAGCTACCCTACTTGGCCAGTTCCAGGCCAGTGAGGGACACTGTCTCAAAATAAAAGTGGACAGTTACCAGGTTGTCCTCTGGCCTCCGTATACACATTTGTACACGTACACTCTCACTCATATAAACCCACACAAACAAGCACGCACACACACACACACACACACACACACACACACACACACACACACACTTGAAGGAACGCTGTGAAAGAGATTCTCTTTCTACTTTTACTGCCATTCTGTGCTTAGAATTTTTGTATCTAAATCATTAGTCTTGTCTATGTCTGGTATAATACAAACCGATAACTAAATTCATTTTACTTGATTTGGTTTCATTTTCCTGGTGCTTGTTTTCCAGATCCCAAGGATGGGTCTCTTGATCTAGGGGAGGCAGTTGACTGTCCTCAGTGGCTGCTTCAAGTGAGCATACCAAAACAGAGCATTTGAGGTTACCAACCAAAGCAGCCAGCAAGCCTGGTAACCAAGAGCAACAGCCTGTGTGGCTAGACAAGGCCAAGAAGATGGAACACAGGATCCGCTCCCACAGTCGGCATAAAACAGCCATAGCTCCCACCCCAGCCTTGTGAGCTCTCTTGCATTTGGAGCTTTGCATATTTTTCTCCCTGCCTGGAAAAAAAAAAAAAAAACTTTCCTACATCCCTCCTTCTCAAGATTAAACCCCACCCATCTCTACTTGTATGTCACCTTCTCCAAGAAACCCCTGACCCTACCAAGTGAGCTTGAATCTGCTAAGCATTCCTGAAGCATTCTCAAGTGGTCCTTTTCATGTGAGGTCAGTCACTGCTCTACATGGTTCCGGCAACAAGTGAGCTTTGGTTGTCGTTTTATGGTTAAATAAGACCAGCCCTCCAACAACACAATTGAAATCTCAATTACCACAGTATATGACCCATGAGCCATTTTATAAACTGTGAGCTGCTTGCTTTGTGGTCACAAATGATCTCATAAAAGCTAGTCACGTCATGATCGGTTAGTTACAAATGATACCCCTCCTTCCGATGTCTGTTGATGACCTCTCACATGTAGGGCACAACACAGGAGTCATGACGCCCATCCTCAGAAATAAACCCATGTGATATTTTATAGAGAACTGAAAGAAAACAGCTACAAAAGATAAAGTACAGCAAAGGGAGGAAAAGCAACTAGGCTGGAAAGAAAAATTCAAATCAAACTCAGGTGGAATTAGACAAGAAAGAGCTAACCACAAAATGTGGACTTCATTCACCACGGCATAGGCTATGGCTACGCATTCAGAAGAACTCAATGAAGGCAAACTCAGGGGCACAAATGTGCAAAGTGAGTATGATAAAAAGGGAGACCAAATCTTAGAGGGAGGGGCCATGTCTTGGTTTCCATAGCTGTGATAAACAACATGAACAAAAACGACTTGGGGAAGAGAAGGTCTATTTCAGAGCACAGTTGTAACCCATCATTCAGGAACTCAAGGTAGGAACCCGGGAACAGGAACTGAAGCAGAGGCCATGGAGAAGTGGTGCTTACTGGCCTGCTCCTCGTGGCTTGCTCACACTGCTTTCTTATACAACCTAGGGCCACCTGCCAGGGGTGGCACTGCTGTCATTAATCAAGAGAATGCTCCCAGGACTTACCTATAGGACAATTTAATGGAGAATTTTATCAACTGAAATTCTCTCTTCCAAGAAGACCCTGGCTTATATCAAGTTAACCAAAAGAAAAAAAGAAAAAAAAAGTCATAGAAAAAAAAGACATAGAAAGAGCAAAGAGAAAACATTAGGAGCTGATCCCAGCTTAGAATCGACTGTAGCAGGAATTTCTAACAATGACAGGAAGAGATATTATTAATTATGAAAGCTTGGCCTTAGCTTAGGCTTGTTTCCAACTAACTCTTATAACTTAAATTAACCCATTTCTATTCATCTACATTCTGCCACATGGCTCTTTACCTATCCTCCATTCTCTATGTCTGACTCTATCTGTGTTTGTTTGGCTTAATCCAAGTACCCCAGATTCTTCCTGAGTTCCTCTCTGTCTCTGGAAGTCTCTCCTACCTAGCTATTGGCTATTCATCTCTTTATTAAACCAGTAAGAAGGCACCTTAGGCAGAGACACATCTTCACGTTGTGCAAAAAGATCATCCCACAGCAATAGACAATTGCCAATATCCAAGAAAAAAAAAATACCTGTTAAGTGACATGAATGTTTACCCTGCTTTCTGTAAGTGTTTTACACTAATGCCCAGTATCTCTAATTTCTAAATCACTGTGCATTAACTAGATCAGCTTTACCTTCATTTCCCTCTGCATTCATGGTTGACAATGAGAGATGTTCTAAAGCTGGGCAGTGATGGCACACACCTTTAATCCCAGCACATGGGAGGCAGAGCCAGGCAGATCTCTGTGAGTTCAGGGCCAGCCTGGTCTACAGAGCAAGATCCAGGACAGGCACCAAAACTACACAGAGAGACCCTGTCTCAAAAAACAGAGAGAGAGAGAGAGAGAGAGAGAGAGAGAGAGAGAGAGAGAGAGAGAGAGAGAGAGAGATTTTCTACACAGAACAACTGTGATTTCCCCCACTATGGTGGTCACTATACTGTTCATGGTTGTTCTTATGGTCTTACACCACTGCGAAGAGTGAGGCATGCCTGTATGCTGAGTATTAAATTCGTGCCTGGCACATGGTACCTAGTTACTACATGTCCTCACAGGCTATAATTTCACATTTGAATGTGAGTAAGTGAGTGAGTGAATGAATGGATGGATGAAGGAAATCTATGTGGACTCTATTAAATTACAAAAGATGAAGATTTTCATTTTTCCTAATCAATATAATTTAACCATAGCTCTTCCATCATCTGACTGCATGGTCCATATTTTAAAAAATAGACCTACTGTGTGCCCGAATTAGTCTGATAGTCATCATAACAGCACTGAAGCTAAAGTCAGTTCTCAGCCATCAAGTCAGTGCTGAACTTACAACTGGTCCTTCCAAGCCCAGTCTCTGCCCCAGCTAGTCACAGCCATTACCAGTATTCTCTAAATCTAGACTTGGGATTAGGATTCAGATACTCCCAGTCTTAGACTATGTTGTTGATCACAGAGGGGATGCCTTAAATAAGTAAAATGTACTACATCTTTGCTCTGGCTTTTATACCCTCTCATCCACTCCATTTTTCTTAGAACTGTTAATGAATATCCAGATTCTATGCTCATTTTCCACAATAAATAATAGCAAAGTACCCAAGAGGTATGTTACCATGGCAACTTTTCAAACTCTGTGAAGGGATTCTCAGGGTAATTAAATACGTCCCTCTTCTGATACTTGCTCCATACTGTTATCACAACAATATTATTGGAAATGCTGCCAGGAAGAGACTCCACAAAGAGGACAATAGTCTATGCTCATACCACCATGAACATGCCAGACTTTATCTGATCTCAGAAGCTAAACAGGGTCGGGGCCTAGTTAACACTTGGATGGGAGACAAAGGGGAAGGTATTGGAGGTATCAGCTAGGCAACCTCATTAGGACATTCCGAGGAAATAGCAAACGCCAACTTAATTTTCTTTTTCTCCTGGAATTCTTCTCTAAGGGTATTTTAAAATTTTGAATAGCCTTTTTCCAAGGAGCTCTAATAACTGCCCATTCCATGGGTGTATTGAAGTTTTTTATTCAAATGTGTTGTTAATGGAGAGCCCTGATGGTCTGGCAGCTAGCAGTGCTTTCACTGCCATAGACCATAGTGCAGCTCCAATCATGTAGCCTAGAGTTTGGTTGGGAGTTCTTGTCCTTCTTTTTTATTTGTCAAACATTTATTGAACACTTACTGTGTTCCCCATCTTTTCCTGGGTACCTAGATCAATGATGAGAGTCAAGTCCATATCCAGACGGACAGGCGATACAGACAATGCAAGAGAAGCAAGGACAATACCTGGCATTAAACTCATGCCCTGTGCCATGAACACAGGAGGGGAAGAGAGGGAGACTCCAGGGAAGTCATTGTTCATAAGAGGCCAAGAGAGAAGAGATATCCTCCCAAAGAACAGAGTCATAATGAGGAAGACACTGGAAAAGTGTGCTTATATGTATGGATAGCTGAGGCCCATTTTAGAGCAAAGTAGGCAATTGCCATAGACAGTGTCAACTATCAACTTGACACAAACCTAGAGTCACCTGGGAGAGGAAGCCTCAACTGAAAGAATTTCTCAGATCAGACTGGCCTGTGTCCGTGTCTATGCGGCCTTTTTCTTAATGGCTAGCTGATGTAGGAGGGCCCAGCCCATTATATGCTGAGCCATCCACAGGCAGATGGGTCTTCATAGCAGAAAAAAAGGTAGCTGAGAAAGCCAGAGAGAGCCAGTCAGTAAAGCGGCATTCCTCCATGGTCTCTGCTTCACTTCCTACCTCAAGTTTCCTGCATGAGTTCCTGCCCGACTTTCCTCAATGATAGACTATGATGTGGCAGTGTAAGCCAAATAAGCTCTTTTCTCCTCCAGATTGCTGTTGGTCATGGTGTTTATCACAGCAATAGAAAGAAAACTATGGCAGAGATGAATCTGGCACTACAGCTGGTGGTTTTAGGTGGGATAAGACACAGGGAGACGGCCACCAGGGAGACCTAGAGGGGGCCTCCAGATCCCAACTGCCTCCTGTTTGCAGCAGGCCTGAATCCCAGCTGGCGTCCAAGCTGCCTCTCTGACCATTGCAGACCGTGGTTCTCAGCTGCTGCTGAATCCATCCTCTAGGTGCTCTCTCTGTGAACCACTGGTATGCAGCAGTTTTCTTCCTCCTTGTCTACTGTTCTCAGGCAGGAGACCGGTCACATGGCATGGAAAGGGGACCCCTGAGGAGTCTTGCTGAGTGATCTTGAGTGAGGGCAGGCTCCTGGGCCAGCTTCACAGGTAAGGAACTTCACATGATGGAGGCGGGTCATGACAGGGTGCATGGAGTCATTGGATCTATTGTCTCTTGTTGTTTCAGGTTTTCAAAAGAATCACACCATCATACTTTTTTAAAGTTTGTTAGAGCATGTAAATGAGAAAGCGCATGTCTTAGTCTCCATTGCGGTGAAGAGACACAATGACCAAGGCAACTCTTAGAAAGGAAAAGCCTTCAACTGGGGGATTGCTTATAGTTTCATAGGGTTAGTCCATGATCATGGTGGGAAGCAGACAGGCATGGTACTGGAGCAGTAAATGACAGCTTTATATCTTGATCCACAAGCAGCAGACTGAGAAAGAGAGACGCTGGATATGGCATGAATTTTTGAAACCTCAAAGCCCATCCCCAGTGACACACCTCCTCCAACAAGGCCACATCTTCTAATCCTCCTCAAACAGTTCTACCCACTGGAGGCCAAGCATTCAAATATACAAGCCTATGGGGGGGGCATTCTCACTCAAACCACCATAGCATATCATTTGAACTACGCCAAGAAACTATTTCCATGGACCGTCACGTCATACAATAAAAATCCTAACAAAGCCATGGCAGCTCACACCTGTAATCCCAGCACTCAGGAGACTTAAGACAAGAAAGTTGCTGTGGTGATATTGTGTTCCCCAATATATTGTGAACACTAATAAACTTATCTGGGATCAGAGAACAGAGCAGCCATTAGATATAAAGGCCAGAAAATGATGGCATGCACACCTTTAATCCTAGCATTCCGAAGGCGGAGATCTGTCTGGATCTCTGTGAGTTCAAAGCCACACTGGGAACAGCCAGGCATGGTGACACACACCTTTAATCCCAAGAAATGATGGCAGGAAGCAGAAAGGTATATAAGGTGTGAGGACCAGGAACTAGAGCTGGTTAAGCTTTTAGGCTTCTAGCAGCAGTTCAGCTGAGATCCATTCTGGATGAGAACTCAGAGGCTTCCAGTCTGTGGAAACAGAATCAGCTGAGGAATTGGCAAGGTGAAGTAGCTGTGGCTTGTTCTGCTTCTCTGATCTTCCAGCATTCACCCCAATAACTGGCACCGAGTTTGTTTTTATTAATAAGACCTTTTGAGATTCATGCTACAGGTTGCTATGAATTTGAAGCCAGCCTGAACTACAAACCTCCAAGGTAACCTAGATTACAACAACCATACATCACACAATCCCCTCAGCCATAACTATGTATAGGGTAACTCCTTTTTTGCACATGTCTATGTGTGTTGCATGAACAGGTGTGTTTGCATGTATGTGGGCAGGCGCATGTGCATATGCATGCGAGTGCATGGGGAAGGCAGCGTTTAATGTCATGTGTGTTCCTTTATTCCTCTCCACTTCGTATATTGAGTCAGAGTCTCTCATTTGAATCCAGAGCTAGCCAGGTAGGCTAGTCTTACTAGGCAGCTTGTTCCAAGGATCCTCTCTCCACCTCCAAGTATAAAAAATTATAAACAGGCTGTAATACTCACCCAGAATTTACATAGGTGTTGGAGACTCAAACTCCTTGCTACCCATTGAACTATTTCCACCGAACCCCTAGAATATTTTTAAATAATTAATTATAGGATCTTCTTGACTATTTAGTACAGCTATTTGAATACAGGGCCTCTGTAATATTTCCATGTTTTCACTGCCGGGTTTGGAGACTAGGGTAAGCTGCTTTGTCCAAGTCATATTTCCTTCTGAGCCTCAGTTTCTTTATTAGTTGAAGAATCATGACAGCGTTGTCCTTCACAGGACAGCTGAGTGAACTACGCTTGTGCAGCTGGATTTGTGTGCATTGTATCATAACAGGGGCTCACATTAAGAGCATCACTTTAGGATGAAATGCTAGTTCTCATATATATGCTTCTACAACTTGTATTTTTTTCTTTTTGAACACTAGAACAAATTCTTCTATCAGGACCCACCAAGGATAGATTCTATGAGCTATGGTAATTCTTTTCAGTTTCCTTTATCTCTCTCTATTTAGCTAATAATGTATAGACTGCAGTTGGATCCTTCCTCGTGGACTTCACAGCTCAGTCAGATGAGAAATAAATCTGAAGTGAGATGGAGTCCAGGGGGTTACTAGTAAAAAAGATTCTACAGAAGTGCTATTGGCTTTGATGGAACTAATGGCACATGGCTCTGCTACATTTATTCACTGTCTGGGCAGGAGACACTTTGATATTCATTACTCTATAAATATTTATGATCACAACATAAAGGGCCTAATCTTAAACATTGTGAGTTTGGCACCAGTTTAAAATGTGTGTATATGTGTTTTTGGTTATTAATGTACTTCTCAAGCACTGACATGGGCCAGCCTCTCTGCTCAGGGTTGGATAGTAATGATCTCATCTAACCCCCGTCCATAAGTTGGCCTCTACTCCTGTTCCATTTTACAGACAACATGCAGGCTTGGAGCTAGGAAGATATTCTTCAAGCTTTCCCATCTGGTGGGATGGTTGCAGAGCCAGGATACAGATCCAAATCTCTGTTGTCTTGACCGCGCTCTCCATGGAAGAAACCCCACCACCTCATCTTACTAAATGTAGTAGATGAGAGCACAGACCCCAGGGAAGCCACATCTCCTCTTGATGCCTCTGTTTTCTCACTGGTTAAATAGGGACAATAATCCCACCTACTCCATGCAGCAGTGGGTGAATTAAATGAGATAATACATGAAGAGCAAGAGTACTGAGTCAGCAGGAATCCATTCACTCACTGGGAAGCCAGTCTAGCTCAAACATTGTACTTAACTTTCTGGGAAAGAATTTCCTTGGCAGCTCTAGTCTGTTGTTCATAGCCAAGGTCATGTTCCCTAGTTAACTCCACCCCTTTGTTTTGGCTTCCTCACATGGAAGGCTGATTTTTCATTCTCATTACAGCTTCCTTTCTCAGTAGCATTTGACTCCTTGTCTAAAATAAATAAATAAACAAACAAACAAACCTGCACCTCCCTCCCTCAGGTTCCATTAATCTGGACTAAACAATGTAATAGATCTCCAGAAACACTTGACGCTCTGTTCCCAGCCTTCCTCTCATAGAAATGAAATCGTAAGGAAATCTCATCAGACTCAAACGGGATCACATCACCACTGCGGCCACACCCTGTGAAGGCCACACACTATGCTACTAACCACCCCCACCACCCCCCACCCCCCGACACACACTTCCTCTCCATATCTCTCTGTGCTCCATCTCTGCCCATCCTACTACCTCTCCAATATCGTCTCACTAATCCATGCATCCCCTTGTGAAGATATGATTAGAAAATAAGCTGGAGGAAACCATGACTCAATCAATTACTTATGGGTATGACCATCTTCCCTTATAATAGTTCCTTTATCTTAACATCACTTGAGTCTTGAACGTAAAAACATCACTACCTAGCATATACCTAGTTCAATGAAGCATTACTACTCTTCCATTTAACTGGTAGTCAATTCTGGTTTTAAAATGTTAAATAACTCACCCAAGGTTACCCAGGCCAGGAGTTGAAGAGCTGGGGCCGGGACCACAGTGCTTCACATCTCCTTGTCTATCATACTCATGCACCATGTGCTCAGTAGTCAGTCAACTGAGCATGGTTAGGATCTGTGGGTCCCTCAAAATGGACCCCCCAATTTTCACTCCATAAACTTGACCTCACTGAAACCACTTTATGGAAGCAGAGGGATAAGGATGCTAACTGAAGCCTGGTCTGTGATGGCACAAGACCAGGGAAGAAACTAAAGTGCCCATCCATTAAGGACTCTGTAAATAAGGTCAAATGTGCCCACACAGTAGTCTCTAAGCAGTAGTTAAACAACTGAAAAGAACATGTGTGCCGAGATGCAGCTCCCAAGTCCTCTAGCTAGAGGAAAGGATGGTATAGAAACCATAGTCCTGCACAGATAGGGAACCCAGCAGCAGCCACTGCCCTAGGCATCATGGACAGAAGGGAATGGGCTTTCTATGCTTATCTGTTTTGATTGTTTGAATTTCTGACCTAGATGATTTTGAGTTAAAAAAAAAATAGAAAAAGGTTGCTATATGTAGCCCTAAGCAAATGAGTGTTTCATTTAAGTACCAATTTTTATTGCAAAAGTAAATGTTATTTTTTTGTTAATAATTTAGGAAGCCATTGAACTGGCAAATATTCACAGACTGGTGGCAACAAGTCTAGCTTATTCCAGAAAGCCCTCCTTGGGAAGCAGAATAGGCAACAAAGAAGCAGTTCTGGGGTCGGGGGAATTCAAGGTCCAACCCCAATCTGTCACTAATCTACTGTGTGGACTTTCAACCTGTTTCTTTACCCATGAAATGGAGTAGTAGTATCCATCTTGCAAGTTAAAGTAATAAGCAAATGAGATTTAAAAAAATAAACTTAAATATGTAGTAAGTGTTCAGTGACAGTGTTATTGGAGTTGTTAGTATCCTAGGAACCCTAACAAGCAATCATGGCCAAATAAAGAGCTAAATAATAGGGAAAAGCCAAGGAAGGAGATGGATTCAGTATGGGCACATTGGGAAGAGAGTCAAATAAGCAGGTCCAGAGAACCTCCCAAGTTCGTCTTTGGAGAACTGTCCCTAGGCTTTGGTTTAAATGAGGGTAAGAGGTACACACAACTAAGTAGTCCTGGTCAAGGTGTGGTCCGGCCAGTCATTGTCTGGGCTCCAGTCTGTCCTGCAAGGTGGCCTGGCTACTTGTCAGAACTATATGAAATCTCTTTCCAAGAGACCAGTTCTTCCTCTGGCTGGCACCAGGCTTCTTTGGTCTTTTCCTTCTCCCAGCATGAGATTCCTGAGGACATTTGTTTCAATTGTCTGGTGGCCAAAGGGAGGGGTACAACTTGTCTCTTTAGAGGATTGTCACTCCTGCCAGGATGAGTACAGCTGTGGACACAAATAGGTGGGTGAGCACTGAGTAAATAGAGAAGTAAGATGTCACTGAAGGCTAAGTCTCTCCCTCTTTGTTCTCTCCTCTCTTCCCCTTATCAAGAGATGAGTCCTAGATCCATTGAGTAGACTCTTGCAACAGCAGTACCGTCAAGCTTTGCATACACTTGGGACTCAGATTTCCTGAGCTGGTGACCTAAGACAAGTTTAAACAATCTGGGTCTTTAGAAAAAAATGTTTGTGGAGTCAGGAAACATCACAGTAGAAGAGGCAGAAACATTGTATAAGCCAGAGGACTAAGAAAGCTGCTGTGAGATCCTGTCTCCTAGAAACAGCAGGTAAGCTTCACCCATGATGCCTCAACAATATGGCTGCCCAAACAAGACCTAAACAAGTACTACAAAAAATACAGATGTTAATTGGAAGGGGGAAATTTGGGGGGGCTCCACCCCTAGTCAGGCAACTATAGGCAACTCAGGAATGCTGAGAGCAAGAGAAATAGTTTTCCTTAGAGAGAACCCCCTAACTGATTATCCAATACCAAGTGGTCAGCCTTGAAATTATATATATATATCACTAAATGAATGGAGCAGATTGTACTTATATATTTAAGCATATATGTTTAATTTATGTAATTTAATATATAAAAATAAGTATATATTACATATAAGAAATATATATAATATATATAGATTACAGAAAAAGAGGCCATGAATTTGAGATTGAGGGTTGTGTGTTGGAGGGGTTGAAGGGAGGAAAGAGAAAATTATATAATTATATTTTAATAAAAATAGTTGTGATACCGTAAGGCCCAGCAGAGATTATGTAGGACTATGACAAAACAACCACCATCCCTGCCCTCAGGAAGCAGAATGAGCCTTGTTGCTCATTGCCCAGAGCTCTCATCTCAGCAAATGGTGCAGGTGACATTGCCTTTATTCTGTCTAGCTCTCCTCACTCTTGCATCCCACTGGCTCTTGTTCTCTCTTAACAGTGATCTGATTCAAGCTATCACCCCTGGCAGGATTGTTCCACCTAAACTTCAGCTCTTTCCACAGGTCCAGCCCAGGACTGGTAGTAACAGAGATGGAGCTGGGTGACACACCCATCGCTACCAAAGAAAGCATTTCTCTAGTTTCTCACCCTAATTTGGATCTACCACCTGTCAAGTAAAGATCTGGACAGCCAGGCAAAGTTTAAGGCTTTTTTTTTTTTTAATTTAAAAAAAAATTGTTGTGCTGCTTAAATTCACACCGTCCTCTGTGAGCTTCCCTCTGCATGTGGAGACACGACCCTTTTTAAAGCCGTATTAAAAAATAGAATTGGCAGGGCTTCGACTCTTGCTAGAGCTTGCCAGAAAGGTTGGAAATGAGCATGCTTCTTCCTGCCTCTCTTGGCTAGGTTCCCTGTTAGAAGCTGGTAGAGACAGAATCCTTCTCTTCCTCAACTTTCCCTTAAGCTGTATGTGGAGTTAAGGGGTGGGGTCTCAGAAGAGTACCCCCCCACACTGCCTTTCACAATCAAGGAGGTGGTGATGTAGAAATAGCGTGTGTGTGCTGGCAGTAAACTCTGGGAGCTCCTGATCAGGTTCCCATGGTGTTGTTTAATCCTTAATCATCCCTCTTGGCCTGTTTCCCATTGCTACTGCTTGCATAAAGTTGGAAGTGGCTAATTGCTTCAATCTGTATTTGCTATATGGCCATGCTTAATGCAAACCCCACAGGGACTCCCAGTAAGACCATTTTGACCTAATAGGTTATTTTATTTGCTTCCAAGAAATCTCTTCTATCTTCTCTATAATTCTAAAATCTTCCTAGTCCCAAGTGGACAGTCAGCAACATGGGATATATTTAAATAGTTCTGTAGATAAACTCCCCGTTAGTTAACATATCTCTTAATGGGCTTGATTATCAGTTGGGTTATAGTCATGAGCAGGATTCTATGGAATTCTACAGATTCTATGGAAACTGCTCTTCCTATTCATTCTCCTGAAACACTATTCTAAGAACAAAGAACAATGATTACTCTTCAAAGGTTTTATATGAAAAAATAAAGTGCCAGATCATTTTAGCTAATTAAAATAATAAAATGTGAGGGCTCTTGTGATTAAAAACACGTCACTCAGCTGTGGGCTTTCACAGAAGCAAAGGTGGAGTGCACTCTTCAAGAATAAAAGTACACAATTTCCTCAAATTATCACACTAAAGCAAAATACTGGAGGCACCAGATGCAGATACAAAGAAACCAGCCCTAAGGTGTCATCTACTGCAAGAGAAGCCTTGCCCTAACCTTTTATCTCTAGTGTTGATGGGGAGACCAATCAGGAAAACTGCTCCCATACTTACAGTATCCACAGGAAGAAAAAGAAAATCAGTCCCTAGTAGTTTTTTGGACTGGTTGGCTTCTTCATTAAAAATCACGACGAAAACAACTTGGGGAGGAGAGGGTTTATTGCACATTATAGGCTACAGCCCATCATCAAGAGAGGCCATGGCAGAAGTTCAAGTAGGAATCTAGAGGCAGGAACTGTAGCAGAAACCACAGAGGAGTGCTGCTTACTGGCTTGCTCTCTATGACTGCTTTCTTATATATTTTGTCCAAATAGTATTATAACCTTCCTCAACTTGGTTTTTTTAAAAAGCTTATTATAGCATTTGAGATTTATGCATGTTTTGTCTAGTCCCTTTGGCTTCACTGCTACATGGTGAGCATTGCTTTGACTGTTCCTTCACAGTTTGTTTACCAATTCTCCCATAAATGAAAGTTTGTATTAGTCACAGCTCCTTGCTATTAAAATAATGCTGTGCATCTGAGGGGATGCCACAGTTGGTAAATGCTTGGCACTTGAGTATAAGGATGTGAGTTCAGATTCTCAGAACTCACATAAATGCTAGGCTCAATGACATAAATCTAGAGATCTGGGGATAGGGAAAGAGAAGTGGATCCCGAATCTCATTGGCGAGCTAGTTGAGCTGAATTTGATGAGCTCCTGGTTCAGTGAGAAACCCTGTTTCAAAACATAAGATGGCAAGTGATAGAGGAAGATATCTGATGGCAACCTCTGGCCTACACACACACACACACACACACACACACACACACACACACACACACACACACACAAATACATACACACACCACACACACGTTTTTAAATGCTTCAACTCAGTGCCCACTTCTGCACACCTGAAATAATCTCTCTGAAGCGTAAGCCCAGAGACAAGACTTGCTGAGTCAAATGTCCTGTGCTTTCTAATTTTACAAACCATGCCAAATGGCTCTTCAAAATGGCTTGTCAATTATCCACCCACCACACTGCATTAGTGTCCCAGCCCTCCAGATCCTCATCAATCTTTGGCACTGTCAGACTCTTCGGTCTTGCCAGTCAGTCACCTCAGTGTGAAATGGCACCTTGTCACTTTAATTTGTGTGTCCTTGATGATGTGTGAGATTGATGGAGTGCTATGTCAGATGATTTTAGCTGGGTTTTTTCTATTAATTTCCTGTTGATATTTTCTGCTGTTTTCTAGTGTATTTATTATCTTTTTCTCATCTGTTATATCTCTCTGTGTCCTATATTTTCTCCCAACCAGATTAAGCATCACTAATGAAGAATGATAGCCTCTACTGTTCATTCATTAAATTAATATCCACCATTCATTAAATTAATATTCATTGACTTCCTTATATTTGCCAGACATTGTGGAAGCATTGGTCATACAAGGCAAGGGCTCTAGTAATGTCATTATGCCTTTAATTTTTTAGCACCTAAGTTAATAATTTTCTAATTATAAATTTTAATAATTTTAGCACCTAAGGAGATTTGGTGAATAAATGAACCGCAAACACAATTCTGAGAGACCAAGAGCCATCTCAGACAGCCTCCATGGGAAAGTCATCAAATTCAGCCTGTCTACACTCAAGAACAAAGTGGGGGAGAATGACTATTAGAAGCTAAATGTACCTGGGAAAACTCATGCTTAGGCATTAGGAAAGCTTCCCCACTATGAGATGTGTTATAAGATGGCGAGGTGAATGCCTCATCCCCGGGGATACTCAGAAATAAAGCTATATTTACATCTGTTGGCCTCTTGTACAGAATGATGTCAAGAGTTGGACTAGTGCGAGGTGGTGGTGGCACACACCTTTAATCCCAGCACTTGGGAGGCAGAGGCAGGCGGATCTCTGTGAGTTCAAGGCCAGCCTGGGCTACAGAGTGAGTTCCAGGAAAGGGGCAAAGCTACACCAGAAAACCCTAGCTGGGATTGGCGGGGGAGTTGAACTAGTTACATCCCTGCTTCCCAACTATGAGAAATGGAAGGTGTTTTTCTGCATACACTTTTTAAAAATCTCCCATAATTATGTGTAAAATTCACATCTCTCTATCTGACGTTTCTTTATATTAAAACCATCTCTACTTGTTCATCAAATGTCATGCATAAACCCTCTTCCCATGCCTGTGGTTAGCTTCTTATTTCCCTCACGGCACTCCCCTTACGTAACCCTTCACACAGCGACAGAATGGACTCAGCCTTATTTCGTGCCGATGACTGAATGTGTTGCACCATGACTTAGCTTGGGGGTGAAAATGAAGAAGTATTTGTTTCCTGTCCCAACTCCTCTATAAGGAACAAAACCACTGTTCTGAAGTCAGTCCCATTGCTGTGCATGCATCTGAAAATGTGAAAGCCTAATGATTCTCTGTTGGTTAGAGTCAGGGCACCGAAGGCAGGAAAGGACTTGGCATCCTCTCCGATTTGTCTAGATTAGACACCGAGATTAGGCAGTAATAAAGAATCACACAGAGCTCGCCTCTCCTTCCTGAGTATCTGTCTGCTGTCTACATCCCAGGTGGTATACCCCTGTGACACTGTGGTAAAGCTAGAGACATGGTGTGCTGTGTGACAAACGGTCTCAACTTCCCAGGACGTGGAGATATTTTTAGAAAGTGAGGTCTTGTGTACACAGAGACCTCAAATAGTATGACATACATATGTGAGAGCCAGAATCTGTAACAAAGAGGTCTGAGACGATGTCCTGAGCTCCGGATTCCATGCCTCAGTGGATGACAATGACGAGGAAAGATCCTAGGGGTGAGAAACAACTAAAGATCCAAGAGTGTGAGAGCGACAGAAGCCTTTAGAGGAAAGACCTGAGATGGGAATACAAGTGTGTGAGTCACTTGAAAACAGGTTGGAAATGAGAAGAAAGTGCCTAAGGGCCATCTTTGCAGAAATGCCTACATTGAATGCCTGGATAGAAAAGGATGCCCTGACGAGAAGGTAGGGAAGATCAGGTGGGAAGTATAGAGACCAAAGAAGAGAGGAGGTCAAGAGGGCGGCATGCTGCCGAGAAGTCACATTAGCAGGGATAGAGGAAGGCTGTTGGCTCTGTACAAGATAACTGGGAAGACAGAGAGAAGGGACTTAGGCTGTTCCCAGAGAAATGGGATAGATGGGGGGCTCCAGCATGGAGAGGAGGGGACAGGCAGCTGGAAAAGGGGGAACAGCACTATCCAAAAACTAAAACTAAACGATGTCATGGGCGTCGGGGAATGACATGTGTCAAAACAGAGATTTCCTACACAGTAACCTGCTGGTAGGGGACATGGGAGAGGAAGCTTGGGCCAGAAAGGCCTTGAATGTTTGGCAAAGAACCTGGGGTTTCCTCTCCAATAGAAGAGTCATCTGTGCTTTCTGAGCCTAAAAGCGACTGTGTAAAGCCAAGAGAGAGGTTTCGTAGCTATGGGAGAGGCCATCGTTCTCAGTAACTAGGTGGGGATGCTTCAGAAATGCATTCAAGCTGCTCTTCAGCAGCAAGGGACAAAAACCCACAGCCCAGGCAGCAGAGGGTTGCGCCACCCTCTAAACACCTAGACGGGAAATCCTCTGAGGCCTGCACTGTGAAGAGCTGTGACTGTCACAGAGAGAGCATCCAAGAGGGAAGGCTGGAAAGCAGAGCCCCCAAGCAGAGAGTGTGCAAACACACTCCATTCCTGCAGTTTCCTCTCGATCTGCTTCACAGGATAAGCCTTACCAGGCCAGGGAGAGAGAGGCTGAACCACAGCGACTTTTGTCTGCAGGACTCTCTACCTTCTGACTCTGGCAGAGGAACTGAAGACAGAAGCCTGACAAAGAAGTATGGGAACTTGCCTGAGGTTTTGCTCAACAGAGGTGTCAGGGGGAGCTGGGGTCCTCCTGAGCTGGTAGCAGGCAAAAAGATGAGGAGAGACACGGTGATGCTGATTCCTCTCCATACACATTCTTTCTTCACCCAAGTAACAGTGATGGCAATGTCCTCTGCCATTTATTAACTGATACAGTATTCACCCAACGGATACCCTAGACCTCTCCCTACTTCCATGGAGCCTGCAGTCTGGTGGGGGAGATAAGACCTAAGTGTCCAGTCTCTTAGGTTGAAAGGATTTGTAATTGTGCTGAGTTCAGTATGAGGCACACTACCAGGAACAAATACAAGCTTCTCCATATGGACACTCAGGGCACATCGATCTCTAAAGAATAATGGGTGAATGTGGGAGCCCACAGACATTTCCTAGTGAGATCTGAGCTTGCTTTACCAGGAGGACTGCATAAGAGGATGATTAGATCAGGTGTTTGGAAGGGTCTACACTTGGCTGTATCTAGCATTGTTATAAAAAGCCCTCTTGAATAGAGTTCTGGGCCGTTGGGTATTGACCCAGGTCCTCCCGAAGCTGTCCTGTGTTTCTGTCTCTCTTCTTCCTGGCTAGGCCTACCATTCTGTTGACAATTTCCTTATTCCTCTCTCCTCCATATAGGAATCCTTTAAAAGGTGGGAGCAGATCCCCAACAGGTAAACAATGCTGTAAGATGACTAAGAACTTTAAAAGTCATCTCGGAAGGCAGGAAGTGAAGATGTCACCAGCAATGTCCTCAGGGGTCAAGTAACCCAGGAAGCAATAAAGATTTGAGTTTTTTTCTAAACTCGGTGGGCAGTCACAGGGCATTTTAAAGCAAGGAGTAGCAGGCTGGGGAGACCAGACCCCTATTTGAATCATCAACAGCAAAACAGGCAGAATTGCTGTGAGGGCTGTCTACAAGTGAAAAGTACTTCCTCATCCTTCCAGCCTGGGGTTTGTCCATGACCTTGGCTCGGTACTTTTCCTCGGTTCAATGGATCACTTGGCCACTGCCAAAGGAGGCGAAAGAGGCAGCCCAGCAGGCAGATGTTCCCTGGAACAGTGGCCAACTGAATACTGCTCTCAGGCGGCTGGCATGCATTTGGAAACGTGGGAGTCAGATAAGGGCATCTTGGAACAGTTTGGAGGTTATTCCAGCCTACTTAAGAAAGATATGCATATGGGGGAGAGCCCAAGATACTCTGTGCAGTGGAAAAAGCCAGGGATAAAGCAAGTGAGTTAGTTTCCAGTGTCCTGGGTTCTCTGTGTGTTTAGGTATGTATGTATGCATGCATTTGCATGGAATAGAAGCCCCAAAGTCAATACAATAAAACTGTTAACATCTTTTTTATTTTTCTTCTTGCTTCAGTGAGTTTTCAAAACTTTTCCAGTAAACCCGTAGCAGTTGGTGAGTGGAAAGGAAGATGGCTTCTGTTGCAGTCCTCTAGATCTGGCCTGGTACCAGTCTGTCCCTATTTGTCTTTACCTTATCAAACACCCTTGTTCAGTGTAAGTACTGCCTGGGGTGATCTGAACAGGGAAATTCAACTCTGCTGACCAGTTTTGTCTTGGACAACAGCTGTGCTTCTTAGGGTTCCAAACTCTAGCATAAGAAGGACCTGAGAAAGGGCTCACTTAACCATCCCATCAGTGCATTGGTAAACATTGAGTGGCTCCCTCTGACCTGGCCTGGGACTCAGGCGACAAGAGAGTCAGGATCCCAGAAGCAGAATGAGCTTTTGAGGTCCTTTAAACCTAAGGCTTATGTGTTTTGTAATCTAACAAGAAAGCTAATCTTCTATGCATAGCTAATCTTCTAGTGAGTTTATGTTGCCATAGTCCATTGGATCTGAAGGTCAGGGTGGGGCTTGAAGGCTAATCAAAGTAGAAAACAGTCATCCATGAGCTATAACTAACTTCCCAAAAGGCGTGGCCCACACGGCTACCATGACACTTGGAATCTCGTCTACCTATGGCATTGGAAAATTCAGAAGCATCTCTTGATGTATTTGGGAGAACTCTTCTGCAAAGATATAGCTGATGAAACTGATATGGACCAAAAGTGTATGCACATAACAGAGACATCTGGAGGAGAACTTGGTCTCACCATCCTGGCCTGCATCACATGACCACCACAGAACAGTGACTTCCCTGGAAGGGATAAAAAGCACAAATTCGCAAGGCCTAAGGCAGTTAGTTACAAGCCCTTGAAGTCTGGGGAGAGAAGTTACCTGCCCTGAATGCTCACATTAAAAGAGGAATAGAAATGACTCCCCAAAAGGAAACCAGATGTTATCACCATTAGATAAAGGAATGGCTGCCCACCTGGCAGAAACAGCAGATACCTGGGAAGCCAAGGGATTCCCTCAGGGTCACTAATGCATCTGCTTCCAGCTGGATCATGGAGGAATCATGGTATGAAACTGATGGACTTCTGGAAGCAGAAGGAAAAGACTATTCTCCTCTGGTATATTCTCAGATCTGTTTTCCACACAGCTCCCAAGGCACTCTAGCTAAAATGCAAATCTAGCCACAACTCTGCTTGAAACTCCTCATCACACCCAGCTGCTTTTCCCACAGCCTGCCACTCCCATAGCCTGCAGGATCAAATGCAAGGCCCTCCGTGTGCTTCTGCAACTTCTCTCATCCTGGGCTCACATTCATCCTAGCAACACAGAGTTCCCAAGCAAGATGTAGCTCCTACTCATGCACACACCAGAC
The DNA here is from genome assembly GCF_004664715.2 of Peromyscus leucopus. Classification (NCBI taxonomy): domain Eukaryota; kingdom Metazoa; phylum Chordata; class Mammalia; order Rodentia; family Cricetidae; genus Peromyscus; species Peromyscus leucopus. The sequence goes on along the minus strand of NC_051079.1, from coordinate 28,323,862 downwards.
TGAGCCCACTTGTTAGGGCTTTCCTCATGCTTTTCCCTAAAGCAGTCCTTGCCTTTGCTCATGCAGTATTTATTTTATTATTTTATTTTATTTTATTTTATTTTATTTTATTTTATTTTATTTTATTTTATTTTATTTTATTTTATTTTTGAGACAGGGTCTCACTATGTAACCCTGGCTGTCCTGGAACTCTCTATATAAACCAGGCTGGTCTCCAACTTACAAGGATCCACCTGACTGCCTCCCAAGTGCCAGGATTAAAGGTGTGTGCCACCACACTGGCTTCATGCAGTATTTATCTTGCTATTTCCATCTCATCCTTTACAACTTGGCCAGATGTCATCTCCAGGAAATTGTCTCCTGAGCCATGACCTTTTCTGGGCATCCTAATACCCTAAACACATGTCTATATTTGCACTTAAAATATCCCAATTACCAATGTGTGAATACAGTCCCATAAAACAATCACAGTAAGAACTGTTTCTTAATTTTATGTGCGGCTTCTGGTGCAAAGTAGGTTCTTATTAAATGATTATTGAACTAAGCACTTTTTTAAAATTTAGTTCTCATGTATATAAAATGAGGCCACTGAACTACAGGAGCTAAGACATCTCTCCTAGTTCTGAAAGGCCATAGATCAAACCAGCTCTTGTCACATAACATCAGAAGAGACTGGGACATATAGAAGGTTGATTTTGACTTGAAGAGCAGAGCATAAATTCAGAATCAGTCCCCAAGAAAGGGACCATACAGTGGCCAAAGGGAACAGACCATAAATGATGTGTTTAGGATGGTGTGAGGTTAGCAATGTGTAAAAAAAAAAAAAAGGGGGGTGATGAAAATAGATTTATTTTTCTCTTTCATGATAAAATAACCACAAAGAACACCTGGGCACGTGCAGATGCCATATCCCACATGCACTAGCCAAAGGCTGAGAACTCCATGGTGAGGTCACATTCCACCAGCCCATGAAGTACATAAATATTAGCCAGCCAGGGGAACTCATTCATATAAATATCACCAACTTCCTTGGACTCTTGGGCTGGGCTGTTCTTCTCACATCTGGTAGAGACTGGATATCTGTGGCCAGTGGAAAACACGTTCATAAAATAGTCCTTCACCATTGCTAGGCAGCCTGGCTTCCCCATTTGAAAAAAAAAAGTATGTCAGTGACTTAAGGAGGGAAGAATGTAAATTAAATTTTTATGGAAAAATCACTTATTTTAGGACAAAGTCTAATTAAGAGCTTTCAAAATCCATTTGCATCAAAATAAAATTAATTCTCGATCAATCTAGCATTGATTTCCTAAGGCTTCAAGGAGAGTTTGTTTGCATGGACATTACATCATCGTTTGTGTTCCTGGTTTTTGTTTTTATTTTTTGTTTTGTTTTGTTTTTTTAAATCCAAAGAGTTTGTGCCAAAAGGCATATTTTGTCTCATGACTGGAGTTTGCTAATACAGATGTCCTTTGCTTCATTTAATGTGTTCGTTTAATTTCTGCCTAGATGATTGTCGCCTGTCTTCTCTTCTATCTCGGGCATCCTGACAATTTCATGTAGAAAATTAAAGTAATAGTCTTTCTGAGGCTGAATTGATTCTGCCCAGGTCTTGTTTCAGAAATAATAACAAAGAGAAATAATAGCCTGGGAGACCTTGAGTTTCACAGCTTCCTGCCTTGCTGTCTGGCTGGAAGCCATGATGTGAAATAGGAGCATTTTGCCTCCTCCTCTCCACCTCTCACATGGAGGGGCAATCACTTGACTCCTGTCACTGGTTCCTATGACTTTGTTGTCGCTGTTGAAAATAAATCAGTTCAGGGGCTGGTAATCAAATCACTTGTTTATACTTACCACACCCTCCCCGCTTGTAAAATTCACTCCAAACCAGAAACCTTTTTAACCCATGGTTCTGCAAGGCTGTGTCCAGGAAACCGTAGGCTCAGCTCTTAAGGTTGAAGTGGACTCTCTCAGAGGAGGCTAATCAAGCCAAATGGAGGCAGTGGCAGGAGCCCACAGCTGCCCCAACTCAGGCCCTGTCTTCACAGGGCAGTTCTAGTTGGTCTCCAGCAGCCGAGGATTAGCTCAGACGCTTTTGCTTTCTCTCCATAGCTTCCTGGATCCTTCTTATTTGTCTCTCTTCTCGCTGATGTAGCCCAAAGTAACTGACCTCCTGGGCTGGTCAGGATAAGCAAGCATGTGTGAGAAAAGAAAGCCCATGCCCACCCTTAGCCCCTCAAACAAAACCACGTCAGTAGGCTGCGTGCTTGTTGGATAGAGGACATTGGGAAGACGGTGTCTGGGAAGATAATGTGAAGGCCTCTACTCTAATCAGACAGATTCGGCCCTACCTTAAATCAGATGTCTGCTCTTCCAGTGCTGTGTCGTTTTTTAGCCTTGTTGTATTAGCCCAAGACATCTGATTTAGGATTAGGATTTGAGAGAACAACATTTTAGAACCTGGACTGTCACTCTCCGGTTGTATGGTTGATAAAGCCCCTTAAATCTTGTGGGTCTCAGTCTCGGGGAATGTATTTTTCCCCCAAAGTCTCTTCCAATTCCAACATTCGAGACTCTTTGATCTCTACTGAACGTCTTCTTGTATCCCAGAACCCTGTTACTAGTCCCTTGAAACGCTTCTCCAAAGAAAGCTAAAGCTGCATTAAATGAGTCTTTCTTTTTTTCTCTTTGATGACGCATGCTTCCACTACTGCAGGCACAGGAAGTCCATGATGGTATTAGCAGGCTCTGACAACCAAGATGCTTCCACTCTGGAGAGCACCGAGCTGCCGTGGCCCCAAGGGCATGCTGGGCAAGCTCCAGCCTGCATGTGGCCGTTCTCTCCTCTCACCCTGGCTTGGGTGGCTCCCTAGCAAGCTTATATTTAGGAGAAAGGGGCAGGGGTTGGCCCCCCAAAGGAAAAAGAGGATTCTCAACCTCACCCTCCCCTAGTACCCCCAGAGGTCTTAGTGTAGACTCTAGGCCCAAGCTGTCCACTAACATAGCTACTAACCCATGTAGCTGTCTCCTAAGGGACATGTGGCTGCTACAGAGCATTGCAAGTATAAAAGGTATGCCAGCTTTGGAAGACTTAGCGTGAAAAGGAAGCATGGACTCCATGTTGAAAGGATAATGTTGTGGATACATTTTGGTTACATAAAATACATCACTGAGGCTAATTTTGTTGTTCATTTTAGCCTATCAGCAACTATAAAATTACAGCCCCAGTACACACTGAGACCAGTAACACAGAGGTTTCTCCCACTCCTCACTGTGAGCTGCTACTGGAGTCATTCTATTACTGTATCTGCACTCACCAAGAGAACCTGCATCAATAAGACCATTAGACCAGGCCTGAGGAGGGAGGCCTTACTCTGGGTTGACTTTAAATGGTGACATTTCCTCGCACTAGGCAGAGAAGGGAGGCCCAACACCCAAAAAGGATAAAAAAGTGTTTCTCAAAGCCAAGTTACATAATTTCTTTCTTCTTCTTCTTCTTTTTTTTTTTTAAGTTTGACAAATTCACACTGATTTCAGCACCAGGAACTCTGCCAGTTTGGCAGTTCTATTCTGAGTTTTCTCTCTGATCTGAGGTACAAAGTTCCTGGACTGTGTAAGTTTCTCTTCCTGCTATAGGGACTTCTGACCTGTTTGGAAAGGTTACAATCAAGAACTTGAAAACTCCTGCAATGCGACGGCAGGATGATGTAGGAGAAAGTGTGTACAAAGAAAACAAAACAGAGCCATAACTGTCCAGCCAGCGCTCATACACACAGCGAGAAAAAAATAAAATAAAATAGAAGCTTCCCTTTGCAAACTTCCTCCTCCTGAGAGGCTGTGCTCCACGCCGGCACAATTTCCAAGGCCCCCTCTGCTCTGTCTTATCAGGTGACTCGGTTTCCACCTAGCCAGCTCGTCCCTGCCTCCCTTTCCCCTGCTCACCCTTGTACACTGGGCAAACTTCCTGGGCTCAGCAGCAGCTTGATTCTTTCTGGAGACTTGTTTAAATGCCAGGCCCTTGGACAGGCTCCTGACACCGTGCAGTGCATGTAATATGGAGGTGGCCCACTACGCTTCAGGGTTACCTGCAACTGTGTGTTCCTGTGGGTGGTGCCTATAGGGTCCCTGGCCTAACACAGGTAGGGGATAAGTGTATGCAATGAACAAGGGAGTGAGCAAATGAGCGGTTTGCTCCCTACTGTCGCTGTGCTCAGACTGAGATTATTTTAACAACCAAGTTAAAACGCCTTTCGTTCCCTAACATGAAAACAATAAAACAGTGTTTACTTTTGAACTTTGAGCTTGTAACGACTCTGAAGACAGAGATGTGGTGTCTTTATCCCTGTTTAATTTGTGCTTAGTTATATTTGCTAGCAAGTATTCCAGAGACAAGATTAGAGGGCAGTCTAATGGTGGCAGTGGCAGATGAACCAACGTGGATTCATGGTCAATTAGTCCAGTTTCTTGAACACATGCCTTGATATTCTGTTATGCAGACCCCTGTGATAAGCAGCATGCATTTTGCAGTTATGCACACCCTGTGGTAAGTAACATGCATTCTGTAGGTTCGATGGGGGATATATTTATTTATACAACTATGGAATAAAAGAGTGAAATCAACTAGCCCAGGTGGAGATGGGGGCTATGACTTTGCCTCCTTGTAAAGACCCTAAAGCATCCATTTATCTGCTATTTATTTTAGAGTAAAGCATGTGTCAGTGATGAAAATTAAATTACTCTTGGTTTTACGCCTTCTGGAACAAACTATGAGCTTCCTAAGGGCCAAGCTAATGACCAGAAGGAAATCTTCTAGTTGGCTATCTATTCCTGTGATAAAACATCATGAAAAAACAGTACCTCTGGATAAGAAAGGTTTCATTTGGCTTACATGGCCCAATCATATTCTATCACTGAGGGAAGCCAAGGCAGGAACTCAAAGCAGGGATGTGGGGGCCTTGGAAGAATGTTGCTTACTGGCTTGCTCCTCATGGCTTGCTCAGCTTGAACTTCTATGCAGCCTAGGACCACCTGCTCAGGGCGGGCACTGCCTGTAGTAGGCAGGACCCTCCCACATCAATTATTAATTTAAAAAAATGCCCTATAGACTTGTCTACAGGCCAATCATATGGAAGCAATTCCTCGGTTAATGTTCCTTCTTCCTAGATGACCCTAGCTTGTGTCAAGTTACCAAAATCTAGCCAGTACAGGAAGTATGCCCTAAACACTTGGTGACACAGAATAATAATTTTATATGAAGTAGAAAACGGCACATTATTAAAATAGGCCCCTAACCAGGCAATGGAGAGAATATCTCACTGTAGGTAAGCACACTCCCTTTGTAAAGAAGGATTGATGGGATATATCATTACAACATGGCTTTCTGCCCACTCCATTCATGAATGTAAAATTCAGAGACATGCTGTATGTTAAAATCCCAAATGAATGATGGAAATAGGTTTCATTCCAGAAGCATCAAAAACCAAACCTAGAAGAGGCATGTTCCTGCAAAGAGACCACACTGGCTGATGCTCCACAGCATTTATTTCTTAAGAACATAGCACAGGCAGAAAAGAGCAATGCCTGAGAGCTTGAGGTGCAACCAGTTGCCTGGCTGTCCATTGGGTCAGGAGGGTCCATGGAAGGTTATGCTGTGTTCCTGGGTTTCTGAGCTATTTAAGTCCTTCTAGTGTACTTTGAAACCAGAAGTTTGGAAAGAAAAGCTGTTCCACAGAGTGGAAAGTTCTGCCTTTAAGGGGACTTGCAACCAGAGTTGCCAGAGTAATGACTACTTAACATACTTGCTTGCAAAGAACAGCATATTTTCCTCCAAAATTAACAAATCCTTGCTGATGTTGCTATAAAGTTATCCTAGAAAGTAAGAAAAAAAAGCCAGGGTTGGTGGGGGGAGACAAATCCATTCTTAAGAAGTAGGCATCTCTAAACCTGAATATATCTTCAATTCAGTAATAGAGTATTAAAAATTGGAGAGAACTTTGAGTATTTAGCATTTCCCCTTTCTCTGTCCTTATTGTTATCATCAGCATCAACATGCATTTCAAAATTGTTGGGGGCACTACAGAGTAAACGGTAAGAGCATGCTGCCTGCTGTGCCTTAGCATCCAGCTCAGTCTTCTGCTCATTAGCAGCGTGGCTGTGGACAGGTTAGTTAACCTCTCTGAGAATGGGTATAGTAATAATGCTCTTTCCCAGCTTTCTGAGACAGTGACTTAGTTGGCTTTCTCCTGCTGTGCTCAACACCATGACCAAAACTAACTTGGGGAGAAAGGATTATTTCACCTTATAGCTTGTAGCCTCGCCTGAAGCAAGTCAGGGCAGGCACCTAGAGGCAGGAACTGAAGCAGAGGCCATGGAGGGGTGCTGCTGACTGACTTGCTCCCCACGGCTTACTCAACCTGCTTTCTCATAGAACCCAGGACCAACTGCTCCGGCCGTTCTGATAGAGGCATTTTCTCTGTTGGAAGTTCCCTTTTCCCAGCTGATCCTGGCTTCTGTTAAACTGAAAACCTACCCAGAACAGACAGTGCATGAGAGTATGGTATGTCAGCAACTGCAAAGCTAGTATTTGACTTTTTCTATTGTCATTGTTTAATGTCATTGTCACTGACAACATCATCATCACAAAAATAAATACTTCATATGGTCAGTCATTTGTGGTGGGACCAACATGTTTGTTTACTCTTCTCTGGTAGGGAAAAACCCATCCTGTTAAGCAAAATAAGGAACTAAATAAGCTAGTGGAGGGGAAGGGTGTGTTTTCACAACACAAAATGAAAGTCATCAGAAGCACCAGAAGCAGTGGGTTCACACTGGTTGTGGAGTTTGCTCTCTGCTCCCTGACCTTGAAAGACCTCATCTTATCGACATTTCCTTTCATGTTTTCAGCTTGTATGTGTGTCGCTCTCCGTACATGCCTTAAATTACAATTCGTTTATACCAGGCTGTCACGTGCCCAGCACTCAGGTGACAGAATCAGGTATCTCTGTGAGTTCAAGGCCAGCCTGGCCTACATAGTGAAACCGTCTCTCAAAAACAATTACATTTCACTTAATATGTTCTAAAAGTCAGATTTAACACAACTTAACCAATGGGCTTAGTTGAATAAATGAGTTTTCTGAGTATTTAGGAAGGAAGGGAGGGAATAGAAAAAAGAAAGAGAAAGACGGGGGGGGGGATAGAGACAGGGTAGCAGTAAGGAAGAGGGAAAAAAGAGGAAGAAATTTCTTCTACAGATTACTTCTGAAGAGGCTGTTACTAGAAAACACGTTTCCTGTGGAACAACCTTGGCCAGTAGCAGATGAACCAGGTCTCCCTGCTAAGCCAATCTGGAACAGGTGCAATGATTGACAGGCCAGGCCTGTTAACTGAGGCCTTTGTTCTCTGGGATTTCTCAGAACCTCAGCACAGTATGAGGGAGCTTCAAATAAACCCTGAGCACAGAGACCAGACAGAAAGCCTAGTTATCCAACTCTAAACTGTCGCCTTGAAGCTTGCTTTGGCCCAGTTTAACCTTGGAAAGAGAGTTTGGGGTTATGAAAGAGGTCCCTTTGTGTTGCCCTCTCCATACTTGTTTATGTATTTTCGTTGTCTTATGTGTGCATGATGGAATGAGACTTAAGTCCTAGTAGAATTTTTTTTTTAAAAAAATTCATCTATTTCAGATTGAGTTGGCAAGGCTGTGTTGTATAGGAATTATCAATATGCAATTGCAGAATGCTACTTCAACATTACTTGACTCTTTACTCAAGGGGAAGAAGATGTTAAATACAGAGCTGCAGCCCTGCCCCAGACATCCTGAAACCAGACTTCTAGAGTAGAAGTTGTGGGAAGAGTCCCACATACTAACAAGACCCCAGTTGATATAAAGGCAGTCATGTGTTGACCCTTGCCTACATGACTCTGGGTATACTGTGGCCTTGTCTCCAAGAACTCCAAATGGGAAGAGGCATGGTAGAAGTAGGAAAAGACAAGACATGCTACATGTGTCTCCTTCATGGCTCCCCTTGCTCTTCAAATTCCAAGAATAATACCTGCACAGGTGCAAACAGGTCAGCAAACGTGTTGAGTGCCTGGGAGGTGTGGTTAAGTGACCAGCACAAGGCAGAAGAGTCATATGCTAACTCCATCATGCCATGCTGCCATGCATGTTTTCTGGTATCATTAACAAACTACAGTAGGAGCACAGGGAAGGAGCTGACTCTGCTGGGAGCAGAGCAGGGCAGTACAGAGGACTGAGCATAAGAAGGAACACAGAACTACTTCTTGACATAGACAGTTGAGGGAGAACTGTCCAAAGACAGTGAGATTCTTGATTTTGATGTTTTTATAAGACAGCTAAAAGCTCCTGGGATCTCACCATTCTAATGTATAAAATGGGAATAATCCATTTCCAGCTGAGAGAGGATGTAGGTACCAGGGTCATATTCTGGAAGCAGAAACTGTATTAGTGCCTAGACCTTGGTTTCTCTTTCTTAAAATTCATTTACTTCTGATTTATGTACACACACACACACACACACACACACACACACACACACACCATGTGTATGTATACATACTTGTGCACCACATATGTGCAGGAATCTGTGGGAGCCAGAAGAGGGCATCAGATCCCCTGGAACTAGACTTACAGTTGTGAGTCACCATGTGGGTGCTGGGAACCACATCCCCAAGAGCAGTAAGCTCCCTTAACCATTGTGCTACCTTCGTAGATCTTGGTTTCTAAAGATAATTCTCCAACAAAGGGGACCAGGGCTTTCAGGAGAAACAGATTTTCCTAGGATTGGGATAATGAATATGCAAGATGAACTTGTCAAAGGTACACCAAAGTCAATTTCAATAGCTTCCTGTGGTGAAAATTCTAATTGTTTCAATATAGCAGTATAAACTATATTCCAAGGCATGCAATGTCTAAGTTCACATACATGAAAATAATGAAGTAATAAATAAGCAAGTGAGAGGAGACAAAGCTCCCATGCAGAATTGTAAATAGCTCATGTAGATGCCATCAAAGAGGTAAACACAAATCCACACCCCTTAAGTGTAAGCCATGCCTAGGGACTTTCAAAGACAATAATAGGTCATGGGAGCTACAGGTACCTCCACCAATGATTGGCACTAGTACCATCAGTGAAGAGCCATGGCAGTGGTGCCAAATGGCAGTTGTGTGATGAGAAAGAAACTTCTCTGTGGTCTTCATAAAATATACAACCTCAGTATGAGCAGGAGGAAAACAGTAGGAAAGTCCTGAGGGATGGTCTACAAAAGGCCTAGCCAATCCTCCTCAAAATTATACTATTCATGAAAGAAAAGGAAGTCTGAAAACTGTCACAGCCAAATGATGTCCTAGTAGACATGACATCTAAGTGAAATGTGACTTTCAAGACAGAATTCTAAACCAGAAAAGAAACATTAAGTACAAAACAAGACAGTAATGTATAAACTTCTGCTAATGCTGGGCATCCATATTGGATCATTAATGTGTCAAATGCTCCATAGTAATGTAAATGTTGATATTATAATAGGGGAGAGCAGGTATAGAGTGCTTGGAATTCTTACTGTCTTTCAGCTTTAATGTTAATCTGAATATATTCTAAAACTTAAAGTTTATTTTTAAAATATAGAAATGATCGTACCTGCCTCCCTGGCTTTTATGGCTGCTGTCCAGATCAAGTGGCATGTGTATACATGTGCTTCCTAAACTATGATGTCTACCTCAATTATGTGAGAGTGTAAGGATTGTTTTTATTTAGGGGGTTGGAGCTGTAGCTTTGTTGGGAGAGTGCTTGCTTGCCTAGCCTGCACAAAGTCCTTGGTTCAATCCCTAGCACTATTTAAACTGAGTGTCATGGGGCCCGCCTGTAAAACACTCGGGGCGGGGGCAGGGGGAGGAGGAGTAACATCAGGAAGATCAGAAGCTCAAAGGCAATTTGAAGGTAGCCTGGAATAAAAGAGACTGTCTCAAAAAACAAAAAATAATTATTTTTATTTTTACTTGTTAAAGATTTATTTTATTTTCAATAATGTGTATATGGGTGTGGGTGTGGGTGTGTGCAGAGCCCACAGAGTCCAGAAGAAGGTGTCATATCCCCTAGAGTCACAGAGGGGTTGTGAGCCACACAATGTGTGTGTGTGTGTGACTTGAACCTGTGACCTGTGCAAGATCACTGTGGGCTCTTAGTCCTTAGCTAATGAGATGTCTCTCCAGCTCTAAAAATTTTTATTTAAATAATTTTTTGTTTCTAAATTTTTTTTTAAATTTACTAAATTGTGTTAAAATATTTGAAGTATCCTTAGGATGAAGTTAAGTGTATATCAGCTACAACCTAATGATGTTGTGACCCCAAAACTTTGTTAGAACTTTTGATTTGAGTCATAAGATAATGGACAATTAAAATGTCTCAGCAGAAAAGGAATCTGATTAGAGCCAAGGTTTAGGATGGGGGTTGGGATCATGGGATACCTGGGAAGAGATGCTGAAACGGGGAAGGGGGGGAAATTGAGTGACAAAGCCGGAGGCCCTGATGACAAGAATGTGTTCTCTCCTTGTGTCTTAGTTAGGGTTTCTATTGCTGTGAAGAGATGACATGACCCAACTTTTATAAAGAAAACATTTAATTGGGGTGGGTCACTTACAGTTCAGAGGTTCAGTCCATTATCATCATGGTGGGGCATGACACTGAGTGGCCCGACATGATGCTGGAGAGGTAGCTGAGAGTCCTACATCTTGTAGGCAACAGGAAGTGGACCCATACCCTGGGTGGTATCTTGAGCATAGGAAACCTCAAAGCCAACCTGCACAGTGGCACACTTCCTCCAACAAGGCCACACCTACTCCAAGAAAGCCACACCTCTAATAGAGACACTCCCTATGAGTTTATGGGGGCCAATTACAATCAAAGTATCACACCTTGTCATCCAAATCAGGAACTTTCAACTTAGACTTTCTAATGATAATGTTAGTTTGATATCTGTTGTAGAATATTATTTTAAGATGTGTTACTTTTGTTTATGCTGTGGAACATAATGATGCAAAGACGTGTTGCATTCTTTTATGTTGCATTTGTTTAGCTTTGTGAAGCTGTGTTACTTTGCCCATTTAAAACACCTGATTGGTCTAATAAAGAAATGAACAGTCAACAGCAAGGCAGGAGAAAGGATAAGCAGGGCTGGCAGGCAGAGAGAGTAAGTAGGAGAAGAAATCTGGGAGGAAGGATCTGGGAGCAAGAAAAGGAGGAGAGGAGGGCATCAGGGACCAGCCACCTAGCTATACAGCAAGCCAGGGAGAAAGAAAAGAAAGAGAGAGAGAGAGAGAGAGAGAGAGAGAGAGAGAGAGAGAGAGAGAGAGAGAGAGAGAAAATAGAAAAGGATAAAAGCCCAGAGGCAAAAGATAAATAGGATAATTTAAGTTAAGAAAAGCTGGCTAGAAACAAGCCAACTGAAGGGCCAGCATTCATAAAAAAGAATAAGCCTCCGTGTGATTTATTTGGGAGCTGAGTGGCAGGCCTGCAAAGAGTAAAAAACAAAACATAACCAGCTTCATATATTATCTTAATTTTTTTTTACATTTTCATTTATTTATTTGGCATAAGGGTGGGAATGTGAGGGGTACACATATGTGCACATGCCACAGGGCATATATGGTCAGAAGACAACTCTCAATAGTGGGTCCTGGGGATCAAACACAGATCATCACACTTGGCAGCAATCACCTTTACCTTCAGCGGCATCTCCTTAGTCTTCATGTTAATGTTTTCAAGAACAATTCATTGATTGAATAAGCATACATAATGCTCTTAAGCTTATTAAATCTCTTATAAATATGTAAACCACACAGAACTCTTTGGTCATTCCATGGATGATCTACTTTGACTTTGACAAGGTTTTATCCATGTCGTGGCAGCCTAGCACAGGTCAGTGAGTGATTATGTACCTCAGTTTCCCTCTCTATATCATGGGAATCTTGTGGGTCTCTTTAGCATCACTCAAGAAAACTATCAAACATAGTGAAATACATAAATTTCTGCTGATATTCATACCACATAGTCACATGCTTTATACATCTACCGCAATGAGAAGCACTAGATCTTTCATTACTAGCGTGTCCACTTGGGAATGTCTCCCTCCACTGACCTCCCTCATCAAGCTCATATATAAAACCACCTTTTTTTGTTCTCTGCCCACTTTATCTTAATGCACAGTGAACGGGAAGCAAGCATCAGCCATTTTTAATAGCATTGCCGTGCCCGCTTCTCCAAATTGGCAGTCCTATGGACTGGGTCTACTTGGTTCCAGCTGCCCTGGAAGACCACCATTTAGAATGCCCCTCTATAGTCTGCCAAAATTAATTCTAGTCCACTCTAGACAGACCACTTTTTATGTCACTTTATCCCAAATATACCCTCTAACTTTCTTTCATCACAGCTGGCTGCTGTGTGGCATTGACAGACAACTGACAGAAATTTGATGCTGGGAACTTAAGCCGAGGTTTTACTATGCCCTGCTGTTGCTTTCTGAAGAGGCTGTCTTACTTATTTTTCTACTGCTGTGAAAAAATGCCATGACCAAAGCAACCTGTAGAAGGACGGGTCTATGTAGGGCTTATGATTCCAGAAGGATAAGGCGCCCTCACCATCATGGTGAGAAAGTGTGGCAGCAAGCACCGGGCATGACAGCAAGAACAGCTGGGAACTCACATTCCTGCAGGGAACTCACATCTTGAACCACAAGTAGGAAACAGAGAGAAGGGGGAGAGAGGGGGGGAGGAGGGAGGGAGGGAGGGAGGGAGAGAGAGAGAGAGAGAGAGAGAGAGAGAGAGAGAGAGAGAGAGAGAGAGAGAGAGAGAGAACTAGAATTGATGTGAGTCTTTGTAAAACATCAAAGTCTGCCCCTAGTGACTTACTTGCTCCAGCAAGGCCATACCTCCTAAGTCTCCCCAAGCCTCCCCAAGAACCACCAACTAGAGACTAACTATTCAACTGTCCAGACCATGGGAGACATCTCATTTAAACAACCATAGAGGCTATAGGCATTTGAGAGCAAACCCCTGTCCTACAGACCTACTCGTGGGGCTTGGCCTCCTGCTGGACCTCACTGGAAGCTGGTACTGTCAATCACTGTAAGAGACCTCTGTGGAAACCATCCCATCTCTCGCTATGAGTCCCTGGCCAGAGACACAGCACACCTTCCACAGGTTTCCCGTGGGGCTCTTCTGGGGAAACCTGACTGCATCAGCTACTTCTCACATCCTCATGTATTTTTAAAACAGAGGAGGCTATTTTCTCTCCTACTCCACCATTCCAGGAATCTATCTGAAGACTTTTTAAGGCAAGACCCAGCTAATAATGAGTGATTTCACTCTTCTATTTTTAGCACCTAGGAAGATTTTTTTTTAAGGTCACTGCTTTTTTAACTTCACTGCTGCAGGGAAGTTCTCAAAAACTGTGCAATTTGGGAAGTGTTAGCAGTTGACAGTCATAGATTATCTTTCTGTTCTAGAGCAAAAGGATTCGCCAGTAGGAACCAGATCACAAGCAGGTAAAGCATCAGTGTCTCTCCTAGAAAATGGGCACTAGAATGTGTGCTCAGATTTCTCTGACAAGAATACTCAGGAAGGCAATTGCAAGAGCAGCCACATGACTGCCCATCTCCATGTGCCCATCTCCAGCCCATACACTGTTTCCCTCTCCTCTACTAGACAGTCCCCATGTTAGTCCCTGACACTCAGGCTCCTTCCTCAGATCTGCCTCATTCCTCTTCAGCTCTGAAATGTCATGTGCTTCCTAGAGATCCTTCCAGATTTTCATCTGCCCTGGGATGGCATTCCTGGCCTCTGTTGCTGCACTCCCTCCCATAGTCTGGAGCTGGCTCCTACTAATGAATGTGTGTGCAGTGACTCGGAGTTACAGGGCATTTTGTTTACATTTGGACCTCTGCTTGGATATCCCTTCTGATCTTACTGAGATGCCTTCCAGGCTCCACCTCTAGTGTAGAGACTCAGGTCTATGGTTTCTGCTGCGCTGATTCTTCCCATGCATTCCAATGAGAAGTGGAGTTTTCGATGTCTTTAGCTCTACAACCCTCTGTGTAGTTTTCTTACGCTTCCTGGTAGCAGCACCTAGCAACGCTGTTAATCCAGGTATGTCTTCAATCCACTGTTCATTAGACACAGTGTAGCAGTGGCTAAGAGCACAGATTCCAGAACCAGATTGCCTGGGGCTGTATCCAGGATGAGGTACTTCCTAGATCAGAACTAGAACAAGTTCCTGTGTCTTCATCTCCTAATGTATAAACTGCAGATAACAAAAGCTGAGATTTTCAGAGCTAAAATATTTATCACTAAATGAAAGGAGCCTCTCCAGGAGATTACAGACTGGAAGATTTCAACCATACGCCATTCTGGGGAAAGGGCAACTTTGCAGACAGCAAAAATATCATTGCTTTCTACAGAGTAGGACAGGAGGATTTTAGGGCGGTAAAAATATTCTGCACAATACTGTAGAGATATACATGCTTTCAAGCACATACAATGTACCAAGAGTAGATCCTAGAGTACACTACAGACTCTGGGTAATTATGACATTTCAGTGTATGGTTCATTACAGAACCACTCTGGTAACAGAGGTTGATAATGGAGGAGTCTAGACCCAAGCATATAGAAAATATATCTGTCCCTTCCTGCCAATGGTGCTGTGAACCGTCAGTTGGGCCAATTATCACTCACCAGTGGTTGCGTTTGCAGACACAAGCAACCCCATGCAGAGGCCTCTGTGACAAGAAATTGAGACCTTCAAGAGATAACTAATGCAGATTAAATGAGATATTGTGTAGGGTTCTAAGATGGGTGAACAATACTACAATGACAGCTTTTGAAGTTGTTTTGAAATATTTTAAGCATATAGAAAGCTTAGAATATAACAGCAAGGCCCAAAACCCTCTCACTTATCTTTATCAATAATACGTTAACCAATTGTCTCATACTTTAAAGTTTTTATTACAGTAGTGTGTGTGTGTGTGTGTGTGTGTGTGTGTGTGTGTGTGTGTGCAAGTGAGGTCACATGTCAATTGCAGGAGTCAATTCTCTTCTACCACGTTGGTCCAGGAGATCAAACTCAGTCCATCAGGCTTGGCAGCAAATACATTTACCTTTACCTGAGAAATCTCACCAGCTATATAATTTTTATATTTTTCAGAAGCAAAATGTTCCAGACAGAGTTAAAGCCCTATGTACCTTTTCCTATCCCACTTCTACTATATCTTCATAGTTAAATTTTAACCTACATTTCTATATTTTTAGTTTGTGTTCTAGAATTTTATTTAAGCGGTATAATTTAGTCTATAATCCTTTTTGAGTTGCAGTTTTCAGTCATCACTATGTTTTTGAGATCTATCAGTGTTGAAATTTGAGCTAACTTGTATTCACTACTACGTTACATTTGCATAATATAAATATTTATTAATTAATTCATCCCACTCTTCAGAGGCATTCATATTGAGTTTTCAGAGACAGAAGAAAGCTCAAAGGTCACTGTACAGAGGAAAGGATACAGTAGAAGAATGAAAATGATTAGACTAACATCCCAGAGAAGATGGTGGGAGCCAGGACTTCAAGAGATTACAGTAGCCTAGGGTGGCCAGTTATTGTCCGCTGGGTGTATTCTTTCCATTTGCTTTCTTCAGACTCCTTAGAGAAGTTCGTCTATTACTACATTAGATTCCTTTAGGAATGTCTGTTACTACCTCACTGTCCAGTAAGAGAGCCTATGACTAATTTTTTGTTACAGTACATTTCTTGATATGCAATGATTGGCTCAGGGAAGAGTATGTGACCTAAGCTCAGGCAATCAGCAGCTAGTCGTTTTTCTACATTGAAAATAATGTAAATTGGGAGATTGCAGGAAAACATCCCTCCTGTTATGTTGGGAGGGTCTGTCTCTAGCAGAAAGACTGAAGCCAGCCCAGGGAGAGCGGCAGCCACGAGCAGATGTGAAAGAAGCGAAGGAAATTTAGAAAGAGGGGATTATTTGAGCTCCTAAATCTCTCACTTAAGAAATCAGCCATGCCCTGACAGTGGCACATGTCTTTAATCCCAGCACTCTGGAGGCAGGGGCAAATGAATCTCCCTGAGTTTGAGGCCAGCCTGGTCTACAAAGTGAGTTCCAGGATAGGCTCCAAAAGCTACACAGAGAAACCCTATCTCGAAAAATGAAAAAAAAAAGAAAAAAGAAAAGAAAAGAAATCGGCCATTTTCAAATTGTCTTATCTTAAACCAGTTTGGCTTGTTTTCTATAACTTGGAACAGTCTTCCTCTAAGCTCATAATCTTCCTAGCCAGCTACAGCTGAACTCCAGAGATCCTAAGTAAGTGTGTAATTTAAAATGATTATTTACCTCAGTGAAGCCATAGAAATGCCTCTAACCTTAGACTTCATGAATGGACCAAGGTTTGCTGTACTCAAAGTTCTAATGTGCCACTTCCTTGCTTGAGGACACTATACCCTAACCTGTCATCCATACATTCATTAAATATTCAGCATGTTCTATATGTCAGGTGGATGCTATATTGAAAGGAGAGTATCAAGGACATGGTGGGAATAGGAGTTTTCTAGGTATTTAGAACTGAGTAGTATAACATTAATTCTTAATAAATGGCCATTAATAAATAGTACACATTTTAGTTCCCAGAGAAAAGCTGAAGAGTGAATTGGGGAATTAAATGAATCATTTAGTATTGGATTAGGTCAACAGGAAACAGAAAGAAAAAATAGAAGAACCCAGAGAGACAGACACAGGGAATGAATGACCAGATAATAGACTTGCTCACAACCTTATCAATAATTACACTAAAAATAAATAGATTGAGCTCATTTAAAAAGCAGTGACTTTCAAAGTAGCTTTAAAAGAAACTTAAATGTTCTCTACAACACATGTGCTTTACTCATAAAATGATGTTAAAAGCACAACAGTTTAAAAACTACTATATAAGTTGTGTGCATCAGGAAGCCACTCTGGCTATAATCATATCAGAGATGATTCAACAGGCTGTGGTGTCAGGGACAAGGTCAGACATTTCAAAGTGACTAAAGGGTGGTCTCCTCAGGAGGACACAGAAAGTTTAGGTGTCTGTTAACTTTAAAACAAGTTCAAAACAAGGGATGCAAAAGCTTCTAGACTTAAAGAAAGAATTAGGCAAGTTTATAATTAGAGTTGGAGATCTTAAGCCCGCCCTCAGGAACTGACAGTGCATGCAGGAGAGTGGACGGTAATGGATAGAACAGATAATTATATAGAATATCCAAACACTATCAATCACCTTGACCTACATGGTATTTATAGACCAGGCAAACCATTGCAGAAATATATTCTTTTCAGGTGAGCATGATAGAATGTTACACCAAGACACACCAGACATTAAATTGCAAAATAAGTCCCAATACATTTCAAAAGATTGAAACCATTCCTAACACATTCCCTGAATACGCTGAACTCAAGGTAGAACTCAAAAGCCAACAATAGCCAGGAAATCCCAAAATATTTTAGAACTAAGTGATGCATTTTTAAATAACACATGGAAGAAGGAAGACATTATAAAGGAAGTTAGGAAACATTCCAAAGTGGATGGTAGTGAAAATGTAGCTAACACAGCAGAAAATAGGATTCATGAATTTAAATGTTTACAAAAGCATCAAAAAGCTTTAAAATGAGCAATCTATTTCTACCTTAAGAAGCCATAATGAGGGCCTGGGGAGACGGATCAGTTGCATGTAGCATGAGGAAAAGCGAGGAGGACTTAGAAGCATGACAACCCAAATTCCATGCCCAGAAGCCACATAAAAATTGAGGAGTGGTGGAGTACTTGTAATCCCAGTTTGGGGAGGTGGAGACAGGTGAGTCAACAGAACTCATTGACAGCCAAAAGGGCCGAGTTGGCAAGTTCCAAGTCAGGGAGAGACCCTGTCTCAAAAACAAGGTGGACAGCTTCTGAGGATTGACACTGGAGGATGAGCTTTAACCTCCACAAACACAATTGCACACACCAGGCACCATATACCTGTAAATACCAGTAGGTATGGTAGCATAAGCCAACAATTCTAACAGGAAGATTTCAAGTTTCAGGCCAGTGTAAACTACATAGCAAGATTTCTTTCTCAAATGCAAAGCAAAATAGAAACAACAAAAACTATTTTAAAAGTCAGCTAACTGAAAGGTAAATAGATTTAAAAATGCCATGCTGTTGCTCTGAGCCCTCAGGAAATGGAGTCAGGAAGTTCAGAAGTTCGAGTACAACCTTGGCTAGAAAAGAATTCAAGTCAGGCAGTAGTGGCACACGCCTTTAATCCCAGCACTTGGGAGGCAGAGGCATGAGGATCTCTTGAGTTTGAGGCCAGCCTGGTCTACAGAGCAAGTTCCAGGATAGCTGGGGCTACATACAGAAAACCTGTCTCAAAAAAAAAAAAAAAAAAAAAAAAAGAAAGAGAAGAAAAGAAAAAGAAAAAAGAATTCAAAGCTAGCCTGGGCTCCCTGAAACCGTACCTCAGAATCAAACAACAAACAAGAATTTAAAAGAAAAGGCCAAAACAAGAGGCACAAAACTCAATTAAACGATATGCACAGTGTGCACATGGAGAGATCTGAGTACAACCTAAAGCATTTGTTTCTCTACCTGTGGGGTCAGAAGTCAGGTCATCAGACCTGGTGGCAAATGCCTCTACCTTCTGGGTCATCTCTCCACCCTCTTAAGGTAGTATTTTAGACAAATGACAAACATACATCTATGTCATCACCAATGGCAACTACAGCGTAGAGCAATTATTCTCAGCATTCCTACAGTCTTCTTGTGCCTTACACATGAAATAGCATCTTCTTTAGTGTGGTCCTGATGCTCTCAGGATTCACTCACACTTAGTTTATTTCTAGGGTTGAGTAGGATTCAGTGTGTTATATGATGCACTGATGTGTTTTGTTTTGTTTTGTTTTTTTCTTGTCAACTTGACGCAAACTAGGGTCACCTGGCAAGAAAGAGTATCAGTTGAGGAATTGCCTCCCATGGGTTGGCCTATGGACACAGCTGGGGATATTTTCTTAATTAATGGTTGATATGGGTAGCCCCAGCCCCAGCCCATTGTGGGTGGAGCCACCCTTGTGCAGGTGGTTCTGGGCTGTATAAGAAAGCAAGCTAAGCAAGCCATGGGCAGCAAGACAGAAAGCAGTGTTCCTCCATGACTTCTGCTTCAGTCCCCGACTCCGAGTTCCCGCCTTTGTCTTCCCTCCATGATGGACTGGAAACTGTAAGTGAAATAAACCCTTCCCTCCCACAAGTTGCATTAGGTCAGTGTTTTATCACAGTATCAAAGAAGCCAGCTAGGACAATGGATGTCCAATAGTTTGTTCTTGTGGTCACTACCTAGGTAAGCATTAGTCTCAGGTTTGGGAGCTTACAAATAATATGCTATGAACATTTCCATCAGACTTTCATTTCAATACCTTCTTTTGCCTTGATTTGGCTAATAGTCTTTAATATCTTGAACAAAGTAACAACATTATTTCTCAATGTAATGGCCTACATAAAATCTTGTCTTACATGGATACATATTTTATTATGTTAATGAAAAATATCTTTTTAAAAAAGTTATGTGGGTTATATAAGGACATTTTTATACAGATATATGATATATTTTGAACATATTCTTCACCTTACCTTGAAAAAACAGGCTATGTAGTCAGGGTTCTCTAAAGAAATAGAACTGATTTTGTGTGTGTGTGTGTGTGTGTGTGTGCGCGCGCATGCGCGCGCGTTTACACACATTAAGGGCATTTATTAGAATGGCATATAGGCTCTGGTCTGGTTAGTTCAACAATGGCTGTCTCTCAACAGAAAGACAAATAATCTAGTAATTGTTCAGTTCACAAGGCTGTATGTCTCAATTGATCTTCAGTCTACATTGGAATCCTGAAGAAGTAGGTCCTAATACCAGAAAAGAATGTCTCAGCAACAGGATAAATAAACTTGCCAGTGAGAGCGAGGACAGGCAGGCAAAAAGCAAAACCTTCCTTTTTCCATGTCCTTTTATGTGGTCTGCCACCAGAAGGTATGGCCCAGATTTAGGGTAGATCTTCCCACCTCAAATGATCCAATCAAGAAATCGCTCACAGGCATGCCCAGATGTTTGGGTTTTAGTTGATGCCAGATGTGGTCAAGCTGACAACCAAAATTAGACCACACAGGCATCCATGTGGATGTGTTTCAGTTTCTTTTGCCTGAATACCCAGGAGTGGTATTGGTGGATTGTATAGAAAGTCTGTGTTCAACTTTATAAGAAGTGAATACTCTTCCAAATGCCAATTTGCATTCCCATCACCAGTGTCTCCCAGTCCCAGCTGAACCTAGTCCTTACTAGTATTTGAAATTGTCACTTTATAAAATTGTCATGCTCGTATATAGTTGCATCTTCTGATTTTTTTTGTTCCCAAATGAATACTGATGTTGAGTTTTTCAAACACTTGCCATATTTATTAAAACAAAGGGCTTATTTTTATGAAAACATTAACAAAAATGACAAATACTAGGAAGACCATTAAGGAAGAAAGAGAATATAAATTACCAATATCAAGGCTGAAAGAGTATATAGTATTATATTACAATGATAATGAGAAAGTACACAACTCGGTGCCAATAATATTTGATGTCTTGTATTAACTGGACAAATTCTTCAAAATGTAGCTTATAAAAATTGACATGGGAAAAAATTAAAAATGAGAATATAATCCATGGCAACTCAAGCCTGTAATCCCAGCACTTGGATGGTAGAGGCAGGAGGATGAGGAATTCAAGGTCATCTTGGGTACAATAGTAAGTTTGGGTCCAACCTGTGTTACCTGAGATATGTCTTCCAAAAGAAAATACCACTTCAAGTTACAGAAAAGCAAGTCAAACTGGGTAGGAAAAAATCTTAAACGTAGATTGCTGGGATAATGAGGGCATATACTGACAATTAAAACAGTCAAATATTCCTCCGCAGGAGTTTAATGAATTTTATAGCTGTAAGGAGGGAATGGGAGTGTCTGTTTCCCAACCACCTTACCAAGGAATTAGTGATGGGGCACTTTCGTTCTTGTTGGGTCAATAAGAAGAAAGCGACAAGCTGGTGTAGTTTTTCTTCACAGGGAAGCTTAGGCTCTTGCACATCTCAATGTGGTTGACAGCCCTTTCACGCCCATTTCTATTGAGCTTTTGGTCCTTTTCTTGCCAGCATCCAATCATTCCTCATCTACCAGAGAAAGAAACACACTCTAATATGAACTGATGAATAGGATGTTTTCTGGGGCACTGTTGGTACTTATCTCCCCACATAGTGTTTCTGTGCAAAGTTGTTTAATTTTTAGACTTTATTAACCTTTTATTTTATGAATTCTAGATTTTGAGGCATTTCTAGGGTTTTTTTTTTTGAGTTGGTTATAAAATTGCATGCTAGATCACATCTCAAAAAGATGCACAATTTGCATGTGAAATCTGAACCCTTAGGAGTATTCAGAGAAGGATATGACAGTTTGAATCGAGCCTGATTTTAACTGACACATTGTGAATGTTTGGGGAAGCTCTGGACCCATGTTAAGAAAGAGATAATTTACCAGTCTCTCCTGAGATCACCCTTTCCTCGGTTGTAACGTGGCTGAAATAATCAGGGGCCTCAGAGGATGGAGTGGACACCAAGAACTCCACTCTTTGTCTCTTTAAGATGCTCGCTTGTTCCTTTCATTGTTATTGTATTCTGTTTTCTCCCAAGTATGGAGAAACAAGTTGATGTTAGCTACATTTATTTGGAGACCCTTATCGTTGTACTTCTTACCTGTTCCTAAGAGCAAGGAAAATAAAATTTTAGTGATTGATCAGCAAATATATTTACTAATCATCCATCATACTTGAGGCAGTTTGGTCAGTGCTAAAAAGAAAGACAGTTGAGAAGGCTCACAAATCACCACCCTCGAGGTGTTTCTATTTCTCTTTCTCCTATCTCTCCCCTCCCCCCCCTCTCTCTCACACACACACACACACACACACACACCTTGTCTCGAAGTGTGTGTGTGTGTGTGTGTGTGAGTGTTGGGGATTGAAGGGTTGAATCTAGAGCCTGTGTACATGCTCTACCAACTAAGCTATATTCCCAGCCCTTGCAGACAGAATGCCAATATGTAGCTCAGGCTGGCCTCAAATTTGCAATCCTCCTATTGCTGCCACATGAGTGCTAAGTTTAAGAGAGTATTATCCAGTGAAATTCTAGAGAATTTCATTCAATGTATTTTGATCATATCCACTCCCAACTTCTCTCATTAACTCCCTCCTGACCCACCCCACCTCCCAGCCACAGCCTCTGTGAGTTCATGAGTGCAGTGACCCTGTCCCAGCGAGAAAACACTGCTGCACTCCAGTCTTCCCCAACTTCCAG
The DNA here is from genome assembly GCF_004664715.2 of Peromyscus leucopus. NCBI lineage: Eukaryota > Metazoa > Chordata > Mammalia > Rodentia > Cricetidae > Peromyscus > Peromyscus leucopus. The sequence continues at coordinate 28,301,406 of NC_051079.1, read as the reverse complement.
CTCTTCAGGTCTCTCCATTCCCTCTCCACAGTCGTCCCTGAGCCTTGGGGAGAGAGTGCGATATAGACATCTCATTTGTGGCTGAGCGCTCCACAATGATTCTCTGTTCTTTGACCAGTTGTGAGCTGCTGCATTAACCACCATCCACTACACCAAGAATCCTTTTTCATGAGGTCTGAGGGTTTTTTAGTATTTGAGTAGACAGATAAGAATTTAAGTTTGATATTATGTCCATTTAGCAGAATAATAGTAGGTTCATGCCTTGGGCCTGTGTGCTCCCCAACCATTCATTCTTGGCCAGATTTTCAGCACCAGACATGTGCTTCCTCCTGTAGAGGAGGCCTCAAACCCAACCAGGAATGTGATTACCCATGATATTTGTGCCGTTATTGCACCCATGGGCATATCTCGCCATGCCATTCGTTATTGCAGGTCACAGGGTTCACAGCTGAGTAAGACTTGATTTTTTCCCCTCAGCATTCTGCGTAACACCTTGCAGTAGTACGAAAGATATTCAGCAGGGAAGAAGCTTCCTGGTTGGCACAAGCTTGATTTCTCCATTTCCTGTGACTCGAGTGTGCTGTATTCAGCAATAGTGTCTTACTAATCAAGGTATGGCAATAGCCTGTCTTGTTCTGGAAGGCTCTGGGATGCTTCTGACCAACAACAGCTTGAGGGGAAGTTTCCTACACCTAGTGCTGGGCTTTTAATTTGGTAATCCATGGCTTCTGGAATATGTATAACCTCCTATGTAGGATAGCTAAAACTCTTTTGTGTGGTAGTGTGTGTGTGACATTTATAAAATAGTAGCCATCAATTCAGGACTAGTCCACTCCTGAGGTCTACAGCAATACCTGCAGCTGCTGGGGAATGTGGAATTTCCCAATCATCTGTGGGCCTAACTCATGTCTCCACTGTGGGCTGACAGCTTCCTCTGAAGCCACGGCAAGTACTGGCACAAGTACTGGCAATTTAGATATTTCTAGAAGGAAACACAGACTTGACTTAACTGTGTAACTTCTTAATGATTAGAAGTAAATGGCTGGGTGAGGACAGGTATGAGAATATTTAACAGTGGTGAGAACTTAGCCCTGGGTCAGGAGTAATCCCCCTGAGGAAATTGCCTTTGTTACTGGAATCTGAAAGGTAGGTGGGAACTAGCTAGGTAAAGATCAGGGATGTCCTGACTCAGGGCACAAGAGTTCAATCCAGGAGGAGCACACGGTTCAGGAGGGTGGTAAACCCTACTATGCTTGGGTTAGAGGTAAAAATGGTGTGATGTCAGTTAGGGAATGTTTCCAGTTGGTTCCCTGGGATCTGTGGATCACCAGCATTAGGGAGGACGGTAAGCAGGAAGACAGGGAGAAGTAGAGGAAGGAAGACTAGGCAGAGAGAGAGAGAGGCTGGGCTACCATTTCATCACAGCACAGCCTCTGTCAATCAAACAGGGACTTATGAACAGAGATGCTTCTCTTGGTATTGTTCCAAATAGAGTCAAAGAAAGTAGGCTTTGGATTTTAAACTCAGGCTGACTCTAACTCTCACTGAAAGGTGAGGCCAGGTAGAAGCTCTCCCTCCAGCAGGAATAAGAAGTCCTTCTGCTCTGGAGAAGAGTCCAGGATGCAAGGCATAGCAGCCACAAGATTTAGGATGTTCTTGGTCCTTTAGATCCTAGTAAAGACTTGGAACTGTATTCCAAGAACAGCAGGAAGCCAAAGGAGAACTTTAAGCACGTAAGAGTGCCCACCTGATTGACCTATCAAAAAGACTAGTCTGGCAGTTTTATGTGCCTATTTTAAGTGTACATTCATGGATGGTGTATTAGTCAGGGTTCTTCAGAGGTACAGAGCCAATAAAATGAGCATATATTATAAAGACTGATTTAGGTGATTGGTTTATGCAATAGGGACTGGGTAATCCAACAATACCATCTACACACTGGAGAAGCTGAGACCCTGAACTTAGATGCCTCAGCAATACCAGTCTGGCACTGAAGGCCTGGGGGATTCCTGGAGATAGAATGAGGTCAGTCCACCCTGGAAAGCCTACAGATCTGGGTTCAGATGGCAGCCACAGATGGCAGCAGCATCAACAGAATGCGGTCATTACAGATGGCAGCGGCATCAACAGAATGCGGTCAACAGCATGATGCAGAGACAGGCAGGCAGGCAGTGGGGGATGGATGCTGGAACTCCGCTCACTGTCTCTTTTTATAACATCTAGGACCCCAGTCCATGGGATAGTACCGACCATATTCCTAGTGGTTCTTTCTTGCTCAGTGAAACCTTTTGGAAACGCACAGGTAGGTACACCCAGGAGTGTGCTTCAATGGTGATTCTTATTCCACCGAATTAACAATATTAACCATCAAATAGTTAAGTATATGCATGAAAGCATTTAAGAAGCAGATGAGTGGCAGAGTGGGCACACTGCTTATCTACACCTCTCTGTTTACCCCTCAACTATGTAAATGTACAATGTCATGTATGCTTAGACTCCTTGAGAAGCCCACCCTGACCCTGACCCTGACCCTGATCTGGAGTGAGATTTGCTGGCCCCCTCTTGTTCACCTAACTCTCTTATCTCCTCTCTTTAGTTTTACTTCTTGTTATGAAATGATTTACAATGAAAAACGTGGGTCTTAAGTATCCATCTCAGTGAATTTTGACAATTGTATATACCTAGGTAATCATCAACCCAAACAATACATAAAACACGCCCAAGGTCTGCTATGCAAGTTTCCCTATGCACCTTTCCTGTGAAAGTCCCTCAGACCCAATCACGTGCTTCCATATTTCCAGCATTATAGATCACTTTGCCTACCTTTGGGTTCATGTAAGAGGAATATGCAGTGTCTACTCTTATTTTGAAAGTTTAGTGTTAGTAAAATATATGTACTATAAAACATGCTGCTTTGGTAGGGATTATGTACATCATTCAGTGGCATCAATTACACCCACAATGCTGTGTAACCACTGTTTACCTCTTTAGTGCTGATTTCACCTCCCCACCCTACTCACTAATCTCACTATGGGGATCCAGCCTCAAGGAAAAGAGATGTGTTCTACCACAGTAGTCAACATGTAGAAAACAATGATATTTGTTGGTCAGTTGGTTGGACAATTAATATCTCATTTATTTCTGTCTGAGAACGATACCAAACCACTCCTTTATTTTCCTCTATTTCCCACATATTTAAGTATTTGTAGATGTCTGTGCGAGATTTTGAAAACTGAAAGATGAGCTAAATAAAACTCCTGTCTGTTCTAATCTATGGTCAGATTAGAAACCTATATAAATACATCACACCCAATAAAACAATCCCAACAGAGAGGTGAAGGTGGGAAGAACGGGCGTGAGAGTCTGTTCCTTCACTGTCTTGAGAAATAAGGAGGGTTTCACAGAGAAACAAAATCAGAGTTGGTGCTCTCAGGGCATGGGGCAGCAGGGTTATAAGGGGTTCACCCCCTCCCACTTGAAGGGACTCTGGAGGGACTACAGAGATTTCTTCAGAGATGAATCGGCCCCTCTTCCCCCTACACCCTCACTTCTGCCTCTGCACTGAAGCATGGTGGGATATGTTTACTCTCCACCTTCCTCCTAGTGATGTTCTCCTTTTTTTTTTTCTCAGTGTTATTCTTGAGCTAATTTCTCCTCACCCTCATGTGCACACATTCCTTAAATAGGCAACTTTCATTATGTGTGGCTTCTCATAAAATGTCCTTGTTCAAGACATTGGGTTTTTCCCAGGGCAAGTCACATAAATCTCTGAAATAGTTAAATGCCTTTGTTAGTCTCTTATTTCAAAAGTTACTGCCAAATGACTGCCCACCTCTTTGCCTTTGTGTGTACTCATTCATCTTGCTCCAAGCCACCATTGTTCTCACAACTGTATGTAGCTTAAGAATTCAAGCCATGGACTGAGAGACAGCTCAGTGATAAGGAGCATCCGCTGATCTTACAAATGACCTCAATTTCCTTTCCACCACCCAAGTGGGACAGCTTACCACACCTCCTGTAATTCCAACTCCAGAAGGATCCAATACCTTCTTCTGGCCTCAACAGGCAGTACACACACCTCTACACAGACACATACATACATATAATTTTTAAAATAAATAAATCTTAAAAAAAAGAATTCAAGTCATTGAGAAGAATCTGGCTGTAACTGGACATGGTGGTGCATGCCTTTTTGTTTTGTTTTGTATTATTATTATTATTATTATTATTAATTTTACATACCAATCACAGATCCCCCTCTCATCCCTCCTTCTGCTCCCCCCTACTTTTCTCACCCCCCATTCCTTATCTCCTCCTCCAATAGGGTAAGTTCTCCCATTGTGGGGACAGCTAAGCCTGGCACATTCAGTTGAGGCTGGACCAAGCCCCTCCCTGCTGCATCAAGGGTGAGCAAGGTGTCTGACCATAGGTAATGGGCTCCAAAAAGCCAGCTCATACACTAGAGGTAGATCCTGATCACACTGCCAGGGGCCCCTCAAATAGACCCAACTACACAGCTGTCTCCTGTATGCAAAAGGTCTAGTCTGGTCCCATACAGGTTCCACAGCTGTCGGTCTAAAGTTCGTGAGTTCATATGAGCTTGGTTCAGTTGTCTCTGTAGATTTCCCCATCAGGATCGTGAGTCCCCCTTGCTCATATAATCCCTCTTCCCTCTCTTCTACTGAACTCCCGGAGCTCGGCCTGGTGCTTGACTGTGGATCTCTGCATCTGCTTCCATCAGTTACTGGATGAAGGCTATGTGATGACAGTTAGGGTAGTCACCAATCTGATTACCAGGGTAAACCAGTCCAGGCACCCTCTTGCTAGTAGTCTGATCTGGGGTCGTAGCACTCAGGAGGCAGAGGCAGGTGGATCCCTATGAGTTTGAGGCCAGCCTGGTCTACAAAGTGAGTTCCAGGACAGCCAGGGCTGTTACACAGAGAAACTCTGTCTTGAAACAAACAAACAAACAAACAAAAAGAAGAAGAAGAATCATAGACAAAATGAATTTACTAAAGTAACTTGGGAACCAAGACTCTCTTATTGGGGTGGGGCATGGGTGGATGAATAAATGAATGAATTACCCAGATAATCGACTCTACTAGGCAACTTAAAATGAGAGTCAGAATGATAATGATAATGACAACAGTACTGGTTACAATGTAATATGATAAAGCTACAATAAATAAGTCAAAAACTGTGCTTGGGAATAAGGTGATCCAGAGGGTAAAGGGGTTTGCCACCAAGTCTGAGGACCTGAGTTCAAGTGTCATGACTCATATGGTAGAAGGAAGGAACTGATTCCCATTAGTTGTCCTCTGACTTCCATGAAGATGAATAAATAAGACACATACACATACACACACACACACACACATGCACACACACATACACATATGTGCGTGCTGTGTGTGTGTGTGTGTGTGTGTGTGTGTGTGTGTGTGTGTGAAAATGTGGAGACCCAAGAGAGATGTCAAGTGTCTTCCTTAATCACTTTCCACCTTATCCTCTAAGACAGGGTCTCTCACTGAACCTGGAGTTTCCTTCAGTTCAGCCAGGCTGATTGACCAATGAACTTCAAGGATCTTCTTGTCTCACTCCTACCCCCACCTCTAGCACTGGGGTTGCAGAGACAAGCCACTGTGCCTGGCTTTTACATGGATGCTGGGGATCTGAACTCAGGTCCACAAGGTTGTGTGGCAAGCTTTGATGGATGTGTTATTTCCCTAACCCCCAAAGTTGTTTTATGGCAATATCCCTTCTATTTTCTAGTCAAAATAGTATTTATAATCAGATAGTGTCCACAGTATTTCTTAGCCTTCTGTTATAAGAGGTTCACCCCCCCCCACACACACACACGAATTGTTCAAGATGTCCAAATAAGACTATGCCTTATTTTAAGAATCACAGACAGACAGATCCACCCACATCCCTGCTCAGTGAAGGTGGTAGGTAGAAGGTGTGGGGGAAGGTGAGTATGGCCCTGAAACTCTCAAAATAATTGATGTGGGGTGAGACATAAGGTGACAGAGGATGTCTTATGCTTTCCTCTCATCCTTTCAGTGTAACTAGGGTAAATTATATATACCAGTTGGAAAGCCCAGTGGGACATTGATCCAAAGTTCCATCTTTTTCCATATGAAAGAGGGACTATCATGTGGCAATAGTCAGAAAACCTTCCAGAGAATGCAGGAGTAGAAAGCATGTTGTCTCAGGTTCCCGGCTACTGTCCAGAAAAAAAAAAAAATGATACTAACATCAGAAAGAGAAATAACTTAAGAGTCAAATAAGCCTAGAATGAAAATTAACCGACCTAATCATCCCTCTCTTACAAGCGAGAAGGGGAAAATATTAGGAAACAAGGCCAGCAGTAGCAGGAGCCAAAGGGGTTCTAAGGTCTTGAAGTATGTTTACATGAAAGCAACAGGAGCTTCGGGATGGCCTGTGTTGCCTGGACACACACTCCCTGAACCACTCATTGATCCTTCCCATCTCAGTTCACAAGGGAAGAACCCTCCCAACCTGCCTCATCCTCACCCACTGTTTTCCGTCCCCATCTCACTGATTTGAGAGCTTGGCACAGTCCTCTAGAGTGTTCTCCTCAGGTCTGGATCATCCTCCCCATCGCATCCATCACACACAGTTCAATAGTCATCTGTGGATGGTCAGCTGCCTCTCCCCCATGCTGGACTGTGAGCCCCACAAGGTAGGGACTCTCTGATTCCCCACTGTACATGTTCCTGCCTGGTGAAGATTGGTGAATGATTCTGGATGAGAAGAGCCTTTTCTCTGCTGAGAATATAAGCTGAGGAGAAGACTGAAGTGGAGGCCAGGATGCAGAAGGAATGGACTACCATTGCTGAGTCCCAAGAGATACCATCAGTCTACAAGCAGAGCCCAAACTTCTAAGCAGGGACACTTATCTTCCTCCCAATGTATGTCTCTAGATGCTTGAGAACAAAACATGATGAAATTTTGGTTATCCGTATGTGTCCCCCTACTGAAAAGCAAAGAGAAGAAAGTGAGGATGGTGTGCCATGTAAGTGGAACTGTCTCAAAGCAGAAGTACCACTCAAAGCCTCAGAAGGAGCCACTAAAGAAAAGGTTTCCTTTAACCTCATTTCATATTTCTTTTCTTTTTTTTTTTTAACAGAGCTGAGGACCGAACCCAGGGCCTTGCGCTTGCTAGGCAAGCGCTCTACCACTGAGCTAAATCCCCAACCCCTCATTTCATATTTCTTACAGTTTACAGGAAATTGTTTCCATCTTCTCTGTGCCCATCTGTTTGACTCTGACATCACTGCCTGCAAAACATGGCTGCATCGTTCTGTTTTGTTCTGAAAACAGAACCCCGGTTGATATTGTATTAATTGTGGTATAACTTATTTTTCATTTATGATACTCTATAGTCTTTTCTCTCTGGAAGTGGGAGAAATACTTTTTTTAAAAAAAAATCATATTCAAATAAATAAGTAAGGTCATTCTCTTGTTTCAGTGGTCTTCTACATCTTGAGTGTGTGATTTAGACATCATGCCTGTTCGAAGGTCTAATTTTTATACTTTTGAAGGTATTAAGAATGCTTGTGTGAGAAGGGCAGAACCTTGCTTTAAAGCAACATTTCATGGACCAAGTAATTCTTTGCTAGGAAGAATCCTGTTTGTAGAGAATGTTAGCAGGACACACACACACCAATACTTTTACTTACCACAGGCAGTAGCAACCACTCAGCCCCAATTTATAACCACACAGAAAATGGCTCTGACGTTGTCAAATATCCTGACAGATCATGGGTGTAGAGGGATGTAAAAGCTAGTAGACAGAGTGTTTCTCTACAATCTCCAGGAAAGAAAGACCTAGGCAAGGTAAGGTTTCTTAGTTTCCTGTCAGTTCATTGTTCTGCTTACCAGTGTGGTATTATCACACCATTTTGGATGGGTACAGAGAGGCCATAATGTGCTGGTGACAACATGAAACAGAAACTGTCTCCCTGAAGTTCCTAGAGGCTCCCTCACCACACAAGAGAGAGTACTGTGTGAGGTATAGTTCTATCCACAGGCTGTCCCTCTTACCACTGTGACCTACTAGGGGTCCCAAGTTTCTCACTCACACAATAGAGATATAATACTTGCATCTTTTGGTCAGTGTGGTGGTTTGAATAAAAAAAAAATGGCCTCCATAGGTCCATAGGTAGTGGCACTATTAGGAAGTGTGGCATTGTTGGAGTAGGTGTGGCTTTGTTGGATGATGTGCATCACTATGGGGTGGGCTTTGAGGTCTCAGAAGCTCAAACCACGCCTAGTGGCTCACAGTCACTTCCTACCACTTGACAATCCAGATGTAGAACTCTCAGCTCCTTCTCCAGCACCATGTCTGCCTGCACGCTGCCATGTCCACCATGATGATAATGGACTAAACCTCTAAAACTATAAGCCAGACCCAATTAAATGTTTTCCTTTGTAAGGGCTGCTATGTCACCGTGTCTCTTCACAGCAATAGAACCCCTAACTAAGACAGTCAATGACTAGTTAAAAAAAATAAATCAGTGTTCCAAATTTTGTTTCTCATAAGTTACAGACTCAAACCACTTTTTGATATGTTGTGTTTTCTTGACAAAATGCCTTTGTCCTTAAGGAAGGGAAGACAGACACAATGGAACATGTGTGTAGGTCTGATCTTTACATTCTAACCAGCCAGAGATCAGAGCAATTATTTCCACTTACCAGCCATGAGGCGGCTGTGAGAGTAGGGGACATAAGCTTTGAGTTCTGATTTCTTCATCAATACAATGAAAGAAAAACCTCTTATATAGGGAGTCGTGCGAATTCAGTTATAGAACATACACAAAGTACTTGGTACAGAGCTCAGTCTGGGTTAAGTACCCATAATCATTTGTTGCTGGTGTTGTCATTATTACTGAATAGAGAAAACACTGTGTGCTGCCAGGCTACCGAGAGAGACATCAGAAGCAGATTTGCCTTCAGTATCTGTAACCCTGTCTTTAGTGGAAACTTCTGTTTCTATTGCTTTGTTCAGAGACGACAGCACCACAGACAGGTGTGTTAAAATATTACCCTTTTATCCAAGGCTCGGCAGCGAGAGAGAGAGTTCTGCCTCGTTCATATCCATATTCAAAGCACCCAGCAGAAGAAATGGCCAAAGGAGGGATGGTCATTCCCTGCTTGACAGGTAGAATGACTGAGAATCACAATGTTCCCGAAGCAGCTCTAGACTCTGCAGGAAGGAGCAGAGGCAGCCTGAGCCAGGCACGGTCACAGATCTCAGAGAGTTCCCAGAACTACTGCAAAGACCTGATCAAGACTCATGAGCAACAGGCCCAGGTCAGAACACTCCACACATCCTTTTGGTCCTTTGTAGTTTTTCCATGACTCTAGAGCAATTCATTAACTCTCAACTTTCAGAAAACCAACACTGTAAGAATGTAAGAACTGTAAGAGTGATACTGAGTGGCGGGTTTTAGTTTTGGAGAGATGGCAGGAACTAACAGGAAGTGTGCAGCACTAGAGAAAATGCCATCATTGATCCAGGAGGAGTATGAAGAGGCACATTCTGCAAAGTGCTATGAGATTCCTAGCTCAGTCAGGGGAGAAATGACTTCCTTTCTTTGCTTTGTTTTTGGGAACATGGTCTTGCTATGTATCCCAGGCTGACCTTAAACTCACTATCCTCATGCCTCAGTCCCCCCGCCCCCAGTGCTAGGATTGTAAGCATGTGCTGCCTGACTTGGCTGGAGAACTTATTTCTGCCTGTGAGATGCTCATCAGCAATGCAAGATGGTGGACAGTCACAGAGCAGATGGACTGGGTGGAGTATGGTCCCTGGGAGACTCAGATATCATATTTCCTGAGCCTCTGAGGCCCTAAGTCTCATTTAGGTCTATGACAGCATAGGGGATGTTATACAACTAGGCAATGATCATCATAACTCTTAATAAAGCACTTCAATGGATTGGGGGATGGCTCAGCCAATGAAGTTCTTGCCTTGTAAACACAGGACCTGATTTTCATCCCCAGAATCCACATTGAAAGTGAGGCATGTGGGAGGGCTTGGAATCACATATCTCTGGAGAGGATGAGAAAAGCAGATCTCTCTAGCACACTTGGCAAGCTCCAGGAAGTGAAACATACACTCTCTGTCTCTGTCTCTGTCTCTGTCTCTCTGTCTCTCTGTCTCTCTGTCTCTCTCTCTCTCTCTCTCTCTCACACACACACACACACACACACACACACACACACACTCAACTTTTTTTTTTTATCTCAACTGAATTCTGCAGATTGAGAAAGCCTACCTTTTATGCTCCTTCAGCTCCAGAAGAAAGAATATTTCCCTCAGGTTATTCCAAGTGTTTTGTTACTGCAAGAAGAAGCAAAAAGATTAACATTTTTGCATCAGTCAAAGCCTAACCCCTTTAAGACACCCTCTGAAGGACTTGCTAGCTGATTGGAGATGCTTTTAGCCTCTGGGTCCCTGACATCTTGTCTTGCCTTTGGTGCCATTAATAGGAGCATCACGTGTGTGATACAAGAGGGATCCAGGTTAGAGCGCACCCAACTTCTCTTCTTTTGATTTCCTTTTAGGGGGAGGCTGAAAAAAATCTAAAAAATTCAGAGAAAGAGATGGAACTGAGGGGAAAGGACAAAGAAGCTAAAGGAAGATTGAAAAGGAAAAACTTGGACGATTTTGAGGATGCTGTAGTCAGTAACCATAAATGCAAACAAAACTCCAAAATGTGCATTATTTACTCCTACATTGGACAATAGCTGAGGAATTTTTAATAAAAGGTCTGGAGCATTTTACACAAACAGATAGGCATAGTTTGTGGCCTGTATTATATGGATTTCAGAGTTTTCTATTTCCCTCTTGGCATACTTATAAAAGCAAGTATAAATTGAACTCTATTTTAATAATCCTCGTGGTACAGTATTACATATTAGATTCATTTCATTGTTTCCTACCCCATACTTATTTACCACAGCTTATCGTTGATTTTACATTAGTCTTTCCTGTAGAGGGAAAGCAGGTTTGAAATATAAAGCTAACCCTTTCTGCAGACATCCAGTAGTTAGCTGGCATATTCATCTCTTCATAGTAAGATCCCACTATACAAGTAGAAAGTTTTCTTTTCTCAACAATATTCTTGCCAAATGTTTCCACCAAAAAAAAACCCATGACATTTTTAATGCACTTCTGGCATACATGACTTCATCTATAATGATGATTCAAGCAATCCTCCCCTTAATTGAGCTAATTAGTCTCCCCCAGTGACTTTGTAAGGAGCATCCATTGTCTTTATGTCCCACTCAGCCATTGGTGGCCTCAAGAAGAGGCAAAGTTTGTTTCTACTCACACTCACTCCATATTTTCTACCCAATAAACTCCAAATAAACACATGAACAGTTTCAGCAAAGAATACTCAATCACAGCCAAATTTACATGGAAAACTCTTGCTGTGTCTCTAGTTAATTGATCTTATACTTATGTATGATTAGGGAATTAGTCTATGTCTCAGTGTTGAAAATGTAATGTTCAATTATTTTCAAAAGCATTAGCAGCCAAGCGTTGTGTCTTTATTTCATTTGGGAATTCCAATGTTTGAGATTTGCTGCAGAATATTTTGATGTTTTTAAAAAAAGCATTTTCCTTCCTTATGATCTTACCTAATTTTGCCTGTCCACATAGAATTTTGTGTGTCCTTAGAGGGTCTGATTCACCTGTTAGCAGATAGTTAAAACAAACCCGAGAGGAAAGGATTTGCCTTGACTCTGCATCTTGTCTATGGCGAAAAGAACTGAGGACAACCCATATCTAATTACTAAATTTTATGTGTGTGTGAATATATATATATTCTCTATCTTACATCTTTTGTTTACAGATGACCCTCCGTTATTATCTGGAAACACAAGATAAAACCACAATGTGGGACAAGGGAAATAGCTCAGTGGGTAAGGTGTTTGCTGCACAAGCAGGAGGACCTGAGTTCAGATCCCCAGAACCCATGAAAAAGCCAGGTATAGCAATGTATATCTGCATACCCTGTGCTGATGGTGGAGGCTGAGACGTGTTGGCCAACAGTCTAACCAAAACAAGGAGCTCTAGGTAGAGTGAGAGTTTCTGACTCCAAAAATAGGTGAAGGGGCTGGGAAGATGGCTAGGTGTATGTGGTGGCTTGAATGAGAACATCCCTCCTAGGCTCATTTGGTGGAACTGTTTTGGAAGGATTAGGAGGTGTGGCCTTGTTGGAGGAGGTATGCCATTGGGGTGGGCTTTGAGGTTCAAAAGACTCATGTCATTCCCAATGTGCTCTCTGCCTCCCACTTGTGAGTCAAGATCTGAACTCTCAGCTGTTCCTGCTGATATCTTTTGTTCTGCCATATTGACTCTAACTCTCCAAAACTGTAAGCCCATTAAACACTCTTATAAGTTGCCTTGGTCACAGTGTTTGGTCACAGCAATAGAAAAGTAGCTACTATAGTAGGCAAGAATACAATCATGAAAGCCTGACTTTGAAAGAACCCCCATTACTCACATAAGCTGGACGTGGCCATGCTTACCTGTAACTCCAGTGCTATAAGGAATGGAGAATAAGCAAAGAATGATAGAGCAGGACACCCAATGTCATCTTCTGACCTCCGCCTTCTCATAAGCGTGTGTATATACATGCACACTGTCTGCCTAGCTGTATGCCAACACAAGCTAGAGTTATCAGAGAAAAGGGAGCCTCAATTGAGAAAATGTCTCCATAAAATTGGGCTATAGGCAAGCCCAAAAGGCATTTCCTTAATTAGTGATTGATGGGGGAGGGTCCAGTCCATTGTAGGTGGGGCCATGCCTACACTGGTGGTCCTGGAGGCTATAAGAAAGCAGGACATGATGAGAAAGCCAGTAAGCAGCACCCCTCCATGGCCTCTGCATCAGCTTCTGCCTCCAGATTCTTGCTCTGTCTGAGTTCCTGTCCTGAGTTCCTTCAATGATAAACAATGATATGGAAGTTGAGCCAAAGAAACCATTTCCTCTCCAAGCTGCTTTGGTCATGGTATTTCATCACAGCAATAGTAATCATACTAAGACACACACACAACACAACAACAACAATAATAATAATAACAAGGTGAAGAAGCGATTGAGGAAGATATTCCAACATCAACCTCATCTCTACATGTACTCACATGGGCAAACATGTACACATAGAACGGTAACAACAACTACAAAAATCAGTTTTTATCAGCGTCAAGCTTGAAGCCACTGACAGAGGAGCTGCTGTGTACTTCCGACAAGTTGCCAGACAGTACTCTTTACTCCAACTAGTTCACTGGGTTGGGCTGACTTGATAAAAGTGGAATATGAAACAGGTGTGAGCATTGTTACCAGATATGAGTTCAAATCGTATAAATGATGATCCTGGGCAAGTTCTCGAATTTCCCTAAACCTTGGTTTGCTCATTTTGAAAACTGGACCGTCTCATCCTTGGCATGTCCTCGAAGTGGTTGCTGTGAGAATGAGTGAGTAGCTAGGACCGGGAGCGTGCCTAGCATTAGACTTGATTGACAGCAGATGTATTACTTCTATCGCTGGGACAAAAGCTACTCAAGAAAGGAATGGTTTGCGCTGATTGACAGTTCAAGGGACAGTCCATCGTGGCTGGGGAGGCACGATGGCAGGAGTGTAAAGCTACAACTGAGTCCTCAGCCAGGGAGGAGAGTGATGAATGCTCACGTTCAACTTACCTTCTCCTTTTTAAAGTCCAGATGGCAGCCCCTGGGATGGTGCCTCCATATTTAGGGTGGGTCTCCTCGCTGCAACTAATCTGAACTAGACAGCATTCAGAGACATGCCCAGAGCTTGTTCCTGTGGTGACTCCAGCTCCGTCAAGGTAACAATCAAACACCAATGGAACAAATTTGTTATGTCTTGGGGGGGGGGGTGGCGGGGGCAGAGGGAAGTGACATGTCACAGATGAGGCTTCACACTTAAGTTGCTAGACAATATCCAACTGACCTCCTCTTCCTAAATACCAGAAGTACTACGTTTCCTACCCACCTCCAGAGAGATTGGCACTAGGGTGAAACTCATAACATCCTAAGGTCGAAGTATAGGAGGTCATTTGTTCTTTGAAGGCATCAACCAGTGGTTGCGGATGTTGTTTAGTGCTAGTAGAGTGCTGGCCGAGCATACAATGTGCTGGGCTCAAACCCCACCATCAGAAGGGGTAAAGTCACCCGAGGGTCAGCCCTACAACTCCGTGAATCACATGGTGAAATCCTCATAGGATTTGACACTCTAAGCACACATTTAATTTGGCTCACCCTGATCTCAACCTCAAGGGAGGCCATGTGATGAGGTCATGCTGGTGAACTCTAATGGCACGCACATCAGAGCCATCACTCCATTCTCCATGGTCTACATCGCTGCTGCAGTCAGTAGTCAAGGCAGCTGGATGGCAGGGGATCAGCGCTCTGTGGAGTTGGTATCTCTGCAAATCTCCCTGAATATATCACATGATTAAGACAGAAAAATGTGTTGTACGGAGACTGACTGCCACTGTAAAAAAAAAAAAAACCACCTAGCCCATTCCTTCTCATCCTTAGTATTGCTGTTGCTATTGCTGTTATAACATTATACCAATCACAATCAATCATTGGCTTTGTGTGGACCCAGCAGGGCTGCTACACAGGCGAAGTGGCATCCTGGTTGATTGTGAGTGGGAGCTCCCTGGGAAGCTTTGTGCAGGTAGAGAGTACCTTCCTGGCCCCAGAGCCTAGTTTACTTTCTAGATATACTACCAGTATTTAGTGGATGTTTGTGGATTAAGTAAGAGTATTTGGTTTACAAGCCATAAGAAATTTTCTGCAAAGTGAAGAGTATAAGCTAGCAGTAAGCCAAGAAAAATAGCTCCTGTTTGCTCCTGTGTCTGTCTGAACCTCTCAGTCTTTTGGTGCCTGCATCCGCTGGGTTGTCAAGGTTACCTCTCATCATCTGTGGAATATTATTAGACGCTGACCCACATTGTATCAAAACTGTACATAGACCTTGATGTGTGTTTGCCTCCCCTGTCATTCCAACTGTTGTTCTCTGTTCTGCTCTGCCTCCCTCAATCTACTGTATTTAAATTTATGAAAGATTTTTATAGCTTGGCTATTCACCAGAATAAGAGCTTATTCCACATTGTTCTGATCAAGGGGACTCCAAGGGAGCTGGACCCCAACTGAGAATAAGTTCTTTTCTTACCAGTGCATATGAGATTATACAGTTGTTTTGTTTATTTGTTTGTTTGTTGTTTGTTTGTTTGTTTTTTAAGTCAATGTCTCACTATATAGACCAAGCTTCACAGAGATCTTCCTGCCTGTGCCTCCTGGGTACTGGATTTAAGGGTGTGCCCCACCATGCTGGGTAGACTTTGTTTAACCATGTGAGTATGGGTAGTGTACTGAGTTCACCTCCACACTCTGAGAAGTTCTTTCACTTTGCTGGGCTTTCATTATCATTCTCATTAGTTCAGCTATTTATTGATCTTACCACGTTAGGTTCTCTGCCAAAAGCTCACCAAGAGCTTATGAAAGAGGTGTTGTTATCAGGCCTGTTTTACAGATGAGAGCATCGAGGTTCAGGAGGATGAAGAATTTATACAAGGATGCTTGGGTTCAACACCAAAGCTAAGACTGAGCCCAGGTTCAGCTCCACTGTAAATCCTGTGGGCTTAGGTTCCCATGGTATCAGGAGAGAGAGGCGGGGGAGATCTCAAAGGAGACCCGATTTCTTCCTGTTTCAAAGCAAATACTTAAATAAAGGCAAGGCCACCACTGTTCTGAGCATTTCAGCAGGACTCAGTAGTAAAGAGGAAAACCAGGAAGCCAGTCTGATGGAATACAGATCACAGAAAGCTTCACTCTGAAAAAGATACTTCCGAAGAGAGACAGGAGGAATGAGCTCATGTGTCCAACAGCACAGGACAGTGACTATCTGCTACAGCGGCCTGTTAATAAGCCAATCATCACTCTGATCTTATCATTACAAAATAAACGTAAGCATTGAACTATGACACCGAATGCCATAGATATGTGTAATTATCATCTGCCAGTTACAAAGGAGAAAAAGTTTTAAGCAATTCCTCATTCCTCTATAACCTAGAATTTTAAGATAACTGAAAAAAAAAATTAAGATCACATGATGTGTTGTTTGGCAAAATGGATCATTGAGAGAAAAATGTTTTTAAAGTCAGTTTTAAATGTACACGATAAGATTAAAAGTTAAAGGAGAGGATATGTTAAAGGCATTTTTTTCAGGCTAAGTTAAAGCATCATTCTTTGCTAAACAGAATAAATTTTCTTTTAAAAATGACCTTTTGAGTCTTTTATCTTAGGGCATCTCAAGTTCAAAGCCAGCCTGGGCTACATTATAAGAGACTGTTTACTAATGAAGATTGGGGAGACAGAGCAGGAAGGAGGGAGAAAGGAGGGAAGGACCCTTTCAAGTGGAATCTCTGTCATTGCTGAGCTTAAGGATCTCTGTTGGCATATTTCCCCTCTTGTTATGAATTACCTGTGCACAAACTTGCCCATTTCCTATTGAAGCACCTATGTATACATAAATCATTTGCAATGATTTTCTGCAAGTTATGGAAAGTTTTTTTTTTATTTCATAGTATTAGCAAGATTTTCCAAATTTAGAGAGATACCTTTGATACTCTAATATTAATCAGGAAAGAATCTGGATGTCAAAAGCCAGTTTCACAAATCCATTTCATGCCAACAAGAAGGCCAGGAATTCATGACGCAATCTGCAGGAAGCTTCCTGTTCGACTCTGGGCATCATTAAGTAATAGCCATCTATTTGGCTACCTTCCATGTGAGGCCTAAAAGCCACCTTATCATCGTTCACATCAGGCTGCAATGCCTGGCTAGTCAGAAGAGGTGTTAATACCAACCCATAAAACTGTTGCCTGTTGAAATGTCAAGTGGCTTACTGAGGGAAGAAGAGAAGAAGAAAGAAAGCAGGAAAGGAAATGAGATCTAAAATGAGCAAAGGAAAGAAAAGAATAAAATTTTAAAAGGAGAGAAAAAAGACAAAAAGAAAGACATGGGTAAATGTGTGGCTGGAATAAAAGGGGAGAATGAGAAAAAAGAGAAATAAAACAAAATACAATTTCTAAACAGATGGAGGGGAACAGCCTAGATGTCCATTAATAGATAAACAGTTCAAGAGTGTCTCCCGCACACAATGGAGGTTTTTTCAGCCATAAACAAGAATAAAGCAATGACATTACAGGAAAATGGTTGGAAGTGGAGATCGTGCTAAATGAAAAAGGCTACATTCAAAAAGTTAAATACTTCACGTTTTCTCTCATATGCAGACTCAAGAGGTAAACACAATATATGCAATGATGTGAAAGTAAAAAAGGTGATTGTATCAGGGGAAGAAGAAATATATGGGAACAAACAAGGGTAACAGAGAAAGAGAAAAGCAAAAGATAGCTTACTTTTACATATGCATACATATACCTATTAAGATATATGCATGCATGTATGTTTATCTGCGCACACACAGGACTATTTGAGAGGACAAGGGCTAGCAAGACAGGAGGAGGAGGGGAGAGGAGCACTGTGGAAGTTACAAAGATATCACAAAAGTCATTGTGTATACTAACTAAAAATTCATTACAAAAAACACTTTTAGCCGGGCGTTGGTGGCGCACGCCTTTAATCCCAGCACTCGGGAGGCAGAGGCAGGCAGATCTCTGTGAGTTCGAGGCCAGCCTGGGCTACCAAGTGAGCTCCAGGAAAGGTGCAAAGCTACCCAGAGAAACCCTGCCTCGAAAAACAAAAAAAAAAAAAAAAAAAAAAAAAACACTTTTAAAAGGATGGTGGGGAGGAGGGGAATGGATAGGAGGGGAGGATGGCAGAGATCACCAAACTTAAGACTTCAGGCTAGATGCATTTTAACTACACAAAACCCTGGGATTAAAGGATGTTATTATTTATTTTTAAAAATGCAGAATTCCTTCTTCCCTGAAAAGCTCATCCTGCAAAGCAGTGGGCTGGACACACTGCATCATTTGCCTCACACTCACACAAGAGATTCCTGGAGACAGAATTCCAGCTCTGTGCCCTACCCACTGTCTAACCTACCTCCTCTCTGCTGCAGCTCTTTCTGTCACCCCAAACTTGCTATTGGGGTTCTATTTCTATGCGTCATATTTTAGGAGAAAACAGGTTTTCTGTGAAACTAGAAAATTTTACCTGTGCAAGTGTTTTTTTTCTTTTTGTGTGTGTGTGTTGTTGTTGTTGTTTGTTTGTTTGTTTGTTTTTGTTTTATTTGTCGGGAAGGGTTCTAAGACAGGGCCTCACTATGAAGTTCTGGCTGGCCTTGAACTCCCAGAGATCCACCTGCCTCTGCCTCTGCCTCCCAAGCGCTGGGATTAAAGGCGTGCGCCACTACCCCCAGCTTATTTTCAGTTTTGTGTGTGGGTGTGCTGTAACTAACAGAATCCGGCCAATAGTGTATAAATGTTGAATCGGCAAATGAGCTAGCAGTTACTTCCCATGGAAACACAACAGGACACTGTTAGTAACTTACAACAGAAAATGCGTCCCAAGAGAAGTACCCTCAGCTAAGGCTGACATCTTCACCACTTTTGGTGGCCTTTCCATGGCACTATTTTCCTGGCCTGCCCTATAGAACTAAAAGGAGATGGCAGTCACCACAGACAGCCATACCCTTAGCTAACTGATTCAAGGGTGTGTTTGGGAAGGAATGCCCAGTGTGAGTTATTTACCATCAAAGGGGAATTTTTCCAACCCTGGAAACACAATGCTTCTGCCAATGCCCTGGACACAGCAAAGGTCCACTTTGCATGGTTTACTGTGCCCATCTTTCTTCCTGCCAGGAGATAGGACTGAGCCTGGTCTCCAATTTCCTTCCAGTCCCTGATTCCATAGGATCCTATAACAAGTGAAAAAGCTCCTTTGTCCTAATTTATTGGTTATTACCTTAATTTTCTATTTTGCTTTGGCAACGGGGCCTGGCTTCATTCTGTTCATTTATCTTGGATGACACTCATCTTTACCAGCTTAGCTGCTTAGAATCAGTGCCAATGAGGCCAGAGTAAGTGGGTCCATCCATCCATTCAGTCATGCTTCTTGAGCTACCCACACACCAGAACTGTTTTGGGTGTTATACACACAGCACTCACAACACAGATGAAAGAGCCTGCCCTTGAGAGTTTGGGCTCTAGCCGGGATGGAAGGCATAGAGACAGTAAGTCAAGTATCTTTGATAAAGTGTTAACCTTTCAGGTAGTGGTACGTTCCACAGAGAAAAGCAAAATGGGGGCGGGGGGGGGAGCACAGGACTAGAAGAGTCCCCTTGTCATCGGGGTAAATAGAAATGTAAGTAGGACAATCTCTCTGACGGCACAGGGCTTGAGCGAAGACCTGGAGGTGATAGTGAGGGACATAAAAATGGCTGAGAGAGTGTGTGGGCAAAGGAACTGTGCCTGGGGACAGACACAGAATGAGGGGAGGCTCGGAGGAGGAAGGTGTCTAGACGTTGCAGGGCCAGGTGGGCAGTGGTGGGCAGTGGTAGGCAGGACTTTGGCTTTGGCTGGGAGGTGCAAAACCTTCTTTTAGGCCTGGGATGAATTTTCAGGTCATCCCACTTCCTGCAGTGTGGAGCAGAACACTTTCAAAGGTGAAGGTAGGTGCATGGCCAACACCAAGGAGTATGTTGGTGGCCTAGGAAAGAGATGATCATCATTGGCCATGGTAATAGTAATGAAGGGAATACATGGTAGTTCTGGATGTTATCTTGAAGTCAGATACAACGGGATCCACTAACCGATGGGGTGTGAGATATAGGCAAAAGAGAAAAATCGGGGTAATTCTAAGACTTTTGGTCTAAACAATTGAAAAGATACAGCTTGAAGCTTCTATGAAGTGAAAGAGGAGACTGCATGAGAAAAAGCATTGTGTTTTGCTAGGAGTGGAAATGAGCCAGCAGTTCAGTCTGAGATGCTTGCTGGGTACCCATCTAGGATGTGAAGGGTATGCAGTTGGGTAGATGGCTTTAGAATTCAGGGTGACTGTTAGTAGCTTACAACAGAAAATGGTCAAAGTGGTAAGTGACGGTGGCCTTCAGAAGTGCCAGCCAGCCCAGGACAGTGGATGTGCATTGGCTTGTGGGCTTAGAGCTGAGCCAGTGCTCTTGACATCACGGCCCATCAGAAGGGTCTCACCCAGTCTCTCCAGTTACACTGAATTCTAAATTCAGTAGAACTGGTTTCCAGCTCATTCTCCAGGCTGATTAAATGGCAGCATTGTTAAGGACGTCCATGATTTACATAAATATCCATGGGAACTGGACAGAAACTTGTTGCTGCAGTAGCTGGTGGACACAGAATAACTTCTATGTTGAATTGTTTCCCTGATGACAAGGATCATTTTCCGGTACATGTGCAACTGTACTATGAAGTAAATGTTACCAGAATCAAGTGGCAATTGTTGCTGAAGAAATGGAGACCATTTACAACTTAGTAAGAATAGAAGAAGAGCCTGATTTTAAGAGACTTGACATGATGTTTGCAGTAGCATATTGGCAAAGTCCTTGTCCATATCATGTGACTCTGCTGGACTGAGTTTCTTTAGACTTTAATGTTAACATCCACAAAAGTTCTGGGTTAGTTTCTGGAAACTACAGAGTTTTAGCATCGGTCATTTTTTTTTCTATGCTTGGTGGGCAGGAAAATGAGAGACCAACTGACAGCTTCTGTCCAGGAACTACCAACAATCCATTTGACTTCGATTTTCTTTCCAATTAGGACAGTGTATGGAAGGTGTATATTAATTCTTTCTCAGGCTTTGTTTTCTTACCAGTATTTCCTCTTCAGTTTAGGTCCTTTTCAATTGTTTTCTTTTCTCTTTTCTACTGTGCTCTTAAGAGCTGCCACAGAAGGAGATGGAATGGGATTTACATAGGCACAGCTGATCTTAAGGTGATAAATGTCTGAAGTTATCATTCTGGATTTACGTCTCCTCGCTCTGCAGAGCAATCCATTCAGACAGTCATCCTCCCTCTTCATGCTCCAAACTCCCTTTTTCTTCCCTGAATTTGTGTCTGCTGAACTTGAGTTTTCTTCGTAGTCTTTTATGTTATGTGTTTTCTTGTTTGAAAATCTCTTCCTCAGAAAGAATTAATGTGGACTATGACCTAAGCTTCTGTTAGTCATCATCAGGGGATGGACACCACAGCCCCAGTCTTGGTGAATCCCTTCTCTTGACAGTTCTGGGAGCCTTGATTAATCTCCTCAGATTCATCATGTTCTTCTACTCTGCCCAGGGACTGCGTCCTTGCCTTTATGTTCACTACCTAACACAGTGTGGTTATTTATTGTTTGGCCATTTCATGCCCTTTCTCATTCTTCCTCTCATCAGCTTGCTCCTTCCTCCACCCCTGGACTTTGCCCATCTTTATCTCTTTCTCATATTCATCTGTCGGTCCACCCATCGCTCCTCCTCATAGACGCTTCCCCAGAGGTTTAAAAGTAACAATGAAGCTGGGTAGTGGTGACATACACCTTTAATCTCAGCACTTGGGAGGCAGAGTCAGGCAGATATCTGTGAGTTCAAGGCCAGCCTGGTCTATAGAAGGAGATCTAGGACAGGCACCAAAATTACACAGAGAAACCCTGTCTTGAAGAAACAAAAGCAAACAAACAAAAAGTAATAAGGAAACTTGCATGTGAGCTGGCTGTTTAGGCACTATGTCCTGAAAACCATTGCAAAAGAAGAATTGTAACTACAGCCTTTAACTCAGTCTGGGTTGCCCACACTCCTGTCAAGAGAGCAGAATGGACTCAAGTCCCAATTGCAGAACACTCAGATTGACAAGTTGATTGTAAATACAGTTGGCCTGGAGTAGGTGGAGGGAGAGAAATTTGTAATGAACATTGGTGGCTCATTTAAATACCAGACAGAATGAAGATGACCAGACTCATTTTAGAATCAAACTTATGATAAGAATCGCATGCATTTATAGTTTCTGATTGTTCTACTTATATTCCTTCTTGAGTCCATCAAAATCTGGCCTTTGGGACCAGACATGGTGGCACACACTTCTAATCCTAGCACTCAGGAGGAAGAGGCAGGTGGATTTCTTTGAGTTTGAGCCAGCCTGGGCTATGTAGTAAGATCCTTCCTCCAAGCAAGCAAGCAAGCAAGCAAACAAACAAACAAACAAACCCAGTTGTTACTCTTCTCTATCCTCAACTCAAATTGGTTTTAGCAGAAGCTCCATTGGATTGACTAACACCATTGGTAATTTACCCAATGGGAAGCTCACAAGCCTCAGCCCAGCCTGCATATCACTTGCATCCAATATTGCTGATTTATTCCCCTAGAAACACTGCTTCCCTGGCTTCTCTTACACCGTGTACCTTTAGCCTGTCTCCTATTTCATAAGCCCAGTGGATCTCAGACTTCAACATGCAACAGAATCACAGGGAGGCTTTGTTCAAATGCGCACTGCAGAGCTCATTGCTGGGACTTCTGCATTAGCATGGCTAGAGAGAGGCCAGATAACTTGCATTCCTCACTTTCCTGGAGATGCAGGTCTGGTGGTCCAGGACTGTCATGTTTAGAATCACAGACGAACTACTGCTTGTAGGTGTCCTCTGCTGGGTCCTCATCTCTCCAAAGTCACAATGTGGGAGCACCTTAGGGCCAGTCCTTAGGGCACTTCATTTTTCCATGAACACCCTAACTTTAGGTTTTAAATAAAATTTCTACATCAAAATCTGAGATGCAATGCTTATCAGTAACTGTTACAGATGTGCTTAAAATGACATACCTGTTTACAACCTAAATGGTGACCAGGACCCTACACAAACTTCGGCCTTATGTTCAGAAGCAACAAAAGGCCTGGTAATATTTTGTTCATTTCCAGATTAACAAATGAAATTGTGCACCCTTGCATAGATTCTCTTCAGGCAAATGAGGAAGTATCAGTTTAAAGTAATGTGTAAAATCAAAATGAAAATTTAACTAGCACCTGTTTGATGACAGAGAATTATAATCAATAATAAAACTGAATGCCATTTTCATTTCCTTCCACCAAGTGGGTAGAGCTGTGAGGTTTGCTCTAACTCCTCTCTCAGGTCCCCACCACCACCTCCTTTCTGGTTCCTTCTAGCTCTTTTTAGGGCCTGCACAGACCCATGGGTAGACACTGATCACTTTCACTTCTGCTGAGGAAATTACAACATGCTTCTCTAAACGGTAGAGCGAAAGAGAAAACAGATGTTCTGATACCAAATGGTTGAAGCTTGGAGGGCTTGCAGTATTCTCAGGACCCATAGGACCAGAAAATGCCCATGGGTCTGAGAGGAGCGCTGGGGTGTGAGTGAGGGTGGAAGAGAAGATTAGTCAAGAAGGGACTAAGACGAGAAAAAAAGAGGTGGGTAGACATCTGTGTATTATCGACTCTTCAGATCCCTCTTGAGCATGATGCAGCTGGAGGCTGTAGCCCTGTAGTGATGGGTCTAACTCGGGGAGTATCTGCTGAATCAGTATCTGAGCAGAACCAGGAAAATCACCCCAAAGAGGAGAGTCACTGCATTTAGTCAGGGTCTCTGGAAAAAAAGTTAGACCCGAGAGACAGAATCCTCTGATCTGAAAAGTTCTCTTGTGTGAAATTCTCTGCTGTGCCCTCAAAGGAAAGAAAGCACCAGTGGGTGCTTGCTCATCAAACGTGGGGCGAGTTTAGCTTCTTCTAGAAAAAGCAGCCTGCGTCACATCGAAGCCAGATTTGGTTCTTTGCTCTGAGAGCGGTTAGCCCAGTGGAGGGGCTGGCTTCCGTGACAACTGGTGCAGGACCAGGTGCAGTGTGGGTCCCGCAGATATGCACTCTGATAAACAGTGCATGAGCGCCTACTCTGTGCAAGGATGGAGAGGGGAGCAGCCCAGCTCCCACCCTCCTGGGGTTCCCATTGCAGCCTGATCATCTGCAGTCTTCCTGGCAAGGAAGACGTCTCAGATCCTGCTTCCTTGAAGTATCTGGGAGGAAGGTAAGTGGTACCTTGATTCTCATTCTACAACTGGACAATGTGAGTTCTAATGAAGTTAGATGAAGGTCACACAGAGGTCAGAGCATCTGAAAAAAAATTATCACAAGATTTTTGATGAGCGCTGAACCGTTTAAACTGAGAAGCGGAGGCAACTTTTTTTGTGTGGGCTTATCTAAAAAGAAATGTGTTGCTCTGAGTATCTCAGTTTCATTTATTCAGCAAGTGTGTACTGGGTGCTACTGGAGTCGATGCAAACAGCAAATGAAATAAGAACTGACAGCACATCAATCCGTGTGTGTGTGTGTGTGTGTGTGTGTGTGTGTGTGTGTGTGTGTGTGTGTGTTGGTGTAAAACATGTTATGTGGACAGTGCTTTGAACAAAAACAAAACATGGCAAAGACCTAGAGAAGGATGGGGGTCACTTTTGTGGGGAGAATCTATTGAGCAGAGCTCTGAATAAAGGAGCAGGCTATGTAGCCATCTAGGCACCCCAAAGAACACCAAGGGTAAGGCTGTGAGGTGGGCAGGGGCCGAGAAAGTTTGAAGAATGACGATTGTAGGCACTGAAGCAGATGTGAGTCACTGGAACCAGCAAGGCAGCAGGGAGAGGCACAGCTCTGCTTTGGCACCCTGTGAAGTGGGGGGCCACTGATGGTTTTAGGTCCAGCACCACTTAGGGTCTCACAGGACCTCTCTGAATGGAGGCAAGGCTGTGTGTCCAGCTGAGTTTGCAAGCAGGAGAGTTGTCTAGCTTGGAGGGGAGGGTCATCTGAAGGAGAGAGAGGGGTGCTGTTTTGTTGTGTTTCAACTTTTTTATGAGTTTGTTTCAGTTATCCCTTTTTCACTTTATGGCACTGAAAAGTCATGAAAAAAATTATTAGTCGTGGGTGGTGAAACGCGATTTCAAAGTAGTAGACTGCCTTCTCCTGTCAGTTCAAACCACCTTCCTGATCCCGGAAATGGATCTTCCTACCTATGAGCTGTTTAACAAAGGGCCGAAAAACAGCAAGCAATCAAATACTTTTCAAAGTTAACTGTATTTTATTGATCCTTCTTTCTAGAACCTATAGCAATTCATTCATCTCCTTTAGACCCATTGTAAATAAGGTTTTCCCTTTCCATTATGCCAACTAATAAATGCCTTATTACAAATGATATGACGAGATTCTCTGGAAAATGCTTGGGCTAGTTTTGGCAAATCCCCTTGATACTTAAATTCTTTCTATAAAAAAAAATCAGCTTTCATAGTTAGATGAATATCATTGGCATCCTCAAGCATCCCCATGGATCAGCAGAGGTTCGATGGTGGAGAGAGTGAAGACAGATGACCAGGGGAGTGAACCGGAGGGAGGGGGGGAAGGGAGGCAGACAGGCTTTCAGGTCAGATCATTTAGCTGATCTTTAAGTCCTTGGCTCGATATTTGTTAGCTCGGGATACTAGTCAGGGCCAAGGTCTTTCTCGGGCGTGGCTTTACTCAGCCTGCACCAGGAAAGGAAGATGACATTTATGTTTGCTGCTGGTTCACCAGTTACTGTATGAGAAATGGGCGCATGAGGATCTCCCCTCCTCCACATGTCTGCTGTGTCAGCAGTGATGGTTTCCCCTCTGTCTCCCTCTGAAGGATGCGCTGAATGAAACTCTAATCTTGGGGCCAAATGGCTCGAGGCGTATTAATAATGGCATGAGTCATTTGTGCCACCTTTGAGTTATATTATTAACAGATTCCAGGAAGTTCCCTGTCACCCTTCAGTGGCCTTTCACAATTAGCCTTTCTACTAAGCCATGGTGGACCGGAGGCCTCCTCCTCCTCCACCAGACACTGGATCCAGCTACTGCCAGTCATGTGTCATCTTCGGCCAGCTTCCGTACCACACATCAGCCATTATAGCTCACAAGGGAGAAAGGGAAGGCGAAATATGCATAAAAGATGCCGTAGTCGAGAGATGGCAGATGGAGAGGCTCCCTAGAGCAGGAGCCTCCTAACTGTCTACCGTTAACACTGGCTGTGGTGTTCTTGACTCTGAGGAAAATAAAGTCCTTTCAGACCAAACCCTCGGAATTGTCAGAGCTAGTGGCCACAGACGTCCAACTCCTTAAAGAAAAGCATTGACCCCATGGGGAAGCATACGCTTTTAATAACCTCTGGCCAGAGTCGTTTAAATAATCTCTTCCAAAACACCTCACACTTCACCAGTTATGGGTGTCCCTGTATCACCTCAGCCTTTAATGAATTCTTTTCCCTTAAGTATTTCTGGAAATGCCCAGAGGTGCTAACATGTGGCCAGGAATAATTCTGTTGAGTGTCCTCACCAAAGCAGGAGTCCACGGGCCCAGGCTCACATGCTTCCCCTAAGACAGCATTTGGGACGAGGAGTCTGTCCCGGTCTCGGACGCCACCACACTCACTCACTGCTACCAGGAAGTCCTGCAGGACCCGAGCTGGTGAATTCAGAATGCCTGCTGAATGTCTAAGCTAGAGCCTCTCATCACCTCCCTGCTCAGCAGAGTGAGACAGAGCACATGGTACTGCCCTTAGGAGGAAAATGTACTCAATCTCAGGCGCTCTGGTGGCTCACAGCAGGTCTTCCTTAAATAGACCTACCCCGACTCGTAGACTATGGCTAGACTCCAGTGTTAACTCTGCTCCACTTGTCTTTGCTGCTACCATTTCCACCTCCAGGACAGCTAATCTAACTATTACTCAAAGCTAAGTCTCCTCCCTGGAGGCCACTGAAAAGCTGTGTGAACCCCGAGGTGTCACTATTTCATATAACCCATCCTTCTTCCAAATCATACCCACGGTACTCTTTCCCAAGGCTGCAGGGTCAACTCTTTCTCAAATGCTCCCAGGGGTAGCTGAGTCCAGACAAGCTCTAGTCTCAGCCTGCAGACTGTCATCCTGTCCACTGCCAACATCAGCCTCCCTTCCTGGAATCACACTGCCACTTTAGGTCTTCTCCATGGTGTGCTCCTTTCCACCGCTCCTCCACTTGGGAGCACCCCAGTTTTTCCTACAATGATTTGAAAGGTGTCCATCTTTCCCTGGAGGGTCCTAAGCCCTGTTGGGAAGCAGAACCAAATGACAGTACTGGGCAGGGATCTGGCCTTACTTTGCTCCCCAGAAACTCTTGAGCCAGTTCCTGCCTGGTCCTGGCACTCTGTTATTCTAAACCACGTTCTAACCTTTTCCAGTCTTCTTTCTTGAAGGGATCAAACAGTACACCCTATAAAAACAAGAGATCAAATGTTCTCCTCCTCTCTCTCTCTGTGTCTTAGTTTCTTTTCCAATTTCTGTGACAAAATACCCTGAGAAAAGCCACTTGGAGGAGAAGGGGCTTGTTTGGGCTCACATTTCCAGGTAGTCCATCATAGTGAAATCAGTACAACCATAATCAAGAACAGAGAACAATGATGAATGTATACAGTGCTCAGTTCCCATTCTTCACTTAGTCAGGCCAAGATCCAGGGAATGGTCTTATCCACAATTAAGATAGGTCTTCCCACAGCTATTGATATCAATATCAAGATAATCTCCCCCAGGCATGCCCAGCAACCCCTCTCCCAAGTGATCCAGTTCCTGTCAGCTTGACAATTAACACTAACCATCACACTTCTCCACATCTTTGTGAAAGCAAGCTGATGGATGAGTCAAGGCACACACACACACAACCAGCAGTGATGGCTAACTAGGAATTGCTAAGTAGTATTCCAAACTCAAGGCTAGTGGGATGACTCAGCAGGTAAAGGTGCTTGCTACCAAGCCTGATGACTTAACTGTCCTTTGGTTAATAGTAAGATTGTCTCCAATGTTTCTTATTATTATATTTCCTTTTCTTCCCTTAAAACATATTCTCAGGAGAGTTTCTTTCTTAGAGAATGTATATATGTGATTGACAGATATGACAGATGTGCAGTCTCGGGCATCCCTGATAGTGTGTTCTGATTTAACATTCAATAGGTTCCAAAATCATGGATGTTCCATTGCAAAGAAGGTGCATACAGTTCCATTTCACCTCTTGTTTGCAACAGGAAAAGTGGGAGGAGACACACTTCCAATTAACTGGTACTCTGTTGTCAGAGCTACTGTTTAAGTCTAGCTCAGTCACTCATTATTTATTATCGCACACCTTGGGCAAATCACATCACTTCTCTTTTCCTTAGTTTTCTCATCTATAACATAGATGGCATGTGCTTCCCTCCTCTGAGAACATTAGATAGGACAGTGCTGTATGTGAGTAGCATGTGTCAGCTACAATTATCACCATTACTTATGATTAAGAAGTGGATTGGGGTACAACATCAGGTGGTGAAGAGTTATCAGCTTTCTATTGCATGTTCTTTAAGCACTGTGGTAGGGGAATGTCTGCAGCATGTAGGTGGAAGAGCAATCAAAACTACAAAAGTCACCTTAATCAAAGCAGTGGAGTCGGTGTTTCTGCAAAGTGTGTCCAGAAGTCATAAGCCCTGCAGGAGTGTGTTCCGAGGATCTTTGATGGGCATGGGAGTATGATAGTCAGTATGAGAGTCACTGAGGGCTTCGGTGCCCCTGCCCCCATACACATAACTTTTATTTTACAGCAAAAATTCTTAGCTGATGACCAAAGCCATTCCTTCTTCTTGGACCCTCAACCAGACCTCATTTCCCAGGTTTCATTAAATGTTACCATGTGCTCACACTGTGGGCCATATGGTTTCTGTCTGTATAGCCTAGCTCTGCCATTCAGCTCTGTGAAAGCAGCCACCTGAGATTCATAAACATAGGGGTGTGCTATGTCCTAATAAAACGCTAAAAAAAACTTGGCTGTGGTTTGCCAACTTCTGGGTGCGAGCATAGTAAGCCAAGGGAGGTAGAATAGGAAGCTGAAAGACAGACAGGAGACAGTCAGGGGGCACCCTGGGATCCCAGGACCACTTCAGTTTCACCCAAGGAAGAAGTCTGTGAAGGATTTTAGAAAGGGGCGTAATACAGATCTGGAGATTAGGCCCGCAGCTTCCACCATGTGACCATAAGGGCCCTTGTGGCCCTTCCTTTGTAGCATCTCCTCCTAAAGTTCATGAGATGGCATCTTTAGGGCAGGAGTAGCCTGCAGGGGCTTCATAAGGTGATATCTGTGACTTTGATGACGTTGCTATGGCTGTGGCTTTCATCCACAGCTTAGCAGGACCAGGAATCCCAATCTGTCAACACATTGTCCTTGTTCTCTGCCAGACTTATACTCCAAGTTCAAGTGACTGACACACTAGTAAGCCCAACTTACTAATTTTCTCTTTATTTTATAATTAGTGTATGGAGCTTCATTATGACATTTTATATGTAGATCATTGTACTTTGCTCAGGTAATTTTCAATGGTGAAGAGAAATGCCAAATGTAGTCTATTTTCTCATCTATAACATAAATAGCATCCATACAGAAACAGTAACAGCAACCATGGTGGTTAATCTTTATTATTATTATTTGTTCTACTAGGCACAGTATAAATCCATCTATGTGATTAGTTTGTTTAAGCCTTAAAATAAGTCTATTAAGTAGAAAGTATAGCCAAATCCCCTTCATATTAGAGAGCAAAAGATTATGTAACTTCGGAACACAAAGCTAGTAAGTGATAGAGATAAGAGCTGGATCCATACGGTGTAAATCAGTCTGGCATTTAACCAGTCTAGCACAGCATCTCACAAGAGGAAATTCAATCAGTGGAGGGTGTGGGGAGAAATCAGGTAAATCCCTTTCTAATGTCTTGAGGACATAACCCAATACATCCATCTCTGCTAGGAATGGCATGCCAGCAGATCATCAGCTCGTAGTGTCCTTTGGTTACAATGCTATCCACCTCCATATTGACCATAGCCTTCTTACTAGCAGAGGCAATCCCAGATAGCTGGGTACATAGCTCAGTGGTAGGGGACTTGCCCAGTATGCACAAGGCTGTGCATTCAAATGTAGCACTGCATGGGAACAAAGAGAGGAAATCCCAAATTCTATAATCTCCTATTAGGTGCTGGAAGGTAACTGGAATCACACTGTACGTGGTCATTTTTATTTGGCTTCATCCACTTAGAACAGTGGTTCTCAACCTCCCTAATACTATGATGGTTTAATACAGTTCCTCATGTTGTGGTGACCCCCAGCCATATAATTTTTGTGGCTACTTCATAACTGTAATTTTGCTACTGTTATGAATCATAATGTAAGTATCTGATATGTGACCCCTGTAAAAAGGTCATCTGACCCTCAAAGGGGTAGCAACCCACAAATTGAGAACCACTGACTTAGAACAATGTGTTAAAGATTTGTCCCTGCATGCTCTGGTCAGCACATCATTCATATCTATTGATCTAGAGTATCTGCTGTATGAACCACATTTGTTTTCTCATTCATCACTTGACAGACATTTAAGTTATAACCATTTGACTAATAGGAATAGTGTCATTGTGAATACTCAACTATAATATGTTTTGTAGAGATGTATAACTTCACTCAAAAAAACTCATTTTTTGTATTTTTCTATTTTTTAAAAGAGTACTGTATGTGCATCATTTCCACTCCTCCCTCTCTCTATCAACTCTTTCTCACATCCTCTCACTCTCAAATTCATGACTTCTTTAATTATTATTACATATATACATATACATACATACATACATACTTACTTACATGCATACTGTGCTGGCTAGTCTTATATCAGCTTGACACGGCTAGAGTTACCTGAAAGAAGAGAACCTCAATTGAGAAAATGCCTCCAAAATATGCAGCTATAAGGCATTTTCTTAGTTAGTGATTGATGGAGGAGGACCCAGCCAATAGTGGGTGGTGCCACTCCTGGGATGGTGGTCCTAGGTTCTGTAAGAAATCAGGTTGAGAGAGACATAGGGAGCAAGCTAGTAAGCAGCACTCCTCCATGGCTT
The DNA here is from genome assembly GCF_004664715.2 of Peromyscus leucopus. Lineage (NCBI taxonomy): Eukaryota > Metazoa > Chordata > Mammalia > Rodentia > Cricetidae > Peromyscus > Peromyscus leucopus. Next base: position 28,270,430 of record NC_051079.1, on the reverse strand, counting down.
CTGCATCAGCTCCTGCCTCAGGATCCCACTCTACTTGAGTTTCTGTCCTGACTTCCTTCAGTGATGAACAGTAATGTGGAAGTGTACGTCAAGGAAACCCTTTCCTCCCTAACTTGCTTTTTTGGTCATGGTGCTCTGTCACAGCAATAGAAACCCTAAGACACATACATACAGCTTGTTGTTGAGTTCATCTAGTGTTGCTTGTATGGTTGTGTGTTTAGGACTGACCACTTGGGATAGATAACCTATGAAGAGCCTTGTCTCTGGAGAAGACTGATTCTCCCTCTCTCAGCAGCCAGATTGCCTGTAGGTCTTCATCTGGACATGTTGGGGGCATGTGAGAGTTCCCCTGCCATGTTGGCATGTCAACTGGTATTTGTCATTGTGCAGATCTTGTTTGAGCAACCATATTGTTTAGATTTCGAGGATGTAGCTTTTCTGTCATGTATGAAAGATGCTCTATCACAGCAAATGTCTTGGTCCCCCAGGCTCTTAGAATCTTTCAATCTCCCTCCTCCATGATGTTCCCTGAACCTTCAGTGGAGAGGTTATGAGATTGGCACCCCATAATCAGTTGTTCTCCATATGTTGACCAGTTTTAGTTTTCTATAATACTCTCCATCTGCTGCAAAAACTAGATTTTTTTGATTAAGGGTGAGCACCTAGTTATTTGTGGATATAATACATATTTAGAATGCATCTAGAAATTCCAATGGCTAGGAAAGTGGCAGTACTAGATCATCCTCTTGGGTCCATGACCTCACCAGCCATGGATAGTTGGATAGGTTTATAGTACCAGACATAAACTCCTTCCAGTTGAGCAGTCATTGAGTTCAATTAAACAGCTGTTGGTTGTAACTGAAATTTTCCTGGTCTTGCCTGGCACCAAGGTCCCACAGCCATTTATAAAATGCTTGTGTCCCACCTAGTTCTGCAACCGCTCAGACCCAAGTAAACACATAGAGGCTTATATCAATTACAAATTGCATGGCCATGGCCTATGGCTCAAGCTTCTTGCTAGCTACCTTTTATATCTTAAATTAAGCCATTTATATTAATCTATAAGTTGCTGCATGGCCATGGCTTACTGGTCTGCTGGCATGTTGTTCCTTCGGTGACAGCTGATGTCTACATTGCCTCTCCTTTCTCTTCCTGTCTATCTGTTTGGATTTTCTACCTGCCTGTAAGCTGCCTTGCCATAGGCCAAAAAGCTTTATTTATCAGCCAATCAGAGCAACATATTTTACAGCATAGAGAAAGGCATTCCCCCATCAGTTGGTTACTCCAATATATAAGTGCCACTATTGTACCCTTGGAGATATCTGGCCATTGTTGTGGTTTATTGGCTTTACATCTAAGTAGTAATATTAATTGCTCTTCTCTTGGCAGTTTGCAAACATAGCACCTTCTTATACTATGAGAGATAGTCCTCAGGGAAGAGGCTTCCAGGTCAGATCCAGTTCAGTTCCTCCATATCCTGTCTATGAAATGTATGTGTCTTCAGTAATAGTTTTACCTTCAAGTTCTGGGAAGCAACAAAGGGCAGTAACCCATATTGTTTGAGGGAATCTCTTAGACTCCCCAGGGAACTTGTTAAAATCATACAGTAACCCCAGGTTTAAATTTTTGAGGGACCTAGTAACCCATTTTCCATAAGGCTGAACCATTGTGGAACTCTATTATCACTGTGGGAGAACTCCATTTTCTCCACATCTTCACCAAAACATTATGTTCCTCTTCTAAAAACATTCCTAGCCTAATGCATATAGAGCAATATCTCCTGTGTCAATTCACAGCTAATAAGGTTGAGCATCTTTTAATATCATTTATATGTTTATTAGTCACTTGTATGTCTTCTTTAGACAACTCTGTGCAAGTCATTTGCCCCTTTAAAATATATGTTGTCCTTTTACTGTCAAGTAACAACAGTTCTTTATATATAATAGATCTAGACTCTATCAGATACACATTTGCAATTGTTGCATCCTTCTGTGGGTCAACATTTTATTTTCTTCATGATTTCTATTGAGGTAGAAGAGATTTTTAATTTTGACAAAATTCAGTTTGACTATTGACTTTGTTTGAGTCAGTTTTAGGTATCACATCTAACCCTTATATGATCCAAGGTCACAGAGACTTACCTGTATGCTTTCTCCTAAGAATTTTATACTTTCACCTGTTCACTTAAGTCTGCAATCCACTGAGTTTATTTTTGAATATTCTAGTTTGCATATGTCTGTCCAGTTCTCTTAGAACCATTTGTTGAGAAAGGTCAGAGGTCTTAGCATTTATGTCAAAAATCAGTTGAGCCAAGACATATGCTTCTGGACCCTTAGTTCTGTCCCATCATCTAAATGTCTGTTCTTAAGCCACACTGTTTTGATCCATGTAGCTTTGTAGTAAGTTTTAAAGTTGATAAGTGTGAGTTCTCCAATTTTATTCTTCAAAAATGATCTTATTGTTTTGATTTAATAGCATCTTAAGGCATCAAGCTAAAAATGAAGCTGCAACTTAACAAACGAAGACAATGTCAGTAAGGCACAGAGACCTCTGCTAGGTGTGTAGTCATTTATTTTGTGGGATGGGTTGGTTTCTTCTCCCTTCCAGCTCTGAAGTCCAAAATAGCTTCTCTTTCAGAGTTGTTTTACAAATGAGGATGGGACAATTAGACAGTTAAATGATTTGGTCACAACTAGTGAAGAGCTTCTGTGGCCTGGCATGTTCTTACGTAGTAAGTCGTAGTGCCTCCGATAAGGAGTCCTGGACTCTGCCCTTAGGTGGGAGGTTTGAGGTGGGGCGTGGAGAGCTGCACTTTAAACAAACTCCTTGGGTGATTTGAATGGAAATCAGTGTTTAAGGGATGGCCATGCAAAGTAGCACAAAAAGTTCAAAGCAAAGCAGGGAGGGATGCCCTTGGAGTGACAGTGACAGTTGGGGGAAAATGCTAGGGACCTGAGGAGACCAGTGCACTGGGGAAGGAAGGGGAAGGGAGACTCAGTCACTGGAAGCTAACAAAGAGGCAGGACTGATCATCAGTGACGATTTCAGCTCCCCACCTTGACCTTTCTAGCCTTGCCCCTGACCATGTCACCTGCCCTGTGGGAACATGCATTTCTTCCTAGTACATACCACACCTACAGTTTAGGAGAGTATGGGAGTCCGGTGGGCAAGTAAGTTATCCCTCAAAGGAAACAAGAATGACTCCATTGAGTGACAGCTGACGCTGTTCTAAGTCAGGGCTGCTTACATTTTTCCCATTTTCACACAACCCCAGGTATATAAAATATGTATACAGATCAAACATTTGTAGACATGAAATCATAAAGAAATTTTCAATTTTCTGTATACATATAATTTTGTAATTTATTTTTAAAAAAGCAGATTGGCATGTTAATGAGATGAATGTGCTTATTTTTACATAAATAATTCAATCTTAGCTGAATACTTGATGCTATCAACTGAAGAGCATCTTCAATTTTCAGAGCTGATCAATATTTGGATTTTTATAATCATTGGTGCTGGGAGCACTGGTTTGCATAAATATATAACACAAAGTATGTTTAACACCACTTCAGAAATTGTTGGAAATTCTGTCCTAATTCCAAACTGAAACTTATTGGATACTTTCTGTGAAATTCAAGCAAATAATTCAAATAGCAAGTTTAAAAACCAAATAATTCAAAAAGCAAGTAGATAGACAGTGATAGAGTAGGAAACTGCATGTGTATGTCCAGATCCCCCACGACCACCTCCACACAAATTCCAATATTTTGACAAGACCATTTGAATACAAGCCTAAATTATGCTGATTGGATTTTTATATGCTGAGATATTGTGGTAGGAAAATATTAAAAGTCTTTGCTTTCTCTAATTAGATGATTATGTTTCTATAAGAAGTGAAAACTTGGAAATAAAAACAATCTTATGTATAATGTACTATAGTCTCAAATCTTTAGTCAGGATGTTTTAGGGAGTGTTGTTGACCTTCTGTGTGGTATGTTCAGAAGCAAGACTGCAGTGAAGTCACATGATGTAATGTGGGCCGGTGCTGGGAGAAACACCTCAGAGTCATTACAAACTTGATTTTTGAATTTTCCGTCTTGGAGCGTTTGGAAATCTTTGACTATTGCTGAATTTTCATGACCTCACATCCAGTTATGGGACTGTGTGGAGGGCTGAGACACAGACAAGAAGCTGGGGTGTAAACGCTCTACACTGAGGAACAGACTGGATCCTGACTATACCTCTGAGTCAGGCAGTCTGTCCTCCCCATCTTACCAATAAAGGGATCTGAGGCACTCAAACACTGAAAAACTTGTGAAGGTTGGTCGCATAGCAACAAGTAACAGCACCAGACTCCAACCCAGGCAGTCTCACCCCAGAGCCAGCTGCTTAACCACTACGTTGTTTCTAGAAGAAAGAAAACAGAGACCGAGGGGTGAGACTTATTAATACTGCAACTTAGAAACGCTACTTGAAGTTGAGCCTCATAAAAAAAAGAGACAAACTCACAGACACCTGTGAGCTATCTTGGTACTGACCCAGCTCGGACAGAAGTGTTAGTAAAATTTTGGGAGCTCAAAGTCAACTGGCTCCTTCCTCCCCAAAGCTGGCCATTTGCATCTCTCTGGTGATGGAGCTAGCCAAGGCAGTCAAAGCTTCTCTTCTTCATGAGGGAAAAAAAATGAGCTGAAACTAGAGGCAAGTGAATGCCTTTGGAGGTGACTATCACTAAAATCACCATACAGCGGGGAGAACAGCTCATTTGCAGAGCACCAACTTAGCATGTGCAAGGTCCTGAGTTCAATTCCAGCATAATACATACATTTTTATCCTGTTATCCATCTATTAAAAAGGATGATTTTCCCCCCCTGGGGTGGAAAGACGGCTCAGTGGATAAGAGTGCCATCCTGTGTGAGCATGAGGACCTGAGTTTGAATCCTAGCATCCATGTGAAAAGCCAGGCATGGGCACAGGCACCTTTAACCCCAGCACTGTAGGCAGCACAGACAAGAGCACCACTGAGGTTGCCAAACCATCCTAGCTCCAGGCTCAAGGAGGTACCCAGTCTCAAAGGCATAAAGTAGATAGACAGTGATAGAGTAGGAAACTGCATGCGTGTGTCCAGGTCCCCCACGACCACCTCCACACAAATTCCAATATTTTCACAAGACCATTTGAATAGTTGTACCAAAAACTCTAGAAAACTTTCTTATCCAAAGGAGGTGGTAAACTATGTAAAAACGTGTAACATGCCCAAAGGAAATGCTTTTGTAGGTAAATGATGAAGCATTCTTGATGATTCTTGTTTCTTGATGATTGATGAAAAGTAGTGGTGAACAGGTTACATCTAGGGCAGGACTTGACCTCAGCACTGGCTGCAACTTGGATAATTGTCTGTGGTAGTGGATCACCCTGTGCATCATGGGACACTTAGCAGCATTCCTACAGTATGAGTCACTTTTCTATCTCTGTGATGAAACTCCATGACACACTGAAAGCCAACTGGGAAAGGGTTCACATTCAAGCCACATTCCATAACTGAGGAAATCAGGACAAGAGTTCAAGGCAGGAACTTGGAGGCAGGAACTGAAGCAGAAGCCATGGAGGAGTGCTGCTTACTGGCTTGCTCCTCCTCTTTCCCTGTGCCTTCTCATATAACCTGAGGCCTCCTTTTCAGGATTGGCACCGCATCAATGACTAGCTAAGAAGATGACCCACAACCTTGTCTACATGCCAATCTTATTAAGGAGGGTATTTTCTCAAATGTGGTTTCCTCCTCTTCTTAGATTAACTCTAGCTGTGTCACATTGGCACACACACACACACACACACACACACACACATCCTTTTAAAAAATAACAAAATGTAGCCAGGCGGTAGTGGCCCAGGCTTATTAATCCCAACACTCAGGAGGCAAAGGCAAGTGAATCTCTTAGTTTGAGGCCAACCTGGTCTACCGAGAGAGAGTTCTAGGATAGCCAGGGCTACACAGAGAAACCCGGTCTCAAAAATGATGATGATGATGATGATGATGATGATGATGATGATAGCAACAACAACAAAATGGGATATCAGTTTATAAATATGTCCTTGTCCCTGGAAGAAAGGAAGAAAACAACAGGTTTGGTGAAAGCAAACTAGTGTTACTACTACCACTACTTTAACAATTTAATGCCTAGTGTTCTGCTAACATGAGCATGCGTGATCTCAATGACTGCTCACAACAGCTCGAAAGGGAATCCAGACCTCTGCCTGTTATAACTGATGAGGAAGCTGAGGTAACCAGAAAGTCATACCCTGAGGAACGTGCAGAGCCTGGTTCTTTCTAGTTTCACCCCCACCCAAGCCAGTGTGATTGGTACAGTGCTGCTCCTCAACATGAGCTTTCCTACCTTTAGCTTCAGATTGTGGTTGTGGGTCCCCATCCACCAGGGAATGTTCAACTCATCCATCTCCTCTGTCTTCACCCTCCCACCCAAGCGCTCCTACCACAGCTGTCTTTATTGGCTCCTCCTCCCTTTATTTCTCTGACCTTTCTATTCTGAGAGACTCACAAGAACAACGGCTTATTTTACTTACCTTCATCTTCAGCGCCATCATAGAGGCAAACAATAGGAATTCATGGGGTGCTAGCCAAAGCTTTGCAGCCATAGGTAGGAAGATGCCCATCATTACAGTTGGTCCACTGTATCCATGAATTCTGTGAACTCAACTAATCACAGACCAAAAGTACTCAGGGAAAATAATGGTGTATCAGAGCATGGGAGATTGCTCAGTTGGTAAAGTGCTGGCTTCCTAAGCATAAGGAAGCATCAGCTTAACCCCCCCCCCCAGAATCCATGTAAAAGAGCTGGACACGGAGCCTGGAATCCCAGCACTGGAGAGAAAGAGACAGGAGGCTCCCTCTCTGGGGCTTGCTGGCCAACCTGTGTAGCTGAATTGGCCAGCTCCATGTTCAGTGAGAGACCCTCTCTCAAAAACATAAGGAAGATGTTCAATGTTGACCTCTAGGCTTCATATGCACACTCACCTGCACAAACTTGTACACACATACACTCACAAAGAAAAACATGCACCTGCACCAAACGTACATAACTCTTGTTATTCCTTAAGCAGTGTGCTATAACAACCACTTACATAGTGGTCATTTATAGAATGGACTTGAACATTTGTAGATTAGTGGGATTCACGGAGAGCCCTGAAGTCTGTCTCCCGAGGATACAGAAGGGCAATACCTCTAAATGGGTTAAGAGCAATAAGGAGGGGAAGTCCAGAGACCTAAGCAGCAGAGAAAGGGAAACTGTCGTAAGGAGGAAATGTGACTTACGATCATGCAGTTGAGGGGAGGGGTGGAGAGGCACGAACCCTGTCCTGAAGTCCAGTGCAGAGTCCACTCCACTGTACAAACTTTGATCTTTCAGGGCAAGGGTTTTCAGAGCACTGATAAAAGTAAACAAGTGAATTTGCAGATTAACACGTCACTGGCAATAAATTCATGCTAGGTAAACAGTGCTATCTGAAGATATATCATTATGTATCCTGTGTGAACTACTTGACCAGGAATTAGAATGTTTTCATGTTCATTTTGGGTCTTTAGCAAGTCGGTGAGACTTCAAACAAATCATTCCATTTCCTTGTGCTTTTATTTCTTTTAGCTGTAGGATGTTGCTGGCTAAAGAGCACATGATCGACTTGTGTGCTTTTAAATATCTGTCTTTATTTGACCATGCTCAGTTGGATAGTGAAATCTCTAGTCTTCTTAGGTTCCATAATGATAAAACTGCAGAAATACATAACTTGTGTAGCTTATACACTTACGAGACTCTGTAGATGTGATAATAGGCATGGGAAATCATATGTGGAAAATTCAAATTCCCAGCCAGTGCCTGGGTTTCTTTTACAGAATCTTCAGCAGGTACTCAATAGCCTCACACCTCAGCTGATGATATGAGGAAGACAGAGCTTCATGTGAAGGGAGCTGATGTCATGATCATGTATACTTTATTTGGGGTATGTGGTGCTGGCCTTCTCACATTTTGTAGGAATAACGGTTGCTTTACTCTGTACTGCTCAGTGCCAGCAATTGCTAAAGGCTTTGTAGGGAATATCTTATTTATTCTGTACAAGTATCTTGTAAAGCAAATACTCTTGCTACATTATTCCTCAGATAAGGAAACAAAAACCCAGAGAAGTGAAATGATTTGTCAGGGATACACGCCTGATCAGATACGTAGTCTGAAATCTACCTCAGATTGAGTTGGAGCTATTCATAAACAAATAAATGTTGAATGATTATAACTACCTTATCACCCATACCAAATGCTTCTGTTACAAATATAAAGAAATGTAAAGTTTGTGTAAATAAAATACAAATAGTGTTTGCATAAAGATTGCAGATAGAATTAAACTACGGTATTGATTTTCATATCAGTAGAGCTTTCAGGCTTTGGTTTAGGGTAAACAAACATTAATATTTTATTGTATAACCCCAGTAGATCATATCTACAGATAAAGTGCAAGTTAGTGTATTGTCAAGTCTTCTGTAAACAAAACAATAAAATATAAACCTGGAAAGATACATAAAGCAGATTAATAACTCAAGGGTTTTATACTGAAGCTAAATAATCCATTGGCATGAATCACCATGGTTTTGTTTATCCTGTTTCTTTTGAAATATACCCCTAATGGAGAAGCACTTCCCTATATCATTCCTTTTTAAAAGTGAAACTCTGAGGCCAATATAACCAGAATCAGAAAATTAACTTCAGACTGAAAACCTTGCTATGCACATGTTCTAAATAAAGGAGTTTACCCATCTCAACCCATTAATCATTAAGAGGAAACTCTAATCCAATTTGAGGTCATCTTAGATGCCCAGCAACCGTGGGCTGCCTCTCTGCTCCAGGGGGAGTGGCGTTCTTGTGTTCTACACCGTTGGTTCTGCAACCAGTGTTCTTTTAGAGGCAAAAGTTTAGAGATCTAACTCCAATTGGCTGGAGTAAAATGGAAAAAAAAGTTTAAAGGAAGAAAAGGAGAAGAAAAAAGGAGGAAGGGAAAGGGGGAAGAAGAAAAAGGGAGACATACTACTGTCATTTACTGAAGTGTGTGGCAGTCAGGTCCAGAACAATCTAGACTCAGGGTACACTAGAGAATGAGGATCCTATCACCAGATTTTCTTTTCTTCTCTCTTTTTTTCCTACTTTATTTCAATAGTGTCTCTAAGTGGTAGAATCCAGCTGTTCCAAGCTTGCATGCAATATTTTGTTTTTATTTTTGTTTCATTTGTTTTTTTTTAATATAAGCTTCTAAGTAGTCCCATAAAGCCTAGAAAAAAAAGGTTCATTTGCCCCTGCTCTGTGCCTAACTCTGCACTAATGTCCTGAGAAGCTGGATCTGTCCCACTCACAAGGTGAGAGATGGTTATAGTACCACGAACACATGGAATTAAGTTATAATACTTTGCAACAAGAAATGTAGATCTGATGTCATATGTGGAAAGCAGATTCTTGGTGGGAAAGCAACAACATCCCACCACAGGGCCATGGCACCCTGACAGGTTGAAGCTTGCTCAACCAAACCATTATGCTGTTCCTAAATGATCCCTTGTGGGTTTCTTTTCCCACTTCAATAAACCCTCTTCTTTGACTTACTTCTCACATAAGGATGGACCCAGTAGAGGCATGACTAAATCAGATGCAGGGATGGTCAGGTAGAGCTTGTTCTGTATATCCACTCATAGCTCTTCTAACTGGATTTTTCAAGATTACCCAAAGGAAGACAAGAGAAAAAAAAAAATAGGCTGGAATGGACAAGCCTTTCCACCAGCACAGCACAGTGATTACTTAGTCATTATGTGAGCCACATCCCAGTTCTTTACTATAGAAGTACTTGCATAATGATGTAAAAGTATAAATACAAAGATATTCATCTTAGCATGGCTTACTATAGTGAAAAATTGGAAATAATTTAAATATGCAGTAATATTGCATTATAATTTACAATTACCCTAGAAATTTTGACACAAAAACCCCAAGACATTTAATGAAGTTCAAAAATGCATGCAATAAAAGCCTACTTTATTTAAAGAAAAACAGGCTAATCAGGTAAATATTTCTGCCAGTCAAGCCTGGTGACCTGAGATCAATACCCTGAATCCACCCATATAAATATGGAAGGAGAGAACCACCATTTCACAGAGTTGGACACACACACACACACACACACACACCATGGCACATATACCTATACTTACACATTATACACACAATAATACTTTTTTTAATTAATATAAAAACTATTGGGTTATACATGAATGAACCCATGACCCGACAAAAGGCTTAAGGAAGTACTGACTCTTACACACTAATTATATATGTAAATTGGGACTACAGAGGGGTGGCAATTTATGTATCATTCTCCTCTACATGTCTCTCTCTGATAATAAGTTTATACCATTTTTAATACCTATTACTTTAAAAAATCAAGACAGAAAAGGTATCGCAGTTCATCCATCTAATGTCACACACACAAAGGTAACCATTTTGTTTGGGTGCCCATCATCTCTCTTCTAGAAGGTCTTTTGACAGTTATTACATTCATAACTCATACCTTCACCCCTGTTCTCCATTTCCTCCACAGATCAAGTCCAGTAAGAACTTACAGCCTTGTTGTGCATCATTTCTAATAAAAAAGCCAACTTATAAAGCTGATATGATCTACTAATATAGCAGCCAGAACAGAATAGTTATTCAGTCACCTATCTTATCTTCCACACATGCAATTTAATCTCCTACCACTTCAGAGAGTATTTGAGCCATCTCATAACAAAGATCATTTATATAGGTAGGTAAGTGATAGAAGGTAGATAGATAGATAGATAGATAGATAGATAGATAGATAGATAGATAATAAACAGCAGATAATGTTGTATAAATAATCTTGTAGGAGGAATGTAACTGAGTCCCTACCCACTGATCACGGGAGACTCTGGGTCTGAGGAACAGAAATACGTGTGATGAACTCACACTGAGAGGTAAAATAGAAAAAGAAAATTAGGACCAAAGAAAGAAGAATAAAAATATGCTGGACATCATTCAATAACTATTTGCTGATGATAATTATAGGGATGGAAAACCCATCAAGCCTATGGAGCTAAAATTAATCAGCAAGTATTCACAGACTGCCTCCTGCTTCTATTACTGGTTCTGGCTTCCTGCCTGTCTAGTGCCAAGGCTGGAGACATTTGCATGACATTCAGCTTGTCAAGACAGAAAGCAGAATGGGCAGGCAGAGGCTCACAGCAGCCGTCTGCACCCCTCATGTTTGTTGAAACATAGTCAATCAAGACCAATTCCTTCTGTGGAAGACTATAAAGCTAGCTTAAAACACTACATCACTTGAAAAGAGCCCAGTGAAATAGAGGCATTCTTTCTCCAAAGCAATAGTCAATTCATTTGTGTACTATCTGAAATTTCAAAGTACAAATGAACATCTGATTCCTATTAATGTCAGGAAGTGAAACCAATAGCACTTGTGACAACTGTACCTAGTTTTCAGGGTTCTTTCCACTGTAACAAACACTTCAGGTAAAATGTTAAGTGTGATGTTTAGGTCACTGTTAAATTTTGATAAATAACTATAACTGCAAAGTTGAATGTCTGTTGACTTCTGCATGCCCAACATCCATTTTATTCCCATTTTAAAAGCCCCCAAATGAGACACCTCTCTGTCTCTCTGTCTGTGTCCTCTCCCTCTCTTCTCCCCCCTCCCTCACACTAGCCCTTCAGGCATTAATAACTGATCTAGGGTTTGCCATACAGAATGCACATGCAGTATATCCCTTGATCATGGTTATTGGTTCATGCAGCCCAACGAAAGCAAAATAGTCTCTTTCAGCAAGAGGACAAGGGAGATCATTGCCAGAGAGAACTCTTGACTACTGTAGGACATGTTAATATAGGTCTCACCATCCACCAGTCAGAAATACCTTTCCCAAGAATAAAACAAAAGCAGGGAAATTAAAGCTAAGAGATAGAATTCAAGCCCATTTGACATGGGCTCACATCTAGCCATGCCTGAAAGTGAACTTTAAGTAAACCAACAAACTTGCTTTAATGGTTGGGTGGTGTCTTATAAATGTATTTTTTAATGCCCTCATTGAATAATAATGGCAATCTTCTATTTTGAGTGCCTCTTCTTGAGAAATAGCCAAACCACTTGAATGAGATTCATCACTCAAATCAGTAAGCAATCCTGCAAGCAATCCTGCCTGGCCACCATTTTTGTGTTCACACCAGCTTTCCTACCTCTGATACTCAGGTGACTCCTTGATGCATATTATAGTGCTCATGCAGTGACTGCCACATTCCTACAAGTCCTCTATGTGGGATAAGGACATGTCACTCTCTACCTCCAATTCCTCTAGAATAGGGATTCTACCACAATCTTTTTAATTGATGAGTATTTATATATTTTGGTTTTAGAAACATAATAATTGAACCCATAATCATTTTATGTGCCTGCAACCTTAAGCTAAGGCTTAACATTTAAGAGATGTTACTTTGTTGAAGGTATACTAAGTTGCAGGAATGAATACAAGCATGAATGGGAGAGGAAATTAGCTGAGAAAACCCCTTCCATTAGATTAGTTGAAAAGAAACTTAATTATACATTGTTGAAAATTAAACCTTGGTCTTATACATGATAGAAAAGTACTCTACCACCATGCTACATCCTGATCTGATCTTCTATTAATAGTCTGTAATCCATTTAAGCCAACTGTAAGGTATTTAACTATCAGAAAACTGAAATAAATTAACATATCCAAAGGGAATCTTCAAAGTGTCAGCCCTTGGTAGTAATAGCTGAGGCTCTTTCTCAGGTCATTAGGGTCCTAAGGTAGGTGAATGAGGAAATTCACAATTCAACAACTAAGAAACAAAGCCTTTCTCATGTGCTTCAGAGACATTCTGAAACCCTAGAACTGCCAGATTTCTTTCTTATTGCACCCCTCCTTTGGACTCCTTTCCTACCATCTCCACTGTTGACCCTTCTCGGACTTCGACTGACAGCACTCCCAATCCCCAGCATAAAATGTTCCTCTAAGTCTGTTTCTTTTCTTAAAAAATAGATTTTTTTCATACAGTGTAGCCTAATTATGGTTTCCCCTCTCCCAACTCCTCTGTGTTCCTCCCCACCTCCATTCCCATCCAGATGTTTCTTTACTTTTTCTTTCTTTCTTTTTTTCCCAAGACAAGATTTCTCTGTGTAGCCCTGGCTGTCCTGGAACTCACTCTCTAGACTAGGCTGGCCTCAAAGTCGGAGATCCTCCTGCCTCTGCCTCCCAAGTACTGGGATTAAAGGTGTGCACCACCATTGCCTGGCCAGATATTTCTTTTACCATGATTGGCTTGTTTTCTTTTCATCTTCCAAAGGCTTCAGCCATCCAATCTCTTGTCATTTCCATTGCCATTTAGGTGAGAGGGAAGTCTGTTTATATAAATTCATCAATATAAAGGACATATGTCACACAATTTATAAAACATAATAATGTATACAATACTCTTTAAGAGTAACTTCTATATGGCCAACTGATTACCAAAGACTGATTTCAATAATCTTTTCCTGGCTTGTGTTGATAGCCAGCCTATGGTCAATACTCCTTTGGTAAAGTCAGACTACAAATAAATATATGTTTGATACATATTCGGTTCAGCAAAACAGATACTGTTAAACTTCTAACCTGATTGTTGACTGATATTTTTGTACCAGTGAATGTGCTAATAGTGAAGGAACAAAGATATATATTGATAGTAAAAAAAAAAATCCATCAGTGAATATGAACCAGATAATGGTTTTCGAGTACTGGAGAAATACTTATTCATAAAAAAAAAACATAACTTGAAATTTCATCTTCATTATCAAAATATCCCCTAGCACTGAAGACTGAATATCAACAAAACACATAAAGATCTACTGTATAGCTTTTCCAACTTCTATGGTGCAAAAACATCACCATGGTTGATTTCAAACTACCCAAATAACACTTTTGAAGGCAGAGACTAGGGGTCCATATGCTATAACATACCAGAAGATGTCCACTATACTACAAACATCAAATAATAGTGAAATAGAAAGTAAATCACTCCTGAGCATTTATTAACATTGCTGTTGAAATGTTTAGTTGTAAGTTTACAATTCATTTTTAATAATGACCATGATTAGTAACTAACAAAATCTTCAAACAGTTAACAGGCAGCTTTTACAAGCTTGTACAGCTAGCTCTGACACAAGACGAAGCCGCTTTGTGTTAAAACTTGCCTCAAACTTTATTGCCCTTTGCACTAGGGCATGAATGAAGAGGGGTAAAGATAATTGGTATTTTTGTCGTAACTTTCTAATGATGCAAACATTATGTATGCCATCCTCTTTTCTGAATAATTCTTGAAGTTTAAAATCTCCTACGTCCTGTGAGATAGATGGGTAGATATTCCCTTCTGCTACAAACTGAAAGGCTGCATGACTGACCCAAATCCATTCAAGTGTATAAACTGTGAGTTCAGTTTCAAATACAGACCTTAGTTTGAAAATTAAACAAGAGGATAGAAAAAAAATAATATTGATACTATTATTGAAAATATTTTATAAAATATAGCAAATATAGCTTTGTAGCATTTTAGAATGTGGTATAAAGAACTTACAGACTCTACTGCCTCTTAAGAAGTCCACACCTGCCTGTGCATGTGTTAAACGGCTCTTGCATGTGTCTCCTTTTAACACTTGTGCTTAAATCTATGTTAAAAATCTTTAATAAACTTCAGCTTTAAAATATGAAGTATGTACAAATCTGACCTCCAATTTAGCTTCAAATAAAACAAATATATCATAATCTAAACAAGTAAGTGAGGTGTGAGAGCTAAAACAGAAGGAAAGCCTCTCAAAACTGAGCTGAGCAATGCCAGCAACAAATAGGGCAGACTGCAACACTGTCTACCAAAGGAGCATGGGGCAGAAGAGATTAAATCAGAAAAGGAAGAAAGCTAATGACATAATGGCCAGCCACAAATGCCACAAATGAAAAACAATGTACGTCTAATTGTTGCAATTACTCTGTGTGCTTGCTCTAATGTTTCCAAACATTTAAAACATTAGATCTCTGCTTATAGCAACATATATCTAATTTATCAGCTGATGTTTTACCTCACCTTTAATCTCTTATTGCTTCAAGTTCTGCTCATATAGAGGACGTAGACTTAACCAGGACAGCCACAAACACTTCATACACAGGAACAGAAGCTGGTATTTTAAGTTGTTTATGAGAAAAGCAAAGAGGCAAAAAAAAAAAAAAAAAAAAAAAAAAAAAAAAAAAAAAAAAAGGGGGGGTGGGGTGGGGAGGAAAGATGTAACCATGTAGCATTTCCAAGTTTCTATGTTAATTCCAATCAGGAAAAGAAACACATACCAAAGTAGAACTGATTCTGATCAAGAGTTTGAGATACTCATTTTTTTTTAAAAAAAAAAAAATAATAACAAACATGTCTCTTGCAAATGAAAATATTAAAGCACACAGAAATGGGATTTTCAAGTTTAGCTGGGTTTCTCTTGAACTACTTACCTGTAACACCCAAAGAATGTGTCTCCAGAGTCAAATGTTAGAGTGGCATTTAGTTGCTATGATGGCTTCGAGAAATATTTTAAAGTAAGTTTTGACAGCCAATAAGAAAAGTTGTGTTGGATTACCATATAGTTATTATTTTCAAAACTATTCATTAACAAAAACTTCTTTGGCTTCAGTTTACATTTAACATCATAGATTTAAGGGATGGGTAAAAGAAACAAATAAAAGGAAGCAGAGCCATGAAAAAGGTTGTAGCTATAAGAAAATAAGTTTCAAAGATGTGTCCATTTGTAAAGGAAAATATGTGCCAACCAATGGTAGAGGTGGGCTATCAGGAGCCTTTTCTTGAATAATCTTTTCCAACAAAAGTTAGTCAATGCATCCCAATAAATCCAAGTCATCTAGTCTTTATATGACACTTACCCCGGGTGTCCAGGCAGTGGTGAACATAGAGCCAAGGTTACTCCATACATTTCTCCTGCCACCAGCTGAGCTATCCACAGCCTCTTGTGCTTTCCCCCTCAAACTTGTTTTCATATTAAGGATGAACTATAAGTATGAAAGGAAGTCATTCTTTTACACAATCTAACTGGAAAGATACTATAAACAATTTCAGTCAAGGAGTGTGGGTAGAAGATATTTCAAAAGACTGGAGTGAGGCAGGAGGAAAGAATCAGGGACGAGTAAAAATCTGATTTACTCTATAAATGTCTTTAATTTCCTTCTCTACTTTTTAAGAATTAGGGAAAATTGAAATTAAAATGTCTAATAATTGTCAATGATAAATGAGTATGTCTCATGAATTTCTATCTCATATATATTAAACTTTTTTAATCTTTGTAATTTAAGTCACTACTATTTTATTCCCATTTTACAAATGGTCAAAGATAAGATATAGTGAGTTGAGAGCTTTCTCAGGATTACAGCCCCCTATAGAGAGACTGGCTTTAGTCCCAATACAGTGCGGGAATAGACCACACAGGGAAGATAACATAGAACTCATAAAATTTTAGACCCTCATCCTAAGGTGGGGCAACTAAACATTCAGTGATGGGTTTTAGGTCTTGGAAAATAAAAAGCTTGCAAGTTACCAGTTTTTATGATTCTCTTCCTTTCAATATTAAATAACTATGCCAAGTTTAAATACAAGACTAATCACAACTGCTAGAAGGCTTTGCCTTCTATAAAGGGACAGACAGAAGATGATGGACGTAAACAGAAAAATGGAACTTGGAACCTTCATATCACTGTAATAGAGAGGCATTGTATATGCTGGAGCAGGAGCTTCATATGATTGATGCTTTTTGAGGGGATCATCTGGCCTGTGACTTGGATTATTCCCTTGAGAATGGAGATAATAAAACAGATAAGCAGAAAGGAAAAACTCACTTAAATCGTGCTTGTATAGTGCTTTACTTATTCTCTCTCTCTCTCTCTCTCTCTCTCTCTCTCTCTCTCTTTGTGTGTGTGTGTGTGTGCGTGCGTGCGTGCGTGCGTGCGTGCGTGCGTGCGTGCGTGCGCAGGATTACATAATATATTGGTGAGATCACACGGAGGCCAGAGGAGGATCTCGGGTATCCTGCTCTATCTCTCTCTTATTCCCATGAGACAGGGTCTCTCACTGTATCTGAAGCTTAACAAGAGACCAGCACACCCCAGTGATTTTCCTGTCTCTGCCCAACAACCCACTCCACCCCATACCTGTGTGGTGTCACAGGCAGCTGATGCCATGCTAGACTTTATGTGGGTTCTGAGGACTTGTTTGAGCAGAAAGTGCTGTTACTTTCTGAGCAACCTCTGAAGCCCAAATGCTACAGCAATGTAAATGGTGATTTGGTTGAAGCTCGGGATTATTAATGTTTTGTCTTAGGACATGATATTCAATTCATATTCATCATTTCACTCTACTAACACCTACTGAGCATCAACTATGCACTAGAGATATATTGTTGAACAGGAAAGATTGGGTCTCTGTCTTTCAGGCTGATATTCCAGTCAAGAATAAGAATATAATAAATGTGCACACAACAAATGAACTGTCATTGTAAGATGTTATCAAACTGTGCAGGATACTGTAAAAACATAATTGATCTAGTTGTTCATGGGTACAGTGTGCTTGGAACTTAAAATCCATGGAAATAAGCATGAAGGTCTTGAGTAATGTTCATAAACTTTTTATTAAGTCATTTAGCCAACTTAACTCAAGTTGACTAATTGACTCAGTGTTATTATAACTCTGTAAAATTTTACTCAAAGCCCAATATATGTGGTACCTCTGTTCCAGGGTTTTAACATAATGATAAAGGTAGATAAGGTCTTTGTTGGATTAAAAAAAAAAAAATGGGCCCAGCACATAGTGAGAGGTGCCATCCCTGGGCTGATAATAAGAAAGTAAGCTGAATAACTCATAAGGAACAAGCCAGTAAGCAACACTCCTCTATGGCATCAGTTTATGACTTGAGGTTCCTGCTCTGCTTGAGTTCCTGTATTCACTGTTTTTCATAACGAACTGTTTATGTGAATCTGTGAAAGAAACGCTTTCCTCCTCAGGTTGCTTTTGGTTATCACGTTTCATCATAGCAATAACAACCCTAACTAAGACAACGTGACACTGCACACTGGCAGAGCACTTTCTGAGCAGGTGGGAGGTCCCCCATTTGGGCCCTAGCACTTCCCAAGAAGTAAAATACAATAACATTTCATTCAACACTTCCAGCCAAATTAGGCAGAAGGGTCAATGAATGTTAAGCAAAACTCGTAACTATTTTTCTTACTGTGCAAATATGATCAATTATTGATAGTTTAAGCATACTTTTAAATAAATATGGCAGATTAAGGCCTGAGGTTTTTTTTTTTTCTATTGAAGTAACAAACTAAGGCATAGTTAGGCCACTACAAAGAAAAAAAAAAAAAACAGGAAAAGTTCATATTTTTGTTCAGTTGAAAATACTTCCAATTTTAAATTTAAAATGAGGTATTCATCTACATTAAGAACTATTAGGCGTGCAAAAGAGGGAACACATTAAGTGGAAATTCTTGTAAAATCATAAATTATTTTTAAAAACCTATCATTTACAACTCAAACATGCAAGAAAATGAAGTAGATTCTTTAGATAAGTAACTCAGGTATTTAGAAGGTTTATGGTATGAAGGTATACCTAAGAATATAATATACATGCACAATCCTTGGTTGTTGTTGTTTTTAAGGCAGACATCAAAGATAATCATATTAGCATGAGTTTTATTGTAGGCTTGAGTACCCGCCTCCCGGGAATCTTGTTGGTAGTTAGGGAACCAAATTCCCAAGTCCTCTGATTCCAGTACTTGAGCCTCCCTCAGAGGCTGTGCAAACTGGCAAGCAAGGAAAGTAGCAGAGTCATGGGTTTAAGTTCCGTGCCCACTATGAGCCCGGTTGACTGGATCCTCCTTGGGAAGGAAGGGGTCTCTCTTCTCGACTTAAAAGGCTTGTTCGTTTTTGTTTTCCCCGTTAACCCCAAGTGGCTCAAGGGCTCTTCACACGCACTCTTCTGGCGGGAGGGGGTCCACGACGGTAGAGGTTTTCCTGGACGAGGCGCCCAGCTTCGGTTCCTTTGCCAAGATGGCGGCCCCCGGGATCCCACGGAGGCAGCGACGGCGGAGCACCCCTGCCCAGGGGACCCGCTTGCTTTGCAGCCACGTTCTCCCGCTGGCCGCGCCGGGCAGCGCTTTACACTTCCCAGCCGAGGAGGGGGCGTCTCGCTTGGACGCCGTGGAGCGCCTCGGCCAAGATGGTGGCCGCGCGGCGTCACCGCGCTTTACCAAGATGGCGGCGCGCGGCTTCCGGCACGCGCTTCCCCCAATCAGGGCTCTCCAAGGGGGGTCAGGCAGCGGCGGCCGCCCTTGGAGTCCCGGGGCGAGCGGGGCGAGCGGGGCGAGGCGGCGGCAGTCGCGCGCGCCCGGGCGGGGATGAGGTGGAGTCCGCGCGGCAGCCTCGGCTAAATTGTCACAAGTGCCGAGTGCTGTCACCTGTGTGTGTTGGGTGTGGGGTGGGGGGTGACAAAAGTTACTTCCCCGCACCCTCAGGCTGCACCGCCACACCTTTGCTCCCAGTGCCCCAAACCCCAGCGTGCAGGAGGCAGGGTCCCTTGTCGCCCCAGCCTGCCTCGCCCAACGCGGCTGGCACCCAAGGGGCCGCTCCTGCGCGCGGCCGCGCTGTCACCCTCGCCCCAAGCCCCTCTCCTGCCCTCGGGGGGGACCGGCCACGTGTTTTCTCTTGGAGACCCCGGAGGAGGCGCGGACCGGGAACAGCTTGAAGGGAGCTCCACGCTGCCGTTTTAGAGCTGAAAGCTGCGTGTCTTGTTTGATTGGGAGGGCCAGAGGGGTCCCTGGAACCCAGAAGGCTGGGCAAGGCACCCAGCCTGGGGCTGCAAATGTCAAGATTCGGGGGAGGGGCCTCGGCGGGGAGCTTGGAAGCGGGCCCCGAAGGGGGTGGAAGGAGAGGTCAGGAGTTTGGGGTAAGAAGAGGGCGGACTTCTCCGGCAACTTACTATTCCGTCTGCAACTTGCTTCTAAGCCTGCACCCCACCACCACCACCACTACCACCTCCCACCCCCACCCCCCCATGCTTCCTTAATCACAATTTTTAAAGTGCAAAGAAAATCCTGCTCGCTAGAGGTTTTGCATTCGGCGTGCAACTTCCTCCGAGTGTGAGCGCGCTGGCAGGCGGGGAGGGAGTGGTGGGGGTTGAACTTGGCAGGCGGCGCCTCCTGCTGCCGCCGCCGCCGCCGCCGCCGCCTCGCAGACTCGGGGAAGAGGGTGGGGGACGGTCGGGGCGCGGGGGAGGGTGGGTTCTGCTTTGCAACTTCTCCCGGTGTGAGCGCGCGCGCACGGCTGCTGCAGACGGGGCCGCCCAGACGATGCGGGGGTGGGGGACCTGCCGGCACGCGAGTCCCCCCCCACCAGGGCTCACAGTACGTATGCGCTGACCCTCTCCTCTGCCCTCCCCTCCCCAAGCTTCCCCCAGAGGGCGTGTCTGCCGTCCGGCCCCCCGAGAGCGGCCGCGGCGCTGCTCTGCTGCACCGTTTCCGTGCCATCCCGGGAGCCCCCCTCTGCTCGTGTGACACACTTCGCGCAACTCGGCGCTTGGCGGGCGCGGACCACCCGTGCGGCTCGGCCGGCTGCCTGTCACCCTTGGGGGCTCTGGCGGCGGACCCCACGGGGCGGGTTCCCGAGCGGAGCGGTTCCAAGGCGCGGAGCTGGGCGGGGGCGGGCAGGAGCACAGGGAGAAGAGAAACTAAAGAAACTCGCTTTCCCTCCCAGGCCAGGTCGGCACCCCGCTGCCGCACTTTTTTTTCTCTTTTCCTCGGGTGGCGATGGCGAAGCCGCGCTCGCCCGGTGCGGAGGCGATGCCTGGAGCTGTGGGCTGGCAGGCGCCGTCGGGGCCGGGCCGGCGGGGGCCCCCCGCACGCTGGCCGAGGGGGCGAGGGCGGCGGGCGCCCTTGCAGTTGCCGACAGTCGCCAACAGGTTGCACCGTTCCCCGCGGCCGCGGCGCGGCCCCTCGGGCGGGGAGCGGCCGGGGGTGGAGTGGGAGCGCGTGTATGCGAGTGTGTGCGCGCCGTGGCGCCGCCTCCGCCCGCCCCTCGCTCGGTCCCGCTCGCCTGCCGCGGCCGGGCGGCCCTTTCGCGTGTCCGCGCTCCCCCCCCCTCCCCTTCCACCTCCGCCTCCTCCATTTTGCGAGCTCGAGTCAGTGCCTGGAGCCCGAGTCGCCGCCCGCCCGTCGGGGACGGATTCTAAGTGGGTGGAACGAGACGCCGCAGCCGGGCGGCGCGGCGCCGGGACGGGGGACGCGCGCGGGAGACGGGAGCGGCGCGGGGCTCGGCTTGTCAGCCGCGAGCGGGCGACTTTCCGCGCTTAGGGGCTCTCCCCTCCCCCCATGGAGAAGAGGGGGCGACTGTTGACTTCCTTCTCCGTGACACGCGCGCCTCCCGCGTCCGCACGCTGACTTGTTTATCCCGCTGCGGTGGGAGCCGCGGGCGGGCGGGCGGGCGAGCCAGCGAGCAAGCGAGCGAGCGCGCGGGTGCCGAGGTGAGCTGAGCGGGGGCTGGGCAGCGGGCGCCCGCGCCGAGGTGAGCCGGGCTGGCTGCTGGCGGCGCTCCCCGAGGGGCTCGGCAGCCGGGGCGGCGGGACTTGGCAAACTTTTGTCAGCCCGGGGTTGGAGGTGGAGGCTGGCTAGGGCAGGGTGACGGTGACGAAAGGGCCTCGGCGGTGACAGCGCCGGCGCTTCCTCTCCCCGCACCGCCATCCCTGGCCGGTGCGCTGCCCCGCGGTGGAAGCCTCACGCGCCCCGGCGGCGGGAGTCTGGCGTCCTTTTTGGTTTTGCTTTTGCCGCGAGCCCTCCGTTCTTCGCTGTCCTCGGGGACCGCCCGGACCCCCCGCTTTTCCCGGGGCGGGGAGAGGGGGGGGAAGGCAGAGCGGCGTCTGAGATCGGCAGGCTCAGGGCGCGCGCGGCTGCGGGCTGCGGGCTTGTGGGGTGGACTCGGGGCTCGCAGCCTGCAGCCCAGACTTCGCCCGCCCGGCCTTATCTGCTAGAAGTGGGCGTGCCGCAGAGAACTCAACAGGTCTGGACACATTTCTCCCTTCAACTCGCACCTTTCTCCCTCCTTCTCCCCCCCACCCCACCCCACCCCCCGGACGACTTGTGCACTAGCTTTGGGGCACGATTTCGCGCCCGACTTTTCTGAGTGGTCCCTTTTTAGAAAGAGACCCTCCCTGGCCGCAGTTTTATTTTGTGCAGGGATTTTTGACAAGTGCTCCTTTGATGTTTGAGGTTGCAGGCTCGATCATTGCGGCCTTACCACTTAAGACCCTTGGCATAGTTCGTGAGGGCCAACCACTGTCCCAGGGTTATTTACAGTTTTAACTGGGGTATATATGTCGCTTAAGGGAGCATCTCGTTTTTATGAAGTATTGTTATGGTTTCAGGCTTGAAAGGTAGCTGTCAAGGAAAAAAAAAAGCGGGTGTGGAAATTCACTAGGGGCTATTTGCTATCTCATGGCTAGAGATCCTTGTAGGATGCACAGGACCTGGGTGGGTTCTGAGAGAGAAACCATGTACAGGGAAGATTCCTAGGGCAGGTTCCACCCTCTCCACCTTCCTTACATTCCCCTTTCAGTGAAGATGGTCATAGTTCTTAGTGTCTTGGTACAGGAAAAGTTTACCCAAATATACTTACCGTAGTCTTTGCCAACCTCTTAAAACATTTTGTTTATTAATAATATACTAACGATCTGAAGAAATACAGTTTTTAAATAAGTGAAGGTTGAAAACTGCAGAGAAAATATTTCTGAGCATTTTCTTGGATGGGTTTTACTTGAATTTATATGTGATTCCACAGTCCAGTTTTTCTATTTTCCCTAGTATCCCAATATTTGGAAAGAAAAAAATCTTAAATCTAGAGATAAAATATTTTGTATTGAGTGCATTAAGCAATTTTTAGAAAGAAATATAACGCAATTAATTTTGGTGTTAGGAGTTTGGTAAGTTCTGCTCTGTTTAACTATTTAAATAAGTTTAAACTGTAGTAAAGAAGCAGTACAGATTCTACTCTGCTTTTTAAAATATACATTTTAGGCTATATACAGCATATATCATTTCTTATATCCAACGTTTGAAGGTTGAGGTTACTAAACAGGTACTTACAGTGGGAAATGAAGGTTAAAAAAATAAGAGCATTTCCCTAGCCTATGACGAGATAAGAAGAACAGCATTGCTTGGTTTTTTCAAATAAAATATGCATAATTCACCAGGAGGTTGTACCTTGAAAGGGTTAGATGTAGGGAGATTGGCACAAGATGGAATTGCGAATCATAAGGTACAAACAATTCTAGGATAGCGTTTATCAAATGTTTTATGTTTGTTTCCAGAAAGGCAGTCACCACTGATTGAAAAGGGGTTGGAATTTTAAGGATCATGCTTTTTATTAAAAAAAAAAAAAAAAAGTTAGATACTTTGACATCAACTTGAACCTTTAGAATAATCACTGATAACAAATTACAATTCCTGTGGTTGCCAAAGCTACACATGGAGTGAACAGGATAAACAGCCAAATTCAAATCAATTCAGGATAACTTTGTCCTTGCAAATGAGCTGCTTTGTGCGTTTTAAATGTAGCACACTGGATGGGAGCAGGGGATATAGCTTTATTTTAGAAGATAGAAACTATTCTTCTGATAATGGAGACTTTGATTTGGGAGTTACCTAAAGGGTTCATTTAATAGGCTGTCTCTCACTAATCGGATCAGAGATAATGTGATTTTATAGCTTATTATGCCCTCTCTCTCTCTCTCGCTCTCTTTTCTAGTTAATATTTGCCAATGGACTCCAAAGAATCCTTAGCTCCCCCTGGTAGAGAAGTCCCCAGCAGTTTACTTGTCCTGGAGAGGGGGAACGTGATGGACTTTCATAAAAGCCTAAGGGGAGGAGCTACTGTGAAGGTGTCTGCATCTTTGTCCTCACTGACTGCTGCTTCTCAGACAGAGTCCAAGCAGCAGCAGCAGCAGCAGCAGCAGCAGCGGCAGCAGCAGCAGCAGCAGCAGCAGAGGCTTCTTGAATTTCCAAAAGGCTCAACAAGCAATGTGCAGCAGCCTGATTTGTCCAAAGCCGTCTCACTGTCCATGGGCCTATATATGGGGGAGACAGAAACAAAAGTGATGGGAAATGACTTGGGGTACCCACAGCAGGGCCAGATTAACCTTTCCTCTGGGGAAACAGACTTTCGGCTTCTGGAAGAAAGTATTGCAAACCTCAATAGGTCAACAAGTGTTCCAGAGAACCCCAAGAGCTCAACATCTGCTAGTGGGTGTGCTGCCCCTCCAGAGAAGGAGTTTCCCAACACTCACTCTGATGCATCTTCAGAACAGCAAAATCTAAAAAGCCAGCCTGGCACCAATGGTGGCAATGTGAAGCTGTATACCACAGACCAAAGCACCTTTGACATCTTACAGGATTTGGAGTTTTCTGCTGGGTCCCCAGGTAAAGATACAAATGAGAGTCCTTGGAGGTCAGACCTGTTGATAGACGAAAACTTGCTCTCTCCTTTGGCTGGAGACGATGATCCATTCCTTTTGGAAGGGGATGCAAATGAGGACTGTAAGCCTTTTGTTTTACCGGACACTAAACCTAAAATTAAGGATACTGGAGATCCGATCCTACCAAGCACCAGCAGCGTGACGCTGCCCCAAGTGAAAACAGAAAAAGATGATTTCATTGAACTTTGCACCCCCGGGGTAATTAAGCAAGAGAAACTGGGCCCAGTTTATTGTCAGGCAAGCTTTTCTGGGACAAATATAATTGGTAATAAAATCTCTGCCATTTCTGTTCATGGTGTGAGTACCTCTGGAGGACAGATGTACCACTATGACATGAACGCAGCATCCCTTTCTGAGCAGCAGGATCAGAAGCCTGTTTTTAATGTCATTCCACCAATTCCTGTTGGTTCTGAAAACTGGAATAGGTGCCAGGGATCTGGAGAGGATAACCTAGCTTCCCTGGGAACTATGAACTTCCCAGGTCGATCAGTGTTTTCTAATGGCTATTCAAGGTAAGTTAATGCTTTTCTGTTTCATCAGAATGATACACTTAAGATCTCAAATCCGTTTATCAGATTGTGTTTTCTAGAGACTTGTATACTTTTTCAAATTACTGAGTAGAAATGGTCTTTTGAAAGTAGGCATGTTAGAAAATCTAAAGGACTCAACCTGTGCAAAAGCACTTTGGATGTTTGGTTAAATAGTAATAGTTTCTCACTGGTCAGTATTGAAGATTTTATGTGAATACTTTAAGTCAGAATTGCTCAGTAACAAGTATCTTAAGTAAAACTGACATGAAATCAAGAAAATATGATGTCTAGACATAATACGTTTATTGTGCATATTAATTTAGCTGCTTTAGAATACATTATTAGAAGGGAATGCTTGCATTGTTAAAAGTGCTTTGTTATATGTGTCCTGTGTGAAGTGTTCCCTTTCAGGTAAAGGGTTAAGAATTGGAAGTAGTAAAACTGAGCCCTGTTATTCCACCTGAACCTTCTGAGTTTTGGAATGGTTAAAGCAATGCAATGTGTAGTGACCTAGACCATAGCCTAGAGTACAGGAAAGCAGACAATTGGTGCCTGCTTCCCAGCCTCTTTAAGGAAGGAACTGGTGCATGTTGCTTTCAGATGGTCCTGCAGATACTCTGATAGGTAATTCATGATTAGAATTTTCAGGCTGCAGTTAGTAAGCACCATGTATGACTCTTCTTTTTCTCAGTAAGGTAGACATATACTGACATTTCTGTCTAACCTCACAAAGGTCCGTCAGAATAAAATTATTGGAAAAAAAAACATGTAAGTTAAGATAAATGTACTAGTAGGCTTAGGTTCTTTCCACTGTGCCCTCATCTTCAAGTCCCGTAAATGCTAGCTTGTATGTCTATTTTAGGTGTGAAAGAAAAGAAATGGATTGTAGTGATAGAAGGCTGACTAATCACTAGGGGTTTGTTTGGTTTGTTTTGGAAGAAAACAGAGTCCTTTATGTAATCTCATTAGCTTTTTCTTAACTATTAGTGATCTTACTGTTCCTATTAACTAGTCCTTTGAGAAGATTTTACTTAAAGCTCCTACAAAGAATGTTTCCAATGTAGTCTTTCACTGAGCTACATCCTTATAACTCTTTACCATTCCTTGTCTCTGGCAGTTATCCTGACATTGACATACAAAAAGGCATTGCTTTCCTCCATGTGTAGGAAGCTTATATTGGGGAAAATTAGATTTAGACTGTGACATATTTTTCTAATTATAGCTTATCAAGAGGGAAAAAATCACCTTTGTTCTTGTTTAGCCTACGAGATGGGTAGTTACTATTAGTTAACTGTTAGTAGTGGCTACTAATCTAGTACTCAAAAATTAGTTGTCTCTTATTTTGGAGAAAACATTTTGACTTTCCCTTCTGAATTTGGGGTTTAAGATTATTTCCAACAAGGAAATTTAAATAGTTTCTTATTGCATAAACTGTTTTTCAAATGTTAAGAAATGTTCTGTATTTTAAATTTTCCAATCTTAAGCTTTTGATGATGGCTTTCATTTAGTTGACTTTCATAAAAGAGTAATTACAGTTGATTTGATTATCTATAGAGAGCTATTAAATTGATTTATAAGCATGTGATTATATAAGGAAAAACAACACATTTAGGAAATTCCTTGCCCTGAAAACCATCATAAAACTTTTCATTTCTTATTATAAGAAAAAAATAATGTAACCAAAACTGAACTTGCGTGCACTATGAGTTTTCATTAAGGCTTATAAAATCTGGGATATGAACAATAAGGCTCACCCTTAAATCGTTCAATAATTTTAGTGCTTTGCCTTTAACACTTAATGACCTATAAAATGTTCACGTCTCTGTTGAGCCTCTGCCTTTACAGAGGTAGGCAAAGCTATGATGATGTGGCACTTAGAGGTTCTTCCATGTCCAGGAAGTGATTAATTTTATACTGACATCTGATTTGGATTTTAATCACTAGTGTCTTTTATCACGGTAGAATACCCTAACGGGACATGGGCAATGCTTGAAAGTTTTATCGTTAGCACTGGGAACTGTGATAGCCCAGAACCAAGCTTCACCCAAATAAACTGGGACAATGTTTCCTTTCTGACCATTATTGAATTCTTCTATTGTTTCCAAGCAGCAGCCCTGGCAGAACTAAAATTGGTCGCTCTCTATATATGATGCATGGTGGTTGCCAAACATTAGCTATCATCAGTGACCCTGAGTCACCAGCCACTAAATCAACATGCTGAGGCAACAGCTTGATGGAATACTCTCTGACTTTAGATAGAAAAATAGTAGTGCCTCTAGTAACATCGCTTGGAAGTTTTTTTAAAAGGCATACTTACTAATTTGAATTTTTAAATAACTAAAATATTTCCCCCCAGAATGTTAATTAAAAATTACTTCATATTGTATTTCTGGATAAAGCAGTTTCTACAAAGATAACAGTGCACCCCGACATCAGGTTAGCACATTAAATTGTAAAGTTATGAATATCATGATTAAGATTTCCTGTTTTGTTTTTAAGGTTTAAGTTCATTGGTGGTAAAGGTTATTGATGCTCAGATCCATTCTTAGTAAAGTGAACTTCCAATTATAACAGTACACTTTAAAGTTCAGTGAGATTAACATAAGCATAATTGAAGCAAGCGTGCTTCTGAATAGTTTGATTTTCCCCTACCACGTTTCACCTCAGCATTAAATGGTGTACATCGCAGAACATAACTGGAGAGAATTAAAGGGATTTCAGTGGAGTTAGAGCTTTTAGGGATACTGGTGAATTTTTTACAAGTTGACCCTTTCCTGAGAGGTAGATGGTTAGAGAAAAGAATAATGCAAGATGGACTTACAGACTGAGTCTTCCTGGAGTATAGGGTTATGGTAATGGGTATTTAATGGCACTACTAAAACTTAAGTAGATTTAGACATCTCTCTTGATTGGTCATATCTGTGTCAAGTTTTATAAAAGTAATAAAATTGAAAAATTGTAGGAACGTGGGCTGAGTGAAACACATTTTGTCCCTCTCTCATTTTGCTTATTAATGTCAGGCTAGGTATCTTTCTGAGAAGGAGATGAAACATGAAGGAAAGAGTAAGTAGGCTTATTTGGGTCACAATTAGCCTTTTCTTTTGATAGGTACTTGTTTAATGTTTTACCTTTTTCCCACCTTCTGAAGATCCTGACAGGAGGTGTCCAGTGGCGTTTTGAGCTTACTGTTTCTTGAGATCCATTTATATAAAATGATTTCTGGATGTGATTTGCTTTTGAGAATATACTTATGTGCTTGCATGTTGTTACCTTTATGGCAGAATCATTTCCTCTTTTTAAAGATCAGTATGATTGATTTTATGAGAAATTTGAGCAATTGTGTACTCAGGTGTATCAATTTAGTATGGAATGACTAATACTGAAATGTGTAACAAGCCATTAGTCACCTCTTAATGAAATTCTTGTAATATTTCTTTGGCTAATCCCTGTATACTTTAATTGACAATTTAACTGTATTCATAACGTTATTTTGTTTTGTCTATTTCTGCTACAGATACTTTGACCATTTTCCATATATTATTAACGGTTATGAATTTTACGACTTGTTCTTAAATATACTTTGCACAAATGTAGATGAAATGCACGTTGTAGTAGATAAATTAGTAAGAAGGTAAAGATCGCTTTAAGGGCCTTTTGAGGTTTTACTGAGGAGAGATTGTATCAAATGCTATCTTTTCCTTGAGTGCCAGTATGAAAAGACAGAGCTTCTAAATTCTCGGTGAGTTATGTAAGTCGCAATGCACTCTAGCCTGGTTATATTGGGAAGCGTATTTCTTCAAATATATTTTTTTTCTTTCATGGTTGCACATATTCAATTATTATGAGTTTTTAGGTCTCACTGTGTGAGTAAATTAAACAGGCATAATAGGTTTATGTTGAGCAGTATTTACTGCTCTGAAGCCATCTTGGTAATATTTTTGTCAAAAGTAATTGTTTAATAGAGTATAGTTACCAAATTAATAAGCATTTGTCTATATTTCTGAGGTATGCAAAATCCCATTGTATAAATAATTTCTAAGGACTGTTTTATTGGATGAAGCTACAACCAGAAAAAAAAAAAACCAATCAATCCTTGGTCTTTACGAAATAGATCAATGATTTCTTTATCTAGCTTCATTCAGCCAACTGCTCTTCCTTTCTTCTACCTTGGTTTTGTATTTTCCAAGTTTTCCTAAGGGAAACTTACCTTTTAAAAACAAATCTCTAAAGTGCTTGCTTGCTTCCTTCTGAGTCATGTGATCATTTCTATGCTAAATGACATTTGGGTAAAACCTTTGATGATGTCTTTTTTTATTTTACATACTAAATTTTTTATACATTACAAAGTTACTTGTAGCTAGTGGCTTCAACCTCCCCCCACTCCATGGGGGAGGGACAAAGAAGTAACAGATGCGTGGAATGAGGGAGAAACTAGAATTTTAGGACAGTTCCACATACCAACCAGTTGGATCAACAGTTAGTCTTCAGATGTTACAAAGGGGGTCACCCTCAGTACTGAAGTGACGCTTTAGTGGGAGATGCGAAGGGCAGAGGAACTAATGTTTCCAGTTAGGGTGTTTCTTGTGATGCTTCATTACCAAAATAAGGACAAAATTTACATCATACTTTTATTTCTGCCAAGATTAATTTCATATTTGTCCCATTTTTAATTTAAGCTGTTATTAAAGAAAATCTAATGATGTGAACTTAGTTAAAATAATTATGGTGCCTTTTATGTTGTTATAACCATTTCATATTTCATAGTGCACTTTACAAATAAATTATCAACTGACTATGGAGTACAATTCTTTCTATGGGTTATCTGTTTTGGTTTTTGGGTTTTTTTTTTTGGCTAGGATATTGAGTAAGTTAGGCAAATATGCAACATAAATTATTGGATTCTGTAAGTACTAGATAGCCACTTAAACTATTTATATTGCAATAGAGTCCTTAAAACTAATTATTTTGAATGAAAACACGTCATCCCTTAATTTAACCTCTGAGCCAACTTAAATATTAGTAGCTTTTCTTGATTGAACTATGTGCTTAAACATACTTATTTAGAGTAACCTGGCTATTAATTTAAATACTTAAGAATACTTTTTTCACTTTAGCAATCTTCAACAAGATTTATAGCTCCTGTAATGCAATGTGTTTAATAAGGTATCTCTTGTTTTATTTTTTTTTCCATTCACATATGGGGGCATAATATACATACATATACATATATATGTATATACATGTGTGTGTAAGGAGAAGAGAAAGGTTGAATTACATGGCTTACATGTTTACACGTGACTTTCCCTCAATTTTTTTTGTTACTAATTTGAGAGTTTAATAAGTATGCAGTTTTTGAAACTTAAAAACTTATAGTTTATTATAATGTTTATTTTAAATAATAAATTAGCCTTTATTCTAGTTTATTTCATAAGTTTCCATAATAATATTTAGCCATGGCTATTATGAAAGCATATTTGATAGCCAGATTTTGAAAGCTATTGTGAAATGATATCCAGAGCAGTTCATAATTTGTTATTTCATGTTGGAGCAATGCAGTGACTTATGAACTTATGACTGTCACATGAAGAGTAATGCTTTACTGGTTTGCTAGGGACACTTTTATGTTGTCATCATTTTATGTTTTGTTTTATAATGGGGAGTTCAGGCTTCCTTAATTTTAGTATGTGAAATTTGGGTTTTCCCCCTCTACATCCTTTTCCAATAATTTGATATAGGTGTTCAATAACAGTAATGATAGAGAGGGAAAAAAAAAAGACTTGGGTCCTAACACTAACCTGAACCAAGTACAAGACAAAAAATGAACTTAGAGTTGTACTTTTATAAGATACAGGTTTGAAATGATACTCTTGATAGCACATAAAATGTAAATATTGTTATAGTTGGACTCAAGATGTAGGCCCTTGAGTTCTCAGAGCTTGTTTTGTGTGTTAGGTAAGAGATGATCTCTTCCCATTGCCTTATTTCCCATAAGAGACTGAGCTCATGGCCAGGATTCAGATTTAGGGGAAGACCACACACACGTCGGTAAGTGTGCAGCTACCTGGAACCACCCTAGTGGCCGCTATCTAGGCCGCAGCATCCAGGGCTCTTCTAGAGGTCTAAAAACAGTAAGTAATAGACCTAATACTAACCGGTGACTTCCTAAAAGTCGCTGATCCTTTCTTTCCTATATATTTTGTTAGTATTTTCTCTGGTGATTGGACACTAATTATTTGGTAGCGCTGTGTTACATATACGATGCTACAGTTCATGCTATCCACTTCTCATATGTAAGTAATCATGTATGCAGAGATGGCGTGTTACTAAGAAACTTTCAATTTTAAGAGTCATAAATACCAATCATAAATTCATCTCATTTAATGTCTTAATTCTTTGACATTCTTTATTTTGCTTGTTATATTAAGTTTCTGAGACTGTCAGGATCCATGTAGGACAAAAGCAGCTGTTACCTGAATTTTACAAGTGGGAAATTTAAGACATTTAAAGAAAAAAATAAGAAGAAACTTTAATACTGATCTGAAAAAGAATGAGTTTATATTTGATGGGTTAGAAATTCCTCAATGACCTTAAACACTAATTGTCCACCAACAGTGAATCTTAGAACACAATGCAAAGGAGAGCTGTGCCCAAGCCTCTGCTCTATATGTATGTGTGTAGTCACTTTCTGTGTCCTGCAGATTTCATTTAAAGTACCCAGCACCTTCAGGGATGCTGTGGCAACCTCCCCTTCATGCACATATGCACACACAATAAAAATAGTACTCATTAAAAACTTGAGTAAATATGTAAATGTGAGTTTACCTTGAAAATTAAAAAACTCTTACCGAAATGCAAGGTGGTAGTTTTAATGCTTTGGCAATTCTGCTCAGCTTAAACTAGCATGGCCCCATTTGCTAATAGTTAAGGTATCTGTGCCTCTAATATAGGTAGTGTCTATCAAAAAGCACTGGGAACTCTTTTAGTGCATACTATTGCATTTCCACAAAGGGTCGTGAATCCATTTTATCTAGGCTTCTGTATTTAAAGCCCAGACAATCACCTTAATATTAATTTATTTTTCAAGGTTTTGTTTTGTCTTGTTGAAGAGGAGTACCTCTATCAGTTACCCTTTTCCATGGATTTTATTGCAAGTTAGGTATACCGTCTTAAATTTAGTAGCTATACTGATAACTTCAACCACATTATTAATAAACATGAGGCTGTTCCCTTTCTGGTTTTATTGTCTGATACTCGTAAGTAATCATGTATGCAGAGATGGTGTGTTATTAAGAAGCTTTCAATTTTAAGAATCATAAATACCAACACTTTGTCTAGGTGCATAGATTTGGGAGGACTACAAAACATGCCTAAAGACATCTACTAACTTCTTTCTTTGATGGTTTAAAAAAAAAAAAAAAAAAAAAAAAAAGCTGCAATAAGGTCTGGAGAGAAGTCTCAGAAGTTAAGAGCACTTACTGCTCTTCCAGAGGACTTGAGTTCCATTCCCAGAATTTATATCATGCAGCTTACAACTACCTATAATTCTAGTTTCGGTGGGATCCGTCACCTCTGGTATCTTCAGGCACCTTTACATGTGTGTAACCTACCCACATATGCATGCACATAATCAAAAATAAAATAATCTTTTAAAAAGAGTTTCACTAAAAACAAATTTAATATATACATATATGTATACACACATATACATCTATATGTGTGTATTCATGTGTGTTGCCAATTATGGGAAAAATGGCAGTTTAAATTTATAGATATATTATTATAAAACCTGAGTTTTACAGATAGAAATATTGAAATAGCTTAATTAGAACATTATGTGAAACATCTCATCTGTAATCCAGCAGGGTTTATGAAGGAGTAGAATAGATATTTTTTAGATATTTTTCCTCCAAATAGCAAACCCAGAATGAATGTTTATTTGTGAGCCCCCACCTTGAGAGGCTGCGTTGTTACTGCTCTTCTTCGGAAGCCATCTTGAGACACCTTGTAAAGCAGACAAGGAGACTGAACTCATTAAACTGTAGTACTACATCAGTATTCTTAATCAGAAAACGCCTCTATTCCTTAGCTTGAAATGAAGTACTTTCAGAAATTGACCTGTCTCCGGTTATAACATTTGTTTCTGTTGGGGATTATTTAAAAGAGTTCAGCTAGGGTGTCCACCCCCCTCCAGGTCCCCCACCACTCCCTCTATAAGATAGGCTCTTATTGAGAAAAGGCGGCCCCCAGCTGTGCGTCAGCAGACTCCACCATTCCAAGCTCATGCAGGTGCTTTTGTAGAATAGCCCATGCTTCCCTAGTACTCCCTGGAGAAGGTGGTGCTCAGTGGGTAAGTCCTGGTTTGTGTTTTCTCTTAAGTTATAGAGGAATTTATGTAAACAGCTTATGTATTTCTTTTTTAATGTAGTGCAGAAAAAGTAAAGATTACTTCTAAGCCTGATTTCTCTCTCTCTCTCTCTCTCTCTCTCTCTCTCTCTCTCTCTCTCTCTCTCGTGTTTATTTTATGTTCAAGAAAGTAGGGCCTATCTTTGGCTTGGACTTGAAAGGAATTTGGTGATTACAGATATGGAGTAAATACAGTGTGAATTCCTCCAGTAATTTCCAAAGTACTTGAGGCCCTCATTCCAGCTCCTCCATGTCCTGGAGAATTAACCATTTGGCAGTCACTATGGCAACAAGTGCACCAAAGTTATTTATACTAATAAAATAGTCTGAGTTACAGGTTCAATATGAAATTCAAATATTTTTACTTTTATTCTTCAAAATCTAAAAAGGGAACTTTTGCTTTTACTGACTGCTATTTAAGAACTCAAGAATTTTCATCTCAAGTCTTACTGTTATTTATTTTTCTGTTTATTGATGACAAAAATGTTAAGATGAGTAGATCCTGGCCTTTGAAATCATGACACTTGCCAAACCATTCAGGTAGCATGTCTTTTGTGTGACCACTTTGTTAGTACTGAGATTTTTTTCAAGGGAACTTCTTTATTGAGAATGGTCTAAGAACATTTTTTTATAACTATATGTAAAACAAGCTATTTTCTTAAATATTTACTATTCTTCCTGAAAACATGATGTCAATTTTCAGTGGCCAAGAAAGGGGGACAAAGAGCCATCATTGTGATGTAGCAGATGGGACAGTATTAAAGTCTTTGGGCACTAGAGTTTAATCTAATCTATAGGAGAAATGTCAAAGAAGAGGAAAAATATGCATAGAATTCCTAGTCTAACTTCCTGAGGACAAATGACCATTTAATAAATAGTGTCTGTAGCAGGAATCTTAAAAGTTCTTATTAATAAAAATAAAACCTAAGGCCAATTATTGTGGTGAATCCTGGAAGATCAGAGAAGCAGAATAAGTCACAGCTTCCTCACCTCGACAGTTCCTCAGCTGATCCATTTTCCTCAGACTGGAAGCTTCTGTGTCCTCATCAACTGAGGTCTGTATAGACAGGTAGTGATGAGGTCATGTGGTTGGGTTTACAACCAATGAGAAGGCAGAACAGAAAGTCAATAAAAGGACAGACACACAGGAAGTAGGCCTCTTTCTGAGGGGAAGGACAGCAGCGGCAGCTAAGGGTAAGAAAGGCAGTTTTAAGTCTCAGGTCTTAGCTACTGCTCTGACCTCTTGGGCTTTTAACTCTGCAATTGGCTCTGTGTTTCTTATTTAACAAGACGGTTACATCTACAAGGGTCATTAAACAGAGCAGTGTTGCTCTAATAAAACCACAAGCAAGTTCAAAAGAGAAAATAAGGAAACCAGAAGGAAAAGTTAGAAAGCTACGAAAAAAGAACATGAAAATTTTAAATTTCTGTCTGGTGAGTGGCTGTTTGATTTCTGTATGCCTCAGCTTCCTCATGGGTACTGGGACATCTGTAAGAGGCCTGGTGATGTCATTATGTTGGCAAAAGGAAGAGTTCCAAAGACATATTACAGGAAGCAAATCCTTGAGGGCGGTATCTACTAGAGGATCACAGGGGTCTTCCAATTGCACTTGAACAGCAAATACGTGTAGAGCTGGGCACTGGGCACCAACATGCAGCTAGAAGGAAGACAGCCATCAGAGCCTGCTGGAGAACAGAGTGGGGACCTTCGAACCTGCTCCACCTTCCTCCCAATTTGCTTTTTAAGTGTTTACCTGAAGAAGGCTTAGTCCCTTCATGGGAGAAGGAGTGAGTGAAGGCAACTGTGTGGATGAATGGGAAGCGCAAGTCCATTCAGCTATTTGGAATAAGAGAAATAAGAGAAAGTGTGCTAGGAAAAGGATGAAAACTGGAAAGAGTGATCTCTTTGTTAGGACAGACTTAAGTCACCATGGGATAAAGTAGTATGACCACACTATTACCCTCACACTGTGCAGTACAAGAACAAGGTGATCATTGCAGCCTCATGCTTCGTTTCCTAATTTAAACCTGAATTTCCTAGACCACGTGGGATATCTCTGTATTCCCTAGAGGAATATGGTTGTCATTCTAGGTCCCCTGGCACATACATGATCTGGGCCTGGAGAAGTCTTGTCTGAAATATTTCCCCAAATATCCACATACTTCCCTGTCCCCCTTTATTTAGGTCACACCTAGATATCACTTGCAGAAGAGAGACCTGTCTCTGTCTGCAACTATAACATCTTTCTTTCAAACACTCTTTCCTTCCCTTTGACATACTTAGGAATCTTTAAGTCCTCTCTATTATGAGCTTGCTCCACTCCTATATTCCAGCATCTAGAAGAGTGCAGGACATTGGAAGTCCTGAACAAATATATGCTAAATATGTGAATAAGAAACTTGACACAGAAAAAAAGTCAGTGTTAAGACAGAATGATGCAAACAGAATATACATAAGTAAACTATGTTTAATTGTTATCAGTCACTAAATTTACTCTAAAGCTTTAAATTGGATTGATTCTTGCAGTTTCTTAGAAGAACTCAGATACATTCATTATTTAACAAATTAGGGCAAGCAGAACTTCTAAATGTTTTTGAGGGTGTTTGGTTTGGCTGGTTGCTTTTTTTTACCTACTATATAACCTGCCACAGAACTTTACAGTTATTATTTATTCTCTGAAATTTTCATAAATGTATGTGATATATCTTAATCCTATCTGCCCCCACTCTCTTTCTCTCTCACTTCCCAGCTCCTTTCCACAATACACTTCCCAAGTCCTCCAGTTTATAAAAGCAACCCACCAAGTCAATTAGAGCGTCCCTTATATGCATAGCTATCAGGATTTAAGTCTCCTGTCAGATGTACACACTTATATTGACTTAACTAGAAAATTAGGCAAGAAAGAATAGTTATGCTTATAAACACTGACTATTCTAGGAG
Organism: Peromyscus leucopus; assembly: GCF_004664715.2. Classification (NCBI taxonomy): domain Eukaryota; kingdom Metazoa; phylum Chordata; class Mammalia; order Rodentia; family Cricetidae; genus Peromyscus; species Peromyscus leucopus. Next base: position 28,233,869 of record NC_051079.1, on the reverse strand, counting down.
AGGAGGAATGGTTTATTTTCTCTCAATTTCTAAATTGTCTTTCTTCAGCTTAGGGATGTTTTGGGTTTGATTTATTGCATGATAATGAATATCATATTAACCTAAAAGGGTAGTAGAAGGATCTTCTAAGTATTGCAGGTGAATAATTAAGTCTTAATTTGGGAAAGACAGACAATAATAATAGTAGTAATAATAAATTAAATAAAGCCAAGCCATGTAGGGCCTAACTATTTAAAGAAAATTAGATGAAATCTTTTAAGAATGAACTTCTCTAGTGTTCAAGTTAAAAGTGGGGGTGGACCAAGGACAGGGCTCGGGAAGGCATGCAGAAAGCAGCCCCCCAAAACTCCCAAGTGACTAGCTGGAGAGTTAAGAGACAAAAATCTTAAAATGGGGCGAGGAGAAAGTATTTCATGATACTATATCAACTTGGGCTAAAAAGAGGGCACAGAGTTTTATAGTTACATGAGTGGTTGCTGTTGAATCCAATTCTTAAAACATGCAGATATTCTCAAAACTTAAGTCCTAAATGCATCAACAAAACAAGTGATTAGTTTATAGTTTAAAAAAAAAAACTTTCAATTTGGAATATAGGTTAAAACATCGAAATAGATAATGATATCCTTCTGAGACTTTGAAAACTGAGATGTGTTGGGATTCTGGCCCAGGAAGGAGTTTAATTCCTGCTCCTGAGACGCCAGCACAACAGGGAAAAACTGACAACATCCTCCCTTCAAACTTTGATCATTCTTATCAAGAGAGGCCCAACTGTTTCCCTAATTGTCCCTTCTTCTCTTTAATCCATTCTGCAGCTTACTACAGCCAGTCTTCCTAGAACACTGCTTTCAGTAGTATTCCCCTAATCAGGAGAATGTCTGGTTGTGTTGCTCACCTTATGCCAGATGATACATAGCAAGCCTTCCCTAGATTCTCTTGCAAATGCAAGTGGATTATACAGGTCATCTGTGCATTGGCTCTTCTTAATTATTTTAGCAACTGCCTCATTTCATTTTTAATGGATTATTTATTTTGGTAAATTATAACAAAAATGGTTATTAAACTCCCACTTCACTCCTTTCTTCCTCTCTCTCCCATGCCTTGCTCTGTCACCACGCAGTCATAAGTAGTCACATACGAGTCATTGCAGTCCATGCTGTTAAATCAAAGTGGGACCATCATCTGTCCACTTCTCTGCAGCTGGCTTTTCTTACCTAACAGATATATCCTGGGCTTCCAGATCAATAGATGTGGATCCCATTCTTTTTTAGTAATTGTACAATGTTCTATTCAGGTTGTTTGATGATTTATGCCACCATAGGCTTTGATAAATACTCTTCGCAATGCATCTCTGTAGATCAAAGGTTAGATTCCCAAACTGGGTCACTGTCAGAGTTCTGTGTAATTAAAATCTTACGAGATGTGTCCAACTAATGTTTTCTGTGTAGGCCAGGCTGGCATTAAACTCACAATTTTCTTGCCTCAACCTCCCTCCCTTGTGCTAGGACTGCAGATGTGTGTCACCACACCAGATTCCAATTTAACTTTTCACAAGGAATCAAGTGTCGCTTGGTGGTGGTTCTTCTTTTCTTTATAATAAAAACCACGTACATTATGATTACAAATTAATTTCTTGCCATAAGTCCCAAAGTTGATTTTAACACACCAATGTGCCGTATAACACAGTTTTTTTTCAGTTTGGAATCTAGGCTCTTACTCTGCTTTGGACATTACTTAACCTTTTAGATTAATTTAATGACACGTAGTTTGTACATTTCCCGTGTGTTGTTCAACCACAGCAATCCATTCTCGCATCCTGTAGTAATGTTACTGGAAGGTAGGTTCACTCTATGGTGCCAGATGATATGGGGGGAAATCAGAGGGCTCTTAGCCTCATTAATCAAAGAATTTTAGAATGGACTCAAACTCCAGGATGCTTGAATATTGAGTTTAAAAGAAACCCCCTGACAGACAGACTAAATCTCTGGCAGTTGCCTAGAGGAGGAAAATGAAGATGGGAAAGCCTTGTCATTTAAGCCAGCACGGAGATCAGACATGGTGATAGGGAGAGCGGGCTTAGGGAATAGAAAGAAGGAAAGAAGTTACACTTTTCTAAATTATTATTATTATTGTTATTATTATTATTTTCTAAATAATTAAGTAAGTGGATAGACATGGAACTGCATGCCTTAGGATGTGGTCGGGGTGGGATTTCATGGAAGGAGAAGTACATTATCTCATTAAAGGAAAAATGATTCCTCCTATCTCTTTGGCATAAAGTATGCCTACCTTCCTAGGGGTGGTCCCTTACCGATGATTGACCTGGCCCAATTGGAATGTTAGGCAGCCAGCCAGGCCAGAGATTCTATTCTCTTGAGTGGAAGGATTTTTTTCCTTAATAGGCCTTTATTGCTACTCTAACAGTAACTACTGACAATGCAGGATTTTTTTTCTTTTCATCTGACTGGGTGATTAGCACATAGTAGGTGCCCAGTAGATGTCTATTTAGATATTGCTTTCTTATATAGAAAGTATATATGGGCATATATTTGTAAGTCTGTTGGATATTTTTGAGATGTGGTCTCACTGGGTTTTTTTGGTTTTTTTTGTTTTTTTCCTGGTGATCTTTCTTTGCCTCAGCCTGCTGAGCAGCTGGAACTACAGGCGTGTACCTCTAAAACTGGGTGTGTGTGTGTGTGTGTGTGTGTGTGTGTGTGTGTGTGTGTGTGTGTGCGCTCACACTCATGCACGTGCCTGTGTATGACCTCTCATTTTAATTGCATCCAGTCTTTGTAAGAACAAGGAATGTTTTCACTCTAGCCCCTTAGCATGTAAGGTCTTCAGTTTAGATTAATTGCTTGAACAAGGTCCACAGTGAGGAAGAAGCAAAAAGCGTGGGTTTGCCTTAAATACGTTTTGTTCCCTTTAGGGAACACTGGAATTCTAAGGATCACTGACAGTACACCACTCAGCACCCCTATTGAGTACTTCCTGTTGGGGGGCCACAGTTTTCACAGTTGCAGAATTGGCTGCATGGTCAATGTTGGGGTGTGCTCTTCCAGTTTGTGTTGTGTGGATGTAACATTTGAAGCATTTGTAGGAAACGGTTTTCAAAAGGTGTCCAGTCTCATTGTCTTTTCAGTGGAGATGATGGACCATTTTGTTTAGTGCTTGCTCTGCCAGGAACTGAAGAGGAAGTCCAAGAGTAAGAGCGAGCCTGGGAGGTGGTAAACTGACCAAGAGTGACTTCTTGGGCGCAGACTAATCTCACTACTTCTCTATCTGCATTTAGAAGAAAATGAGTACATGGTGATTTGTGTGTCAGTGAGTATGTCTTCATTAGTATGCCCAGTACACAAATCACTAAGGAGTATTCTATCACTGTTAGACAACCATGGGATTCTAGCAGGAGCTAGCCTCGGTATTTAACCATTTCATTTGAGGAAGCTGAGACCTGGTGCAGTTAGTATCGTATTGTGGGTCAGACTTCCTAGGCATGAATCTGTTTAAAATATGTTTGACCTTGATCAGATTTACAACCCATAAACCCTCAGTTTCTTCATCTTTGAAATGGGCCCAAGGAGATGCTGCTGGTGAACCATGTGATACAGTCTGGACTTAGACAGCACTCGGGAAACAGGTGCTTATTGTTAGTGATGTGCCTTCAGATTAGAGAGCACCTGACTGTTGCAATGCTTCGCCAGCCCTCTGCCCGTTGTACCAAGCCACTATTCATGAGTCTTACTCAGTGGTAGTTCTTAAGATGAATTCATTGTGATTTTAACTTTCAAAGTAAGTATTATACTTAAGCAACTGGAGACTTTAATTTCTGATAGTGTTATCAGATTTATACTTTGAATTAAATTTGAAGGGGAACTGAAAAATGTATATGTGATAGATGTTTTGTTAAAGGGAGTGCTTCCTGTCTGGCTCCTCTTCTACTCCTTCCATCCCCCCACTCCGCCACATAAGTTATGGAGAGTCACTCACTACTACTTGACCCTCTTAGGAACTTGAGGGAAGGTAAATTAGAATAACAGTCTGAAAAAGAGCAAGCCTCTCCTAGCTTCACAAATTCTTGGAATATTCAAAATAAGTTCACTGCTTGTTATCTGATCTTTTTATATCTTCAGTTTCTTCTTAAAGAGAATAATTCTTTGAAAGTATTATGATACAGCCTCGTTAAAGGACTGTTTACATTTTTTCCTATGCTTCAATATAAATTAAATTCCACAATTTAAAGACATTAATCTCGTGGGGGATTAGTGGTTGAGAATACTTGCTGCTCTTGCAGAAGACCTCAGTTTTCGTTCTCAGCAACCATACAGTGGCTAACACAAAAAAGCTATTATTTCCTGATGTAGGTTTTCAAATATGTAACTGTTCATGTTATTACCTAAATTTAATACACATATTGAAACCTTTGGAAGTTCTGGGTAGACTTGGCTATGTTTCAGCCTTATTCTATTAAGTCAAAGATTTGTCATTCTCTTTAGTATCAAGTTTTTTCCATGTGGAGCTTTTCAGAAGCAACCTTTTGTTTACTTGGTTGTTCAAAGTGGATTTGTCTGATAATTTGTATAAGCTCATATTTGCTCTGTAAGAAAGCAGGTAAAAACGTAGTGGCTTTCACATGGCATTCGTTTATTATTATTTATGAATCTCCAGGTTAACTAATGAGTTCTGATCTAGCCAGGCTTCATTGATCTCAGATGGATTAAGTCAGTGTATTTATGGTCAGTAATTTGATTTGCTTTAGCAATAAATGGCAACTGTCTGCCTACTTAGCTGAGCTTTTGAAACAGTAGAATTCTCAAAGAGCCAGAAGAAGCATGTAAAAATGAATTTTAGACTTTAACAAGTCAGCATCAACCACATTCTGTTAGTTGGTTGGTTGGTTGGTTGGTTGATTGATTGGTTGGTTGGTTGGTTGATTGGCTGGTTGGTTGGTTGGTTGGTTGATTGGAAGAAAACCGCAGTGTCTGGATTCAGGAAATGGAAGAGCTATAAAATGATGCTGCAAAGAGGAATGCCAGAAAAGGTGTGTGTTTTGATTATTTTGTTTGGTTTCATTTCTTCCCAATTTGTCACAATAGTTAGAGGATTTAGTTGCATTAAAAAAAATGTATTCTTTAGTTTATGACATTCTAATTGTTCATGTCAGTTTCCTGAGGTGAAAAGCCAATCAATCACTAATCAAAAGGGTAAAAGGGCTTAGAAGTTAGATACTAATGAAAGTTCAGATTCTAGCTTTATCATGATTCAAAGCCCTGTCCTGCTTGTCAAATAATCTTTTTGGTAGGCATCAAAAGTGGCTGACTGAACTGAACCTCTGATTCTCTGTGTACTTAAAAGGGGGAGCAGGGCAAGTATCTACCATGTCCTTTTAAACAATTGAATTTATTCTTGGAAACCTGTTGCCCACAATCCATTTAAGGTATAGACTTGATGGCTTCCTTACAACGGGAAGAGAAAATATGTCAGGGATGAAAGAAGAACATCTGACTAATTTTGACCTCAGAAGGAAGTGACCATTGGTGGATTTTGTCCTATGATAATAGATGTTAGAGACACATACTAAAGAGATATAAACCCAACATCTCCTTAGGGTAGGATTCACTATAATTGATAGCATGAGAGTTGTAATGTTAACACAGTCCACATTTAGAATTTTGTTTTTCAAAAGAATTCCGGTCCCTTTTAGACACAACTAGATATATACCTTAATACCACATTTGAGAATTATCACCCATTTACAAAAAAAGAGTATAATGTAAGACAGGAAAGATTATAATACCACACACGAACAGTTGACCGTTAATTGTCTTTAAATGTTTTAAAGAACCACCTAAACATGAAATGGCATGGATTTCTTTCCCATGCATTACAAAGAGTTGTCATATTGAGTGGGGACTAAACATTTGAATCCATTCATCCTTCAACAAGGATGAAAAAAGAAAGTGAAACCCAGCTGGATGGTGACGGAGCACACCTTTAATCCCAGCACTCTGGAGGCAGAGGCAGGCAGATCTTTGAGTTCTAAGACAGCCTGGTCTACAGAGGTAGTTCCAGGACAGCCAGGGCTACACAGAGAAACCGTGTCTTGAAATACAAATAAACAAACAAGTAAATAAATAAATAAATAAAGTGGAGGTGGGGGGAGACAGTGAAACTCATACAGAATAAAACCGAGTTAATGTAATGCATGTAAGGGTCCAGAGATCTTAGAATCTGCACTCAGAAATGGTGAGCTTTTAAAGCCTCGATCAGGAGATCAGGACAGGTACCAGATAAATACTCACAAAGGAATCCAAACTCTACTGAGTCTCCTCTGGTGTTATCTCTCTGTGAACACAGACATGTCAGCTGATTTTTCTGTACCTTAGTCACTGTTTAATTACAGTATTCTAAGGAAAGAAAGTTTAGGTGTCATTTTTGATTAATGACAAATAAAATGTTCCATTGTAGATGATAAGTGTTGTATAAAAGCCCTTGTTTTTTTTTTTTTAAGAGTTAAACCAGCTTGAGTAGATTTAGTCTTTGCTCTTTTTTTTTTTTTTTTGAACAAATTTCCCAGTTTAGTGCTTTAGAAGGACCATGTCTATCTATTAGTCAAGGGAAACATCAGCTGTTCCAAATATTTTGGAAACAAGAATATTTTTCCCAGACAAGCAATACTCATTTTATATGAGTACATGTTTTTTTTTGTTTGTTTGTTTGTTTGCTTGTTTGTTGTTTCAATCCTGCAGGAGACTGCTGAGGAAAGAATCTTAATTTGGGAAGGACTGTTAATTGGAAAAAGTCTGAGGGACAAGTAGGAGTCAAGACTCTAAAATGGAGGGTCATAAAAATAAAGTGCTATGCTAGGTGCCAAGGAGTCGAAAAGAGAAATCATATTTTTCCCAGTCTCAAAGGGCTTGTGTCTGTCTATGGATCATGATAGCGGGTTATTAAATAATTAAAAAAAACAAATATAGTGGACTTGGTATCATCATGAGAAACTAGTGTAAAAAGAGGGACCATGTATCTTCAGATGGTTCTTTTTATGCACATTAGCATTTCTATTTCTTCTGAGCCAGTTCTCCTCCCAGACAGAACTATTCCTTAGATGCCCTGATGCATGGCTGGGTCAGCTTGTACAATCTGACTTGATAAGTCATGACCCCCACACATAGACCTTGGTACCTCCTTTTGGTAGGAGGGCACTGCCCTCCATTAACCTTCAGTGTTTCAGTGGCCAGTTTTCAGTCTTGTTTTTCAAAACAGGGTCTTACTATGTAGCCCTGGCTATCTTGGAACTAACTGTATAGATCAGGATGGCCTTGAACTCACAGAAATCCCTTCTGAGTGCTGGAACTAAAGGCATGCACCGCCATGCCCAGCTCAATGGCCAGTCTAAAAACAAACCAACAAACAAACAAGTGATTTCTGCCTTATCATTAGAAGCTAAAAGCTGAATACTAAGGGATATTTCTTCTTTATTGACTGACACAGTTTAAGAAAGCAATGTCATCATAATGAGGGAATTTTAGGCATTAGCAAAAGGCTAGAAGTAATTGATGCAACAGAGCCTCCTTATGTACCTATTTTCTCCTCCGTGGAGCAATAACTAGCTTGTTGTTTTTTTTTTTCTCCATCCCAACTACTCATCTCCAGTCATCTGCTGCTCCTTTCCTACACTGTGATGTCCATAAGACGCAGGCAGTGGGCCACTTAAGGCTAATGTGAATTAATGGCACCACACTCTTCCTGGTATTAGTGAAGGAAAATCATTTTTTTTTAAATATGATCTCTCCTGCCTTCCTCATTCCCATTCAAGAGGTGCAAATTTGCAGAGGTAAAGCTCAGGAATGTGAGTATTTTTAGAAACTCCTCAGAAAATTTGGATGACCAGCCACACTTGGAACCATAACTCTGAAGGACAATGAAGGTGCCAATATAAATGCTGGTGCCTAGGATGCGATTCCAAGATTTGCAGCCTTCATAACAGGAGGAGAAGCCTGCAACTGCAAAACAATCCCTGTCCCTAGTTATTTAAGAATAAAGACCAAAGTAGCTGGGCTAATGGGTTCTTGCTCTTAAGGGAGGCCCACCATTGTTGGCTTGCCTTTGTCTTGGTAATCTGCCAAGAGCCTGAGTCAACAGGGGCACATAAAGAGGCACATAAAGGCAATAGGTATGATGGAATAGTTCCTGTAGAAGGAAGGGGCTGGTTTATTGCTATTTTTTACATAATAATTTTAAAAATATGACTGTACCTATGCACTTAGCCTTTTAAAAAGTATGATGGTCATCTTTCCATGTCAAAAGAAGTCTACTTTTTTCTCAAAAGTTAACCAGATATACATTAGAGGAAGCTGATTAACTCGTAGTGCTATTGCAGTGTTGCTGGTATGTTAGTGTTTGTTTATTATATAGCTTAGGCTGACCTCAATTCATGATCATCCTGCCTCAACTCTTCCCAAATGCTGGGATCACAGGTATATGTCTGAGTGTGTGTGTGTGTGTGTGTGTGTGTGTGTGTGTGGTGTGTTTGTGTGTTTGAGTGCGCCCATGTTTTTTGGGGGGGAGGGGATGTATATACACACAAGTTCACCTTTACTACTTCACATCTCTGTGTAGTTTCAAATTTATAAAAGCTTTGAAATTGACCTAAGTATCATTAGAAGCATTAATCAGAAATTTATTCTATTATTCTTTAAATTAAACTATGTCACCTGATTAATTTGTTATACACATAATTTTTCAGTCCTTCTCAGTCACAACCTTGTGGTTTTCTTTGCTTTTGTCATAAACATTATGTTCCTAAGATCCATTCATGTAAACTGAAGTATTTGTACAGATATGGATTTTTTTTGTTTGTTTGTTTTGTTTTGTTTTTTTCTGAGACAGGGTTTGGTTTCCCCATGTAGTTTTGGTGTCTGTCCTGGATCTCTCTCTGTAGACCAGGCTGGCCTCAAACTTACAGAGATCCACCTGGCTCTGCCGCCTGGGTGCTGGCATTAAAGGCGTGCGCCACCACTGCCTGACCACCAGACATGTTTTTTTAATGAATATAGTACATGTCTGTTCTCAGTGGACACTTGGATCATTACCAGAGTTTTTGTTTGTTTTGTTTTTGGGTTTGAATAATGATGCTATGAAAATGTCTCCTAATAAATGTCTCTTGAGGTTTTTTCCCAAGGGAATTTAATCTAGAAATGGAATACCTGGGCCATAAGTAAACACCCCAGTACTAGCTAACATAACCACAGAGCTGCTCTCATGCAGCTGTGCGGAGTTGCAATACCAGGAGTCACCACTAGTCTGTTCCCCGTGGTTGTGTCAGGGTGTATCAGATGCTTCCATTTCCGTTTTCATGTTACTATTTACATAGCTGTTTTAAGAGTTTACAAATCAAATTGGGCCTTTCCCACCCTCCTTTTTTTTGTTGGTTTCTTAACCCTCATTCTATTTTAGTGAAGAAATTGAGATTAGGCTTTAGGATAAATATTGTTGCAAAGTGCCTGCTTGGTGGGATAAACATTGCTGTAAAGTGCCCATTGGTAGGAGGGAGGGAGAAGAGAGATGGATTCTGGAACTCTTCTGTCTCAGGGGAAAAAAAAACATAGTGTGCCAGCAATTGTACTTGAAACAGAATGGAGCAAGCAGCTTTGGGATGGCTGTAAGAGAACACTTGTAGGTCAGTTTTAGTTTACCCGATTTTTATATCTAAAATTTTATGGGAAAGTTTAAGGGTTCATGTTAGATAAGCCTACCAGTGACCAGATATGTAAAAACCTAGGGAACCCCCGCAAAGGATTTTAAAATTCACAGTTTAGTCGTAGATGAGAGTCAGGGAACGAAATGGGAAAAGAGATGGAGTCAGCAGGTTGGGTAAGGCAAACAGTGTTTGCTTTGGCCATGGTAGCAAAGATAAATGCAAAGGTGATAGTTACAAGAATCTCACCAGCTGTAGAACACTCCCATTTATGATACCTTTCAGTGATAACTCTAAAAGGTGTCGTTTACACTAGACATGGATAGAGGTAAGAGAGACGAAGCGTGTGGCTTCTGGTTCCCCTCCAGCTTCTCTTCTATGTTCATGGTAAATTTAAGTGTTCAGGTATGAGGAAAAAACATGGAACACTTGCTTTTGTCTGGCTGGCTTATTTTGATTAACCCCTGTTCTCTAGTTCCTTTGGGTTTTCTGCAAATGATATGATTGTATTTTTCTTACACCTGAGTAAAACTCCATTATGGAGTTACACTATGTTCTTTTATCCATTCATCTGTTGATGAATGCATAGGCTGATCCCACAGCTCTGCTGTTATGAATAGTACAACACTACATGGAAGTATTCAAGCATCTCTTCCATACACAGGCTTGATTTTCTTTGTGTGATATGCAGAAGTGATATGTTTGATCATGTAGCCGTTATATCTGAAGGAAACACGCACACTGTTGTACTAATTTACACTCTCACCATTAGTATATAAGGATGCCTTTTTCTCCACATATTTTTGAGTAAAAGCCATTATGATTGGGGTGAGATGGACTCTCAGCGTGGTTTTCGTTTTCACTTCCCTGCTGGCCAAAGATATTGAGCATTGTTTTGTAACGTTGGGGCCATTTGTACTGTGGAGAGGTGAGTGTTGAGGTGATAGACAATTTTTTTTGACGGGATTACTTTGTTCTTTTGATATTAAGTTTTTTCTGAGGTCTTTGTATACTCTGCGTATTAATCCTTTGTCGTGCAAATAGTAGGCAAGGATTTTTCTCTCATGTTGTGAACTCTCTCTTCATTTAGTTGATTGTTTCCTGTATTGTGAAGAAGGTTTTTGGAGTTTTATAATCTGATTTTTCAGTTCTTTTGTTTCCTGTGCTGTTGGAATCCTAGTCAGAAATGGCCTCTGTTGACCACTTGAGGTGCTGTCTGCCTGTGTGCTTCTAATAGTTCCACGGGTCTCTCATTTTGGGGTCTTCAATCTACTGTGAGTTGATTCTTTCTGTAGGGTAAGCAGTCGAGTATAGTTTTAATAGTCGTTGTGCCTGTGACTATCCAGTTCCCCAGGCACCTCTTGTTAGAGTACCTTTCTCCAAAGAACCCATGGCTGGAGCAACTTGGATTTATTTCTGGGTCCTCTGTTTTATTCCATTGGTCTGTGTGCCTGTGTGTGTGTGTGCGCGCGCGCGCGCGCACCAGTACTGTACTGTTTTTGTTACCATGGGCTGTGTAATTTATTTTGAAATCAGAGATGTGATGTTCATATTATTCCGTTTATTGATTAATGATTAATACTGCTTTGGCAGACCTGTGTGGTAATACATACCTGTAATCCCAACACTCAGAAGGAAAGGGCCAGAAGATCATTAAAACTTTGAGACCAGCTTGGTCTGCATAATGAGTTCCAGACCGGGCAAAGCCAAGAAACCGAACTTAAAACAAGTGAGCAAGTAGAGATGGCTTTGGTTATTTGAGGTCTTTTTGTGTTTCCATCTGATTGTTAAAACTGGTTCTTAGAAGAATTAATGGGAAGTTTGCTCAATCTGTAGGTCACTTTTGGTGGTGTGGTCATTTTAAATATTAATTCTCCCAAATCCAGAACATAGAGGCCTTTCTATCTCCAGTGTTTTCCAGTGTCTTCCTTCAGTATTTTATTAGCCTTTTTAAAAAAAATTGTAACTGCTTTTACCTCCTTAGTTAGGTTTATTCCTAATTTCATTTATTCTTATTTTCTCCTTCCTTCATTTCTTCTTCCTGTCAGTTATCCCTCATTCTATCAGCTATTTCGAGTTTCTTCCTCAGCAAATTCATTATTGGTGTATAGAAAAAGTACTGAGTTTGTTTCTTGTGACTTTGCTGAACCTGTTTATAAGTTGCAAGACTGTCTTGGTGGAATTTCTGGAGTCTTCCAGGAACATAAGTGTGTCATCTATAAGCAGGGCAGATTAACTTCCTTCTGTCTTTCTTTTTCATTTCATTTTTTTTTCTCTAATCTAATGGGTCTGGCTAAAATTCCAAGTACTATAGTCAATGGGAGTGATGAGAATGAACACCCTTGTCTTGTTGCTAATTTTAGAGACAATTTTTTTCTTTTAATTCCCCATTCAGTAAGATGTTGGCTATAGGTTGATCATACATAGTCTTTATTATTTATGACCTATCTATATCAAATTTATTTAGGTATTTAAGATTTTATCAAAGGCCCTTTCTGCATCTGTTGAATGACCATATAAATTTTATTCTTGATTATGTTCTCTATTACATTTATTTGTGTGTGCTAACTAGTCCTTGTATTCCTGGAATGAAACCAAATTGATCATGGTATTTGTTCTTTTTAATGTGCTATTGAATTCACTTTGCAAGTATTTTATTGAGGGTTTTTGTAGGGGTTTAGCAAGAGTACTAGTCTACAGGGTTTGTGCTTCTGCCTTATCAGTTGGTTGCAGAGTCACACTAGTTCATAGAATGAGGTTTGAAAAGGGTAAGCAGTATCATTTATGGAAAGTTTTGAGGAACACAAGCATTTGGTTCTTCTATAGAAGTCTGGTCAATTTTAGAAGATAATCCACGAGGCTTGAACTTTTCTTTCTTAGGAGATTTGCTGCTACTCTGATCTCATTGTTTATTGTTGTTCTATTTGTATTTTTTATATCTTTTTTGGCTCTCTTGTTAGGTCATATATGTCTAGAAAATTGACTATTTCTTTAAGATGTTTCAATCTATTGGCATGTAATTTTCTAATAACACTGAATTTCAGTGGCATTTGTTATTTCTTAGTTTTGGCTCTATTTTTAAGTGTCTTTCTTTCCGTGAAATTGGCTTAAGGATTGTCAGGGGTTTTATTTTTTTTCCCACAGAGTTATAAATATTTTTTTCTAGATTCATATTCTATTATTTTAAAAAGTGTGTATTTCTGTCTGTGTATGTGTATGTGTGTGTGTGTGTGTGTGTGTATGTCTGTGTGTGTGTGTGTGTCTGTGTGTGTGTGTCTGCATGTGGATATGTCACTCCCGTAACTCAAGTTACAGACTGTTTTGAGCTGTCCAACATGGCACAGATATCAAACTCAGGTCCTCTGCAAGGATGGTATGCATTCTTAACTACTGAACTGTAGCTCCAGCCCCAAGACTCAATCTGTTCCATTCATGCTTTATATTGTCCTCTTAGGCGCTACCTCATGTATTGATGAACTCATCTTGTCATTTTTTTCCTTTTTATTGATTTTAAGCTGTTTGTTCCTATTTTGTGAGACTGTGTGATGTATTATTACATTATTTGTCATGTCTATCCTGTGTGACACTCAGAGCTATAGACTTTCCTGCTGTTTTATTGTGTCCCACATGGTATTCTGGAATGTTACATTTGATTCTAGTGCTCAGTTTTTTCCCTCTTGTATTTCCAGTGTCCAGTGTTTGTTCAATGCTGTCTCCTGTGTTTGGGTATTTGCTCTTCACCTTTCATTTTGAGACAGGGTGTCTCTGCAAAGCTGAATCAATTCATTGTTTCACCTAGCTGGCTGGCCAGTGAATTCACTCTTCTTCACCAGAGTTGTGTAGTTACAGGTTCGGTATGCCACCATGTCTAGTTCTTCATTGGGTTCTGGGGTCTGAACTTAGGTGCTCATGTTTATACACCAGGCGTTTTACCAACTGGCTCGTCTACCCAGCTCTTGCCTGGTGTTCTTTACATGAAATCGTTATTTCCTTCTTTCATTTCAGTTTGAAGGATTCTCGTTAGTATTTGCTGGAAGGCAGGTCTGTAAATGATAAACTCTTGCAGTAACGGAATTAGAATATTCTAATTTCCCCTTCACTTTGAAAGTGTAGCATCGATGAGTGCGGGGCTCTGACAGTTCATTCTTTCCATACTTTGAATAGCTTACCCAGCTGTCTTCTCTGAGGTTCTGCTGCTCAGTATTTGTGTATGATGAATTGTCTCCTCTTGCCTACCAGAGTCTCTGTTTATAGATTTGATAGTTTTATTATGATGTGCCTAAGTGTGGATCTTTTAAATTCTAACATATTTGGAGTTTGTTGGGTGTTAGAATGTGTTCCATTACATGTGGGGCTGTTTTGTTGTTATTTTTCCAGATGTTACGCTTTCCCTCTCTTTGTGACAATAGCTGTATCTTAGTTATAATGACATCCCACAGATCCCCAAGCCTCTGTGCAGTACTTTTCCCCCTAATTCTTTTCCCCAGTTCCTCTGGCTGCATAATCTCAAGGGAGCTACCTCTAGATCACTGATGGTCCCCTCTTCCTGCTGCTGCTTCTATTTGGCCTTTCTAGTGAACTTAGTTTTAATGCTTCCCTGCCTTAATATTTCTGTGTTGGTTCCATTTCATCTTTTCCTTTGCTGTATTAATATTTTCAATGTAAATTATACCAGTATTTCACTTCATTAGACATTGCTTGCTTTATGTCAGTGTATATTTGAAATACTACAATGCATAAGCTTTCCAAGGCAGTATTTCTCTGTTGGTTTCTTTTTTCTTGTGCATTGTCTGTACTTTGTTTTATATCTTGTATTTTTATTGTTGTTGAAAGTGAGATATTTTAATATGGGCTGATCCCTAAACTGAAATCCAAAATCTAAATACTTTTGAGTGCTAACATGATAGTTTAAGATTCTGGAGTATTTCAGATTTCATATCCTTGTTTTAGAGGTTTTTAAGCCAGCATAACTGTGTGCATGTTCCAGAAATGTGGAAAAACTGAAACCTGAAACTTCTGGACCCAGGAAATTCAGATAAGAGGTGCTTTGCTTGTAGTACATTCATGCAGTTGTGGTGGTCTCTGTTTAGGGCCTGTCCTCAGGTCGTCTCTAAAGCTTATATTTGTATGCACTGTAAATATCCTGACATCTCTTCCTTTCACTGAGTGGTCAACTAGTGTGTGTGTGTGTGTGTGTGTGTGTGTGTGTGTGTGTGTGTGTGTGTGTATTTTTACATCCCTGATGCAATTTCTCCTTCCTCCTTTCCCAGTCCCTCCCCTCCTCAACCCACTCTTCCTCCTTTTCTGTTCTGGAAAGAACAGGTCTCCCATGAGTATCAACAAAACATGGCAAATCAAGTTGCAGTAAGACTAAGCACCTCCCCATGTATTAATGTTGGGTGAGGCAACCCAGTATGAGGAGTAGGGTCCCAAAAGCCAGTAAAAGTCAGAGACAGCCCCTGTTCCCACTGTTAAGAGTCCCACAAGAAGACCAAGCTATTACAACTGTAACATATATACAGAGTGCCTAGGTCAGTCCCATGCAGGCTCCCTGGTTGTCTGTTCAGTGTCTGTGAACTCCTATGAGCCAAGGTTAGTTGATTCTGTGAGTTTTCTTGTGGGGTCCTTGACCCCTCCAAACTCCCACAATCCTTCCTCTCTCTCTTCTGCAGGATTCCCTGAACTCCACCTAATATTTGGTTGTGGGTCTGCATCTGTTTCCATCAATTGCTGGATGAAGCCTCTCTGATGACAATTGGGCTAGGCACCAATTTGGTTACAAAAGATAGCCAGTTAAGGCTATATATCTGCTATTGCTAGGAATCTTAGCTGGGGTTATCCTTGTAGAATCCTGGGAAGTTCCCTTGTGCTGGGTTATTATCTGACCCTGAAATGCTCCCCCTTTTCAGTAGTTTCTTTCAGTCCTCTCCCTTATTGCCCCCCCAACCTGATTGCTCTTGTTCCCATCCCCACCTGACCTAAGTCCACTCACAAAATCACCTGTATTTCCCCTTCCCAGGGAGATTTGTTTTGGTTTGTTTTGTTTTTTAAAGAAAGGGAAATTTAAAATGTCAAGTATTAAAACTAATGATAAGAAGGTTTCTGTCTAGGCACAGTAACACAGGATACCCACAGCTACTTGGGAGGCTGTACTAGGGATCACCAGTCTGGGGTTATAGTACAGCCTAAACAACTAAATAGTGAAAGTCTGTCAATTTTGTTTTAAAAAGCAAGAGTTTCTGTGTTTTCAGTGAACTACTTGTATACTAATAAAGAGTGAAAAATCTGTGAAATGCAGAAATATATCATTCGAGATTATAGCTAAACAAATTAGGAATGCTATAAATTTGTGTTCTGTTTAAGACTTGAAATGGAGTATTCCCCAGACCAGTCACAAATGATTGTAAGAATGCATTGTGTTTAGAAATACAGAATTTCTTTAGGACTAAATCAAGATTCTTCATTTTCTAGAAAATAAGTCATAAAAAGCTTCCAGAAATTTTATCTTTTATTCCCTTTCCTTTTGTGACTCTCTGAAGTTGTAAGGGAGTCTAGCTTATGCCGTCATCCAGACCACAGATTTAACTTGAGGAAGCAGGTTCCTGGGTTGCTGCTGCCTGCGCTGTCTTCATTCAGGGATATTGCCTCCTACAATCAAGGAAGAAAAGGTGTGCACTTAGGAAAATAGATCTCAACCACTTCTGAGTTAAAAATACAGTACACTGCTCACTGCCAAGCCGTGTTCATCCAGAATTGCTTTACCACTTGGTCACTCTACCTCCTCCCTGTTCCTTGTGTAGGATGTGTTGCTGTAGACTGCATGCTTTTGCCTTGTTCCTGTTTTCACTGGAGTTCAGGATGAACGTGTGCAGGTCCCCTACTGCAGCAGCTGTCAGCCTCTGCTGGGGACAAGTGACCACAGGCCGTGTGTTTCTGTATCACTTGCAGTTACTGCTGACTACTTGTTGGTGGCCTGAAGAGTCCCTGGATACCAGAGAGGCTAGAACCATGCACAGATGGGTTGGTGTGCATTCACTAAATAGGATAGGGACCATTTGACACCTTGGAGATTAGATACTTCTTTCCTGATCAGAAGTGTTACTGTATGTGGCAACAAAACCTTTAAGTTAGGCTTCAGTTTAGTGACTGGCCAACAAAGGAAGCTCAAAGCCCAACTTAATCTGCCCTCATGACTCTGGCCTGTCATCTCGGGTACTTCTGGGAAGCTGAAGCAGGAAGCTTGAACATTCAGAGCCTGCCTGTACCGTGGAGAAAACTGAGGGGCAGCCTGGGCTACTTAGCTACTTTCTCTTTTAAAACTTAAAAAAGGGTTAAGAGCTTAACCAGTAGTAGAAGGCTTGCTTAGCATGTGTAAGGGCCCTTAGTTTAATCCCAAGAACCAAAAAAGAAGTCAGAGATTACCAGGAGTTTATTCAGAATAAATTTTAGTGTCTATATTTGAGGCTTATAACACAGGATATAAGGAGATTCTCATAGAAGATAAAATGGTTACTGTCTGCCATCTTACATAACATTGTATGTCACATAGCAATTCAAATCTGTTAAACAGCCGGGCGGTAGTGGCACACACCTTTAATCCCAGCACTCGGGAGGCAGAGCCAGGCCGATCTCTGTAAGTTCAAGGCCAGCCTGGTATTCAGAGTGAGATCCAGGACAGGCACCAAAACTACACAGAGAAACCCTCGAAACCACCCCCCCCAAAAAAAATCTGTTAAATAAAAATCTAATAAAACAAAATCCTGATAAGTTTAGACTTCATATCGTCCATGAAATCTTAACTTGTTCATTCTACATGTTATTTTACATCCTTTGGCCACTTCTCCATTGTCCTTACTCCCTTGTATATACATTTGAAACCCTTTTCCATCTTGAGAACCTGCAAAGCTTTAAGTTCTGCATCTGCTTATTTTATTTAGCACAGTGTCTTCTTGGTCCATCAGACTACAACCATCACAGCATCATTTTTGTATGGCTGACTAGTAGTCTGGGGCTGTGTGGCAGCTTTTCTTTATCCGTTTGTCAGTTTGGTGGGCACTTGGGCTGTTTCCAGATCTTGTCTGAGTACTACTGCAGTGAACATGGCAGTACCATCATCTTTACAAGAGGTGAATTCCATCACCCAGATATCGCTGCTGGAGCTTAGGGAAGTTCCATTTGTAACCTGTTTAGAAATGTCCACACTGACTTCCATATGGCCATGCCGATCTACACCCTGACCAGCAGTCACTTAGGGGCCCTTTTCTCTACACGGTCACCAGTATTTGTCTGTCTCTTATTTATGCCGGCCATCCTTAGGGTGTAAGGTAGTATCTCTTAGTCTGTCCTGTTTTGTGTTGTTTTTCTCTCCTCCTCTCTTCCCCCCTCCCTTGGTACTAGCTCTCTCTTGCTAGCCCAGGCTGGTTTCAAACTCATAGCAGTCTTGCTGCTTCTCAAAAGAATTATAATGTCATGGGGGAGGGGCACGGATATATAGAGTCTTTGCTCATTCTTAAAACTGGGTTATTTGTTCTGCTATTGAATTGTCCACTTTTTTTTTCTTTTTGAGGTTATAATTACATTTTTCCATTCCTTTTCTTTCTTCCAAACCCCTCCCAACTCTCCTTCAAATTCATGGCCTCGTTTCTCATTGATTGCTATTGCATGTATGTGTGTGTATGTATATGTGTGTCTATATTCCTAAATATAACCAGCTTAGTTCATATAATGTTATTTGTATGTATTGTGTGTATGTTTTCAGGCTGACCATTGGGCACTGGACAACCAACTGGCATACTTTTTCCCAGGAAGACCATCTCAACTGTTCCCAGCTTCCCACAGTTGCATATACTTCTTTGTGTAGGGTTGAGGCCTCCTGGGCTTTTCCCCATCCACTTTGGCATGTCCTTTGGTGCGGTATTTGTTCAGCTCATGTTTGGATAGCCATGTTGGTAAATCTGTATGGGGGGAGCTTCTGACGTTACTTAGGAGACAACAATCTCATAGCAAACTCTCTGATGCCCTGGCTCTTACAGTCCTTCAGCCCCCTCTTCCACAAAGTTCCTTAGGTGCAGATGTATCCATTGGGACCAGGCTCCACAGCTCTGCATTTTGATTGGTTGTAGTTTTCTTACCTGTGAGAACATGGACAAATACTATTGTTAGGGATGATGCTGGGTTAGATTTTTTTTTAATTAATTTTTTTAAGAAAGTTTTATTTTACATACCAATCCCAGTTCCCCCTCCCTCTCCTCCTGCCCCTCTACTCCAGTCCCACCCACCCCCATCAAATCCTCAGAGAGGGTAAGTTCTCCCTTGTGGAGTCAACAAAATCTGGCATACTAAGTTGAGGCAGGACCAAGTCCCTCCCCCCTGTGTCAAGCCTGGACAAGGTATCCCACCCTAGGGAATGTGTTCCAAAAAGCCATTTCGTGCACCCAGGATGAGTCCTGGTCCCACTACCAGGGGCTCCCCAAACAGATCTAGCCACTTAACTGTCATTCACATTCAGAGGGGCTTGTTCAGTCCCGTGCATGTTCCCCAGCTGACAGGCCAGAGTCCACGGGCTCCCACCAGCTCAGGTCAGTTGTCTCTGTGATTTTTCCCATCATGATCTTGACCTCACTTGCTCCTCTGATTCCTCTTCCCTCTCTTCAGCTGAAGTCTAGGAGCTCAGCCCAGTGCTTGTTGTGGATCACTGCATCTGCTTCCATCAGTTACTGAATGTAGGTTCTATGATGACAATTAGAGTAGTCACTAATCTGATTATAGGAGAAGGTAAGTTCAGGCACCCTCTCCATTATTGCTAGGAGTCCTAGTTATTGTCATCCTTGTGGATTCCTGAAGATTTCCCTAGCACCAGATTTTTCCCTAACCCCCTAATAGTTCCCTTTAGATTTTATAAATGTTATCACATTATCATATACTTTGTTTGCAAGTAATATTTTACTAGTCTGTGGGCTGCTTTTTTATTTTGTTGAGGTTTTCTCCTTTATTATGAGTAACACTAAATTTAATGGAGTTATATTTATGTGCTTTTGCTTTTGTTAAAGATTTATTTATTTATTACGTATGCAATGTTCTGCCTGCATGTATGCCTGCACACCAGAAGAGGGCACCAGATCTCATTACAGATGGTTGTGAACCACCATGTGGTTGCTAGGAATTGAACTCAGAACCAGCATGTGCTCTTAACCCCTGAGCCATCTTTCCAGTCCAGTAATTTTGCTTTTGTAATAGGAACATTTGATGGTATAGAACAATAACTACAAAGACCAATTTCAAGTCATTTTACCTCTATATTCTTCTCTGAGGTTATGGTTTCTGATCATTGGTCTTTTGTCCTATTTTAAGTTGACTTTTGTGTATCATGAAAGCACCTAGCTAAATTCTATTGGCAGGGAGCAGGGAGGATATGTAAACTAGGTTTCCCAGGTCTTTTATATATTTTCTGATGCTATTGTCAGAAGTTTGTTTCTTTCTATGTTCTCCGTTCTGTTGTCAGTCTCCTCTGTGGTGGTGGTTTGTTTGTTTGTTTGTTTTGTTTTTTATCTCAGTGCCATGTTATTTTACTGAATTTGAGGTGCAGCATTCAGTCATGAAGCCTCTAACTTGGTTTCTTAGTGTTGGTTAGGTGTGCCCCCCCCCAATCAATTTTGGGGTTATTTTCTTTTTCTATGACTACCACAATTTGGCATTTTGATAGATTGCCCTAAATCTTTACTGCTTTCACTCCCTCCATGAACATATTCAGCCTTTGCATTACATCTTTGATTTCTTTCCTTGATGCTTTATGGTTTCCGGTGTGTACTTCTTTAACTTCATGACGACATTTATTCCCACTTACTTCTTTCTTTACAACTGTAAATAGCACTTTGTTTTGTTTTCTATTGGACTGTTACTTAGTCTTTAAAAAGGTATAGACTTCCGTATGCTAGTTTTAGACCTTGCTTTATGTAGTGCCGCAGTATACCCTGTAATGTAGACAGTGACCATCCTCTTCTGACCTGAAGTTCTCCAGATAGGATTAAGTGGGGGGACTCTCTGCTAGAGAGGATGCTGTAGAATAAATGTTTTTAAATATCTATTAAATATGTCAGTAAGGGCTGGGGAAATAGCTCAGTGGCTAAGAGCACTAGATGCTCTTCCAGAAAACTCAGGTTTGATTTCCAGCACCCACATGACAGCTCACAACCATGTGTAATTCTAGTTCCATTGGACCTGATACCTGATACCAGGCACTCATGTGGCACACAGAGAAACATGCAAACAAAACATCCATACATATAAAATAAGATTTTTTAAGTCAGCAGAAAGTTTGAGAGGATTAATAAAGAGAAAGGGCAAATTTTAAATGTGTAAACATTTCATTTACTGAAGTGGTGAATGGGAATGGTGGTGCTGTAAGCAAGATGGAGCGTTAAGAGATACAGACCCGAACCTCAGGCTGCTTAGTGAACACATGCAAGCTAAACAGAAAATTTCTCAGCTGTCTGCAGACGACAGCACTTCTCATTCGGCTTGGGCAGGTGTTTGGTCAACACATCATCTGCTGGTTTCTGTTATGGGTCTTGGGGGTTTTTGTCGGCCATTAACCAAAGTTTCACACTCAGTTTTGATTCTGGAAGTCATAACTGTCAACAGAAGGTGGGATCTGGAGATGAGAGGGGCCTAAAAATGCCTTAGGAACTTCTGGTAGCTATACTACTTAAAAGAAGAGGAGGTTACAGTATAATGGAACTGTGAAAGTATATATTTTTCAGGGAAGACAACTAAGATATTAGCACAGCATTTTTGTGTTCTGTTGAGTGTTAGAAATGCTATTTTAGAGGTGGTATTCTGCAAAACTAAAAGAGGAAAGAAGTGTGGGTGGTGATAAGGAGAATCAAAGCGTGGCATTCCCCATTTGTAGTTTAAGAGATCGGGTTAAGTTGACTTTCAGTAATTCAGTTACAAGCCTAAGGATTATAGAATTTTTCCAAAATTGTTCAGAATTTTTCATTTATTGAGTAAAACACTCATCTTTCAAATTTATCCAGTTTTAGCTTTTCATGCTGTGATACTCAATTTTATGCAAATATATATTCTTTCATTCAACTACCAAATTGAAAAGTAGAAGCTAGAAATGTGCCTAACAAGTGGAACTACTGTTATAATTATTGTATTTACCGAGTCAAATTTCAATTTCCTTTGTGCAAATTCAAGTTTGTAACATTTGTGTCGACAAACCACTTTGCTTTTCTGTAGCAAATATACTAATAATACATTATAGATAGAAAACTTTCAACTCATTTAATGAATAATTGATGCTTCTTTAGTCCTTCAGATCTTAGCAAGCACCCCTGCTGATGCAGTAGTATTTGTAATTTTATTATTTAATGTGTTTGGATATTTTGCCTGCAAGTGTGTCTGTCTGTCCACTTCCTGCATACTTGGTACCTGGGGAGACCAGAAAAAGGCATTGGGTCCTCTAGAACTAGAGTTACAGACAGTCGTGAGCTGTTATATGGGTGCTGGGGATCAAACCCAAGTTCCCTGAAAAGAGTAGCCAGTGCTCTTAACAACTGAGTCATCTCTATAGTCCTACCATGGAAGTATTTTCCAATCTTGTTTATTAATTACAGCATTTTCAGGATCATGAATGTTGTACCTGCTCAGTTACTAACTACTGGAAGCACTAGGAAGAATTTTATTTTATTTTTTTACCTACTGATCAATGTCTTATTTAAATTTTATACCCTAGTTAGAATTTAGAAATAACCGATACAGTATGTGTTACAGTTACTCCCAGCATTTTAGGTGCACATTCTTTATTTTTCATCTCCTAAAAGGAATGGGCTAGGGATGTAGTTCAGTGCCATAGTGCAGGCTTGCCTAGCATGTACAGCTTTGGAGTCCATCCCGGAGCAGGGGGCAGAAGTGATAAGAGAAGGAGAAAAGGGATGAGGGAGAGGGACGAGGGTGGGGGGGAGGAAGAAAAATTAACCTAAATATAATTAGCTGTAAGCTTTTTTCAGAAAACAAATGTTTAGAAAATAGTTTACTATAATTTAGTAATAAGTAAACCACATTAGCATGCGATCTCTTTTTGAAAGAAACAAATCACAAGTAAGAACACAAAAGTAAAAACAGAAACAGATACACTGTGACCAACATATGGCAGGAGCTGGAACCACCAAATTACTGAAGATAATTAACAAAAGATGTGCTCAGGGAGCAGAGCAACCCAGACCCCACCAGGCTCTGAGGGGCTCAGAAATTAAACCTCAGCATCCTTGTGGTACTGGCAAAGTGATTGGTTTTGCCCTTTGGACTTGGTTATTAAACATAACTGCTTATGTACAACAACATAGATATCATGGAATGATTTGTGTATAGTACAGTAAGAGATGTATAGGGTTCTAAAACCTACTGAAAATTATAATGAAGAAGCTAGCGAAGGCAGATACTACACAGTGGTTCTGTGTATCTTCTGTTAGGAGCTGTGGGTGCTTCAGAGGTTTTAGAAGCTTCCTCCTTTTCCTACATAACACACTCATCATCTTTTCACTGAATACATAGGGCTTAAAAAGTCTTTTTTTATTCCTAACGTCCTTTGGGTAGAATTTGTTTACATTGTTGATTGGATTCTAGGATTAAGGTGATAACTATGAAATACCTGAGACATAACCTCCTGCCTGCCTGTCACTCATTTTAACATTCACTGAGTGCTGAGACAAGTTATATTTTCAAGTTTTCCATGGCTGCTGATACTAAATATAGCATGTAACCTTGAGGAGACAAACTTGGGATATACTCTAATGGAGAAAGGGTTGTATTACCTGTTTATCTCAGAATTAAACTAGACAATGGGGGATGAAAGAGGCTCTCCAAGGGCTTAACACCAATCACTGTAGCTGCTAGGCATTGACCAAGTCCCTCGGTTGTTTTTCTGATGTACTTCTTCCGTGATAATCAGAGCTTACTTTTCTATTTTCTATATATTCTGCCATGGTTTCTTACTCTTATGTTTATGCTAAGAACTAGTAATAGCAATTTCAATCAAATTATTTAAATTAAAATCTGTTTTAAGGTAGATGTTGGGATCTTTAAAAAAATTATAGTTAAAATTTACTTAAAATGTAGAAAATTACCCATTCCACTAATGAGCTCATTTTAAGATTGTTTACTGAGGATTACTTTAAAATGCCGAGTTATGAAAAGTGGATTCAAAGATTTTGGAACATTCCAAATAATACCTATAAAGTTAATAAAGCTCTTAAGCCTTCTTCTCTGTCGGTCTATTTTGGAAGGCATTCCGACTGTGCCTGTAAGCATTCTTTCTCTGTAATGATTGGTAGACAGGGAGTAAACAACCACTGTAAATGGGCCCAATGCCAGCTGGCTCCAGGCAGCATCAAGCTTGTGACTTACAGTCAGGGTTAGGAAAATGCTTTTTAACTTGTTCATTTCCGTTTCTTTAAATTTGAGGGGGAGGCACAATTGCTCTAATTTATGAAGTTCCTCACAAGATCTTGTAATGCTGACAAAGTAGTCAGGAATGTCTTAGAAGTTATTAGTAATTTCATTGGAACTCAAACTCTCTAACTTTTTTTAAAGGCAATTTTAATATTTAAAAAGAATTTCTGCAATCAGCTTACCCTTTCCCTTGTCGAATGTACTTGGAGTCATACAGGGAGCTTCTCTGACCTGTTTTTTAATATATTCAACTTACTGCCTAGCACTGTTTGAGGGGGAAGGTATAATATTTAGGAACTGAGGATTTTTTCATCTTTTTTGAGTGATAAAGTAAATAGATACCTTGAAAAAGAGGAAAATACTTCGTATTGGCCTGCAAAGACACATCCCACCTAAAGCTTAGTTTGGAGCTGATGAACCACTTTAACTACCTACACTAGCTGAGTGTCATTCCCACATAAAAAGTGGAAGCCAGGATTCTAGGTAGTTTTGTTGTTGTTTGTTTGAAAAACCAGTTAAAAGATAATGATCTTCCTGAATAATCTACCAATTATTTTGCAACTCAGGAAACACTATACTCAGAGAATTTCATGGAACCAAATTATTGACTCGAAAATTTCTGAAGATTGCTGTAGAATAGGAAGTAAGGTCATAGACATACCTGTTTACTGGTAAAATGGAGACTGGAATTTTACCACATTGAAATTTACAAATGTATAAAACCTGAAATCTAAGAAAAGCACTTGTTTTTCACAATAAGATTTTTAACATGATGTAATATAGTAATTTACATTATAGCTCTTTTACTTTTAAATGCTCTGTTCCATGCAGTGATACTCTGGGAGACAGGTTCGATTATTAGAACAAATTAAAGCACCATGAGTTGGTATACTTTTCAGTGAATACAAACTAATATAGTTTCTAGATACACACGAAGGACACTGCAGTTTAGATGGTCGTTTTATCTGTTGTACTGGCTGGTTTTGTGTGTCAACTTGACACCAGCTAGAATCATCAGAGAAAGGAGCCTTAGCTGAGGAAACGCCAAGATGAGATCCAGCTTTAAGGCATTTTCTCCATTTAGTGATCAATGGGGGAGGGCCAGAACATGGTGGGTGGTGCCATCCCTGAACTGCTGGTCCTAGGTTAATCTGTAAGAAAGTGGGCTGAGCAAGCCAGGAGAAGCAAGCCTGACTCTCCAAGGCCTCTGCATCAGCTCCTGCCTCCAGGTTCCTGCCCTGTTTGAGTTCCTGTCCTGACTTCCTTCAGTGATGAACAGCAATGTGGAAGTCTAAGCCAAATAGACCCTTTCCTCCCCGACTTGCCTTTTGGTCATGGTGTTTCATCACAGCAATAGAAACCCTAAGACATCTGCTCAGTGTTAAAATGTGAAAATAATTTTTGGAGGCTATAGTATATTTTAGTGAGCTTTTTATTGTTGTTATCAGTACCAATATTTGCAGGCTTTCTTGGGTTGTAGAACTCTCAATTCACCCAGGTGGGGGAATGCATCACATGTAGGTCAAAGTTTGATTCGCTGTGTCATTGCTTATGCTAATACTTTATTAGCATAATGAGCATAGGTGATTATGTAAATTATTCTAAAAAATAGTTGTTAGACCTCCAGATTTGTCCACAGGAGGTGACAGTGTAAGGACATAAATCAAGGTACTGAGCTTGACTGGACATGTAGCATATTGAGTGCATGTTCCATCACTACGTGTGTGAAAGACTATAGTGAGTGCAAAGTGGATCTCACAGCTAGTCACCAACTCAGAAGTCCTCACTAGATACAGGACGTCCCAAAGCAGAGTCTGGGAGATGGCCTCCAGGAAAGCCTCAGAATGTTCTGAGACTGACAAGTAATTAAGCACTATGATAACAGTCATCTATACTGTTTGTTCTGTGGTTCAAAGAACATCTTGCTAAAATCAAGAAAACATTAGATTTCTAAAATATGAATGAAAGTAACTTTTCTCTAATTGAAAACATGAGAAATTCTAATTAAAATAGAACAAGTCTTTTGGCATTCCTTTATAAGCCAACAAAATACATCTGGGATAGTTCATTCTTGCTGTTTCATGAAGTTCTGAGTTCAACATGGTAAAATTTCAAAGTATCAGTTCTGGCAAGGTGATCTTTTGTTTCTAATAGTTGTTACAAGTGCAGAATCACCTTCTGAGGACTGATCCTAGGATTGATTACTTTGCAACCATATATTATAGGGCAGTCCCAAGGCACAAAGTAAGTATAGATGGGAAGCATCTTTGCTAAGTGTAGTCTATAACCACTGCACTATATGAGATTTATGTAACACACATGTGATTATGCAAAGTACTGGAAAGCAATAGCAAACAGTAACAAAGACAAGGAATATGGTATATGATTATGTAATGTATCCTTCTTTGCCTGTGACATCATCTTTATCACCTCTAGGAGTTGCTAGAGGCCTCTGATCTATCTGGAGTTCAATTGTCTTATTATAATTCTACAGCTGGGAAGTCATGGCACTAGTTAGTTCAGTTTAGTCTGTTAGACTACTAGCTTCCAGTTGGGAAGCACCACACACTTACAAGATGATTGTTTCTTTAAAATAGAAAGTGTGTGTGTGCCTTTTTTCTTTTTCTTGTCATTCTACTGAGCTGAAAATAGACAGTGATAACAGGATAGAAATGTTTTCTGTAACAGATTAATATTATGAAATCCATTATTAAATGCTTATACACCACCCTTTGTTAGCCATGTGTTTCATAATACAACAAGGAATATATTTCATGACAAGTTTTCTGTTAGACGCTGTTTATCCAGTCTGTCAGACTTTTTGGAGACCCAGACCCATATCTTAAGAAGAAAATTATTCTCATCTGCATGACCATAATTTACATTTTGACTCTTTAAATGTAGATAATTTTTTAGAGCTAGAATTTTAAGGCAGATTTTTGAATTGTAGGCGATATGAATGGACTTGAAGATTGAGACAAGTAATGGGGTGGGGTTGAATATCATGTAGAGGTGTTTAGGTTTTACCAATATCGTGAGACCTTGTGAGCCACATACAATTGTCCTAACAGAGCTGAGGGTAGTGAGGACTGTTAAGGTGTTACTAACAGCAATGATCCAATCATATGTGTATGTGTGGATAGTAAGGATGCAGAATACAGCGCCCACTGAAGCCGAGAGGGATGCTGTACAACTTTATAAAGGCAGCAGGGAACGATTATGTTTCTGAGCCAGACTGTTCTGCTCCATGCTGTACCTGAGAAATACTACTCTGGCAGCTGGAGTTGGCTGTAGGATAAACTATATATATTGGGGGTGGGGTTTAGAAAGAGACCATACAGCAAGGTAACTGTAAGAGTGACTGCCAAAGGTCCGATAAGAAATAATGAGTATGAGCTGGAGTGGCAGCAAAGGGGGTGGAGAGCAGTGTTTGGAAGGCTTTAGGAGGGAGGCAGTCGGTTGACCTTGGAGGACCATTGGTTTCTATCGCTGCTCATCGACACTGGCTTTTCTAAGGCTACCAATCATCTTCTTGTCACTAAGTTCAGTGGACACTATCCGGTGACCTACTGTACAGTAGCTCCATGCTATCTATCAGCGACCTGTTTGGAAAGATTTCTTCCTAAGACTTCTGGGGTCCAGCTCTCTGGTTCTCTGCCTCCTTTCTATAAGCTCCTCTACCTTAAGTGTTTGCAGAGCTCTGTCCTAGCCCTCTCCTGTCTCCTCATTCCTCTCCCTGACAAATGATCAGTTGACAAATGATCAGAAGCGAGGACCCCTTCATCTTGACTGTCTCCAGCTCCAATGCGGTCTTTTCACCTCTTGACCTGTATGGAAAACTACCTACTGAGTAGCTTATCTTACTAACAGGCCTCTCAAGCTCATCATGTCCAAAATGCTTTTCCTGCTTATCAGAAGCTCGACTTCCTCTTGCTGATATAGCCAGTACCTGGGCAGGTACATTATGTGCTGTCAATCCCCTTCCCAAAGCTGCAATCTGGACAGTCCTCGACTGTCCTTTTCTCCTCTGCCCATAGTGTTGAAGATATGAATAATTCCCTCATAGTGTGTGGAGGGGGGTGAGGATCAATCCCAAGGTCTTATAAAGGAAAGGCAAATTTTCTACAACTGAGATACACTCAGCTCCCCAATTACTACCTGTCATTACTACCTTAAGGAAGGCTACAATGATTTTTTTGAGACAGGATTTCTTGGTGTAGCCTTGGGTGTCCTGGAACTCACTCTGTAAACCAGGCTGGCCTCAAACTAAGAGATCCACCTGCCTCTGCCTCCTGAGTGCTCAGATTAAAGGTGTGCGCCCCCACTGCCCAGCTACAATGAATTTTTAAGTGGATTACCAAAACATCTTGACTGGCATCCTTCTCATCTCCAGTGATTTCTGTTCTGTACCTGTAGCTTTCATGCATACAGATAAGATCAGATCACTACTGTTTATAAGAAAGAGCGGAACAGTCCTCACTGCCTCTCAGGTCAGTTAGGCATTCTATGTGGCTTATGTTGTGGTTTCTGTTGCTGAGATAAAGACCATGATCACAGGCAACTTGGGGAGAAAAGGTTTATTTCACTTAAGGTTGTAGTTTATCATAAAGAGAAGTCATGGCAGCAAGTCAATCAAGGAGGGAGCCTGGAGGCAGGAACTGCAGCAGAAGCCACGAGGGAGTGCTGCTTATTGGCTTGCTCCCCCTGGCCTGCTCTATTTGCTTTCTTGTATACCCCAAGACCATTTATCTGCTTGGGTGGTACCACCCATAGTGTGCTGGGCTCTTCCACATTAAATCCCACAAGCAGTCTGATGGAGGCATTGTCTCAATTGAGGTTCCTTCTTCCCAGGTAACTCTCTTTATGTCAAGTTGAAAAGAAAAAGAAATCAATGGGAGGGGAGACACCTCCAAAAAACAGAAGAGATTTGATAAGCTTTTTATTGAATATGTTTTTTCTTCTTTTTTTAAATTGGTTTTACTCTAGCTCCCTGGGCTATCTAGAGTATGGTTCTTGGTCACCCAAGCAGTGTCAGGTATAGGTTCCATCTCATGGAGTAAGCCTTAAGTCAAATCAGACATTGGTTGGTTACTCCCACAGGTTTGTGACACCATTGTCCTAGATATCGGATACAGTTTCTAAACTGCTTTTTAATTCTTTCTTTCCTGCTGCAGTCCCTTTCTATAATCCAGACCCTTAGCCTTCACTCTGCCTCTAACCTACTCTCTTACCATCCCTTCTTCATTCTCCAAAACCTAATTAAATAGCACATCTTCAAGCAAGACTATCCCTGATGCTCCTGTCTGTACCATCACAACACAAGGCATTTCCCTAGCGTAGTATTTATCTCATGGTATTTCAACTAAAGAAAAAATAGTATAGGAGGCTTTTTCTCTCACACCTCTGATTGTGCAGTAATTAGGAATTTGCATAAAATGTCACTAAGGGTGGAATACATAGGGAGGAAATGCATGGGGATACTATTTTCTGTCATCCATCCACTGAAAATACTTATTAATACATAAAGCCTTTTTCTGTACTTATAACACAGTTTTAAATTGTGCTCTCCAAGTTTTTGTTGCTTATTTGTTTGCAGTAGTAGAGATGGAACTTGGGAACTTCTACTTGCAAGGCAAGTACTCTGACCAGTAAACTACAGCTATAGCCCCTGTCAGAGTGTTTAGTATATTATTTGTGCTATCAATATTATAACAAAAAGTACATGTTCACAAAATCTTTATTAGATGGAGAGCTAGTTAAATAGATGAACACATGAAAATGTGAGTGGGTAGATAGGAGGATGTACAGTAAAGTTGTCTTTTAGAGTTAAACTTACTACCTTCTTTTAAAGAAGAATAAGGTTTAATGTAAAACTCACAGAGGAGGAGCTGGGGAGATGACTCAGTGCTAAGACCGCTTGCTGAACGAGCATGAGGAGCTGAGTCTGAATCCCAGCATGAGGAGCTGAGTCTGAATCCCAGCTGGGTGTGGTCCTGCATGAACCCACCCATCACCCCAGTGCTGTGGTAGGTAGAGGCAGGAGAATCACTAAGGTTTGGTGGCCAGCAGCCTAGCTGAGGTTCAGTGAGAGACCCTGTCTCAGGGAATAAGGCAGATAGGACACCTGACATCTTCCTTTAGTCTCAACACAAGCATGGGCCTGCTTAGCCCTACACACACACACACACACACACACAACACACCACACACACACACACACGTACATATGCCGTGCATACACAATTTAAAAAAAAAAAATAGCAACAAAGTCAAATACCAGTCTTCATTAGGTTTCTATTTCAGTAATGAAACACCATGACCCAAAGCAACTTAGGAAGGAAAGGGTTTATTTCATCTTACGCTTCCAGTCCGTCACCAAGAGCAGTCAGGGCAGGACAGGGCAGGAACCTGGAGTCAGGAGTTAATGCAGACGCCTTGGAGGCATGCTGCTCAATTGCTTGCCTCTCATGGCTTGCTAAGCCTGCTTTCTTGTAGAACCTAGGACCACCAGAGGCAGCCCCCACTATATAGTGAGCTGGGGCCTCTCACATCAATCAACAATCAAGAAAAGGACCCCCAGAGTTGCCCACAGGCCAGTCTGGTGAGGGGATTTTCTTAACTGGGATCCCTTTTCCCAAATGACATAACTTGTGCCAAGTTGACATAAAACTAGCTAGTACAACTTTTTATTTCACGAATATTCTCATATTTTTGTGTAATCACCATATTTTTATTTCTTTACAGTCACACATTTCTAATGTGTCTACCTGCAAATATAGGACTCATTCTATCTACATCTTTTATTTATTAAGCTCTTTAATTTCTTTATATTCATGTAGTGTTCTGTGGTGATTCCTCATGGTAATGCAACTAACTCTGCATCAGGAGTTAACAAACTATAGTCCCAGATCCATCTGGCCCTTCAATCGCCATGAACTAAGAATGATTTTTTTTAAAGGATTATAAAATACAAGAGGGAATGGCAAAAGGCTCCAAAACCTTCTACTGTGTAGTCCTTTGCTGACAGATGTGGATTGATTGAGAGCTATACAATCTTTTAAGTAAGTGTTTAACACTGTATCATATTAGCTATGTAGGTGATTTTCATTATCCATGGTAATTAAATTCTAAATGTGGTACTAAATACATGAGACAGACATTTGTAGTATGAGCCTGAAAACAGGAAAGCAGTGTGTCTCTTATCTCTCTGGAATGTGTTCTTCAGTCAAGTCAAAATTTTCAACACTCTGTGCTTATATGCATATAGCCTGGATGACACTTCATTTTGGGTGTTACAAATAAATTTTAGTTTATAGGCCAAGTTGCAAATATGATATCAAGGTATAATTAAA
The DNA here is from genome assembly GCF_004664715.2 of Peromyscus leucopus. Taxonomy (NCBI): domain Eukaryota; kingdom Metazoa; phylum Chordata; class Mammalia; order Rodentia; family Cricetidae; genus Peromyscus; species Peromyscus leucopus. The sequence continues at coordinate 28,202,366 of NC_051079.1, read as the reverse complement.
ATAAATTGTGATCATTATATCAGTGTCTAAAAATAGGATTGCCAGAGTTTATGAACTTGTCCTGTGTGTGTGTGTGTGTGTGTGTGTGTGTGTGTGTGTGTGTGTGTGTGTGTATGGGTTGTGGTTTTTTGGGGTTCTTTTGTTCATTTGTTTTTCTGAGACAGGGTCTCATTTAGCTCAGACTAACTTCAAACTCACTACATAGATAAGGTTGAACTTGAAATCCTTATGTTCCTGCCTTCAGCTCCCAAGTGCTGGGACTGAATAAACTTACCAATTGCCTGGCTTTAACCTTATCCTGCTTTTTAATAATTGAGTGTTGTAGTTTATACTGCCAGTGGGCATTTTCAAAACTTTTATCAGAAGTCACATTCAAATCTTATTAGAGTTCCAAACTGTGTTAGCTGAGAAGTTAGCTGATAGAGGAAAAGCCAACAGACAAGCTGGCAGCCAGGCACCGTGTTACACACATGTAAACCCAGGATTTAAGAGGCTGAAAAGGAGACACTTTGAGAGTTCAAGGCCTGCCTGGGCTAGTGAGAGACCATCTCAAAAACACCATTAAAAGAAAAAGTTGTTACCTGGAATGGCTAAGAACCTCTTTGAAAGCCCAGGCTGAGGTGAACACTAAAGGACCACACAGTGAATACTGGTCATGTTACCCAAGGTAGGATGTGGGGTTTCAGATAGACAGTCTCCACTGGGCAAGAGTTCAAAAGCCACACCTTGCTGTGTGCATAAAGGAAGGCTCTTCTAGAAAGGCAGACAGGACAGACAGTGGAGCTGTACAGCAAACTGAAGGACTTTATTCTCTAAACTGAAGGACAAAAGAAAATTTAGAGAAAAAAAAAAAGTTTGAGGGATTGCATGTGAGCAGCATGTTATCCCTATCAAATATACACTGCTGCCTGCCTGAATTTATTAACGTCTTTTCACATTAACAATTTGTAGTCTTTAAGGTTAGTTTAACCTAAGTTTCTAAATGGGAATGTAATTTGAGAGAACAGCTTTTTCAAGCTGTTCCTTGAGTACCAAAAGATGTACAACATCTATATTGGTTAATATTTGTTTGTATAATAAAATTAATTGCCCAAAGAGTCACTGTGTATCCTCTAGTAGATATTAGAAATGCACTTAGTATAATGGCATTTAAAAGTAAAGAACATTATTAGCCCTTTGACACTGTGATACCCTTCAAATAATTATCAGAGTTGGGCTTCAGACTTAGGGCACTAGTTAAAGGTGTGAGTTGCCGGTGCAAATTTTATCTGTTTTTAAAATAGAAGAAAAGAGGAGACGACACTGCTTCTAGTTTTCTTTGAAATCTTCAAGGTGAGCCTGCAAAGAGGGGAGTCCTCTGCTAGGGCAGCCTTGCAGAGTGCTTACTCCCATCCTCTATCCTCTATCTATCTATCTATCTATCTATCTATCTATCTATCTATCTATCTATCTATCTATCTATCATCTATCTATCTATTTTACACCCAGGTAACAGTTTCTCCTCCCTCCCTCCCCTTCTCCCAGCCCCACAACTGTTTTCACCCCCCCCAATCCACTCCTCCTCCTTTTCTGTTTAGGAAAGAACAGGTCTCCCATGAATGTCAACAAAACATCGCATATCAAGTTGCAGTAAGATTAAGTACCAAGCCTTGTATTAAGGCTGGGCAAGGCAACCCAGTATGGGGAATAGAGTCCCAAAAGCCAGCAAAGGAGTTAGAGACAGCACTTGATCCCACTGATAATGTTCCACTATACAACTGTCACATATATGCAGAGAGCCTAGATCAGTCCCAGGTAGGCTCCTTGGTTGTCAGTTCAGTCTCTGTAAGCCCCTATGATTCCAGGTTAGTTGATTCTGTGAGTTTTCTTGTGGTGTCTTTGACCCCTCTGGCTCCTACAATCCTTTCCCCCACTTTTGCAGGATTTCTCAATCTCCACCATTGACATTTTTTCTTCCAGTAATGTTTGGTTCTATCCTAGGTCTCTGGGTCATCCAGCCTGTGGGTCCTGGTACTTGAGGCTACGTCAGGGGTGGGCTTACTGTCCTGGCATGGGTTTTAGGCTAGACTGTTCATTGGTTGGCCTCTACCTCAGTCTCTGGGCCACCCTTACCCCAGCACATCCCATAGGCAGGACAGATTGTGTGTCAAACCTGGGTCGGTTTCTATTTAAAGTCTTGCCTGGTGATAGGAGGTGGCCAGTTCAGGCTACATATCCTCTATTCCTAAGAGTCTTAGCTGGTGTTGTCCTTTAGATTCCTAAGAGATTCCCTTACACCTTAACCCTGAAATGCCTCCCCTCTTTTCAGTACTCTCTCATAAACACCCCCACTCTAACCTGATCACTCATGTTCCCATCCCCACCTACCCACAGTCCACTCATGAAATTCCTTCTATTTCCCCTTCCCAGGGAGATCCAGGTGTTCCCCCCCCCATAAACCCTCCTTGCTACCTACTCTCTCTGGGTCTGTGGATTGTAGCATAGTTATCCTTTGTTTTACAGCTAATATCCACTTATGAGTGAGTACATACCATTTTTGACCTTCTGGTTTGGGTTACCTCACTCAGGATAATTTTCCTAGTTCCATCCATTTGCCTTCAAATTTCCTGGTGTCCTTGTTTTAACAGCCGAGTAATACCCCTTTTTGTAAATGTATCACATTTTCTTTATTCATTCCTCGGTTGAGGGACATCTAGGTTATTTCCACATTCTGGCTATTAAAAATAAAGCTGTTGTGAACATTTATGAACATAGTTAAGAAAGTGTCCTTGTGGTATGATTGATCATCCTTTGGGTAAATGCCCAAGAGTGGTATAGCTGGGTCTTGTGATAGATTAAGGCCCAGTTTTCTGAGAAACTGCCACACTGACTTCCAAAGTAGTTGTACAAGTTTGCACTCCCACCAGCAATGGAGGAGTGTTCCCCTTGTTCCACATCCTCTCCAGCATGAGCTGTCTTTGTGTTTGATCTTAGCCATTCTGACAGGTTTAAGATAAAATTTCAGAATAATTTGCATTTCCCTAATAGCTAAGGATGTTGAACATCTCTTTAAGTGATTTTCGGCCATTTGAGATTTTTCTGTTGAAAATTCTCTATTTATCTCTACCCTGTTTTTAAATTGGATTATTTGGCTTGTTGATATCTAGTTTCTTGAGATTTATAATTTGGAAATCAGCCCTTTGTTGGATGGGATGTAGGGTTTGTGAAGTCTTCTCCCATTCTGTAGGCAGCCATTTTGTCCTATTGATAGTGTCTTTTGCCTTATAGAAACCTTTTAGTTTATTAAGTGTTGAACTTAGTGCCTTTGCTATTGGTGTCCTGTTCAGGAAGTTGTCTCCTGTGCCAATGCCCTAGAGGCTATTCTCCCCTTTCTCTTCTGTCAGGTTCAGTGTATCTGGGTTTATGTTGAGGTCTTTGATCCACTTGAACTTGAATATTGTGCAGGGTGATAGATATGGATCTATTTGTACTAACACATGCTGACATCCAGTTATGCCAGCATCATTTGCTGAAGATGCTTTCTTCTTCCGTTATGTAATTTTGGTTTATTTGTCAAAAATCTGGTGTCCATAGGTGTTCAGATTTATGACTGGGTCTTCAATTTGATTCCATTAATCCACCTGTTTTTATGCCAAACCATGCAGTTTTTATTACTATAGTTCTGTAGTAGAGCTTGAAATCAGGGATGGTCGTACCTCTGGAAATTCTTTTATTGTACAGGATTGTTTTAGCTATCCTGGATTATTTTGGTTTTCCGTATGAAGTTGAGTAGTCTTTCAAGATCTGTAAAGAATTGTGTTGGGATTTTAATGGGGATTGCATTGAATATGTAGATTGCTTTTGGTAAGATGGCCATTATTACTATGTTAATCCTACCAATCCATGAACATGGAGAGCTTTCCATTTTCTGGTATCTACAGCAATTTCTTTCTTCAAAGACTTGAAGTTTTTGTCATACAGGTCTTTCACTTGCTTGGTTAGAGTTACACCAAGATATTTTATATTATTTGAAGGGTGTTGTTTCCCTGATTCTTTCTCAGCCCATTTATCATTTGTATAATGGAGGGATACTGATTTGGGGGTGGGGGTATTTTTGTATCTAGCCACTTGACTAAAGGTGTTTATTAGCTGTCAGAATTCCCTAGTAGAGTTTTTGGGGTCACTTATGTATACTATCATATCATCTGTGAATACTTTGACTTTGTCCTTTCCAATTTGTATTCCCTTGGTTTCCTTATTGCTGTAGCTAAAACTTCAAGTTCTATATTGAACAGGTATGGAGAGAGTGGACAACCTTGTCTCATTCCTGATTTTTGTGGAATTGCTTTGAGTTTCTCTCCATCTAGTTGATGTTGGCAATCAGCTTGCTGTCTATTGCTTTTATTACATTTAGGTATGTTCCTTGTATCCTACTCTTGTCTTCTTTTGCTCAAGATGGCAGCCACATGCAGCTCCAACCCCATCATTTCATTGCCTTAGGATCCCCCAACTCTATAGGGCTCCTGCTTTGCTGACCAGACTCATGTTAACCATGGAACAAAAGGGGCTGTGACAGCTGAGCAAATTAATTCACCAAATGCAATCAGAAATACAAGAAATAATGAATGAAATAACATGATTGTATTCTTGAAAGTCATCTACAGATTTGATGCAGTTAAGCCCCATAGCTAACCCCTATGACATTATTCCCACAACTAGGACCAAAGTAATCTTAAAGGAAAAGGGGACAGTACTAAGGGACAACAAAGTACCTCACTTCAAATTATAATACAGGGCCAAAGTAACAAAACCACCATGACAGTGGTGTGAAAATAAAACCCGTGGACCAATGAACCAGAACAGAGGACCCAGAAATAAACTGACAGTAACATAGCTAGCAGTAGTCATCTGATCCACATGGGGGCCAAAACACACACTGAAGAAAAATGCTCTTTAACAAGTTATTAGGAAAATTGAATATCCACATGTAAAAGACTCAAACTTGATTTTTACTTCTTACCCTGTACAAAACTCAAAATGGATCAAAGACCTAGTTGAAGTTTGATACTACTACAGGAAAACACAGAGGGAAACATTGAAGGATAGATGCACAGGCAAGGACTTTTTGAAAAGGACTGTAATAGTCTAATGTTTCAGTTAAGATTTCTATTACTATGATGAGACACCATGACCGGAAGCAGCTTGGGGAGGAAAAGGTTTATTTCATCTCAGAACTTGTAGTTCTTCATCCAGGGAACTCAGGACAAGAATCTGAAGGCAGAAACTGAAGCAGAAGCCATGGAGGAGTCCTGCTTACTGGCTTGCTTCCCCTCACCCCCACCGTAGCTTGCTCAGCCTGTTCACCCAGAACCAAGTGCCAATGCCTATCACTGCCTGCAATGAGCTAGGACCTTCCACATCAACCTTCAGTGAAGACAATGTCTCTACAGGCTTGCCCACAGGCCAGTTTTGTGGGGATATTTTCTCAATTGGGGTACCCTGTTCCCAAATGACTCTAGATTGTGTCAAGTTAATATAAAACTAACCAGCACATCCAAGAAGTGATAGAAAACTGCTGTTGCATTGCATGAAATCAGGAGGCAGAATAGGAAAGGGATCAATTTTCAACATAAAGAGACAGCCTACAGAGTGGAAGGAAGTCTTCACCAGCTAGTCACCAAAGAGTAAAATCCAAAATATTAGAAGAATTCAAAAAGTTAAACATCAGGAACAAATACTTTTAAAATAATTATAACAGTACAAGTGAACAATAAATCTGTGGGAAAAAATGTTCAGTGTCTTTAGACATTAAGAACGGCAAATTACCCTAGTCAGGATGAGTACCATCAAGAAAACAAGCACTTTTTTGTGGTGCCTCCTAGGATTGACTATGACAAGATGAAGCTGAATAGCTCCTTTCCAGGCACTGGCTGTCAGAAACCCATTAAAATGATGATGAACGCAAACCTCATACTTTCTATGAGAAATACATGGCCACAGAAGTAGGTGCTTGAGATCCTGGGTGAAGAGTGGAAAGGTCATGAGGTCAGAATCAGTGGCAGGAATAACAAACAAGATTTTCCCATGAAGCAAGGCATCTTGACCCAGAGCACAGTGTGCCTGATGTTGAGTAAGAAGTATCCTTGCTACAGACCAAGGAGAACTAAAGAGAGGAAGCACGAGTCTGTTCATAGATGCCAATCTGAGTGTTCTCAATGTGGTTATTGAAAGGGGGGGGGAGCATAGGGGAAAGAAGGATATTCCTGAACTGACAGATACTATTTGGGCTCAGTAGTCTCAAAAGAACTAGCAGAATCTGAAAGCATTTCTAACCTCTCTAAAGAAGGTGATGTCCAACAACATGCTGTGAGAAAGCCCTTAAAAAAGAAGTTAATCCCAAGACCAAAGCACCAAAGAATCAGTGTCTTTGTTACTCCACATGTCCTGTAACACAAACATACTGCTCTGAAGAAACAGTGCACTACGAAAACTGAGGAGGAGGCTGTGGGGCACGCTAAACTTTTAGCCAAGAGAATGAAAGAAGCCAAAGAATACCTGGAACAGACCGCCAAGAGACATAGGCTGTCCTCACTTCGAGTTTCTACTCTTGAGTCTGAGTCCAGTCAAAAATAAGTCTTTAAAATAAGAAACGATTGGACCTTGAAAAATAAAAGAAAACAAGGAACTCAATACTTGCCTTGCAATAGTGAAGACTGAGTCCCTCTTTGGCACCCATGGGGAAAAAGGCAAGTGTGGAGATGTGTCTACAATCTCAGGGATGCAGAGGCAGATACAGGGATCACTGCTGCTTGCTGGTCATGTAATCTAGCCAAATTGGTGAGTTTCAAATCCATTGAGAGAGCCTGTCTCAAAGAATACGGTGAGGAGTGATTGAGGAAGATGCCCAACGTCAGTACATGTGTATCTGTGTACACACGTACACATGCTGTTTTCGAAACAAATGCTAGCAAGGAGGGCAGGCGGAGTGCCCCTTACATATTGTTATATTGTGGAGATTATTCTGAGTTGCAGTAATATTTATTTCTTTTAAAATACTTTATTAATTCTTCGAGACTCTCATACAATGTATTTTGATCATACTTACCCCACACTCCTTCCTCTAAGTTCTCTCAGATCCAAAGCTTCCCAATTAGGTCAAACACTGCAGAAATTAGTATGGAGATTCTTAACAACAACAAAAAGAACCAGAAACTGTGTGATCGAGCTTATCACTCTTCAGTACATATCAACAGGAATCAAAGTCAGAATACAACAAAGGTGCCTACAAACTCATGTTTATTTTGTTACAACTCAAAATAGCCAAGTCACAGAATCAGCCTAATCACCCACCAGTGGAGAGATAGAGTGTGTGTGTGTCTGTGTGTCTGTGTGTCTGTCTGTGTGTGTGTGTGTGTGTGCGCGTGTGTGCGTGTGCATGCATGTGTGTGCGTGCATGTGTGTATTCTTTGAGTATTATGCAGCCACTAAAAAATGATATTGTGTTGCTTATATAGAAATGGGCAGAAATCATCATGCTAAGCAAAATAAACCAGACTTGGAAAGACAAATGTCATGATTAAAACCCATTATTTTGTGCTGCTAATGCAGATCAATACAAATTTATAAAAAATATCTTAAAGCCTACAACTTGAAAGATAATACAAATTACATCCCTTTTGTTACATGGGAAGATTTTGAACTTCCTACTTTTTACCTTGGTAAAACAATTCAAATAAACTGTAATTACTACAAAATATTTTTGCATATCTTTGAACATGTAAGTTTCTGCATTTTAAGTAATGTCACATTTGAGGGAGGGAACTTCTCATCATAAAGAACTTCAATCTCCCTAGAAAGGCCTCTGCAAAGTTAATTAATCACAGCTTCTATTGTAACTCATGGAGACCAACCATATACAAGCCACCCTCTTAACACTGCTTTAGAAATGCCAGAAGTCAGTTTCCCACAACTAGGTAACATGTCCCTAGCAAACAATCTTACTTGATTATCAGAGTCTAAATGCTTTCTATTCGTGGAGAAAATGTCACTCTTATACTACAGAGTGACTACAATGTTTCTCTTTTTCTCAATTGTTTTCCTGTCAATAATCTCATTATTTTATCTTGATATATGCACATATATAACAGATACTGCTCAATGATCTTCACTATTGTGTGTCGTGGCTGGAGGGCTCAGTAGCCAGGGCCAATACAGATTGCTGCTCTGTATCAATGATTTTTCTTTTCATTATTTTGATTTTGACATATTTTAAGACTATTTCATCTTAGCCTGGTATGGTAGTGCCTGCCTTTAATCCCAGCACTTGAGACGCAGATGCAGGAAGATTTCCTGTGAGTTTGAGGCCAGCCTGGTCTGTAGAGAGACCCTGGCACCAAAATTTAAAAAAAAAAAAAAAAAAAAAAAAAAAAAAACATTATTCTGACCACAACTGGGATCTGACATCTGACAGTATTTTGTCCTCTCTTAATCCAGAAAATGTCCCAAATTTAAATTTGGGAAACTTTAATTTGCTCGGTTTATAGACTGTGCTAGTGTCTGGTTGTTAAGGCCCCCCTCTACCTTTCATAATATATATAACTTACATTTCCTTACATCTTCCACAGTGAACTACTGATGCTTCATAAAGACAAACTCTTGTCTTACTAGTTGTACGCATGGTCTGAAGCACACAGCATGTTTCCTGACTTCTGATACAGAACCTTATTTCCCGTGTTCCTTTGCTCAGGACTTTCTGATTCAGTCCTCCAACAGCTTGCGGGGTCTTTTTGTTGTTAATGTTTTGGTAGTTTACTGCCATAAACCTTTACTTGAGATGTCCAACTTCTCTTCAAAGGTGACTATCAATATATGTCCATGGTAACCTTTGTATCCGTATGGCATCAACATGCAGAACACCAATAGAAGGCAATAAACTCCTGGACTGTAAGTTTGAAAATAGCTTCTTGTTGCCAGGAAGATACCAAGGTGGTGACCTTGGCCCCTGGAACTTGTTTACTAGTCTTGCCTTTATCCTCAAAATGGAGATGTTAAAACAATCATTCTCAGAGATGATGTCAAGATAAAATAATGAGGTCATTGATACAGAGCATGTATGCCCTGCCAGCCCCCACACACATGAGAGCATATGTCATATGTAAGATAAATAATAGTCATGATACAGCCCCCCCCCCCCCCCCACAGTGAGAGTTAGCATCAATTCATTAACAGGTCAAGTGAAATCACTAAAAGGAAAGTTATTTAAAATTCTTAAAGCATAATATAGTTCTACCTACCTAATATTTCTGTTATTCCTACTGTTTGGACTGTGGCTGTACTTTTGAACATGGCATCAGTGAGCTACTTATGACTCAACCATTGCATCATCTTAGACAAACATCAGCTGGATGTGTGCCAGAATACAGTGTGATAAAATATATTTTACCCTCTTCTCCATTTTGTTTACTATGAACCTCTACTGAAGTTAAGCCCAGAGCACTAACATTTCAGTTGACTTTAAACACTGAGGACATTTGCACATATTATTCACTGTAAATTATATAAGTCTATATTCTACAGTAACTTGTTTGAAATAGTTTTTGTCTTTCCTAACAATTGTACTTTTTGAATACTACTTAAGAATATTTAATAACAAGTTAATATTGAATAATGTCATTGTAATTTCAACTCTGGTTATAAATATACAGTACAGGATACATATTCTGTTAGAACAGTTTGCAATTGAAGACTTACCTTTTTGTATTTGAAAGAGATGAGACTTGGGGTGTTTATGATCCTTGTATACAGATGTCTCTTAAAAGACTAGTGGTGAATAGTTATTTTTATATTATTATTGGCATGCATGTTTTTAAAAGTAGTAAAAAGAAAACGTCATAAATTAAAGAACACTTCTAATTATTGAGTTAACAGATTCAGCTAAGTCTTATGTAAAGGGAAGTTGACATTAACTTAGTCTGCTTCCTTTAACACTGCATTATCATCCCCTTGCTCCTCTTCATTTGGAGCTGTAACTTGCTTAATACATACCAAGCTTCTGCCTTCAGCAAGGAGTAGAAGGTGAACTTCCAATGTTAGGGTCCCCACCTTTAACTGAGGAGAATCTTGTCTTTTGTCCACTGTTGCCGTTTGTATCTTCATAGAGAAAGCCCTTGAATTTTCCTGCCTACACAGGGCTGGGGATGAGTGAGGTAACAAAAGGAGAGCTTCCGGGTTTGCAACAGAGATCAAACAGAAAGAAAAATCCCTCTAGGAGAAAATAGAAAGCATTCAGGGAAAAGGAAACTTCCCTCAAACTATCATTTTTATGTTCAGACATAAGAATAGTATTCATCAAATAACAGTGTGGTGCTTTTTAAAGAAACCTGCTGAGACTGCAACTGAGCCCTTGGAGACTAAGACAGTGACAGATGAAAAGTCAATAGAACAGGAGAAACAGAAAAATAAGATGACCCAGAAATAAAAGACATAGAAAATGGGAAAGAATATAGGAAAGTAAGGCCAGGCTAGGAACTCAAGAAAGAAAATACAAAAAATGACTAAGACGTAAAAGGAAGGAAGTCATCAAAACTAGGATAGAGGAGATAATGTAGAGATTTCCCACTTATTTATTTGGAATTGTAAAAGTTCAGTGGATTCCAGCATGGTGGGAAGAAATCTCAGTACTTGGGAGGCAGGCAAATCTCTCAAGAGTTCCAGGCCAACTAGGGCAACACAGTGAAGCCTAGTCTCAGATCAATAAACACCCCCAAACAAAACAAAAAACTACTACTAATAAAATTCTGTGAATCAAACATTTATATATAAGAATAGTTATGAAGCTTGCAGTCTTGTAATTCCTAGTCAGGGTAAGAAACAGAAACAAGCAATCCTAGCAACACCCTGGAGGGTTCGAGAGTGACTCTACAGGATTATCATCATGGAAATAACTGTTGTTTGTTTTTTACTCTTTTGACTCTTTACTCCTTTTTTGTGGGTCTGCCACCCAGCTCCCAAATAAATCACACATGGAGGCTTATTCTTTCTTATGAATGCCTGGCCTTAGCTTGGCTTGTTTCTTGCCAGTTTTTCTTAGCTTAAATTATCTCATCTACCTTTTGCCTCTGGGCTTCTACTTTTTCTTACTTACTTTCACTCTTACAGTGTATCTGGCTGTGTGGCTAGGTGGCTGGCCCCTAGTGTCCTCTCCTTGTTCTCTTTCTCCTTGATCTCTTTTTTGCTTCTTTCTTTTTCCTCCTATTTAATCTCTATGTCTGCCAGCCCTGCCTATCCTTTCTCCTGCCTTGCTATTGGCCAGTCAGCTTTTTATTAGACCAATCAGGTGTTTTAGACAAGCAAAGTAACACAGCTTCACAAAGTTAAACAAATGCAACATAAAACAATACAACACATCTTTGCATCATTAAACAAATGTTCCACAGGTTAAACAATGTAACACATCTTAAAATAATATTCTACAATAAATCACCACCACCCTAACAAATAGGATACTTATTTTTCTTGCTTTTTAGCTACTCTATATGTTATACTTAAACCTTTGTCTGGAGATTTCATATCAATAGAAGAGTTGTGTGTGAATTCTTAGGAATACAATGTCATTTTGTATTGTTTCTTTGTCTCAACACTGAAGATTGTTGTGGTTTGTTCATATGAGAGAACTATATCCTTAGAGGCAGGGCATCTATTTCACAGTTGTGAGCATTTGATTAGTTTCCAGTTTGAGTTCACAGTGAAAAATGCAACTATCAACATCTTTACATGGTTTGTTGTATACAATTTTTTTTGTGGCTACTCGTCCACTGTTGGAGTTGCTGGATCACCAGACTTGACAAGATAATGCCAAACTGTCTTCCAAACTAATTGTACCCCTAAACTTCATTCCCTCTTATTGTCAAATGTCTCATTTCTCCCAGGGTGCTAGGTATGTAATGGACTTTCAGTGTGGCTTAAATTTGAAACTTCAGAATTACTAATGAAGCTGAATGACTTTTTTCACTTGTTTACTAGCTATTTAGAGTTCCTGGTTTCTAAAGTATATGTGTGTTATGCTGTTTATTTGAGGTAGGGGAAAGAGTGTCCATTTTTCAAGTGAGTTTCCAGTTCTTTAATTTGAAACTCCGATTTGACTAAGCCTAAAATTTCTGTGTTTGGAGTGCTTTCTTTTTCTTAGACATAGCTTAATTCATTGTCTGCTCACAAGTACTTTTAAGGATAAATAGATGTATTTTATTCAACATTCTGATTTTCACATAAGAGTTGGACACCTGTAACATAGCCTACTATTTCTATAAAAAAGAAATCTACAAATGTTCTAACCAAACTCTTGATCAGTCTTTTGATTTTGATAGTTAGGTTTCTCTGACAGATGAATGGAGGTTTCTTTATTTTCTAAATGTTCTTACTATTATCTAATCCAGCTTAATTTAGTAGATTTTTTCACTATTTCTCAATGTACATTTCTAAATGGATTTGAAACAATATTCTTGGCATAGATTGTGGATTGAATATAAAGAAATAAGAAAAGTATTTTAGGCTTTCTGAATGAGGATGGTAGTTTTGTAGAGTTCATTCCATTTTTTTCTTCCTACCTGGCTGAAAAAATGCAATTGCTTTGGCATGTATCATTCTAATGGTATATGATACTATTTCTTGTTGCTAGCAAGAAGAAAATTAAATCATCTATTCAGAATGTGATCCTGTAACCCATAAATACAGTTACCCAGCTGATTTCAACTTTCCACCGCAGTGGCAAGATGTGAGCCTATTGTTTCCTCTCCTGTTGAATTCCCCTAAGTTACCATTCCTCATTATTTTTGGCTTTAGAGTTGTGTCTATTTCAGTAATTACAGAAACTATTCCTTGCATTGGTCACATTCTTGAGCACTCTGAGGAAAACCAACACTCAAATAAGGATGGTCCTCAGGGAATATTCCTACCCTCTTCCCTATTCATAGAAGACGAGTGGACAGATTCCTTCCTAATGTTTATCAGGAGCCTTGCCTAACCACTCCATTGTAATTTTAAAATACTTTCTTTTCATTTCTCTCTGTACTCTTAATTCTAAAGGTTCAAATGTTATGATACACTGTAATTCTGTAGCCAACATTAGCCTCAAAGCAGGGCAGTCCCCCGACTCAGCCTCTCAAGTACTGGCGTTACAGTTATATGCCACCAAGTGTAGTTTAGTCTTTGATTCTTACAGAAAGTCTTGGGAAAGTTCAAAACAAACAAGGTAATAAATACTCAGACTGAATAATAGTCTCGGTATAGCCAAACTCCTGCAGTAATGTCCATCTAACAGTTTACAGTTCACCTGGTAATGCTTTTCATGTTATAGACGGTGGTTGTCAGTTTCCAATATTAAAGATATTAGAGAATCACTTACCAACAGTAAAATGTTTGGTGTGCAGTTGTCAAAGATGTAAATGCTAAATCAATGACCTGTCCTCCGATTGTGTGATCCAGGTTTTAGCAAGTGGTTTTGTATTCTGTTTTAAACCATGAATAAAATTTTTGGAACAGTCATTGTCTTTTGGTTCCTTCTCCCCTCTCACCTCCCCTGCCAAGACAACTTCTGCAATGTTTTTTTACTTTATTATGGCCTACTGCAGGACTTTATACATTCACTCATTTCAATGTGGAAACAGTTTATGTACAACTGCAAAGCAACGGCTACACAGATAGCTCAACCTGCCCCAGACCAGAAGGGCTGTAACACCATAGTTCGCTGAGTTATTTGATAAATCCGAGAATGTTTTTTCTGTAGAAAATAGTAAACATGGTAACATTGCCCAGTAAGCTCATTCTACATATATTGTTTTAAATTCAGGAACTCAGAAGAAACCGTTACCTCATTTCTTCAAAGAGCCATGTTTTACTGAAGTCGTGGAGATGAATTCCTAACAGCCTTCCTCCTTACTGTTTCATTAATGGCAGCTAGTTTTTCTGAGCTCTCCATAGTCCACAAGGGGTTTTAAACATTTCTTCTCAAAGTGCAACCAGCATGCCATTCCATCTGCTTGCTATAACACGAATCTCTAAATAGTGAAATGTTCGTTGCTATTAAAGTATATTACTTGTAATTTCAAATTGTGACTTTAAGTGATTTTTTTAAGCTGCAGTTTTAAACACTGCTTTGGCTGTTTTTAAATAGTGAACTGTACTTTCAGAATGTCTCAGGTTTGGGAGCTGGTGTTGACAAAAATGTCCTATCAACAGTGTAGTGTTTAGTAGCTTTGTTTCCTGTGCACAGAACCAACCACTCACATAAGAAGGCATTCTGATGACACTTTTCAGGACAGGATTTAGTTAAAAAAGGATTTTTAATACGTCTATGAAGATATATACTTTGAGCTTTAATAGTTTTTTTCAGACACTATAGTATTTCATTTGCTTTTCCCCCCCTCCCCCTTGATTTGTCAAGACAGGGTTTCTCTGTGTAGTTTTGGTACCTTTCCTGAAATTCACTCTGTAGCCCAGGCTGGCCTCAAACTCACAGAGATATGCCTGCCTCTGCCTCCCAAGTGTTGGGATTAAAGGTGTGTGCCACCACTGCCCAGCTTTCATTTGCTTTTTAAAAAGAATTAATTTGTATATAGGTGTTTTGACTGCATGTATGTATATGTACCATGTGCATACCTAGTGCCCATGGAGGTCATGAGAGGGTCAGAACCCCTAGAACCAGAGTTACTGATGACTGTGAGCCACCATGTGGGTGCAAGGAACTGAACCTGGGTCCTCTGGAAAAGCACCTAGTAGTCTTAATCCTTGAGCCAACCTTCCAGCGCCTGGGTTTACTCTTAAATATTCTGAATAGTTTTGGGGGGGATAGTTAAAAGCCAGCAGAATTGCTGTTCTTTGGTTATAAATGCTTACCACTTTCAAAGCTGCAGATAGCACATTCCCATTGCATTACCAGGCACAATGCCTTCTCAAGAAACATCATCTGTGCCCATGGAGCTTGACATTCAGTAAAACGCTCCAACAAAAATCACACCTATTTTTAAATTTTTTTCGAGTCCCATGTTGTTTCTAATGTTAGTGAATTCAGATTTAGAAGAAACACAAATTATTGTCATAGGAATATTCTAATTTGAACAATAGTAATCTAAACTTTTTTGGACTCGAAACAAAAAATTTGTTTTTGATTGCAAAATTTATAGAAGTAAAACTACATGATAGCTTATATTGCATATCTTCTGAATTATTGAGAATATATATGTGGGTGAGTATATAAATCAGAATATATATAAACATGCAACATGTGCACGCTGCACTATTTTCCTCTATATAATTTGACATTTACATAACTTACCAAGAGGACTTTAGTACAGTTTTGTAGAATAGGAGACCTCCATCCTGCAGTTATTACCATTACTCTACCATAGTCACCTAAAAGTGGATACAATATTCTATGTTACTCTGCTGTAGTTAGCCAAACATTTGTTTTTGATATGTGCTAAAAGTGAAATGGCAGTCAACCTCAAATCTTGAGTTCAGATTCAGATATTCCCTCCTACTGGTGTATTACATGGAGAGTGCCCTGGGACTGGTGTTCTTTCAAAACATCCCTGTGTCTTAGTTTCCACACTTTTACATGTCAACAGTGACATTGTCTCTGGGGTTGCTTACGGGGATCACAGAATCTGTGTATCAAGTACCTAGCAGAAAACTTCTAAATAAATGGTACCTATTATCTTACAGTTGAGTCGGATATATAAATTCTGATACTTTAATGACCTTTAAACTGAAGCATCAGAATTTTTGGTTTTGTCAGTCTGTTCAACATCAGTTAACAAATTAACATACCCCTAATGCTTTTCTGATAGTAGGTGTGTTTTCCACTCACAGATCTGGCAGTCTGATTAGCCATTCCCCTCCAGCTCAGGCTGTGTAACACTGACTTCATTTTACTTCAATTAACTATTTAGTATTTCTGTTCTAGCTTAGAAATGACTTCCCTGTAACTGCTCATATCCAACTTGATACCTTAGCGGAGTAGTTTATTTTATTTAAAGATGTATTCTGAAAAACTCCAGGGCCCAATACATGAGTCCAATGTACAGTGTACTTCAGAGCTTCTCTGAGAGCAAGGATGGTGCTGAGTGCATAAGACATGTCTCTGCTTCTGGATCGTTGATACTGCTCACCATGATTACAGTAATTCAACACAATAAGGATCTAAGGAAAATGTAAACACCCTGGATGTTTGTGGACCTGTAAGTTACAAGTGTACTTTTATAAATAATTTGTACTTTATTCACAGACAGGAGAGGATGAATTAGAACTGAATTTTTATATTTACCTCAGTAGTATCTTCTTGGTGCCCACATCATTTTAAAAAATTTACTAACTTTAAAGGCTACTATCTTCCGAATCCTTACTAAGCAACTATCAGGCATAGCTGGATTCAAATCCAGGTGGTATTTTATGATTCAACTCAGTGAACAAATAGCTTAATTTCTTTATTCTCAGTCTGTAAATTAAATTTAGTACTGTGTATGTAAGTTCCTAGTTAGGAATATAATATGGAATTAAAATATGTAATTTGCAATATGGTTATTGCTGTGACTGCAGAATTGTGTCGAGGTTTGACTGAAAATCCTTTCAGCCTATAAGTAGCTTTTTCATCCATTCAAAAGACTACCTGTGTATTTCTTGATCTACTAGTGAGAATTCTAATAAATGTGTCTCTCCCTAGTTATCAGATATGTATATTATTATCACAGTCACTACTGTGAATATTGAGGGACTAAGGGGAGGATTAAAAGAGACTCATTTGTTAGTAGATTGGCATCTCAGAAACTAGCACCTCGCACTAACATGAGAATTAAGCTTTAGCCTTTGATGGGATAGAATGAATGTGGTCTTAAATGAAGTCGAAGCTTGTTCTGAGGGATTCTTTCCTTCTTTTGTGCTAAATATAGACATACTATTCCATTCCTTTTCATTCCTTTTGTTCTTAGAAATACCTCTGGAAATTTTAGGAGCTAACTGGATAGGCATTTGTTTGGAGAATATTTGAAAATTTAACACAGTTATAAAACAACTCTTTGCCTTAAAAAAAATCAAATTAGGATTAGAAGTGAACACGGGGAAATTCCTGCTTTTACTCTGTGTTACTGAGACATGAAGTAGAAGGCATTGCTCCTCAATCTTAAGATCACAGTTTCGTCACCTTATCATAGTGGAAGTAGAAGACTGGTTCACAACGTTAATTTAGTGTAGGAAAGACCATACAAGTGTGTAGGGGAGCAGGAAGACATGATTGGACTTTCCTAATTAATTCAATGTATCTAAATCTGTAATGTTGACAACAGTGTCCATATCATAAGATTATGTATGCTGTTCTACTCAGTCCCTTTCATAAAGAATACTGTGCAGTACTTAGCTGCAGGGTTACACCTTTATTGGGCATAATTATATAAACACCTACGCTTCAAATTCTTCCCCAGATAAGATAGGGTATTTTATTTAGCATATTTATACTTCACATCTTTATTAGAACCAGGTAGAAGAGGCTCATTGTATGAAGAGGCTCAAGACATGGGTTCTGTATCTCTTCAAAGGAATTACTAGTAGGAAGAGCATACACATACACATCACAAAGTACCAAGGCCACCTCTGTAAAATCTTAATGGCAATGTTTGAGTCCCAAAATCTTGTGGGTTCAGAAATGCCACAGTACATGCTTCAGGATAGGGGAACAGGTCTCAGCAAAGACTCCCAGGAAAAAGTTGGTATGCACTAGGCACTTTGTAAATATTTATACAACACAGGTTCTCTGAAATGACACACCAAATGGTTTGTGTTTGTAGAAAGACATACGATTGGAAAAAAGAAAGAGGCCAGACTGTGAGCCATATTGTGCTTGTACTGTACACATTGGAGAAGCCCCTAGACTTTTAATTAGGACAGGAATGGATGTTTTGGCAGCACAGAGATTGGTTGGAATGGAAAGAGAAGAGGCTAAGAATAGGACAACTTAGGACAAATCACTGCAGAGGTGAAAGCATATATTTAAGGTGACCATAGAGAGGACAGGAAAGAGAAAATTGGCATAGTATATAAGAATAAAAAATAGAGTCTAGGCTATGAGACTGTGTCCAAGACAACAATGACAAAATTATAGGTAGGATATGAGAAATGGCTAAAATTGGCAAAAATCTCTTTATTTCTGTGTGGGCTACTAAGCATAGTAAGTGAATCAGATCTCTAAGAATCAGACAAGAAAGCTGAATGTGATGGTATACATCTATATTCTCATCTCTCAGGAGGAAGCTGGGGCAGGATTGCAAGTTCATAGGCAGCCTTGGCTACTAAGTGTTAGTTGCAAGATTATAATATTGGTATGATTTCAGACATGTACACTGTTGGCTGTTTGAAATTATTTTACAGATTAAAAAAGGTGAAACCAAGTTCCCATCCTATTTCAAGTAGAAATACAAACACTTCAAAGATATGAGGGTATATGTCTGAAGCCAGCAATAATTTATCATTGTCTCCATCATATTCTTGCCTTCTCTGAAGATATCATGCTCAAAATTCTGTATGAAGCCATTTACAGTTCAGGTCCTAGTAAACCATTTATTATTCTGTGTGTTCCGAATAGTAAAGAAACATCAAAGAGAAAGAAAAGAAAATCTTCATTCTAGAAATAACCATGTAATGAAAAGTGTCCTTACCAATCTTCCTCTTTACCAAAACTGTCCTTAACCAATCTTCATCTTGATGTACTATTTAAAACATCTTTGCTCCTCCCTAAAACTCAAGTTTTGTAATGCAAATTAAGCTAACAGAACTGAGAACACAGCCTGAGAAAGGGGGTGTGTGGAGTTTACAAAGTTTGTAATATTTTCTCCTCTATGAATGGTGACACAGTTGTTAATAGCTAAATTACTTAGCATAATGGCTAAGGACTCAGGATGGACTGTTCATGAGGAAAAAAAAATACATTGTTTTTCTGTGAAGTAGAGTTTGGGTGACCATTTATTCTCAAATAAATATACAGGATCCCAAAAGTCATTTACAGATCAAAGTGTATCCTTTACTACTCAAAACCACTTGGAAAATGTGTCCTGCATATTTGGTGTATATTAGCTAAAGATTTTGATTTTTATGGTCAAGCAGATTAAACCCAGAGAACTGCCGTGACAAGCCCTTGGTGTGTCCAAAGTCAGAGAGGAACTCTCCACTTTTGCCCCTCCTCACTGAAAATCCTTGGGGCTATTACTGTCCATAGGTTGGTTACTGTAGCTTCTGACATACATAAATGGGTGTAAATGATAAACAGTGTGGAGATAGGATCTTTATTTCATATTTTACATAAAAATGGACAACATCCAAACAGCTCATTTGATAAATGAACATAATATATCACAGATGATTTCATTCCACATTAACCTATAATTCTTAGCTTAAACTGAAAAATTAGGAGAGAAAATTGGATCTCATCCCACCTTTAATCATGGATACAAATCATTTGGTTTTCAGAATTCTCACCAAATAACTTTCTGATCCATGCAGCAAGTGAGAAATTAAGTATTTCAAAAGAAACATGTTTTTTCCCTCCTACCTTATCAAAACCTTAGAGAAAGTTTCTTTATGTACACCTAAAGTTGAAACCTCTCTCCATAAATGCAAAGCAGAGAACAAATAACCAGTCTTTCTTGCCTTGCTAAAATAAGATAAAATGTGTCCTACTGAAACCATAGAACAGAAATGTGGTGAAAATCTTCCCTTAGAGTACTTTTACATTTGGTTTGAAAGCTATTACATAGCATATTCTTAAACAAATCAGTAATCTTTGGGGTAAAGCAAAGATAAACAGAGACAGAAAATACAGTCACCTGGTGTGTGCAGCTGAGTATTTACATTTGTCCTAGTGAACAAAGATAAGAAAAGTGCAGGTGACTTGAATGTGTAAAATCCACCTTTTACTGCTGGCCCTAGAGGGAAAAATTAAATTATTGACCCAAGCTAATTCTATCGTTGATAGCCAGGCCTGCGTATTCTCTGGCTTCAACTCCATTTTGAACCTTTCTTTGGATTTGTCTGGACTAAAAGACAACAGTGGCTACCTCAATAAAGCAATCATTCCTTTAAAAAATTTTACTACTGTTTTGAGAATTTTTTATATGACTACAGTGTTTATAATATTTCTCTCCTCCCTCCACTCCACCATGTCAGCCCTCTGCTCTCTCAAATTCATGGTCTGTTTTCCTTCAGTTATTGGTGCTTGGGTGAGTGCGGGCAGGTGTGTGTGTGTGTATAAAATATAACGTGAGTACATTACTGTTGCTCAGATGTATACTTTTTAGGGCTGACTACTTGGTGTTAGCTAATTAGAGGGAATATCACTCAGGAAGACTGATTGTCTCTAGGGGTAGGACCCTGTGAGATACCCTCCTTCCACATTGGCATGTCAACTGGTATTGTCATTATTCAGGTCTTATTTAGAAAACCATATCCTTGAGATTTCATGGGCACAGCTCTCCTGTACGTATGGAAGACACTACCTCACAGTAGATGCCATGTCCTCTGGTTGTTACAATCTTCCTCTTCCCTCTCCAAGATTCTGAGTCTTAGTTGTAAGAATTGTGATCTAGATTTCATCAATTGAGAATGAGCACCACACACTTTAATGTTTCTGGTTCCTGTTAGACTTTATTTATTTACCCATACCAATTTATGTGCTGCAAGCTTTTAGCAAAGCTTCCTCAACCTCAGCATTGCTGACATCTGAAGCTAGGTAATTCTGTTATTGGGAGTTTTTGTACACTGGAGGGTGTTTATCGCATCTTGGACCTTTATCTCTTACAAAAGTAGCTTTCCCCCATTTTGTGAGAAATAAAAATGTCTTCAGACATTGCCAGATCTCCCCTACGAACAAAAAATTGTCCCCTGTTGAGAACTACTGCCTTGTGGCATTTGAACAAATCTGACAAGCTGATGAGAATACACCTATTCCATTAGTAGTTGTTAAAAATTAAACCAGTGAGGCAGCTGTATTTCCAAGATTTTCCCATGGTAGTTAATACTTGTTTTCTGAGGTGAATATCTTGCACTACATTGAAAAATTATTGATTAAATTCACTTAAATTGAAGGCTAAGCCAACCACCACACTTGAGTTTGTAAAAGTTTAATATCTCCTTATCCTTTAGAGAAAAGCCTCAGGTTTAGTACATAATACCATTTTTTTGTTCCGTTCATTAATTTCCCATTTAGAAACAGAACAATTGAGAATTTAAAGATACTAAATTATTACCAAGCTATCGTGTTATCACCCCATGTTCTCCATGACAGCAAATTCTCACAGTGTATTCTAAGCATCCATGGGAGTCCCAAAGACCCTATCAGAATATTTTTGTGATGATATTTGCGCTTATGAACTTAACATATATTCAGCATTATATTGACTATTACCTCATAGTTAAAAAAAGGTCAAGTCCACTGAGCATCCTTGAGAAAGCAAAAAATGGTTAATTATGTAAATATCAACACATGTATCTTTTAATATGTGACAAAATAGGAAAAGATATAAATACTTGTGTAGGTAGACTTTTCTGTCCCTACAGCCACTCCCCAAATAACCAGAAACTTATTAATTATAAATGCTTGGCCAATAGCATGGGCTTGTTTTTAGCTAGCTCTTATAACTTAAATTAACCCATTTCTATTAATCTGTGTGCTACCCCAAGGCTTGTTTACCTCATTTATGAACTTCCCATGTTGCTTCTTTCACATCTGGCTTGCGACTCTCAGACTCCGCCCTTCTTCCCAGCATCCTCCTAGTTTGACTCTCCTGCCCCAATCTCTTCCTGCCTACTTATAGGTCAATCAGCTCTTTATTAATCAATGAGAGTAATAAATATTTACAGTGTACAAAGATTCCACAGCATACTTATGCTATTAGCACTTGATAGTAGCCATAAGAAAAAGCAGGTGAAATACACAGTTACTACAATATAACTTTAGTTTCTGCCATAGCTTTTTATTAGAAGATATCTGTTATTTTCCTTGGGGATCTAGTCATTTTGTTGACCCTTAGCCCTTTCAGCAGTATCATACAAATAACATTTCCAGCTGTATTCATCTGTTTGGGCTTCAGTTTCCTTCTGTGTAATAAAAGCTGACTTTTTTCCCACACTAATGTCTATGACTTGCAGCTTTCCATGTACTGAGTTCTTATCTAATGTAGTTCAGATGATTCCCCAAGCCTGAGTTGGGTTCTAGATTCTTCACTCCATTTTCCCATCTATTAATCATATTTAAGTAGTCTCAACATGTTTTTCATATATTCTAAATTCTGTGTGATAATTTGGAGACACTGTACTAGACTTTAGACTTAAGTCTTCTGTTTTTCTTAAGAAAGTAATGAACATGTATGCTTCAATTCCTTGCTGCAAGGATGAACTATACACTAGAGTTATTTTGGTTTCAGAACATATTCACGGGTGATGCTTCTCAGCTTACAGATGAGAAAACTAAAGCTCAAAGTAGTAGACACTTTCCAGAAGCTTTACAGGCTGTCAAATGGGACTGCTGAGATCTGAAACAAACCAGTATTCTCCCTCATTAACTACATGCCACTCTTTCATGACCTCACCTAGGGATGGTGACATCTTATCACAAGGTTATTGAGAGACTAAATGAGATTCTCTTCATGGCACTGTTCTTATACCATGATATACTACAAAATATGTGAATACCATATATAAAACTGGTAACGGAAACTCTGTAGAATTGACCTTAAAAATCTTTAAACAATGTGCTCATTTTCCATAAACTAAATATACAAGCAACTTGCTGCTCCCTAAAAATAGATGTCAGTTGAGAAGAGATTGGCTGGGCAGGAATAGGAGCATCTTCAGAACAGAAGCTAGGGAGTTTTGCTCCCTTAGCACATTGCTACACTCTGTGCTCATCCCAGGACCTTCCTACTCCAATGGAGAACTCTGGCCCAGAGCAATAGCTTTACAAGTCGGCATTAACCAGAGGGTATGCCCAACCACATCAGTCATTTCAGGAGCTTCTCTTCTCTTAGAGGCTCTCAGTAGTATGCAGTCAGTCCACTTGCCCAAATCTAGCAAGGAATCAATACCTTGTGATATGGAAACAAGCAGAAAGTCTATTGACAGTGCTCAGAGAACAATGTGAAACCCTTGAGCCTATTCCCAGAACTGAGTGGTGGGAATGCTGCCCTATTGATTAAGCCGCTAGGTAAACAGACAGTTGGCTAAATGCAGGAAGCTTCATTTGAGGATTAAATTTAGGGTGAACCTTGGGTTAATGACTGACTTACTAGAATTACAGTACATTTTTTGTTTGTTTGTTTGTTTCTTGAGACAGGGTCTCACAGGGTTTCCCAGAACTGGAAGATCCCTGACTGGGCTCAAATTTATAGCAGTCTTTCTGTTTCAGCCTCTTGAGTATTAGGATTAGAGGGATAAGTAACAGCTCCCAGCTACAGTTAATACTTTTTAATTTTTATTCCTAAGTAAATTTAGCAACAGAAAGATATTTACTTGTTATTTCTAAGTAACAGAGCAAACTAAAGAAATTATTGTAGTTGTCAATGTATTAATCTTTTTTGCATTTGAGATTTAGTACTGTCCTGGGCTGAAATAAAAGCATGCATAAAGGATGAAGAGACAGTCCACATCCACTCCAGCTTATTCCAAAATGCTATCTCTTAGGGAATAAAGTGAGCAAAGTTCAGAGAGAATGTGTTTATGTTTGTGAACTGTCTTATGAAAGTGATAAACAACATATTTTAACATGAAGAGTTCTACACCCAACAAGTTGATACTGCCCATATTTTTGAAAGCCTGTTTGAGAGCACATAAGAAGATAAGGAACAGGCAGTGTAATTTGAAGCAGGAAGCTGGAGATTCTTTTTAATTAGCTACATACATACGTACGTACATACATACATATATGTGTGTGTGTAATTTTAGTTTCAGAGTCAGCATGTGTAAGGAACTCTTGTTCCTTATGACAATTCAACATCACTGCTTGATATGAAATAAGATAAACATCCATTATTCTTATTGAAAGTTTAACAACTTTAAACTAATAAGCACTACACCTTATACATTCTGTGGTGGTAAGAAGTTTGCAAAATGGAAAGTGGGGTCTAGTCAGAGCATCAGACTCACACTTGACATTGCTTGCCTAAAGGTATTTTGATTGAGAGAGAGCAGGATGGTCCTTCTCCAAGTTGAAAATTAGAGTTTTTTTCCAGTATATACAGTAATGTTTCTGGAATAATCTTCTCCAAGGCATAAGAAACTGTTATTTCAGCTAGGATCAATTTATGAGCTGGTATGTAACTTTTTTCTATACTAGAGAGCATGGATAGAATGATAATGATTCTTAATTAATGTGAGATCTTAAAATTATGAGGAAAAAAGATTGGTGTCCTAAGCAATTAAAGAGATAGAAGGAATTTGGGGGGAGGGGCGTGGTAGAAATAGTCTTTCTTGATTTTTAATGGTAGTTACAGGTCTAATCCATTTTTTAAAAATATCTTGCTAATTGCACACTTAGAATATAACTGCTATTTAAATATAATAATATGCATTATTTTCTAAGTGAACTACAACATCATTCTGTTTAGGAGCCACAAAAAGATTTTGCTATTGCACTTCATATTTTATTTTTTGATTATCATTGTATGTTTATGTTTTACATGCATGGGAGTATGCAGGTAGGTAGAGACCAAAGCAGTTCCTAGGGTCTGTATCTTCTGTGACTCTCCACCTTTCTGCCCTGAGACAGGGTCTCTCATTGACTGGGAACCTTACTGTTTCTGTTAGGCTGGCTGTCTCGGGAGCCCTTCATAGCCACCTATCTCTGTTCCCCAGTGCTGGGATTATAGGCATGCACAGTTATGCCCTGCTTTGCATAAGGTGGTAGGGATTTGAACTCAGGTCCTTATGTTTGCTGGGCAGGTGGATCTTAACCACTGAGCAATTTTGCCAGCTCCTGCATTTCATACTTTATATAGAAAAATAGTATGTTTAAATATATTTAGATAGGGTATTCTGGTGCTTCTTAGATTCATTGTATACATACTAACATGGAATGAAAAGGGAAAACAAATATATTCTGACATTCCTTTCATCGTGGTGACAATCCTAACACTGTTTCTCCTCTTCCTAATTTAGCCCTGGAATGAGACCAGATGTAAGCTCTCCTCCATCCAGCTCCTCAACAGCAGCGGGACCACCTCCCAAACTCTGCCTGGTGTGCTCTGATGAAGCTTCCGGATGTCATTATGGGGTGTTAACCTGTGGGAGTTGTAAAGTATTCTTCAAAAGAGCAGTGGAAGGTAGTGTGTGTTTTGAAGAGTTTCATTTTGTTTCATTTTTGCTTTACTTTGTTTCTATTTCTCACAGTAAAATTTGAACTGCTTATTGTATGCAAAGTCCACCAAGGCTAGACATCAATTTAGGGGCAAGCATGGCAGCTCTTAAGGCTCATTGGGAAGAGGAAGGGAAAGGAGGAAGGAGCAGAACTAGACTAAATTGATAAAGTCCAGTCTGAGAAAGAACTAAAGGACACATTGTAAGGAATACTGCTGTGTGAACTGACAGTTTGCTAAGTCTGGACAGTTCGAGAACGGTGGGTGTTCATTCCCTATAACCAAGCTGGTTTCAAAGCTACCAGCTGTACCAGTCAGACAAAAATGAGTGACACTAGAACTGGGAGGAACAGCATTCTTTCATTTTCTCTGCTGAGTAGGAGGTCATGCTGAATACTACAAAAACCATTAAGACCTGATCTGCCCTCAGAGAGGTCACAGTCCACTTGAGTAAAGGCTGAATTAACAATTCCAAGTACAGAGGTTATCATTCAGAGGTAATCTTGAAGGTGATTGTACTGTAAAAATGATTCAGGGTGACCATGTGCTGGTGGGTGCACACCCAGGGGAAAAGATTAGTATTAGAGATATTTTATATACCTTACCAAAAAGCATCTTAATAGAAGTCAACCAGAAAATAAAGCCAAATTTACCTCTGAAATATAATACCATTACGTCCACTGTTCTTAATTCTTATTTAAAATTAACTCTTTCACTTATTTTTAGGTAAAAATTAGTATTGGCTACACTATTTTAAAAAACTGTTTATCATTTAATGATTTCAGCAGAGCATGGTGGCTAGATTCCACGATTAGTAAGAAAAGGCACTTCCCACCTCTAAAATTCCATCCATTTTGGTACTCTAACTCAAATTTTTATCTAGACTTGTAAAATCCCTACACATAGTTTGTAGCATTTCTTTTTTAAAAGACAGGTATATTATATATTTAACATCACATTTTTAACACATACTAGAAATTATACTTAGCCCCCATATTGGCATTATAAATACCCAAACATAAATCTGAGTAAGTTTTAAACATTTGTTATTTATGTAAGATGTACAGAGAATAGATATTTTCTTTTCTTTTTTTTATTTAAGATCCTGAGAGTACTCCATTTCCTTTCCATATGCTCCTATGCCCTGCCAGTTCCTTCTTCTTGGTTCATTTTACCCCCAGTGTCAATAATATAAAGTGGACAGTTACCAATGACTCCATTTTCCATGTGTGAAGTACACACATAGCAAATCAGTTATGGCCCTGTGAGCACTTAGATTCCTCTTAGGATGAGAAGTCAGGTTGGAAGATTTGAAGTGGCAAAGCTGGGATTCCAACAAAGCAGTCTCCAAGTAAGGTCTTTGTCTCAGGACACTGACTCTCAAAGATGCATATGACAAGCCCTTGACACTGCCACTTTATAATATAGGTAGATGCTGAAATAAAAGTAATCACAAGACATTTAACTAATCACTACCATGCACTGAGTAACTTCTGGGGTGTTGAACACTGCATCATCTACACAATTATCTCTAAGATTTACATATTTTTCAACCCTTCATAAGAGAACAAACTCCAAAAAGATAATGTTTTCACAGACAGTTTTTTGGGCATCCCACTAATACACGCCCCACTAGACTACACTGCTGCTGAGAAACACTGTAGAAGTTTAAGCTGACTGTATTACTTCATGCCTATCCCAGGACAGTTTGTAGTCTGCGTGTTCTACATGCTCTTTGTTGTGTTCCCACTTCCCATCCCAGTTGGGTCTATGAAATATTTTACTGGTCACAGAAGCCAGCCCTGGTATGATACAGGAAGGGACGGCACTACTCTGTACCAGGAGACAGATACACTGGCTATCTGTTAGTCTGACTGCTCCACCTATCATTAATGGCAAGCCACAGTCACATGCTAAAAGTAGATTTTAGCCCAAAGTACCAGTACCAGCAGTAATAAGAGGCTTTGGGTGATCTGAAGGTTCCTTACTTAACATTGAGAAGTTCAAAGGAAATTTACCAGATGGCAGGAAACAGGAACTCCAGATACCTGTCTTAAAAGGATGGTTGTTAAATTACTATTAGTAGTGCATGGCCATTCCTTGTGAAATATTAACACTAACTCCAATCTCTTGTTTTATAATAAGGGAGGAATCAACTAGTTGAACATCATACTATTATGATAACCTGAGACTATTATTGAAGATTCTCAGTTACACTCCACCCTGGGCAAAGAAATCAGTATCAGCATAATATGAATAGCTGAATCCTTTAGTTGGACATCGAACAAACACTGAATTTCTTCTACTTTAGAAGTAATTTTTTTCCCAGTAACTACAGGACACTAATGTGGGGATATTCTGTGAGACAGTGATGTGAGGATGTTCCTAGGGGGTGAAATTTTAGCACTTTAGCTGTGGATGCAATCTGTTGTTTCTCCTTTTGCTGCATGATGGGATTTTTAAAAAGGATTTAGCTTTATTTTATGTGTATGAGTGTTTGCCTGCATGAACACCATATACGTGCCTGATACCTACAGAGGCCAGAAGGCATCTGATTCCCAGGAACTGGAGTTACAGACAGTTGTGAGCTGCTGCCATGTGGATGCTGGGAAAGGAACAGCAGCAAGTGCTCTTAACTGTGGAGCCTTCTCTTCACTCCCATATAATAGGATTTTATTGGGTTAGTTCTTCCATTTTGTGTCCAAGAAGCCAGGAAGCTTACAGAATACAGAAAGGATTTGAAAGAGCCCAGATATTTGGCATTGAAGTGTAGCCCTGAAATAAAGCTAAGTGTGTAACTATTAGTCAACCTTGTAGCCTCAGCTTCCCAAAAGATTGAACTGATACAGTTAACCTTGTACTCATTTTTAAAAGAGCATCATGATTTATCATATCAGGAAAAATAAATATTTTTTAATCCAAGTCTTAGGTTGCCCTAGGCATCAAAGAAAAAGAAGTCTCTTCTTAGAAACCAGGGCTAGCTATATTCAGCCTGGTAAGCTGATCATTGTAATTCTTTCTCATTTCTTTAAATATGATTTATTCTTGAGAAACGACCTTCATTTCTCAATGCCTTGCCATCTCATCTAGTATAAGTAACACGGAATGTTAATTATTGATATATCTATATAAACAATCAAGTCTTGTGTAGGAAACTTCTACTTTTTCCCCAGGCAAATGGATCTTTCAATTGTTTTCATCAACATTGAATACTCAGATTAAAAGAAGACAAGGAGAATGTGCATGTGAGAGATGAAAAACACTTTTAGTCTTTTCCTTTTTAATGTCTTTAAAATTTTTTGACAGGAGAGAACGGCAGTTCTTCAATACTGGGTACCAGAAAACTTAGATACTAGCACTCTTTAAGTCAGTATTTGAGGCCACAAGTGACTCTAAACATCCTTATGTTCTAAAAGCTTATTAAATAGTCTTTGTAAGTTTGCCAAGTTTGTGATTTATGTGGCCAGTTACTGGCAATCTGTAACGTTTCACTTTGTCTAAAATTGGGATGAACACATTATACCTACATGTGAAGGTATAATGTTGACTGTTGAATTAAAGTCATTTTTTCCTTAGGAATTCCCAAATATTTTTAAGCCTTTCTCTCTAGTCGCTTCAACAATAGGTCAGAATTAATAATAAAACAACTATTACAGACACCATCTATAACTGTTGAAAGAACTATACAAAGCAGTTTTTTAAAGTGCTGACTTTGTGCACAAGGGGGTTTATAGGATACAGTTCTGTCTCTTAATCTTAAAGTATATTTACGATTTGTACACATCTATATATGAAACACTGTAGTAAAACTTGTTTGAATTAACTTTTAAATTTGTTGACCAGACCAAGTCCTCTCAACACTGTAATTCATGTAGACAAGCATACTGTTACCTTCCTATTTCAATGCTTTCCTTAATCGGTGACTTTGTATCTTGTTCATATTCTGCTCAAAATAAAAACATAAAGAAACTAGGCTACTCATAAAAATATCCTTAAAGATCTGTGGAATTTTAACAGTGCCCCTTTTTATCTCTCTTAGGACAGCACAATTATCTTTGTGCTGGAAGAAATGATTGCATCATTGATAAAATTCGAAGAAAAAACTGCCCAGCATGTCGCTATCGAAAATGTCTTCAAGCAGGAATGAACCTTGAAGGTAATGGAAATACCTAGAAGGAACTATCTAGCTGTCACATGAAAACTGATCCCTTTCCTTTTTATATAAGCAAGCAGATGGAATCATTCAGTGAACTCAGTTTATATATGCTTAATTAGCATCATGTTATATTATTGTCCAGTGGAATATATTGTAAAACATTTTGGATTTTTTTCCATGATTCTATCATTTATGTGTTAATTTATCACATAAATTGTGTTATATACATTGAATTTAGGACAGCTAAAGTATATATTAAATAAATTACATAATACTAAAAATTACATAACTCGAAGCAACTTTGTTTTCATCCATCTTACTCCTTTTTTTTAAAACTCAAAACCATTCCCTAAGTTTGGAAAAGTATTGTGTATGAGATCTGTTTCATGTTTCTCTCTTTCTTTTGCATTTTAAAAAACCACACCTTTTACTTGAAAAATATGTTTTATTACAACTCTGCAAAAAAAAAAAGGAATTAGGGGATGGCTTTGTGGTTTAAGTACAAAAGAAAACTAAAACTACGTGTAAGTTAGAATTTGATATCACTGTTTATATAACAAGTTATATAATCAACACTTAATCTCATTTAAAAACTTTCCTCTGGAAAAGTTTGGGATTATGCTGTAGTTGAAATAGCAAGCTCTCTGAAATCAGCATTCTTACTAACTCATTTTAGTGTTTATCGTTATTATGGTACTTCATTTAGCAAGCACTCAACAAGTATAAAGAGAATACAAATTCAGTACCTGAGTTTGAGTAGCTTACTTTCTATTTAGGCACAAAATCAATCACAAAATTGAGTGGCATGCCACAAAAGGAATAATGCTATAGGATTAATAGGGAAGGTCATCTTCCTGAAGGTCAGAAGTCATTCAGGAAGTAGCACTGAATTGTAAATATAGACAATGAGTAGGAATTAAAGAAACAAGAATGACAGTGACATGGTCATATTTGTATTAGTCTTCGGACTGGAGAAATGGATCAATGGCAGAGGAACCAAGTTCACTTCCCAGTACCCACATTTGACAACTCACAACTGCCTATAACTCAGTTCCAGGGTATCTGACATGCAGTCAAGTATGCATACTCCACACAGAGATAAATGCATATATATAATTAAAAATAAAAAACCTTTTTAAAAGGCTAAAATTTGAATAAAAGATGCTGATATTGAGAGAATGGTATTCATTTCCTTCATAGAAGAGACTCTCAGTGCTGCCTTCCATAGAGTGTTGCTAAATATAGAGTCCAAATTCCCCAGTCCATCTAGATTGTTTAAAATTGACAGCCAAGTGCTAACACATTAAACATTTCTTTAAATAAAATAACGGTTGTCTACTTTCTTGAAACTACAAAGGTTACAAAAGAGAATTCAAATGTATGCAGTTTGTATTCAATGCAAAATGCTCAGTCTTAGATGGGACATCTATAGCAAACCTCCTCCTCCTCCGAAGGCTCGGGGATCATTGTAGAAAGAGGGTGGAAAGACTATAAGAGTCTGAGGCAGTGGACGACTATAGAAAACAGTGGTTCAGCCATGGCGTTAGGACAGCTGCACAAGAAGACCTGGGCAAGCTCAAGCCAGCCCAGAGCCCAGCATGGAGATAGGGAATAGACACAGAGTCCTGCACCCTAGCTAAACAGCTGGTGAGTGTGGCCCTGATAGGTCACCCCACTCCAGTGGAAGGCCGCACATCCAAGAACAAATGGGCAACACAAATTGTACCTTACAGTTTAAAAAAAAAAAATAGGTGAGAATAGAGTTGGGAAGAAGGTATAGATCTGGGAGGAGTTAGAAAAAGGAGTAAATATCAAAATATTTTAATATTTAATTCTGAAAGAATTAAAAAATGAGAGGGAAAACAATACAATCTAGCACTTAGGAGGCAGGAGGATCAGAAGTTTAAGGCAAACAGTAAACTACTGGGTTACTTTTAAAGGAAACAAATGATGGGAGTGAACTTCAATGGATCTTTCCCTTCTACAAACAAATTCTCCCTTTCCATGCCATGTCACCATAATTACTAATAAAAGAATTCTGAAGCTGGAGAGAGGGCTCAGTGGGTAAGATCACTTGCTAGGCAAGCATGAAGACCCAGGTGTGGGTCCCAGTGCCCACATAAATTAACCCCAGCACTTTGAGAGATAGGGTGGCTACCAGAGGGTAGCTGGGCTTACTGGCTGCTAGCCTAGCTCCAAGTTCAATGAGAGAGCCTACCTCCAAAAGAATAAGGTGGGGAGTAAGAGGGTTGGACACCCAACTTCTTCCCCTGGCCTTGAGCAACCCTGAGCAAATACACAGGTGTATGCTCCCACATGTGCATGCACAAACATTCATTCACATATACATACTGTCTTACGGTTTCTATTGCTGTGAAGAGACACCATGACCATGGCAGCTCTTATAAAGAAAACATTTTATTTTGTTGGCTAGCTTACAGTTTCAGAGGTTCAGTCCATTGTCATTATGACAGCAGACACAGTGCTGGAGTAGTAGCTGAGAGTTGGACACCTTGCAGGCAAGTCGACTGCGACACTGAGCCACTGAACGAAGCTTAAGCAAAAGACCTCAAAGCCACACCTCCTAAGAGTGCCACTCCCTATGAGATTATGGGGCCAATTACATTCAAACTACCACACATACCAAAAAATTTAAAATAGGTTACTTCTTTCAATAATAATTTCAGAAATTAAACACCTCTTGTAATTAGAAGGTTTGGGCTACAAAGTTAATTCAGTACATTTCTATTTTTTTTTCTCAATATCCACAGCCCGAAAAACAAAGAAAAAAATAAAAGGGATTCAGCAGGCCACTACAGGAGTTTCACAAGACACTTCTGAAAATCCTAACAAAACAGTAGTTCCTGCAACATTACCACAACTTACCCCAACCCTGATATCACTGCTGGAGGTGATTGAACCTGAGGTGTTATATGCAGGCTATGACAGCTCTCTTCCAGACTCAGCTTGGAGAATCATGTCCACACTCAACATGTTAGGTGGGCGCCAGGTGATTGCAGCGGTGAAATGGGCAAAGGCAATACCAGGTGAGACACAAAGAATGAACGGGCGGCGGGGCTAGGGCGGCGGGGCTAGAGCGTGAACGTTTGTGTTTTCCTGTAAACAAAAGCCGCATTCTGGGTTGGGCTTGGTATATAACTAAGTCAGTGGTATGCCATTTGCTTACCATGTACAAGACCCCGGGGTCAATCTGCAGCACCCCCCAAAAATAAAGCTGCTCTAGGGCTCTCTAGGTTGTATAGCATCCTAATCTCACAGCAAATCTTGCTTCTCTTGCTCATAAGGACAAATGAGAGATCCAGAGTCAACCATAGACACTATTCCTTGATTTTCAGGTCGCCCATAGCATTTCATTTTAGATAGGATCATCTATTACCAGAATGAACTCAAATTCCATTCACTCTGACACCTGGAAGAGAACATTTAGGAATTCCATTTGTTTTGTTTGTTTTTGAAATTGATAAATAGTGGGTGTGTTGAATTTGTCAAAATTTACTAACACAAATCATTTTTGCTTTTCATTAAATGAAATGCCACATGTAATATAAATTTTCATCTAAATTCTAAGGCATTTTTAAACAAAAGTTTCATGTTGGAATTTTGGTGTAGTAGAAGTCAATGTTAAGCATCAGTCCTGATTTTACAGATAGAGGGGATTGGCAAGCTTATAGCTACACACGGCAGAGTAAGAATAAGTAAGCTAAGTTCCCATCACCCCCACCATTTTAGCAAAGGAAAGGAGATGGATATCAGGAAATTTAAAATCTAAATCTATTAAGAATTTATCCTAAGCCAAGACCTTTGGCTTTCTCTTTTACTATATAAAAGATACTTAAATAGGCAAAAGGGACAAAAAAAAAAAAAAACAGCTATTTATACATTTTGTTAAACTGTTAAAAAGTTCTGAGTACCTAGGTGTTGATGTGAAAGATGCTATCTATTAACGGCCACCCCCAAACAAGGCCAACTGATCAACTGAAGTATTGCCTTACACCTTTCTTTTCAATTAGGATTCCGAAACTTACACCTGGATGACCAAATGACCCTTCTGCAGTACTCATGGATGTTCCTCATGGCATTTGCCCTGGGTTGGAGATCATACAGACAAGCAAGTGCAAACCTGCTGTGTTTTGCTCCTGATCTGATCATTAATGAGTAAGTTAGATTCACACAGTATTTCAACCAGCTGATGTTTTCCCAGTGGGCTATCATAATAATGTGGTACTGAATCAATCCTACCAGCTATCTAGGATCTAAACAAACTTGAAGCAAAGTTGTTCATTAGTGCTTGAGGCAGAGTAATTGTAAGATGAAGAATATGCATATATGTACCATTATTACTGTCTCAAGGTAACTTTAAAAATACCTTTACTCCAGCTGGATGTGGTGGTACACACCTTTAATCCCAGATCTCCAGTGGCAGAGGCAAGTGGATCTCTTTGAGTTCCAGGCTAGCCTGTGCTACATAATAGAAGACCATGTTTTAAAAAAATAAATAAAAAACAAAAACCCTTTACACTTTGGGCATCTCTGGAGTATTGAGATCAATACAGTGTGGCAAGAAACAATAATAACAATAATCTTATTGTACTATTGTTTGAATTATGTAACCCTAATCAAGAAAACAAAATAAGTATGAGAAAACTCATGTGGGGTCAATAAAAGCAATGAGGCTGTCCCCACTGAGTGGATGTGAGGCGGTACAGATGCAGAGACAAGAGGTATCTGTTTGCATGGCAAGGCTATAACATCCAGGCCCTGGAAAGACTGTGAGACCTGTGCTAGGGATGTATGTAGCTCAGTTGGTAGAGTGTTTGTCTAGCATGTATGAAACCTTCCATTTGATTCCTAGCACAGCAGAAGCTGGGTGCAGTGTGGATACCTGTAACCTTAGCACTGAAGAAGTAGACATAGGAAGATCAGAACTTCTTGATTATCCATAGTTACATAGCAAGTCTGAGGCCAGCCTGGGCCACATGAGACCCTGTCTAAAAAAAGAAGAATGTATATGAGGAAACAGTGATTTTTTTTAACTGAAGAACCATCACAACTCACAGTTTTATAAGTCAGCCACTGTCTTACCCTGTAGGCCTATGCAGTTTTCGTGAATAATGGCAGCTCTTCACCCTCCGGCCTCACGCAGCTGTTCTGTTCACTGGTTTTCTACCTCCATTGTCACTGTCTTTGTGTCGACTAATGTTTTCCTCCTGAAGTGCAGTTCTGATCCACGGGCCATCCAATGCATCCTTACTTTCTGTTTGTTCCTTTTGAGTGTTCTTTGTCGACACTTAAACTGGTCATTCTTCAAACCATACCCTCTTAGTTCACAGTGAGACTAAATATAACCTCTTCCATATAGCCCTGGTTGTTCTTACTTTCTATTTTTTAGCACTAGCCTTTGGGCCAGTAGCTTATCCTTTCCTAGAATGTGCATAAGTTCATACACAGAGTCCAAGGAGTATTCTCTGAAGAAAATAGATTATCCTTTATTGTACATTTATAGATTCTATTAAGAGTTCCTCCAAAAGTAATGAACCCATAAAGCCCCATTAGCAGAAGAGCATTCAGTTATACTTCATGTGAGTAAGAGTGACTGCCTGAAATGTGTCCAGAATGGCAATAAGTTTGGAAATTAATGCTGATTAATGAATGGAATGTTTAGAGAAAAGGGAATTGGAGAGCATTTGGGACAGCCTAAAGAGGCTGTACGAGAATGTAGCAAGCATTCCTTACTGTGTGTACCAGATTTTAAAAAAAAAAAAAATGTGTAGAGTTACAGAAAAGCATCTATTTGAGCTAAAAGTTCATGGGAGAGGCTGGAGCAATGATATCCATAAGCTCCTTTTATCGGAGATGTTTTAGTGGGCCCGGATGAGATAGCCCAGGTACTTCTAAGGAGAGGTTCTTAGGGAGTATGCCAGAGCCATTGTTACCAGGTAACCCTAGAATCCAGACACCTCTTCTGTGAGCTACTACTGGGTAATTTCTGGGACACACATCTCAGGATACAGCAGAGATTTTCTGATAGCTGGGAAAGTAGTAGAGAAAGTCTAAGCTGAAGCAGTTAATCATCCCAGTTAAAGTTAATATTGTTTGATTCTTTACTAATGGTACTTGTAATTTTCTCCTGCCATATTTTAAGTGGTATTTACATACTTATCAAGAGCCAAGCACTATTATGAAAAGTTGGAGTAAAATAGTAGACAAACAAGGTCCCTTAGAACAATCTGATGAGGGGATTCATGGAGCCATAATAAAATAGTGTGAAGGGGTGTGTGTGGAGATAAAGAAGGTCTTGGAGCCCAGAGGGCTTTAATAGCTCTAATCATTCACTGTGGAAGTATAGTGCATTCAAGGCAGAAGAAACAAGTGTGAAGAACTGGAGCACACAAGAAGCTTGGCCCAGGTGAGGAATTGAAAGAAGGCCCTCAAGGGTATGGCAGAGTTGAAAGGAGTGCATAATGACTAAACAAAATCACGCAGTCCATGAAATAGACTTTAGATTTTGTTCTAGGGCCAAGAAATAAGCATCCTGAATTAGAGGTAAATAACAACGTATAACATTCTTAGTCTTGGTAGAGGGAAGGGAATAAGGATTGAACCTGGGCCCAGTGCTAGGCAAAGCAGTCTACAGACTGAGCTCCACCCTAACTCCATCAGAATGCAGAAATGGTCCCTGCTCTTCAGCTGCTTCTGTGTTACTAGTGGAGACACACTAGGGACTTACAGACAGGAGGATCCCTGGGGCTTTCTGGACAGACAGTGTGGCCTATAAGTAAGCTCCAGGTTCAGTAAGAAACTCTGTCTCAAAAAATATGATGAAGACTGAGAAGATGTCAAGTGCTAATGCTGCCCCTTCAGCATAACTTCCACACACAACTGTTTTTAGGATGAGATACTATTTAACAGAGGGGGGGGGCTTCTGATTTTTAAATGGTAAGATCAAAAAACTATGTTGTAGATCTGACTAGTCAAATGCCAAATGTTGATTTAAATAAGTAACTGGTAATAACCTTTAAATGCTAAAGGAAATAATATCTGCCATGTATGAAGACAACTAGTGCCCCTGCCTAAAAAGGAGCTAAACAAAAGACATGCTCACATAGATGAAGAAAAGCTCACAAGACCTCAACCCTACACAAAAAACTACAGGCAACTAAGGAATGCTGAGAGCTGGAGCAATAAATAGTCTTGCCCAGGAAGAGCACAGCAATTGCTTATCCAGTACTACTAATCAGCCCCAGAAACATACACACAAGTGACAGTCAGTATGCATACTGAACAGGTTGTACTTATGTATTTAGGAATATAAATAAATATACATATATGTAACAACTATTAATGCAAAAAGAAGCCATCAATTTGAAGGGGAATATGAGAGAGTCTGGAGGGAGGGAAGGGAAGGGAGAAATGATGTAATTATATTATAATCTCAAAAAATAAAATAATTTAAAAGGGAATAAGCAGACTAGAAGATCTGTAAAAATAACTGAATCCTAATGATTCCATTAAAGCATGCCTGTGGGCACTCCAGAATTATATAGCTTAATGAGTTCTGAGTATAGCAAAGCATTCACGGTTCTGAAACAAGAACCTAGTGTTCTTTTTTTTTTTTTTTTTTTTTTTTTGTTTTTCGAGACAGGTTTCTCTGTGTAACTTTGCGCTTTCTGAGCTCACTTGGTAGCCCAGGCTGGCTCGAACTCACAGAGATCCGGCTGGCTCTGCCTTCCGAGTGCTGGGATTAAAGGCGTGCGCCACCAACGCCCGGCAAACCTAGTGTCTCTAAAGGGGTATTATTGACTAGTCTCTCTCCCGTTCTCCAACATTCTAGTTCTGTAAGAGATTAGTGACAGCAATAGGTCCGCTTTCACTTAGGAGCTCACAAATTTGAAAACCAAAATTTAGCTATTATTTTAGACTAGCCCAATTTCTTTCTAACTCACACTTGTATTTGTGTCTCACAGGCAAAGAATGACTCTACCCTGCATGTATGACCAATGTAAACACATGCTGTATATCTCCTCTGAATTACAAAGACTGCAGGTATCCTATGAAGAGTATCTCTGTATGAAAACCTTACTGCTTCTCTCCTCAGGTTGGTGGACCAACTACTCACTTCTAAGTTTCATATCTGAATATGGCAAATGCATGGGGTGTGGAAGTTTTAAAACTATTGTTCTGTGCATATATTGTAGTAATTATACCAATTATACACAATTCCACTGTGTTTGGCTAGCAGAATGATTTTCAGAAAGGTAAAATGTCAGAAATGTCTATGTTAAGTGTTGCCAATATTAGTAAAATAAGTAGGTATTGTAGAAATCAGTATGAGATCGGCCTCAGGATCTGTGTCTATCGTCTTTCCTTCTACCCATCCATCTTCTGTACATCACTGTGTAAGACGAGAAAGGGTGATAACCCTAATAATTCTGTTTCTCTACTGCATTATTTTTGTCTTTAGTGAGTACTACCATGTATGGAAAAAAAGCCTAGAAAACTAACAGTTTATCAAAGCAATCAAAAGTTTGAACAAGACTAATGACATTTAGACTTTAATGAAATTGCTTTCATCTAGCAAAAATAATCAAACTAGAAAAATTCAAAAAAATATAAAGACTCTTATCTATATTAGTTATTTGACATCTTAAATAAGTAATAAAAGGACAGTCTTACCTGACATTCTCTAAAATATACAAGGAACTCTTCAAAGTCAACAACTAAAACAGCAACCTGGTTTTTATGGACTGAGAATATGCAAAGATGCCTTACTAAAGGAGATAAAGACAGAAAGTCAGCATGACACGGTGCTGCCTGTCACACACCGCAGAGACCTATCTAGAATGAGCCAATCCAGAGTACTGAGCACACCAAATACTGGTAAGGACACAGAGCACAGAACTCTCCTTCACTGCTAAAAGAACTGCAAAGTAGAATGACCATTTCAGAAAACAGTTTGATAGTTTCCTATAAAATCGAAACATAGTCTCACCATTTGATGTAGCAATTGCTTGATCAAATACAAAGTAACCGAAAACTTATATCAATAAGGATATTTATAGCCAAGCTATTTATATTTGACAAAACATGGGAGCAATGAGATGTCCTCCAGTAGGTGAATGGATAAATTGATACATCCAAATAATAGTATATTATTCAAGACTGAAAAGAGATACTCTATTGTGCCAAGGAAAGACATCAATGAACCTTAAATATACATTAAGAGAAAAGAAGCTAATCTCTTAAGAGGGATCCCATCAACAAATTAAATGGAGAGAAACTTAAAGCAATTCCACGAAAATCAGGAACAAGGTAAAGCTATCCACTCTCTCAATACCTATTCAATATAATACTTGAAAGTCTAGCTAGAGCAATAAGAAAACTAAAGGAGATCAAGATGATACAAAAAGTATTATTTGCAGATGATATGATAGTATACATAAGTGACCCCCAAAACTCTACCAGGGAACTCTTACAGCTGATAAACACCTTTAGTCAAGTGGCTGGATACAAGATTAAATCAAAAAAAAAAAATCAGTAGCCCACCTATATACAAATAAATGGGGTGAGAAAGAAATCAGGGAATCAACACCCTTTACAATAGTCTCAAATAATATAAAAATATCTTGGTATAACTCTAATCAAGCAATTGAAAGACCTCTATGACAAGAACTTCAAGTCTTTGAAGAAAGAAATTGGAGAAGATATCAGAAGATGGAAACCTCTCCATGTTCATGGATTGGTAGGATTAACACAGTAATAAAGGCCATCTTACCAAAAGCAATCTACATATTCAATGCAATCCCCATTAAAATCCCAACACAATTCTTTACAGATCTTGAAAGAACAAAACTCAACTTGATATGGAAAATCAAAAACCCAGGATAACTAAAATAATCCTGTACAATAAAAGAACTTCCAGAGGTATCACCATCCCTGATTTCAAGCTCTACTACAGAGCTATAGTGATTTAAAAACAAAAACAAAAACCTGCATGGTATTGGCATTAAAAACAGACAGGGGGATTAATGGAATCAAAGACCCAGACATAAATCTACACATCTATGGACACCTGATTTTTTGACAAAGAAGCCAAAATTACATAATGGAAAAAAGAATGCATCTTCAGCAAGTGGTGCTAGTCCAACTGGACATCAGCATGTGTAAGTGCAAATAGATCCATATCTATCACCCTACACAATACTCAAATCCAAGTGGATCAAATACTTCAACATAAATCCAGATACACTGAACCTGAGAGAAGAGTATATCCTTGAATGCATTAGCAGGAGACACTTCCTGAAGAGAACACCAATATAGCAGGCACTAAGATCAACAATTAATAATTGGGACCTCGTGAAACTGAAAAGCTTCTCTAAGGCAAAAGACACCATCAATAGGACAATAGGAGCACTCAAAATAGAAAAAATATTTCCACCAACTTCACATCTGACAGAAGGCTGATATCCAAAATATATAAAGAACTCAAGAAACTAGACACCAACAAACTAAATAATCCAATTAAAAATAGCATACAGATCTAAACAGAATTCTCAACAGAGGAATCTCAACTGGCTGAGAAGAAACATTTAAAGAAATGTTCAACATTCTTAGCCATTAAGGAAATGCAAATCAAAATGACTGAGATTTCATCTTACACATGTCAGAATGGTTAAGATCAAAATCACAAGTGACAGCTCATCCTGTCAAGGGCATGGAGTAAGGGGAACACTCCTCCACTTCTAATGGAAGTGTAAACTTATACAGCCACTTTGGAAATTAGTATGGCAGTTTCTCAGAAAATTGGGAATCAGTCTACCACAAGACCCAGCTATACCACTCTTGGGCATATACCCAAAGTATGCTCATTTTTTTCCACAAAGACACTTGCTCAGCTGTGTTCATAGCAGCTTTATTTGTAATAGCCAGAACCGGGAAACAACCTAGATGTCCCTCAAACTGAGGAATGAATAAAGAAAATGTGATACATTTACATAATGGAGTATTACTCAACTGTTAAAAACAAGGAAATTTCAAGACAAGTAGCTGGAACTAGAAAAATTCATTCTCAGTGAGGTAATCCAGACCTAAAAAGACAATATGGTATGTACTCACTCATAAGTGGATATTAGCTGTAAAACAGTCCACAGACACATAAAAGACTAGGTAACAAGGAGGGTTCTTGGGGACGGGGGACACTGGATCTCCCTAGGAAGGGGAAATAGAAGAAATTTCACAAGTGGACTGTGGGAGGATGGGGATGGGAACATGAGTGATCAGGTTGGGGTTGGGGCAGGGGTGTATGGGGAGAGTACTGAAAGAGAATACTGAAGAGGGGTGGGGAGTGGCATTTCAAAGTCAAGTAACAATGAATCTCTCAGGAATCTACAAGGACAACACCAGCTAAGACTCCTAGGAATAGGGGATATGTAACCTGAACTGGCCATCTGTGACCAAATTGGTGCCTAGCCCAATTCTCATCAGAGAGGTGTCATCTAGCAACTAATGGAAACAGATGCAGACCCACAACCAAACATAAGGCAGAGTTCTGGAAATCATGCAGAAGAGGAGAAGAAAGGATTGTAGGAGCGAGAGAGGTTAAGGACACCACAAGAAAACTCACAGAATCAACTAACCTGGGCTTATAGGGGCTCATAGACACTGAACCTACAACCAAGGAGCCTGCATGGGACTGACCTAGACACTCTGTATATATGTTACAGTTGTGTAGCTGGTCCTCTTGTGGAACTCCTAACAGCAGGAACATGCCTGTCTCCAACTCTTTTACTGGCTTTTGTGACCCTACTCTTCAGTCTGGGTCACCTTGCCCAGCCTTTACATGGGGAGGTGCTTAGTCTTACTGCAACTTGATGTGCCATGTTTTGTTGATACTCATGGGAGACCTGTTCTTTCCTAAACAGAAGAGGAGGAGTGAACTGGGGGTGGGAAGGGGGTTGAGGGGACAGGGAGGAGGGAGGGGAAACTGCAGGAGGGATGTAAAATAAATAAATACTACAAGGTCCTAAGTATCCATCCTTTCTCTAGATCACCAAGTCTACAACATAACATGGAGGGTGTACCCAATGAAATATTGGTTGTTTGAATAAATGAAAAAAAAAAAAGAATCTAGGCGTTGATAAGAAAGAATTCAGAAAAAGCTTTTGTCACCTACTAGAGCTGAGTCAAATATGTCTTTATATGTAAGGGACCATTATATTTTAGATGAACTTCTTTAAGCCAGTTTTATTAATGTTATGGAAAAGGTTCATATTCATACATACATAGTCACATGAACCTGAATGACTGAGTCTGTTGGAAGAAGAAAAATGTATTGGATTTTGAAGTTGAGTCATTTCCTGAAGTGTAGTTCCAATTCTACTGCCACCTTTGGGAATTCCTTTTTGTCTCGGGTATATTACTTAATGTTTGATTAAAAGATGACAATATCAAAATAATGATAGCATTGACTTTCAGTTGTCTTTCTGGTCTGAAGACATATCATTTTTTAAAAAATTTACAAATGCCTTGATTCACTCATTGATATACTGCACATGATGTATTTTCTTATAATTATATGTTACTTGCTATTAAAAGGAACTTTTGCATGTCCCAAGAATAATTCATGACCCATAAAGAGAAAATGGCAAAGAACATAATGACCAAATCAAGGATGAGGGAGAGGAGATGTTTCACCAGGACATGGCTCATTACACAGAAATGAACATGGAAACTGATTTTTTTTTCTTACAAGGAAAGTGAGGACAGGGGCCAGAGATGATTATGATTCTGCCCCACAGGAATCTTTTCAGACAGAATTTTATTGTTAAATCTGTCAATTAAATTATTGTACTCTACAAGTAGAATATTGAAAATTCATTTTGGTATTATGTGTTCTACCTTGTTTGTTGTTTTACTTTTGGTTCCATGTTAATAAACTTGAATCAGGAGTAATTTTTAAAAGAAAGAATCTAAGAATCATTAGGGTTTCTGAGACAGCACGGCAGGACAGAACACCAGAACCTCTCCCAGAGCCTCTCTCAGGGCCCCTCTGACTTCCTTGATTTTTCTCACTAGCCCCGAATGTCATTCACAGTGGTCCCACTGCTAGCTTAGAGGCAAACTTGGTAGCAGTCTGTCCTATGGTAAAACAGTTAGTTCTTAGTCCCGGCACAAACAGCTGAACTGAACCCTACCCCGTGCTCAGTGACTTTTCACTCAATACTTCAACTGGATTTCACACTTGTAGGGAATAGAGAAAAGGTACATACACTTCTCTTTGTTGAAGACCTTCCAACTCAATAGGAATACAGAATAGTGAGGTAAAAGTGAACAACTGTACAAAAAGTATAAAATCAAGGGTAAGGACAGAATAATTATTTGCCAAAATGTGTAAACCAAATCAGTATTCTTAAAGGAATGAAAAGAAGTATGGAATTAGAAATTGGGAGCTATCTGTTTAGAGATTTTGTTTTCTAATAAATTGTGAACAGTTAACAAAATCAAAAGGGAGGTTCATCAATGCCAAGGAACTGAGGGAGGCTATGAGGAATAGTTTGATGTTCAGCATGCCCAGCAGTCCAGCCTTTCTTCAGAAATTCTACCAGGTACTTGTGGTGAAGAGGAGAGGAAAACTCACTTTTCTTCCAGTAAGAAAGGGGGAGGAACGCATTGGAAGTACATACAGTGTTTTTCCAAAGAAAAGCAAAGCCTGCCCTATAGGAGAAACTGCTCATCAGGACCATATCTGACCTGGAAAAAAGCAAATAGAGGATACTAGACCCCTTATAAGAGCCCTCCTGACTCACAGGGAAGAAAAGAGGGAAATAGTTTTCTAGGAAATGTTCAGAGTCAGTAAAGCTGAAACGTAATCATAAGAGAAAGCATTTAATTGGGGCCTGGCTTACAGCTTCAAAGGCTTAGTCCATTATGATGGGGGGGGGGCAGAAAGGCAGGCGTGGTGCTGGAGAAGTAGCTGAGAGCTACATCCTGATCTGCAGCAGAGAGAGACAGACAGACAGACAAAGACTGGGCCTGTTGTGGACTTTGGAGACCTTACCCCACAGTGGCACACTTCTAACAGGGTCACACCCACTCCAACAAGGCCTCACCTCCTAGTCCTCCTAATCCTTTCACAGTTCCACTGGTAACTAAAGTCAAAATTATATGAGCCTATGGGGGCCATTTGTATTCAAACTACCACAGTACCATAAACAACATTAAACATAACCCAGAGCCTAGCCAGAT
Organism: Peromyscus leucopus; assembly: GCF_004664715.2. Taxonomy (NCBI): domain Eukaryota; kingdom Metazoa; phylum Chordata; class Mammalia; order Rodentia; family Cricetidae; genus Peromyscus; species Peromyscus leucopus. The sequence goes on along the minus strand of NC_051079.1, from coordinate 28,158,587 downwards.
TAACATACTGCCTCCCACAAAATGTCTAATTTCATCAGTCCTGATAATTTTTGTCTAGCTTTCAACAAAAAGAAAGGCCATACTAAAAGGCAATAAAAAGCCACAAATTTCAAGAAACAAAGCAAGCATTAAATCTGATCCCAAGCCATTGGTGTTATCAGGTAGGAATTAAAATAACTACAGTTTATGCTAAGGACACTACATAGAAATAGATTCATAGACTGCTAAGGAATCATTCCTCTAAGGAAATGCTACAAACAAAAGATGCTGGCATGCAGATTCAGAATGCTCCAACAGGCATTATCATTAGTTGTAGTGCAACCAGGAAACAGTGAACAGAGGTCAACAGAAACTTCTAGACTATAAAGAGAAAAAAAGAATTAAAAGGGTTGGAGGAGACCATCAGAAGTGGGAAGGGAAAAAGGGAGAAGTCCCAAAAGCTCAGAAATTTCTAAAATTAGAGACAGGCACCAAAATGTGGGTCTTGGAAGCTCAGAGAACACCAGCCCCCCCCCCCAAAAAAAAATCTTCATTTTGGCATATCCTCTTCAAATTACAGAAAACCAAAGACAAATGAAAAAAATATTGAAAGAGTCATAGTTTAAAAAAAAAAAAAACAACTCTATAACGTACATCAGAAACCATGCAAATAAGAAGAATTTGAAGTTAAATATTTACAGTGTTGAAAAACAAAAACAAATACACAAATAGACCCCACCAACCTCAGACAACAGAGCCAACAGAATTACCCCTCAGAAATGAAGATGGGGCCAGGCATGATAGCAGACACCTGGAATACTAGCACTCCAGAGGCCAAGGGCTGGAATTCAAGCCAGCCATGGCTACCTATCAAGACTATCTGAAGAAAGAAAGTAATAGATAAAATAAAAACTTTCTCAAAAAAACAAACAAAAAAGGTAGGGAATTTGTGAACACCTTTACATCTATCTTACATGAGCTATTTTAAAATGTTTTTCAGAGGAAAGGAAAATATATGTCAGAATTATGGATGTGCTACATAAGAAAGAAAGCATATTAGAAAAGGGATGCATGAGGTAAAATGTCACTTTTGTCTTAATATTAAATAACTATGAGAGTAACAATAATCAGGTACCAGGGGTCTGGAGAGATGGCTCACTGGTTCCCAGCAGCACATGGCAGCTCAGAACTGTCTGTAACCCCAGTCCCAGGGATCCTATGCCCTCTTCTGACTTCTGTCATATAGACTTGTGGGGCACACACATATCAGGCAAAGCACCCAAACACACACAAAACAATGTGTTTTTAGTTAATTAATAATCAAATACTGGATTATTGAAATGCATGGATATGTAAAGTGAACGACAGCAGTTACAAGGGAAGATTTGGGACTACTCTGGCATTGACATTGCCTGTTGAAGTGGTATAGTGTATTGTGGAAGGATAAATAGGTTAGTTGAAAGTGTATACTGTGGATGATACAGTAGTCACTTAAAAGAGTTCAAACTGTCAAAGGAAACAGAATCATGAAGTATTTCATGAAAACTGAAGGCTGATGTGACAGCCTGCAGTAAGCCTTAGGCCAAATTCTAGGGGTTGGAAGTCTGTCTCACATGCAAGATACCCCAACTTTCCCAAACCTAAAACCCACACCCTTCCTCTCAAGGGGCAGGGCAGGGCTGCTGGGTCTCCCATCTTTGTTGGCTTGAATAAACTCCAAACCTGATGTACTTCATCAGAACAGGAATACATCTCGGGGCAAGGGCTGGAGATCAAGGCTTCTCTCTGCTCCCACCTTGTTTATGCAAAGAGGAGAAACTACTACATATGAGCTAAGGCAATCCTCAGAAACAAAAAAGAAAACTGCATTCTTAGTACAAAACTGCCAGCTTCAGTCAGTTCCTCCGGCTGTTTGTAAAATGTGCTCATGGGAGGCATGTCAGCTAAGAAATGAAAAACTACAGACAGGACAAAGGTGGACAAGAAAGAGAAATGAAAACCTGCATCCCTCCTAAAAGGGAAATAAAAAAGTCCAGTGTAAAAGAGGAAAAAAAAGGAGAATGTCTGGGCTGAATTCCCTGGTGGCACTGCAGAGAAGCTGTGGGATGAGGGACAGCCCACTGAAGTGAAGGAAAAATAGGAAAAGAATATTGCCTGCAGGCATGGAGGGAGGGCGGAGATGCAGTAAAAAAGATGGTGAAGCTTAAAAAAACGGAGGAAGAGGAAGATGATGATTAATAATAAACTGGGTCTACTTTGGTTTTTTCTTGTCAATAAAGTATTAAACAGCTCCTTTAAGGGAAACAAAAAACTGCAATGGAAGGCTGTGTGAGGTTTGTTTTGAACTCTCCAGCTCAGGGATAGTTGACACACCACTTAATATGCCTGTAGACACCCCTGTCCTGGTGGTATTTTCAGCAGCTCCTACCTCAGCTGGTACAGTATGGAGGTTGTAAACGGAGTGTTTGCATCCTCAGGAGTCTCTGACGTGACTTACACAAAATAATTATCCTGGTAGCCAAATGCGACTGTGTGACTAAAAAATGGATTGCTATCTGACATCCTCTGTGCCTTTAAGTAAATACAATTTTTTAAATTAAAAAACATCAAAGGTGCAAAAAGAGGCCAATATAGAAAGGAAGCAAAGCACAAGCATGCTGAGGAGAGGAAGTTAGAGACAAGGCAGGTTCTAATCAGTTTTGTCAACAAGCACTGTAAATACAGACAGCCAGAACACGGCAGGCTTCTTAGAAGCCAGGATGAAAGTGCTCGCCACCATGGACTCTGACCAAGACACTATTACAGGATAAACTTAGGTCGAAGCAAGTAGCAACTCACGTTTATTAAGGAATAAAGGACTAAGGGAGTGGGAAACAGATACATTTAAACTGACATTTGCCTATATAGAAAATAACAAATATCTTTGTGGGCTAAAAACAACTTAAAAAAAAAAAACATAATAAACCCAAAGGGGAATCTGGTAAAAACAGATGCTTAATTTCAAGGATGACAACTAGAGTATGCAGATTACCAATTTTTGTGGGCACAGTGGAGGGTGCAACAAGACACAATGAGAAGTGGAAGGTAGGAGCTGGAAGGCAAGAGGAGGACAAGATGGGTCATGGTAAGAGATGCCAGATAAGGGAGTCCAAATAAGTTCAAATATATCCATAATGTCAGGAAAAGTGGAGATGAACTGAATGCTGGAAGCATAATTTTAAAGAGGATTTTTAAACATCTCCCAGCTTTATGGTGTTTACAAAATACGAAATGAAGACACTGAATAGCTGTAGTAAAAGGATACTTCGCAATATATAGGATAGCAAACTTGTGCAAAGAGCCATCAGTGAATATCTACAACTTTATAACTTCTATCACAGCTCCTCAGTCTGCCCTCTGGCATCAACAGTCATGGATTACACAGTACCTAACCCTAAATCTGGAGAATGCAGATTAGGGTCTCTGAAAAGTACTGGCATTCAGAGATCTTTGTATTAAACTACCCAACTCTTCCTGCCCCTAACCAATGTTACCACAGCAGTATTTGTAGGAGCACACTTTGAGAAATGTAGCCATCTACAGAAATTGTAACACCACGAGAGCAAGTGACTATGATCAGCCCTTAGTACCACTGAGTATTGGAGAGTAATATGAAAATAAAAAAGTTACCCCAATATTACAATCCAGATTTCAAGAGGTATGGCTAGTTCTTAAAAGGGCACAGAAACAGATATTTGCTCCCTAGAAAGGCCTGTATGTAGGGGATGACAAAGTAAAGATCATCTTTCCTCTTATAATCATAAAATTTTAGTATGCTAACATGTTTTTAATGGTGCCTGCTAAGTTTAAGTTCTAATTAACTAGCAATGTGATACATATGCTTACTATGTAGCTGGTGGGATAGAAGTTGTTGCTAAAGCCTTCTACCTGGAAACAGAAGTAACTGAAAGTGAAGAATACCAGCCAAAGTTAACTAAATCATCAGTTATTATTTAATCTTCAAAAGAGGCTTGTCATCACCAACTCCCATTTTTTTCCAACTCCCATTTTATAAGATAAAAAACAATTGGCTTGCCCATGGTTATGACCCCCAGTTCTCAATTACCCTAGACTTCCACTTCGCTGTAGTCCCCCAGTCCTTTGAAAATGCATGGATTTTAGAATGCATTAAAAGTCCATTATAACAATGAAGTATGCATGAAATGTCCTACTTGGTGCATGACAAGTTACAGCAAGGAAATTCTTTAACCAACTTCACCTTACCTTTTAGTTCCTAAGGAAGGTCTGAAGAGCCAGGAGTTATTTGATGAGATTCGAATGACCTATATCAAAGAGCTTGGAAAAGCCATTGTCAAAAGGGAAGGAAACTCCAGTCAGAATTGGCAGCGGTTTTATCAACTGACAAAACTTTTGGACTCCATGCATGATGTAAGTATCAAACACAAAGCCAAAACAACAACAAAAAGAAAAACATAGGCTGGGTGTGGTGCCCATGCCTTTAATCATAGTACAGGCTGAGGTAGAGGCAAGTGGCTCTCTATGAGCTCCAGGACATAGAGAGATCCTGTCTCAAACACACAGAGACAGAGACAGAGAGAAACATAATAATCTTGTGGGACATAAGATATGTTTTAATTAGTACATTTTATATATATATATATACATATATATATATAGATACACATACATACATATATATACACACACATATATATTATGTAATTATATACCAATAAGTCATTCCACCTCTCTCAGTTTATATATTTTAGTGATCATTCAAGTTAAATTTGTAGACTTCAATTTTGTACACATTTCTCTTAAGTCTTACTATTCCTTACTATTCTAGTCATTTCCATGAAAATACCATGTTATCAGAGAGTTTAATAGTCCTATTTTTTTTTAGTAGATTTCCCTGTTCTACACAAAAGAGCTGTTAAATTACACTAGTTTTATTTCCCGTATTTCAGTACTGGTCCAGGCTGGCCTCAAAGTCACAGGTTCCCCTGCTCCTGCTCCTCAGTCTGCTAAGTGCTCGGATTCCGGAAGTGCCAGGCTTTCATTCTGCACACGGTCAAAGAAATTTAAAATGTCTTTGTACTTAAGTGCTCATTTTATTTCAATAAGTTTTCTTCTCTGGGAATTCCAATAAATACTGATATATTTTAGATCAAATTTTTAAAAAGGCCAACAGAGCATGAACAGAGTCTACACCAGGTCTTCTGCATATGTATTATGATTTCCAGTTTAGTGTTTTTTATGGGATTCCTGAGTGTGTGAACAAATGGGTCCCTGAATCTTATTCCTTCTCTTGGGCTCTTTGTCTTGTTCAACTCCAATATGCTAACTTTTGTTTTATCTTATTATATTTTAGTCTGTCATGTTTGGTTGTTATCTCTTAGAAGCCTGTTCTTTTCTAATGAGAGACAGAAAGGGAGTAGATCCAGGGAGGAGGGAGGGGAGGAAGAACTAGGAGGAATAGAGGAAGGGGAAACTGTAGTCAGGATATACTGTATGACAAAAGAATCGACTTTCGATAAGAGGGGGGAAGGAGGGGCAACAGATACAAGCCACTCACACTGCTGTGCTTTGAAGCCTCATCGGACTGTGTCTTCTCTTGCAGGTGGTTGAGAACCTCCTTAGCTACTGCTTCCAAACATTTTTGGATAAGTCCATGAGTATTGAATTCCCAGAGATGTTAGCTGAAATCATCACTAATCAGATACCAAAATATACGAATGGAAACATCAAAAAGCTTCTGTTTCATCAAAAATGACTGCCTTACTAAGAAAGGTTGCCTTAAAGAAAGTTGAATTTATAGCTTTTACTGTACAAACTTATCAACTGGTCTTGTAGATGTTTTGTTGTTCTTTTTGGTTTTGTCTTGTTTTGTTTTAAATACGCACTACATGTGGTTTCTAGAGGGCCAAGACTTGGCAACAGAAGCAGTTGAGCCATCACTTGGAGGTGATGGGGAAGCAGACAGGGAAGTGTATTGGTTGGTGTATCACAGAAACTAAAAACAGTTGCGTGGAGGCATGGCCACTATCTCCACTATCGGTGAAGGACCGCACCTAAACCACCAGTGCCCAAAGTCCATGTGATCAGCTTTCTGCTCATACTTTCAGTTGGCTGGATAAAACTTCTAGACTTTCTGTTGGTGTATTTTTCCCATGTATAGTTAAGATAGCATTTTTGATTTATGCATGGAAACCTGAAAAAAGTTTACAAGTGTATATCAGAAAAGGGAAGTTGTGCCTTTTATAGCTATTACTGTCTGGTTTTAACAATTTCCTTTATATTCAGTGAACTATGCTTGCTCATTTTTTTCTTAAATAATTTTTGTATTCAAGTTATTGTACAGCTGTTTAAGATGGGCAGCTAGTTCATAGCTTTCCTAAACTCTAAACATTAATCTTCTGTGTGAAAATGGGTTGGTGCTTCTACCCTGATGGCACTTAGCTATCAGAAGACCACAAAAATTGACTCAGATCTCCAGTATTTCTGTCAAAAGCTATTATTTTGTATATATCTGCTTCCATGGAGAATTAGATAGGTTGTGCAGATTACCGTCCTAACTGGTGTAGAGCACCTACCTAGTCAGTGACCCTCTGGGTAAACTGTGGATGATGGTCACAAAAGATTGATTGTAAGACAGTAACTACCAAAAGGCCCAGTTTTCACCTAATGCTCCATCTCTACAATGGTGAGATGGCAACAAAGTTTATAACCAACTCTTTCAGGACCTTCTGGAGTGGTTTGTGTAACAGCTTCAAATTTATGATTCCAGATCATGTGACAAAGCAGAGAGATTGTTTTAAATCAGCCCAAGTTACTTCTCTCATTAAACTTTACCCCCAAGCTAATCGCTAATACATCAAGAATGGCTAGACACCCATTTTCACATCCCCACCTGTCACCAATTGGTCTAGCTTTCCTGGTGGTACAGGAAATCAGCTACTGATTTTTGTTATTTAGAACTGAATGTCAGGCATCCATGTTTGTCCAACCACACATCCCTCCATGTGCCATAGCATTTAACAGAGGTCTTGTGAACTTCTTCACATTGAGAATTCTCATTTTAAACAACAGAAGCTGTAGTAGCCTTTTCTGTGTGCACCTTACCAACTTTCTGTAAACTCAAAGCTTAACACACTTACTAAGCCACAAACAATTTGATTTCTACTTAAGGTGGCCAAATTATTTGTGTAATAGAAAACTGAAAATCTAATATTAAAAATATGAAACTTCTAATATATTTTTATATTTAGTTATAGTTTCAGATATATATCATATTGGTATTCACTAATCTGGGAAGGGAAGGGCTACTGCAGCTTTACATGCAATTTATTAAAATGATTGTAAAATAGCTGTATAGTGTAAAATAAGAATGATTTTTAGATGAGATTGTTTTATCATGACATGTTATATATTTTTTGTAGGGGTCAAAGAAATGTTGATGGATATCCTATATGATTTATAGTGTGTGAGAGCATCCATACAGGCTTCAGTGGTCTTGGAAGTCAAAACCGGTTTGCTCTAAGCTAGGAAGAGGGAGATGGAAACTGGCCCTGTGTGCAGTGGGGGTTGTTGAGGCTTTGACCCAATCAGATCCCAGGGGACTAATTCCCCACCTCCCATTCTAACCATTTTTATCCACCATGACCCTGCCAGTGCAGGGTTAGTTTATTAAATCCCCCCTTGCGCTAACGTACATAAAGAGGACAGAAAGATGGCGCTTATGTAGTGGTAGGCACCATCTAGTAACAGGGTTATTGCAGCCTCCCCACAGGTTAACAGAAACAGAGGCTTTAGAAGTTTGGCAATAATATGAATAGAGGTACCAGCAATATGTAAATACTACAGAATCCCATAGGTCATCAATAATACACTAATCCTTTCCATCCTACAATAGTTTATTTCCAAGTAAAATGAGGACATGTTTGTTTTCTTTGAATGCTTTTTGAATGTTGTTATTTTCAGTATTTTGCAGAAATTATTTAATAAAAAAAATGTAATCCTTTGCTTTTTTAATTCTCTCTAAAAGGGAATGTTCACTTTGTAATGGTTTAAATTGGTCTCAAAGTACTTTAAGATAATTGTAACCCAGCTGGATGTGAAATTTATGGTGCCTAAGAAATACCACTTGAATATTATCAATGACAGTGTTAAGTTTCAAAATGAGCTTCTCAAAAATAGATTATTGTACATTTATGGAATGTTATATGGTTAAAACCAAATAGCACATCACACAAAAAATCTGCTTTCAGTCCCAACCAGCTTGGCTCTCAAAAAAATTACAGCTCCAAAAAAGAAAAAAGGAAAAGAAAAAGATATATGTGCTTTGTTATTAACAGAAGGCAACAGACATTCATAAAACTACAATAGGAAGCTTTCTATTAAATGGATAAAGTGAGCCTTCGCTCTGTAGGAAAGAAGAAAGCGATCCTCATTTTGATTGAGTAGATGTGAGAAAGCTTTGGTACTGTTTGAGAGCAGCTTCGATTTCTGTGTGTGGTTTCATACCATTCCAAACTATTTAGATTTATAATAACTTCAGTGAGAGTTGGTGAAATGTCTACATGACTTACAACAGATCTTGAAAACTATCTTTAATTACTGGTAGGACAAAAAGGGACATTGTGGGTATTTTAGGCATTGACTTGGGATACTGTAGAAGCAGAAGTTAGAAGACAGGAAGCTTTGGGAAGGGAAGGGATTGTAAGCCTTCTCTTAGGAAAGACAAAACAACAAGTGAGACCACCCCAAAGGGACAAGGGACATGTTTAGTGTGTGCAGTCCTTGACAATGAGCGCAGGGTGAACTCTGGTGAGCATGTTAAGAAGCCAGCCTCCCCAGCACTGCAGAGTAGGGCCAGGGCAGGGATGGGACAGGACAAGCAATTCCAGTTGGCCACTCGTCTCAGTATTTGCCCCCTCTTCTGTACTGAGACCGTATTACCATGGGATGAACCGTCTTCTGTACTGAGACTGTATCACCATGGGATGAACCGCAGTATCATGCTTGCTTCTGTCAACATTCAAGGATCATGGTAGCCTTCAGTGAGCTTTACATCTTGGTTGGTCACCCAACAATAAGCTGTAGTTGAATGTGTTTCTTATGTGCCTGGTTTCAGTGTTAGAAGGTGAAATAAAAGTGTGCAGGAGACACTGCAAACCACTTCAGATGGAAGTTTCCTCACTTTCCAGACTTTCAGTCAGCCTGGTCCATCAGAACTGATAACCAGGTTTTTCAGGAAAGGGTTGGCTTCTGTCTAGAACATGCCTGAAAGGATTTTATTTTCTGATAAATGGCTGTATGAAAATACCCTTCTAAATAACCTGCTTAACTACATATAGATTTCAGTGTGTCAATATTCTATTTTGTATATTAAACAAATGCTATATAATGGGGACAAATCTATATTATACTGTGTATGGCATTATTAAGAAGCTTTTTCATTATTTTTTATCACAGTAATTTTTAAATGTGTAAAAATTAAAAACCAGTGACTCCTGTTTAAAAATAAAAGTTGTAGTTTTTTATTCATGCTGAATAACCTGTAGTTTAAAAACTGTCTTTTTACCTACACAGTGAAATGTCAGACTGTAAAATTTTGTGTGGAAATGTTTAACTTTTATTTTTCATTTAAATTTGCTGTTCTGGTATTCCCAAACCACACATTTGTACTGAATTGGCAGTAAATGTTAGTCAGCCATTTACAGCAATGCCAAATATGGATAAACATCATAATAAAAATATCTGCTTTTTCATTATGTGACTCCCAACATGCTTTCATAGAACTTATGTAGTTACAACTTTTTTTTTCTCCTCACTCTACTGACAGTGTTCCCATTTAGAACTCGATAAGGTGGACATTTAAACGCCAATGTGACAGCTAGTGTGTGCATAGGAAAATGACATTTGTTCAAAATGAGCTTAACCCCGATGCCTACAACTCTAAAAGATTATCTCACCCATGTCTTCAATGCTCATGTGCTTATGATTTCACAGGATATTAAATGCAAGAGAAACTGACTCCTGTAACTGCTTCAAATATAACAGCCTTTATTCCAAAAGATGACATTTTTATGTAAACAAGTGTTATCTAGGAGAAAGATTAATAGCTTTCTCTTAGAAATGCAAATAAGTAAGCACAGCAAATGTACAATACAGAAGATCAAGGCTGTGGAAGTGGAAAGCCATCCATCTATCTATCAGTATCTTCTAAAACATGCTCATGTTTCCCATACCTTTCCACGGGATACTGCTATCATTATGATAAAAAAGCATTCTAACTTAAAAAGTACATTTTCTGTATCTATCTTATGTAGTCCAGCTATTGGCTGCAGGTCTACTATATAAATACAAGGACAATGGCAATGCTTAAAACATTTAAGACTTGGAGCTTGGGCAGTCCAGAACCGCCTTTCTTGGTATCTTAAGGTGCAATACAGATAGCCTTGATATGACACCAGTGTCTACAGTGTCCACACTTTTGCATGCACATGCAGAAGCCAGAAGGGAACACCACTGTCTTCCTCTATCGCTCTCTGCCTTATTCCCTAAGACAAGGTCTGTCAGTGACTCGGAAGCTCACTGGTTCAGCTAGACTGGCTGGCTAGTGAGCTCCCAGGACCTGCCTGACTGCCCTGCAGTGCTGGGGTTACAGGCATGTATGTCCACATCAGCTTGTTTACATGGATTCTGGGTATTCAAACTCAGATATCCATGTGTCAGAGCGAGAGTTCTTACTAAGCCAAACCAACCACCCATACCCATTCTTGTTATACCGTTTACTTTCAAGTATTAACCTGCTTTTGTAAAGTACCTTTACACGTACTATACCAGTTAATTTTCACTCAATGAATAAATGAAGACAAGTAATGTTAGTAACTCAATTTCTAAAATTACAATGGAAACCTCTGTAATGAAGCCCTTTAGTTATCAGGTATCAGATAGCAAGTCTCTGGCATCCTCACAGACAACTGATATTTTCTGCTTTTCATTTGTCTACTGCTTCATTGAGCACTTACTATGTGTCAGATAACATGCTACAATATGTTATCTTACTTCATCTTTGCAGCCCTATAAAGTAGTACTCTTATTCTCACATATATGAGGGAAGTATGGCTTGAAAATCTGAGTAATCTTCTGAGACTTACAAAGCTTGGAAATGGCTGAGGAGAACTTGACATAGACACCTGGCTCTGGAGTTCATGTTCTTAACTACTTCTGGGGACAGAGGAATGAGAAGCTCCTAAGTACAGCAGCTGAGCCTTTGAGTCCTTGTCTTCTGACATGATCTCAATCCCATTGTCAGTTTCTTAATTCTTTTCTTTTTTGAGACTGTAGTTTCATCATTTCCCATTCTTCTTCCTCCCTCAAACTCTCCCATGTAACCCTCTTTGCTCTTCTTCAAATTCATGGCCTCTTTTCTTCATTAACTATTGTTATATGCATGCGTGTGTGTGTGTGTGTGTGTGTGTGTGTGTGTACGAGCATGCATGTGTGAGCATTCCTAAATATATATAAGGACAACCTGCTCAGTCTATATAATGGGACTTGTATGTATGTTTCCAGGGCTAATTATTTTTGGACTCCTGAGGAGACTGAGGGTGAAAAACTAACTCCAGAGAGATTTTAGCAAACCCTTTGGTTTTTCAAACATACAAGGAATCTCTATGTCATTTAACAGCACTCAAAGCAAATCAACAAACCTTCAGGCGAAAAGATGCAAAGTGACCGTTTAGCTGAGGAGGAAAGTTGTTTACAAATGGAAACTGTGATACGAGTCAAATCTGGTCCTACTTTAGCCACAACAAAAACACTATCTAAACCTTGGGTCTAAAAAGATTAACTTGAAAATGGAGAGCCATTTTGTACCAGCTAAACAGTTTGTAGACTTTGGCTCATCTTGTGAGTGGCTCCCAACAGTTTTTATACTACCTTCTCTATGCTAAAAGTCTCTTGCCTCCAGGCTCCATCAAGCTTCCTGTTTCTTAGTTAAAATGAGGTAGTGCTTGGTAAGGGAACATGCTACCCTGCTTGTTTCCAGACCTGAATCTCTAAACAAAGGAGTTCATCTAGACCACATCAGATGCCTAAACAGTTGTATACTGTATCCAGCCCATTGGAGTAGGGCTATTTACACAATGTTCATCCCATAAGCCATCATCAGGGTAATACAGTGGCAGAAGCACTAGGCAACAGCAGTCCCAGGGGTTTAATGGCAGTGTCAGGAACAGAAGCCTCAAGAACTACAAAGAGAATCAGAACTTCAAGTTTTAAGTCAATCGTCTGTTTCCTTCCCTTTGTTTACCGGGATGGGACATGTTTCTGTTTGGTTTTGGCTTCTTCTGTAGCCTTGTGTTCAAAGCAAACTGTACACACTCCATAAGTAACAGTGACAAAAGAGAAGACACCCAGCACTAATGCACCACCGTGTGCTGCTGTGTGCCATGTATCACCCTGGATCTGATTTTTGTATTCTATCATTCTTTGGGAGAGGTGGGTGTGCACATGCCATGGCGCACCTGTGGAAATCAGAGGACACCTTTCAGGAGTTGATGCTCTCTTTCCACCGTGTGGGTCCCAGGGACCGAACTCGGGTTGTCCACCTTGGCAGCCAGCACCTTTACCTGTTAAACCATCATATTGGCCTGGATTTTTTGGTTTTGTTTCTGTTTCTCAAGCTGTTTTCATCTGTCCCTGTCACTTGCTCCTACATGTAAACACAAAAGAACTAAAACTGGGTGCTCCTCCAAAGCTTGTGGACACACATTCACAGCAGCACTGCTAACTGGAGCCAAGGGAAACAAGGCTCTGCCTCTTTTATTCTACTTATGTGGCTTTTCTCATAAAGTACTTCTGAATATATCTATGGGGTTCTGATGGAGACACAAATGGAGGGCATGTAAAATCTGCAGGGTTATTTGAGAAGATTGCAAGGAATCAAGAAACAATTCGCCGTTGCGCACTTTAAAAGAGAAGAGCAGGAACAGCAGTCACAAGTGAGCTCAAAACGCAAAAGCAGAAAATTCAAAAAAAAAAAAAAAAAGAAACAATTCCTTAAAGAGGGAAGGACAGTATTCATAAAAACTAGAGGCTCACATGAGAACATGTTACAAATAACTTCTGATCAGTTTCATGACCTATTCATTATGTTGGCAAGTATATAGCTGTTCCCACTCAGAGACCACCAAGGCATTACTAAAAATCCATGAACACATGTCTGTCCTCAAGGAATTAATGGTGAAGGCCCAATGACTTGGCATTTCCGCTTGTTTGTCTACTCCAATAAAAACATGTAACCATTCAATGACTTATATGCAAACGTGCATAGGAACAAAACAGCCAAAAATGAAAACAACCTAATGTCTGTCAGTTGAGGAACAGGTAAGCATACAATGGAATTATTATATGTGGCCACTAAAACTAAAATACAGATGCACTTTGTAAATACACATAAACCTCAAGAACTTGGTGCCCAGAAAAAGCAAATGTATACAACCAGAAAGTTATTCCATCGTTGCCTATTTCTGGGGATAGCATCAGGGCCATGAATGTGAATACTTGAAGAAACTTTTAGTGGTGATGGAGTGTTCTAAAACTGATTACAGTGATGACTACACAGCTTGGTGGATGCAAATTAATCCTGAAACTCTGCAGGCCACTTTATCAATCTCCTGATAAGTTATATTCAACAGACAAAAATTAAAAGTCACACAAAACTACAGGCTAGTATCCCTTATGAACACAGACGGCAAAAATTCTAAACAAAGTCTTTGCAATAAAATCTAATATAATTGAAAGGAGAGTACACCATGTCCAATAGGTTATCCCACAAATGCAGGGTTATATTAACATTAAAAATCAGTCCAGGCTGGAAAAGTAGCTCAGCAGGTAAAGGCACTTGGCACCAACCCTGCCCATCTGAGTTCCATGCCCAGGATCTATATAGTAGGAGAGAATCAATTCCAGCCAGTTCTCCTCCAACCTCCACACATGCTAGCAGCAACATGCACATATTCACATACACAAAGTATAATTCACAATGGTAAAAAAATCAAATGAGAAAACTGGTTAAATGGATATAAATATTTTATGAAATGCAACATTTAATTTTTTAAAGGCATTGGGTGAATATAAAGACCTCCTCAACCTTCTGAAAAGGCACCTACCAAAAGATATCTCTCAGCATCATGCTCAATGGAAAAAGATACGACTTTCCTCTTAAGATCAGTAAAAAAAAATATGTACTCTTTCCACTTCCATTCAAATATTACATGTGAGGACTGTAGACTATGTAATAAGGTAAGAAATAGGAATAAAAAGACATCTAAATCACAAAGGAAAAACCAAGGCTCATTATTTGTAAGTATAATCATTTAAGTAAAAATTCTTATGACATCTTAAAGGATACTATTAAATTTCAAAAGGTAGAAAAGAATGACCATCTGACCTACTATTCCATTTGTAGATAGATATCCAAAAGAACTGAAAACATCTGCCCAAGCAAGCATGTGCATATTTATTCATGGCAGCATTCCTAACAATAGTCAAAAGGGAGAAACAACCCAAATGTCCCTCAAGGGGATGAATGGATAAAGAAGTCACAGCACATACAAGCAACACACTGTTACTCAGCCTGGGAAAGAATGAAGTACAGACCTGTACTTAAGATGAAACAATATCTAAAACATGATTAAAAAGCCAGACATAGTGACATGTAGATTGACTCCATTGACCAGATAAATGTAGAATGATTAAATCTATAGATGGAATATAGGATGATGATTGTCAGGGTCTTGGAGTAAGAGGAAAATGAGGAGTTACTGCTTAATGTGTAAGGATTTTACATTTACAGAAATATCCTGGAATGAGGCATAAATGGTTGTTATATAACATGTATCAGGTTACCTTTATTTTTTGAGTAGTTGACTTTGTTATATGACTTTTACTTTAATAAACATTACTTTTTTAAAATTTACTAGAACTAATGACTGAGTTGAGCAGGGCTACAGGATACAACAGGGATCAACAAAACAACTTTCCTTCAACTGAAAAATGAAGTCATTCCAACAGAGACCATATTGTCTGCAAAGTCAAAAATATTACCATCTTTACTGATTCTTAGAGTATCAGATCAATGTAAAAACTAATTATGTATCTATGCTATGGTAATCAAGATAGAGTAGTACTGGCACTAAATATGTAAAATTATCTTTTAAATTATTATTTTTAATAGTCATCTAAACTAAACAGAGAGCTAAGAACTAGACCCACATAAATACAGTCCACTGATGTTTGACCAAGGGACAAAGGCTACACGGCAAAGGAAAGAATTCAATAAGTGATGTTGGAAATAATGGGGCATCACATGCCAAAGAGAAATCTAGACTCAAACTTTACATTTTTAACAAATACAAACTCAAAATGGACCCCAAACTAAATGTGAAATACAAGTTAAAAAACTAAAAAACACAGGATAGTCTACATGATATGATACCAAAGGCAAAATCCATAAAAGAGAATAAGCTAGACACCATTAAAATTTAAATTTCTCTTGTGCTAGAGACAATATGAAAAGACAATCCATATACTGGGGGAAAATATGTGCAAGAGACATTTCCTAATTGAATATTTAAAACACAAAGGCTCCTAAAACTCAAAAATAAGATAGACAACCAGTGTAAAAGTTGACCAAGCACCCAAGAAAGCATAAAGGTGGTGAGTAAATGAAAAATGCCCCCATCATAGGTTACCCAAGAAATGTTAAAGCAAAAAAATGAGATAGCACTCCATACTTTTAGAATGGTCCAAATCCAGAACAATTACACCACCGAAAGCTAGAGAGAGTGGAGCAATATAAACTCCTGCTGGCTGCTAATCAATTGCTATGGCATGATGGAAGACAATTGGGTAGTTTCTTACAAAATGCAGCATACTCTTACCATTTAATCAATGGGTTGGTGTGTATTTAGATGGGAATTCAAAACATATACACACAAAAACATCTATTACAGCAACTTTAGTCATAGTCATCAATACACAGAGAAGCATTGAGATGGCTTCCGTGGGTGAGATAACCTGCACACAGTGGGGTATCATGGTGGTTTGAATAGTTATGGCCCTCACAGACTCCACCTGCTACCTGCAGTCAAGATGTAGAACTATCAGCTTCTCCAGCACCATTTCTGCCTGCATGCCACCATGTTCTACCATAATGATAATGGACTAAACCTCTGAAACTGTAAGCTAGCCCCAATTAAATGTTTTCCTTTATAAAAGTTATTGTGGTCATGGTGTCTCTTCACAGCAATAGAAACCCTAAGACAGTCATTCAACACAAAAGAAATGGGCTACCAGCCATGAAAAGACAGAGAAGTCTTAAATATACATTACAAAAGGGGAAAAACTGATCTGAAAGGACTGCCTTCTGTACATCTTTAAAGTTTTCATTTTTGCTTGTGTGGACTAATTCATTTATCTGACAAGCTCTTCTGGCTTCTAAGGACATCAATCATACACATAGTACCCAGACATGCATGCACGCAAACACTCATATACCTAAAAAGACTAAGTATTTAATTATAGGCACAGATGAAGGAGAAGAATCCCAGGTCAATGTCATCGGCCAGATAATCACCATTATAGAAGAAACTCCAAACCAAGGAAACACATACACATACAAGAAATGCACAGAATCTTGGAACTACAAAAGATGTCAAATAGCCAAAGAAATCCTGAACAAAACAAAATACAATGCTGGAGGGATTACCGTTCCAGATTTTAAGACGTATTAAAAAGCCATAGTAATTAAAAACAGTATGGCACCAGCACAAAAAACAGACTTGTAGACCAATGAACCAGAACATAAGACCCAAACATGCGTACACAATCATAGCTATCTGACAACTGACAAAGATGTCAAATGTGTACACTAGAGAAAAGATGGCATCTTCAACAAACGGTGTTGAAAAAACTAGATGTTTACATGTAGAATATGGAAATTAGACCTTTATCTGTCATCTTGTACAAAATTAACTCCAAATAGATCAAAGACCTCAATGTGAAAGCTTAAACTGCTAGAAGAAACCAGGCAGAACACTACAAGATATAGGTGTAGGCAAGGACTTTCTTAATAAGGCTTAATTTTTCTAGGAATTAAGGTCAAAAATTGATGAATGGAATCTCATAAAACTAAAAAGCTTTTGTACAAATAAGAAAACTATCAATTGAGTGAAGAGGAATCCCAAAGTGGGACCAAATCTTTGCCAGCTATACAGTTGACAGAGGATTAATATTCAGATTATATAAAGCTAAAAAAACAAATCATGAAAGCAAAAGATCTATTCAAAAAATGAGTTATGGTGCCTAGAGAGGTGGCTCAGTGGCTAAAAGCCAGTGGCAACTCTTTCTGAGGAGCTGGGTTCCATTCCCAGCACCATATTGTGACTCATAACCTTCATCTACATTTCAAGGGGATTAAACACCCTCTTCTGGCTTTCTTCAGGCACTGTATACACATGGTACAGACATATATGTAGGCAAAACATCCATACGCATAAAATAATATATATTTTTATGGTTTTGAACAGAGAGTTTTCAAAAGAAGAAATAAAGATTGCTAACATATAGCTCAAATGCTCATCATATTGAGGAATTAGAGAAATGCAAATAGAAACAACACTGAAATTTCATCTTACCCCACTCAGAATGCAAAGATCAACACAACTCCTGACAGCGTATGCTGGGAGGACGTGTGAGGAAAGGGAACCGAACCCTCATTCACCATTGTTGGGATTGCAAACTGGTCCTGCTACTCTGGAAATCTGTATAGAAAACCCTCAAGAGAGTAAAAATAAATCTACTATATGACCCAGCTATACTACTCCTCAGAATATGCCCAAAAGACTCAACATCCTACTGCACAGATACTTGCCCCTCTATTCACAATAGCTAGGAAATGGAAACAACCTAAATATCCTTCAACTGATAAATGGATGACAAAAATATGATATCTATATCTATACATACACAATGAGTACTATTCAGCTGTAAAGAACAATGAAGTCATGAAATGTGCAGATATAGAAAACTATAAAAAATGGCAATTAGTCACTAGGAAAATGCAGGCTACATTAAATGATAAACCACTACCTATCTATTACAATTCCAAATTTGAAAGACTGACCTTACCAAGTGTTAACAAGCATGTGCAGGAATGGAAACTCTGATTGACCACTGACAGGAATGCACAATGGTACAATCACTATAGGGAAACATATGACAGGGTTTTATTTTTAATTGTTTTCTGGGTATAAAATAATGGGTTTCTTTATGACACTTCATGTGCATCACTTTACTTTTCTTATATTTGCCTTATGACACTTCATGTGCATCACTTTACTTTTCTTATATTTGCCTTTTGTGATACCTATTCTTGGTTGTCAATGTGACCATATGTGGAATTAACTAAAAATCAAGCAGCGGGTACACCTGGGAAGGATTTTTCTTGATAGAATCATTTGAAATGGGCAGATCCACCCTAAATTAGGATCTTTTGAGGTGGGGAAACCCACCTTTCCTCTGGACCACACTTTCCGGTAACAGCCTCTCTAAAGCACAATGCAGAAGCAAGCACTTGCTCTTTGTCTGCTTGTCCTCACTCTCCCTGGCAAGTCCACTCCTTCACTGGCATTAGAGCCTACTTCTTCAAGGCTGTAGCGCACACTGAAGAGCAGCCGAGACAATCGGCCTGCTGGACTGAACAACTACTGGATTCTTTGACTTTCCATTTGACAGGCATTGTGAAACAGTCAGGCCATAACCTGTAAGCCACTCTAATAAATCGTGTGTGTGTGTGTGTGTGTGTGTGTGTGTGTGTGTGTGTGTACATTTTCATTCTATCAGTTCTGTTTCCCTAGAGAACCTTAACCAATACACCCTCCCACCATAGTACACGTACCACTCCTTCCACCTCCTGCTGGCTCCTTTTTTCTCCTCACATAGTCTGCTCTATCATGAATATAAATGTGTGTATACAAATATATATATATATGTATATGTATATATATATATATATTTCAATATAGACTCCACATAAAAGAGAAAACATGTGCTAATTTGTCTTTCCCTACTATCCTTTCATTTTCTCTCCTCCCTTTGGACACCTTTTCTCCCCCCACAGGCCCCCTTTTACTATCATGTAATGTGTGTGTGTGTGTGTGTGTGTGGTGTGTGTGTGTGTGTATAAAGAGAAATATATTCTATATGGTAGTTTCTTTTTTTTGTGATATATATTTTTTATTTTACAATACCATTCAGTTCTACATATCAGCCATAGGTTCCCCTATTCTCTCCCCTCCCACGCCCTCCCATACCCCCAGCCCACCCTCCATTCCTACCTCCTCCAGGACAAGTCCTCCCCCGAGGACTGTGATCAACTTGGTAGACTCAGTCCAGGGAGGTCCAGTCCCTTCCTCCCAGACTAAGCCAAGTGTCCCTGTATAAGTTCCTGGTTTCAAACAGCCAATTCATGCAATGAGCACAGGACTTGGTCCCACTGCCTAGATGCCTCCCAAACTGATCAAGCCAAACAACTGTCTCACCTATTCAGAGGGCCTGATCCAGCTGGGAGCCCCTCAGCCTTTGGTTCATAGTTCATGTGTTTCCATTCATTTGGCTATTTTTTTTCAATATATATATAGCCTTTATGGATCTATGGGTTGTGGTCTGATTGTTCATTTTATATCTAGAATCCACCAATGAGTGAGTACATACCATAACTGTCTTTCTGGGTTTGGGTTACCTCACTCAGGATGATTTTTTCTAGTTCCATCCATTTGCCTGCAAATTTCATGCTTTCATTGTTTTTCTCTGCCGAGTAGTACTCCATTGTGTATATGTACCACATTTTTTTCATCCATTCTTCCGTTGATGGGCATCTAGGTTGTTTCCAGGTTCTGGCTATTACAAATAGTGCTGCTATGAACATAGCTGAGCATGTATCTTTATGGTATGTATCAGCATTCTTTGGGTATATGCCCAAGAGTGGTATGGCTGGGTCTTGAGTGTGTGTGTGTGTGTATAAAGAGAAATATATTCTATATGGTAGTTTCTTAAAAGTCAAATATATGTGCACAATGTGATTTAGGCAATCAACTAGACCTTTGTACCAACACAAAAGAAAATATTCTATGTCCATACATATATGTTAGCTCGTACATGAATATTCATTTTAGCATCATTGCTTAAAACAAAACTCTACACAACAACCAAAATATCCACCCACAATAGAATAAACTGTGATATATTCATACAATTGAATAATGCTTAGTAATAAGAGTAAATGAACAAGGACTATATGCTTTGACCTGGGTGAATCTCAAAAGCTAAGTGTCAGACGCTGGACACAAGTTTTGTACAGGCAAAACCACAGTAGTGGTCGACACAGGCTGGGGGCAAAAGAAGCAACTCTGTTGTAGCTATCATTTTATGACATATGAATATAACAAAATATCACATTATACAACTTAATTATATAAAATGTTGCCAATTACATCCCAATAAATTTGGGGGAAGGTTTTTTGTTGTTGTTGTTGTATTTTAGGCCAAAAATATTTTAATTGATTAGTATGTGATGAAAACCAAAATCTGACCTACCCCTCTGCCCCTGCGAAAGTAGAATCCAAGAAAACCCGTTACCAATCTACTTTATGCACCTGCCTATGAAAGATTTTTAAGGAGACTTGTCAAATTTCAGACTTCAGGTCATTCGTTATGGGAACTTAAGTGGTCTGTCTAGGCGCCCGGATCTTTCACCTGTAAAATGGGACCTGTTCACTGTAGCTTGTCTTTGGGGGATGTCAGAAGGAAGCGCGGGTTTTTGCATGTGGTAAACACCTGCATACGGTGATGCAAATCCTCTCCCCAGGCTACCAAGAAAAACCAAGGCCCTGTTACCTCACGGCATCACCAGCAGCAGGGTTGGAGCACGCAAAGGCCACCAGGGCCTTCACCCGGGCAGCAGCCTGGTCGTGGGCCCCGAGCGGCCGCAGGTAGCTGGAAATCCCGCTCAGACCACACTCACAAACCATGAAATCGAGAAGCCAGCCGTACCTCACACAACTGCAGCAGCAGAAGGCAGGACTCCACGCGGGGCTCTCTCCTTCCCGTGCAGCCCAGGGCCATCGAACTGGCGTCTCCAAAGGCGGCAAGATGGCTGCCTCAACATGGCCCCCGCGTGAGGGGCGGCTCCCTCCCAGAAGGCCCTGCGGCCTCTCCTTGCCCGCACTGGCTCGCAGCTGCCCTCCCGCCCCGCAGCTGCCGACTCTTCCTCCTAGGCTCGCATCACAGCCTCGCAGAGGCAGAAGGGGAGGCTTTCCGCAGTGTCCACCACAAAGCTCTCTGCAAATATTTGCTGAGGGCGGGATGGAGTCTCATGAGTGGCTGGGTCTATGATGCACTGGAAGCTGCGCCCTGGCAGGAAGATTTTCCTTTTTCTTTCTAAGGCAGGCCAGGGGACGGATGAAGACTTGCTTTTGATGAGTTCTATATAATTAAACACTGAATAGTCTGAGTATACTCCCAAATAACCTCTGGAGAGCTTTCAACCATTAAACGTGGGCTGCCATGAATCCTACCAGGTAAAAGGTGTGAGTCAGAATGCATAGCCTGCGTACTGGATTCCGAATGAACACGCCTGGGCCCAAGAGCTTTCAAATGCTAGCTCTACTGTTTACTAGGTTTGCCGTCTTAGGCAAGTTGCCTAACCGCTCCAGGCTTCTGCCAAATGGGGAAAAACAGTTCCTTCTTCATAGCGTTCAGCACCCTGAGTGTTTAATAAATCTTAACCATTATTCTCATTCATAATAAATCCATCCTGAATCAGCTTAGCTTCCTATAAACTGTGGGTGACCCTGGAAAAGACGACTTTTCTCTGACTCATACAACACAATAGATGGAATGACAGCCATTTATAATAGTCCTTGTATTAGCTGAGAGGATCCGGTGGGCAAGCCACTCTCAGATAAAGGCTGCCCACTAGGGGAGCTGCCCCGGTTCTACAAATCCCACCCTGGACTCCCTGAATTTGCCAACACTCTCCAACTCCTATGAGGCAAGGTGCTGCTAGATTTCTGTTTGAAATTTGTACATTTAGTCAAGAGAAATGGAAAAATAAGCCCTCACAATGGCTTTTACATGAAATGTTCATAGCAGCTTTGCTCACAGTAATAAAAATATTGCAAACAACCTAATGTTCATAAGCAGCAACCTACAGTTAATTCATAAAATGAATTCTAAGATGTGCGTCCCAAAAATACATTCTGAAACAAGCAAGACACAAAGGCCACATATTGTTTGATTCCGTTTATTTCTGATGCTAGATAAGACAAACTAATCTACAGTTGCAGAAAGCAGATCTGTGTTTGCTTGTGGTCAGAGCTTGGGGCAGGAATTAATGGGTGACAAAGTAGGAGAGCATTTTGAGGCATACTAGAAAGGTGACATCCTGAGTGTGGTAGTGATAAGCTACAAGAAAGGAGTTTTGTTAAAACTCATTAAACTTTTTTAATGAAAATGAGTACATGAAATCACTTATAAACTATACTTTAATAAAGTTGATTAAAGCCGGGAGGCGGTGGCACACACCTTTAATCCCAGCACTCGGGAGGCAGAAGCAAATGGATCTCTGCAAGTTCAAGGCCAGCCTGGTCTACAGAGCAAGTTCCAGGACAGGCTCTAAAGCTACACAGAGAACAGAGAAACCCTGCCTCAAAAAAAAAAAAAAAAAAAAAAAAAAAAACAACGAAAATAATAAAGTTGATTTTAAAAAAATTATGGTGAACGTTTATTTTTTCTTATGGTGAATGTTTATAACCCATGTCTTTAATAAAGCAAATTATCCCAGAAAATCTCAGAGTGCGTATGAGGGCTGTCAATAATTTGAAAGGCCTGGAGAGCAGAGCATTGGTTTATTTGGTAAAGAAAGCTCTCCTGTGGGCTGCAGCGTCCCCTTATGTCTGAGATTTCTAGTGTACCCTGTACATTACAGACTTCCCTAGCCAGCATCAAAGGCCTTATCCACAAAAGATTAACTTGCAGCAAAAAAGCAATCATTAACTAAATTATGGTAGCTCTTGATATAGGATCATGCAACAACTAAAAATATGCTTACAAAGAACTTAGCAAAATAGAAAATTTTCATGTTCTGATTTTTAAAATTAAAAAACAGCCTTGGTTCATGATTTTTTTTAAAAGTATTCATCTATGAAAATAGGAAGAAATTAATCTATCTGTGGTGTTAAAAGTTGGGATAGTGCAGGTGTGATGATACGGGCCTTTATTTAATCCCAGTGCCTGAGAGGTAGGTGGATCTCTGAGTTCGAGACCAGCCTGGTTTACATTAAAACCTCCAGGTTGGCCAGAGTGACACTGTGAGACCCTGTCATAATAATAATAATAATAATAATAATAATAATAATAATAATAATATCAGGGTGGCAGCTCCTCTCAGGGAGAAGAAGTGGTTGGGAAAAACAGCAGGGGTGGATGTGGGAATTCCCAGGTCTTGATGAAGTTTGTTCCTTTGTCAACTCAGGTAAGAACAGCATGTGTGGCTAACCCACAGAGACACAGACTGCTAAAACAGAACCCAGTGGGCTGTGCATTTCTGCCCCGTTGGCAAGCCACCGAATCTGGGTTTAATGGTAGATTTTGTGGATCCCACACAGCACCAACGTGAAATGGAGGCCAGAGAGCTCATGCCTCCCTATACCCACCAACCATAACAACTCTTTTTCTTTCAAGATGGGGTCTCCATGTAGCCCTGGATGGCTTTGAACCCAAGATCTTCCTCCTTCAGCCTTCATGGTGCTGGAATTATAGGCCCAATTCAAATGATTTTTCACAAAGTTCCCCTTCCACACTTGCTAGATCTAGTAACATAGGCCAGTGTGCACTTGCCGGGCCACTGACCCAGAAGCAAGTGCCAGACATTCTGGGTCCCAGACATGCATTAATGTCCTGAATGGCTCCAAGTTCCACTCTAGTGTATCAGGGACATATCAGCTGGTAATTGTGGTCAGTAGAAAGCAGACTCTGAGACACGTCCCAGGCCAGGGAGAGACCCCATCTCAAGTAAAAGGAACAAAACCCGAGGGTGTCCTCCAGCCTCCACACATACTCAAGAAAGACGACAAACACCCAGCAGGGTCTAAGAAATGTCAGGCTGAATGCACGAAAGTCCTCTTTGCGGTTGTTTTTGTCCTGGCTGGAGCAGAGGCCAGCAGGGCTCCCTCACTGACTGGGAGAAAGCAGTGACTGTAAGTGAAGAGCTCCAGTCATCCTGTCTGGGTTTTTTGCTTTCTCTTTAAACAATGAAGTAGAGTGAAGGTATTTGGACCCCTCCCAGAGAGGAGGCAGAGAGCTGGAGCAGTCAGGGAACATTCCTTTAGTCACCTGAAGAATCTTCCAAACTGTCCCTCAAGTTCCTACATCAGGCTTGAGTGGGAGACTGTCCCTCCCCAACCTCCGAGGCCTTCTCTCTTCCTCCTTTGAGAGGAATGGCTTTTTGCCTACCTGCCTCAGGCAGGGTGACCAAGTGAAAGGCCACCTCTGAAGTGGTGCTCCTTCTGGGTGGCGGCTTCTGCAGGGCACAGCCTACAGTTAGGTCCTCTTGGAACAGCCTCTGGTCCAACACACTTAGCACCCGCAGATGTCCCCTTCACAGCACTCACAGCTTCTGTTTTTTATAAGTTCCCTGTTTGTGTATATTTTACAAATGCAAATCATTCCCATCGTGACTGGCTAATTTACCGGATTCTGTGCATTCAGAGAGCAGGAGTAGGGTCTGTTGTAATCATCACTTAGGCATCCAACAGATGCCTGAACAGTTCATGCCCAGTCTCTGTTGTTCCTCCTCATGCGAACTCGGGTCACCTCCCCACTTTGTGCCTCAGCTTCTCCAGTAACCAAAGACTAGACCTTGGATTCCCTTACCACAGGTGCTCACATGCTGAGCACTAGTGAGAATAGGGCCGGAAAGAGCCAGGAGCAAGGGTAAGTTACTGGTAAGTAACCTGAGAGTGAGTCTCTAACAACAGGCAAAGCCTGGGGGAGTTTTGCGAGTCTTCAGTGGGGAGTTCTCTTGAACATGCCTCATTGCCCTCTGACTGGCTGACTTCACATGTGTTCATGCCACACAGAGTCTCAGAGTCCTACAAGCCGAACTGAAACTTAGCATTTGCCAAGCCGAACAGGTATTCCCATAGGAAATGCATCTGGGAAAAAATCATAATGGCAAGTATGTCCACACCAGGCCTGTGTCGGCAGCCTGCTCCTCACCCTCCATGTCCCTCTCCTACCTAACATTTCTACACGCCAGTGTCATCCCAGCTCCTGGCCTCAGTTATGAAGAAGGTTCTAGAGTCTCTGGATCCAGATCCACCATATTCAGAGATGAGGACATGGTCTCTGGTCAGCAGAGTCAGAAAGGCAGCTCTGTGTGGCACAGACGAAGAGGATCATTTAAAGAGTCTCATGAATATCTAAACCAAATATTCTTACCCTGAGAACCAGCAATTCTACTTAAGAAAGTATGCTGCAGATATACTTCCCTTGAAAGTGTGAGGGTGTGTGTTCAAGGACATCCACAGAAACTTTTATAGGGAGAGATGGGAAGGCCTTAATCATCAGCATAAAGATCCATTAACAGTGATGCTCCCAGGTGGTCAGCTATAGTTTAGTGCAGGTCTAGAAAGGACCAGGCAGGCCTCCATACTAACACATGAGATGGTCAAAGTAGAGAGTCAGCCTGGGTCTCACCAATAGATGAGTAGATAAAGAAAAGATGGGCTGTGAGTGCACAGACATACACACAAATACACATAGGCAGGTGCACATACAGACATGCAAACACACCCAGACCACACACACACACACACACACACACACACACACACACAGGTATATACATATGCACATACAGACACACACTATGCAGGCATCCATACAGACATTCAGACACACATGCACACACAGGCAGGCATACACACATGCATGTAAATACACACACATGCATACATGTACAAACATACACACTTGCATACATGCATGCGTGCATCAACAATAGAATTTTACTCACAATGGAGCATAAAATCCTGTCACTTGGAACTAAAGGAATAGAACTGGAGAACATTTCATTAAGTGAAACAGGCCAGACACACACACACACACACAAAAACAAGGACCACACTTTCTCACTTCCATGTGAGACTTACCAGGTCAATGTGACCTTAGGACAGTGATGACCAGGGACTGGGAAGGGTACAGGGCCTGGGAAGAGGGTGGTTGGGTACGATCAGTGCACACTGTGAGCATGGATGAAAATATCACAACAAACCCCACTGGAATGTATAACTAATATGTGTGACTAAAAAGGAGCCTTACAGGGAAAAGCTGGAGGCAGAACAGGGTTGAGATGAGGCCAGGAAAATCTAGTACAGACACAAAGCCTTGCCTCTCATAGGTTGGATTGTGTCACCTGGAGACAGAGTCTTTACAGAAGGAACCAAGTTCAAATGAAGGCGCTAAGACGGGCCCTAATGAAGTATGATCAGTCCTTACAGAGAGGGACGTTCTGACGCAGACGTGCACACAGAGACAAAGTCAAATGAAAACAAAAAAATGGAGGTCAGGTGATGTTTCTACAAGTCAAGGGCCACCAAAGTCTGACAGCAAAACACCAGAAGCTAGTGGAGAGGCGAGAAGAGAGCCTCCCTCACAGGCTGCAGCCTCAAGCTCAGCCTCCAGCCTCTAGAGACAGGCGACAGTAAATTTCCATTGTTTAAGTTCCTGGCACTTCATTATACTAAACCTAGAAAACTAATTTTCTTTCTCTCTCTTTCTCGAGCCCTGTCCTCAGAACTGAGGTAGGAACAGGGCTTCTCACTGTTTAGTTCTTCTTTATATCTTAAGTTTTATTTCCCGTGAGTGTATTCCCTTTGTATCCCTCATGCTTCTGCATCAGGTAATCAACTGTCTGAGAATACAAATGCAGCCATCTTAACACCACGGTCCTCAACCTGGAAACAGTCCGCTCCTCCCACTCTGGCCTCAGTGGATGACTAGCTGTTCCTTTCACGGGCCAAGTCTGAGGCTGAGCTGTGAGGGCTCATTGCTGGCATGCTCCGGCTCACACTTGTCTCGTCAGCCAATCAGGGTGTCTGCAAGCGCAGAAAAGGATGCTAGAGGCTCTGCAACCTTAGCCCATCCCGCTGTGGGCTGGAGGTGGGAGTTTGGGTTGGTTTAGGGGTGGAGGGATAGTAGACACGTTCCATTCATCCTCATGTGGAAGGAAGCCCCACTATTACTGAGCTCGGCTACTGACTGAGTCAGGCAGGTTGGCTTGACTCATCTATCATAGGATGACTCATTGCGTGCAAAGAAGCCCTTTTCCCTTTCTGGAGTAAACGGGCAGATGGATAGCCACTGTGTGAGTCACAGGGCCTGGGGCCCAAATAGCTGTGCAGATGGAGAAAAAAATGAGATCCCGCGCAGGAGGTGCCTGCCTCATCAGAATGGGGGCCTGCCCCCTGCGTCTGCCGCACCTGGCAGACACTAGAATTCCCAGAGCCACCACAGCCCCTGAAGCAAAGGAGGCCTGGAGACTCCGCATGGTGGTGGCTGCCACCAGGGCGCTGGCCGCCTTTCAAAGGAGAAATGATCAGGAACTTGGAAGGAAACTCAGTGTGGAAGAAATGAGCACGAAGACAGTTGAGTGTCAGGGTCAGTCTAACCCTGGTACTAAATATCATGCGAAGATGACCCGGCGTGGGAACGGCTGCCTCAGGTACCAGCATTTTAAGCTCCTGACCGCGTGTTCTTGTCAGTGGCTCCTCTGAAATAGAAGAGTTTCTGAAACCACGGGCAGTTAAGCCCATTCCCTGTTTCCCCTGGCCTGCAAATTCAGAATACATTGGTTTTTTTTTTTTTTCTTCTTCTTTATGGCAAAAAAAAAAAAAGATATCCCTCAGAGATCTGCTGAGAACATGACAGGTCAGGAAAGACACCAGGGAAAAAGACTCCACGTTCGGCTAAAGAGGAAGTGCCCCTTCACGGCCTGCTGCAGAATCAACCTCCTAGTCAGAGGAGCCACTGACAAGAACATGCGGTCAGGAGCTTAAAATGCTGGTTCCTGAGGCAGCCATTCCCATGCCGGGTCATCTTCGCATGATATTTAGTACCAGGGTTAGACTGACCCTGGCACTTAACTGTCTTCGTGCTCGTTTCTTCCACACTGAGTTTCCTTCCAAGTTCCTGATCATTTCTCCTTTGAAAGGAGGCCAGCACCCTGGTGGCAGCCACCACCATGCCGAGTCTCCAGGCCTCCTTTGCTTCAGGGGCTGTGGTGGCTCTGGGAATTCTAGTGTCTAGGAGGTGCCATGCTAACTGTTTGTGCTGCCCTCCGGTACCACAGATGTATGATACATAGGTCCCTTTCCCGAATAATACTCTGTTCTTTCCAGGAGTACAGAAGTCCATGGGGAATAACATACAGTCTTGGAATGCCATATAAGCATCCAGTGTAAATACATAAACAATCATCTGCAAACTAACAGCCAGTTATAATAAACAACATGCTGAAAACATGGGCAGAGAGGACTAAGGAGGACCATGGCCTTCCTAAAATGGAGGCTTTCAATTTGGATTTGAAGGTAAGTAGAACTCTTCCAGGTTACATGATGGAAGAAAAGGGTCCATACGAGGGGAAGACCTTACTCAAAAGCTAGTAAGAAATGGGTACGAAGCAGTTGGGGGCCCGTTGAGAAGTCTGGGATGCTGGAGAGATGGGTGATCAGTGCCAGAGGAAGCCAGGGAGGTGGCCGAATGAACATGGCTATGGAAGACTCCACCCTCTCTTCCTGAGTTGCAAGGGAAGCAATGTACGGTTCACCATGTTGGGTAATAGTTATGTTCTTCTTGTAGAGAAAGAGCTAACAGGGATGAAGTGGAGGCAGGAGACTCGTTCAGAGAGATTGGGAGTTCAGCAAAGGATCCTGAGGCCCCAGTGGTCAACATGTGAGGCCCAAAGAGCGGGGAGGAAGACCTATGTCACTGTGGATTCTCAATGGAGAGGACCTGCTAACTGAAGGGGCAGATGGGTGGAGGTGGCAGGATTCAGGGTTCTTCACTTTGGCTGGCACAAAGGGGATACAGAAGGGTCCGCTCTCACTGTGGACATGTTGTTTTGGTGAGGACATGACCGCGGGTCATCTAACTAGAGATGTCCAACAGGCTGGCAGAACTATGGGCGTGGAACTTGAGAGAGAGGACTTGGAGGGCATATTTTTCCTCTGACACATTTTTGTCCAGCTTCCATTGCTGAGGTTTGGCTCAGGCCACCGTGGATTGGTGGGGGAAGTGCTGCTCTGAGATCCTGGGTGTATTTACACAACCTCAGCAGCAAAGCCACTGCCTTCCCCACGCCTGCACAGGAGCAGAGTGTGTGGAGACTCAGGGGTCCCTGGCAAGATGTCACACCGAGGACACAGCTCTGGGCTGGCACTAAAGGTCTGGCTCCAACTGCGTGTCTCCCAGGTGAGGTGTGTTCCCCTAGGATTGAAGAAGCCCCTTAGTTCCCAAGGTTCAGCTGGCAAGCAGGAACCTAAGATGGGGAAGAGGATCCGGCTCTCTTCCCTGGCTCTTCCTTCTGGATCCCAGAAGGACTGAGTGCCAGGAGAAAATTCAACATTCAAAGTAATCAGCAATGTGTGTCTTGAGATGGTAGGCTGGCCCAGACAGGAAAAAGAAAGTGCCAGGATGATCACCAAATGTCCTAGAGAAATTGTTCTGGTTCGGGGTCATCTTAGGATAGTATCACAGTGGAGACACTCAACGATGCCTGGCCATAAAGCCCATCACTTTGCAGGCAGGCTCTTCAGCTGCACCATCTGTCTGAGTTGAATTCCATATAATGGTTCTTACCCCCATTTTATAGATGAGGAAAGTAGAGGACAGAGGTGTCAAATGGCTCACCCCAAATCACCTCTCTAGTCAAGTAGTGATTCTGGGATTTGTAAGCAGTCTGGCTGATTCTGGAGCCTGCCTTCTTAACCACAAAGTGACAGACCCCACCACAAGGCACACAGCAAATGGCTGATGTATTCACAGGGCACTTTGTGCTGCTAAAAGCACCCTCTTATACTTATATCCTCAAATTGACAGACAGAGCCAAGATTAAACCCTTAGCCTGGAATGGCTTTTTGCAGTCTTCTCTGGGGCTGGAAGCCAGACCCAGTGTCTGGTGCACTGAAGCTTTTCCAGACACAAGGAGCTAAGAAGCAGCATCAAGGGGAACACTCCATAAGGCCACACAGTCCACCTGGACCACACTCCTGGAACCACAAGGAGGAATTAATCAAGATGAATGACAGTGGCTGATGCAGACTTACACTTCACGCTAAAAAACCTAAAAGTTCAAAGTGTCTCCTAGTGAGTTCCCATCCTGACTTTGTACTCATTTTGTTTTTAGCTTCCAAACTCTTGAGAACAGAGTCTGTGTCTGTGCCCAACATTAACTGATAGAACAACAAATGCTATTAGTTGTTTGGCATGGCTGCATACTTCCCTAAGCATGATATTAGGCTACAAAAAAAAAGTGATAAACCTCAATAATTCCTAGATGCGCTTTGCCCAAATATGTCCAATGTTAGTATCTGATTACATTTGCTTCATGCACCGTCTATCTTTCTTTAGTTTTTAAAAGATTTCTTTTATTTTTAACTATGTGTCTGTGTTGAGGTTTGTGCCCGCGAGTGCAGGCACACCCAGAGGCTAGAAGCATCAGATCCCCTGGAGTTGGAGTCACAGGCAGCTGTGAGCTGCTGGACATGGGTTCTGGCAACCAAACTTCGAGCCTGATACAGGGGCAATACTGGCTTTTAACTGCTGTGCCATCCCTTAAGCACGCCTTAATTTTTTGTCTTGTTACTTAAGAGGAAATTGTAGACGAATGCCGTTTACCCTTAGTTACACATATTCTGTAACAGTCTGGCTAAAAATTCTACCCTTTCAAATTGTAATGCAATTATCTCTATCACAGGATGAACACTTATGCAGTGTAGTTATCTAGTCTATTATCCTTACTCAGATTTTTGCCAGTTTTCCCTATAATATTCTTTCTATCTGTGGAAATCAAGCGTATGTATTGCACCCATTTTTCATGTCCTGGGGCATTAGAATTGTTCTGAAATCTGACATTTTTAGAAGTGAACAACTCAGTTACTTTGTTAAATATCTCTGCACTGATTTGTCTTTATCAGGTGCTGTTTAGAATATACATTTTTGGAAGGGTTTTTTAAGTCCCCCTCAAAGTCTCCTAGGAGGTACGTACTATTGGTCTGTCCCATTAAAAGTTAGTCCTAGGATCAATGAGATAGCTCAGAAGGTAAAGGTATTTGCCGCCAAGCCTGATGGCCTGAGTTTTATCCCTACAACCCACATGGTGGAAGGAGAGAACTGATACCCCAAAGTGTACTCTGAGTCACACGTGTACATATATACAGAAAAAATAAATTTAGGACTTAGTCTTATCATGCAGTTCACAGACATAGTCCTGGGTGTTTGGAGGATTGAGGCAGGAGGATCTCTTGAGCCCAGGAGTACAAGGACAGACTGGAGATCACAATTCAAACAATAAAAAGTCTGTGTCTGCTAGATTCCAGTACAAAGTAACTACTTTATTGTAAATGGATATTTTCTGTCCTGATTGCCCAGTCCCAAATAACTTACTCAGAAGCTGAATATGAATTATAAATACTTGGCTGATAACTCAGGCTTGTTACTAGTTAACTCTTACATTTTAAGCTAACCTGGGTTCCTTATTTACACTCTGCCACATGTTGGTACCTTTATTAGCATGGCATGTTCATCTCCTGCTCCCTCTGTGTCTGGCTGGAGACTTCTGACTCTACCCTTCTCCTCCCCATCATCCTTCGTTTGGTCACTCAGCCGATACTCCCTGCCTGGCTACTGGCCAATCAGTGTTTTATTAAATCAGTTCAAGTGACAAATCTTTACAGTGTACAAGACACACAGCACTTTATTCTTCGGGATGGATGAATATTTTGTAAAGAGATATTTTGAGATTATGCAAATATCTGATATGAATCACCCATTGATGATTCTGGATTCACTCAAGCGCTACTAGTACTGTGGTTGGGAATATTGAGATCCTGTCATTCCTTCTACACACAGCTGGCTTTCAACTCCTGTATGAGAAAGAACTTCCTTGCATACCTTTACTATTAAGACTCAGAAATGTTTTATTCAGCTAGTTACTTTATATTTGGTGGTCAACAGTTCTGGATGCATGTGAATAGTTAAATCATTTCATCTAATTCTTGAAACAGTTCTGCTTCTGGGATTATGATTGTTCCTGCTTTGGAGACAAAAGGAAAGAAAGAAGTTCATCAAGATTAACTTTTCAAACAGTTAACTAGTGGTCTCTGAACTTTTTATGTCATATGCTTGAAGTTGTGTGTGTGTGTGTGTGTGTGTGTGTGTGTGTGTGTGCGCGCACGTGCGCGCGCGCGCGGGGGTGGGGTGGGTGGGGGGGTGGGTAGGGGTGGGTGCATGTGGATTGTTTTTCCTAATCCTCCTGATGTCTCTACACATAGGAATTACCTTCACATCTCGCCTTCTTGACTTTAAAATAATGGTTCAGAGAGGCTAAACAGTTACAAAAGCTATGTTGAGAGCTGGAGGGGCTCACTAAAATCTCGAATTATTGGCCAGCTGAGCACATGGCCCTTCCTTTTGCAGATGGAGTATGTGAACATCCGGGCTTTACTGATGCTCAGGTGAGTCCATTCAGGACAGGTAAAAGCAGAATCGGTGATTTTCTTCGTGACAGCCTGTGTTTGTGATGGTTTCCGCTTTGACCAAAAACTACATGGACTCCAATCAGCTGCAAAGTGAGAGAGCTGTGGCCATGCATATCCCGCCAGAGCCCTGGTGGACTTCAGCTACTTTATGGCAATTGGGTTACTGGAAAGTCAATTTCTTGCAGTGAGTAAATTCATGTCATCATGCAGAGGAAACTCTGGGGAGGTCTTTTGTCACATCATTACCCTCTGATTTATCCTCCAGGTAAATATGGATTTTTCCATTCTTACTCGTGTGTGTAAATCACTATAAAGAAACTTCTCACTCATACATCTGTGAGCCAAGGAAACTTCCTAATAATATTGTAAAACAAATCAGAAGATCTCAATGTTTAATCAAAGGAAAAACACATGTGTTAACACATCAATCATGTCTGGCTTTAATGGTCCCCCCCACAATGACCTTGGAATTACTTTTGAGGACCACTAATACCCACCTCACATGCCTGCTGAAAACACAGAATCTAGGGCAGCATCCTGCACACACACACACACACACACACACACACACACACACACACACAGCTGTTTGGTTTTAAGGAGGCCCTGAGAACTCTAATGCTTTCTATGGTGGCAGGGTGTGCCGGGGCCTCTGACAAAGCCTGGCTCCCATGGACATTGGACCACGCTGGCTTTATCACTTCATCCTTCTGCCTCCTGCCCACAGCAGTTACCAAAGGAAAGAATGGTTCCTCCACTCCCAAAGAAGCCTGGAGTGGTCACTAAGAGTTGCGCTGGCCTTTGGGAAGTAGCTTGTGGCATTTCCCATCTGGCTGGGTTCCCAACCGACTCTCTGCTACAAAGAGGGAACCCTCTCTGCTGCGTGTTCTGATGTACAAGCTCTGCATGAAGTTCCTTGTAGCTCTCACGGAGTTCTAAGAAGTTTCCTTGGGGGAGGGGGAACAAATCCCTTATTCTAGGTCCTGTTAAGACTGATTTAAATAAACACAAGCCAGCTGTTGATTCCAAGGGCTGCATGCTATCTTACTAGGAAAAGGGGTGTTTTTTGGGTTTTTTTTTTTTTTTTTTTTTTTGGTTTTTAATCTCCATAGCAAGTCAGCTGTGGAGCTCTGCACTGCTCCAAATGAGGGATTTACAGCTTCTTTCTATTTCTATGCACTGCCCTCAGTTCTTCCATCCCTTCCCCCTCTTACATTACAACCATCTAGACTGTAGACCAAGCCAAGTTCAAGGGTCGCCTAGCTGGTCAGCACCTAGGCAGACTCAGCAACAGTGTGCTGGTAGCATTGAGCAACCAGCTCCTGGGGAGCTCTGGTCTGTAGCATTTGGTGGTCTTGGCTCTGCCAAAATGAAGTATCCCACTAACGCTGATTCCAAACTCCTAGCAGTCCAGCAAGCAGCTCCAAGATTCCTGCACATTTACTGGCTAGTTGTAGAGAGCCTGGATGAACAGGCCTCTGTGGATTCCAAGAATATGTTTCATCGGCTTTGTTTGGGGCCTGAGGAGGGATGGGCAGAGCTGACTCTGCGGTTCAGATGGCTGGCCAGCTAGGCTTCTGTGGAATGACCTTTCCTGTCCCTCCTCTCCAGATACACCCTTCTCTCCAGGGTCCTGGAACCATGCTTGTGGCAGTGGGATTGAGATTTTCCAGTGCTCAGATGCTCAGGTTCACCTTTCTTAGGAAGCCATTTCAGACATCACCAAAAGTAAGATCGTAAGGCCCCAGAGAGAGAAGGTAATGGGCCCTGCTCATCTAACACCCTTGCATGTATGTTCAGCGTGAAAAATCCACATGACCTTGGGCCAATCATCCAGCTACTAGAAGCTCTCTGCTGCCAGTTGAGACTTCTCCAGGTTCTAGGAAACTCTCTTCTGGTCTTAAGAAACAGAAATCATTCACCCAATACATGAACTTGTTAGTTTTAAGGTCATAATGATCATTTGGGATTCTAGATTCTAGGCTCAATGCACAACTGGTCCCTCTAGGGAATTGCAAAGTGGGTCAGGACTTTTTCTCTTCCCAAGGCTCTGACTGTTGTCTGCAAAGCCTCCTGCTCAGCACACAGGGCTCATTGTGTCTTCAGATGTGTACCTTACATGACACAGGCATCATTCCCAGCTCCATCCCAGGAGCTCTCTATCTTCTGTCCCCATTTCAAAGTACATCTCCCCTTTTTCAGGAGCCAAAGTCTGATTGGTCCATGTCCTGTGTTAGGCTAGACCACTGTCATTTTGATACCTTTCAGCACAGATGTCTGTTTACATCTAGTCCTTTTGAGATTGGCCAGGGAATCAAGTGGAGAAATAGATGATGGTGGCATGGTCCTCCAAGGAGTAATGGGCAGTACTCATGCAGCCCAGATGCCTCCTAACCCTGGTTGGCCTATTACAGTCATGGCCATGAATAATATAATCAGTATCTAGATATTCCCAACTCTTTGCAAGGCTTTGGGGAACTCCATACTGCAATACTGAAGTCTAAGGACAAGGAACTTTGTGCACAACATTAGTGCTACTTCATTGTAACCTCAGAAGGTAAGCTTCTTTATATTCAATTTAAAGCTGAGGAAGCTGATACTCAGAGAAGATACAGGTGTGCCTGAAGGTCTCATAGTTAGAAACAGCCATATGTCGTGCAATATTTTGGTGGTTCTAACAAATAAAGCTTGCTTGGAGTCAGAGGGCAGAGCCAGCCACTGGCTGACCATAGAGGTTTGGAGAACTGTAGACAGAGAGGAGACAGGAAGTAGTAAGGCGGGGCTGAGAGAGGATCTTGGCCTTTTTGGATGGAGGAACTGTAGAGGTAGGAAGCAACTGTGGCTGCTCCCTGTTCTCTGATCTTTCAGGTTCTTACCTCAATATTTGACTCCCGATTTTTTATTGAAAAAGATTAAATAGATTAATGCTTCAACCACACTCCATTCCAGCAAGGCCAGTGTCCTATCCTCATCACAGGAGAGCCATAGAGATGATTGCAGTATTTTTCCTAGAAATCTGGTCACAAGTGAAAAACCCTACAGCAATGCATGTTGAAGAAAATGAGAATTTACTGGCTGATGTATTAGAAAAGCTGGGGAGTATCTGTTCCAGTGATGAGGAGTGCTGTTCTTTGCTTTTCACAGCACTATACCCAGGCTGCTCAGTGTTCCCCTAGGCTTCCCCATCCAAGTGCCAAGATGACTGCCAATTGTCCTTATGATTCAATTAGTCAGACAGAGAAAGTCTATTATGACTGACCTTAAACCCCCAATTGATCTCCCTCACACCCATGCCCATTCCTGAATCAACCAGTCAGTTTGACTAGATAGGTCTTATGATCTCAGAGGCCTGACCAGCCACATGGTGACTGACCTTAGATCCAGGGTTGATGCTGTGTTGGCTAGTCTTGGTTGTCAACCTGACTACATCTGGAATGAACTAAAATCCAAAATGGGGGGGCGGGGCACACCAGTGAGGGAATTTTTGCTTAATTTGAAGTAGGAAGAATCATTCTATTCCAGATCTTGAGGCGGGAAGACACAGATCTTTAATCTGGACCACACCTTCTGCTGGAGGCCTATATAAGGACATGGAAGAAGGAAGCTTTTGCTCTGTCTGCTCGCTCTTGTCTTGCTAGCACATCTATTCCTTCACTGGCATTAGAGCCTACTTCTTCAGGATTCCCATATCTATCAAAGACCAGCTGAGACATCCAGCCTCCTGAACTGAGCAACCACTGGGTTCTTGAACTTTCCATTTATAGCTAGCCATTGCTAGATTATCTGATCCACAACCTGTAAGTCATTATAATAAATCTCGTGTGTGTGTGTGTGTGTGTGTGTGTGTGTGTGTGTGTGTGTGTAGACAGAGAAAGTCATTCTATAAAGTCTGTTATTCTAGAGAATCTTGACTAATACAGATGTCAACCCATGAAACCAAGGGTCCCAAGAGCAGGAGGGGGCTTCCCAAAAGAAAACAATCTGCTCCAATCAGAAGGAAAGTTAATGGCACAAAGAGGCAATGGCAGCTGACAGGCCCTTGGAGTGAAAGACATGAAGGGCACTCAGGCCTAGTTCAGCCTCTGGTCCACAAGCGGGAAGACAGCACCTAGCACTTAGACATGGATACCACAGACGCCTCATAAAAGCTAAGCGAATAACAACACAAGCATTGGTCCATACCATGTAAGAGGTGGAGAGTTGATAGCTCGGGAGCAATCTTTCAAAAAAAAGGTTGGGGCCGGTTTGGGAAGAATCCTAAGTGCTAAGGAGCTAGGGTTCATCCTTCCCTCCACAGGAGCTTCTGAAGTTTTAATCTCTTCTCTCTCTTCCTTTTAATCCCCCTTCTGTCTCCTTTCATCTTTCCATTCCCCTCTCTCCCTTTTCCTCCCTCCTTCAGGTGTGGGACTGAGTTTTGAAGTTTTGCTGAACACACACCACACACCACACCACACACACATACACACACACACCACACACATACACACGCACACACACCATACCCCCCACACACCACACCGCACACATACACATACCACACACACACACCACACACATACACACACACCTCACTCCCCAACACACACCACACACACACACACCACACACACACATACAAACACACCACGCACCATACACACACACACCACACACACACACACACACACACACACACACACACACACACACCACACAGCCTTGAGGGTGTTACAGTACTCTGTTAAGTAAAGCAGGCTCCTGGGTGGACCAGAAGCACTCCCAGCCTGTGGGCCTTCCTGTCAAGGCTGGCAATTTTACTTTTATTTGGCAGTCATGACACTGCGAGCATACCACAGCCACAGCAGGGCCTCCAAGGGAGGCTGAGGAGATACACCACCCATGTACCTCTAGAGGCCCAGCTACGCTGCCCCACCCAAGGAAAGGTGAAGGTCTGAACTGGGTGTCTGGAGTTTCTCAGGCCTGTGTTCCTGGGACTGCTGAGCAGGTCTGGGTGCGGCCTCAGGGTGTGCTCAGTTCTCTGAGATGAGCTCTGTGGCACCCAACTCCACCTCACGGTTGGCCATGATTTACTGCCATTCCTGCTTAGAGCTGCCCCCGGGATCCTCTGTGAGAACTCTGGGTGCAGCTGGCTCAACACTGAGGCGCCCCTGCAGGGCCAATCAGTCAGTGACAAGGGGAATCAGCTGGGGCTGGGAAAACCTTCCTGTCCAGGGCTCTGACAGACATCATGCCTCCCTGTCCTCAGAAGATGTAGTCACAGCCTCTCCTGGCTCAGAAAAGAGACCCCTTGTCGGAACTGTAACACTAAGCTTCGCTTGCTACACGGAGACAGGCGTGAGGCTCTCCTTTGTGTGAGCCCGTTCCAGGGTTGCTCAAACCAGGACAGTGCTTGTCCACTTTCCACCACCACAGACACAGGTTTCTGTTTGCTATCTGAGGCAACTTCTCCAACAGATGCACTCTTCAGTGTCAACATGCAGTTTACAGAAAGGAAAGGGCCTCATCCTGGACCTTCAGATAACGAGCGTGACAGGAAGAAGTGATACAGGGAAGCCACTTGAGGCTGCCTCGTGGCGCTTTGCTTCCTCACAGGTTTCATGCTGTCCGGGGCTGGCTTCTGTGTACCTTGCTCCAGGCCAAAGCTGTGGGACTGTAGACCCTGGATCCATTCCTGAAGCAATCAAACTCCATCTCACACCAGAACACATGGTCACCGCTGGGTGCTGAGTTGATGCCAGGCCACACAAACCTTTGGGACCAGAGGGTAAGGGGCATGTGGCTCTCTGAGGCCCAAGTGGGGTGCTCTTACCAGTAGGAAGGGTGCTGGCTGTCAGCAGGTAAGAACAGCTATTCTCTCAGGGTGGGGAAGTGAAGGGCCTGGCGGGGGCGGGGCCGCTGGGCCTGCTCCAGTGTGACAGTTGTGGATGTTGTGAGTGTCAGGGCTGGGGTTAGCTGGGGTTAGCTCTGCTTTGTTACTTATTAACCGTGTGACTTTGAACGAGTTGCCTAATCTGGTATTTGACTTCCTCACGGGCATAATGGAATAACAGCAGGTACCTGTTTCACCGGGGCCGATTTGAGAATTAAATAAGTGGATTCGGGGAAGAGTCAGTGTGAAGCCTAGCAGTGCAAGTGTGCTCTGAACCCAGAACTGCTCTGTCCTCTTCAGGCCTCTCTGACACTTGAGGCCAGCCCCACACCTGAGGCCGGCCCCACACCCGAGGCCGGCCCCACACCCGAGGCCGGCCCCACACCTGAGGCAGGCCCCATACCTGAGGTAGGCCCCACACCTGAGGTAGGCCCCACACCTGAGGTCAGCCCCACACCTGAGGTCAGCCTCACACCTGAGGTAGGCCCCACACCTGAGGTCGACCCCACACCTGAGGTCGACCCCACACCTGAGGTCAACCCCACACCTGAGGTCAACCCCACACCTGAGGTCGGCCCCACACCTGAGGTAGGCCCCACA
Source organism: Peromyscus leucopus (assembly GCF_004664715.2). Taxonomy (NCBI): domain Eukaryota; kingdom Metazoa; phylum Chordata; class Mammalia; order Rodentia; family Cricetidae; genus Peromyscus; species Peromyscus leucopus. Next base: position 28,119,248 of record NC_051079.1, on the reverse strand, counting down.
CCTGAGGCAGGCCCCACACCTGAGGTCAGCCCCACCGGCCCCCACACCTGAGGTATACCCCACACCTGAGGGCGGCCCCACACCTGAGGCAGGCCCCACACCTGAGGCAGGCCCCACACCTGAGGCAGGCCCCACACCTGAGGCGGCCCCACACCTGAGGTCGACCCCACACCTGAGGGCGACCCCACACCTGAGGTCAACCCCACACCTGAGGTCAACCCCACACCTGAGGTCGGCCCCACACCTGAGGTAGGCCCCACACCTGAGGCCGGCCCCACACCTGAGGTCGGCCCCACACCCGAGGTAGGCCCCACACCTGAGGTCAGCCCCACACCTGAGGCAGGCCCCACACCTGAGGTAGGCCCCACACCTGAGGTATACCCCACACCTGAGGGCGGCCCCACACCTGAGGGCGGCCCCACACCTGAGGTCGGCCCCACACCTGAGGCCGGCCCCATACTTGAGGCAGGCCCCACACCTGAGGTCGGCCCCACACCTGAGGCAGGCCCCATACTTGAGGTAGACCTCACACCCGAGGTAGGCCTATTAGGGACTAGCTTTTCACTCTAGGAGAGGAACCCAGTACAAGTCAGGAGTTCTCTGTGCCCCAGGACCTTAGCTGACGTCTCCTGTGGGTCCCCTTCTGCCTTTACTAGTTCTGACTTTTCCGCTCAAGGAGTTAGAACGCCACAGAATGCTCCCTTGTGGAACAGGCGGTGAGCTGACTGGAAACACGTCTGTGGTTCTCCCACAAGAAGGCACACGTCTGTGGGGTTTCCCTGGCCTGACATTCTGTCCTCAGCTGCTGGGGCCAGGTTGCGGGGGTGGGTAGGGGGTCAGGGTGGGGGTGGCAGAGGGAGAGTTTTCAGAATAAATCTAAAAATAATTTCACAAGTATATTTCCAGTCAGGCAAACATGGCTGGGCCTCTGTAGACGCTCCACAGTGCAGGCCTGACGATCGCAGCTGGAATCTTGGGGGGCTGACCTGAAAACCAAGAGTATGTGTGGAAAGCTCAGCGACTGGGGAGCCCTGAGCCCAGGATGAGTGGATAAGAGGCTTCCAGAGGAAAGAAGGCTGTCCCCGAACATGCCCGGCTCTCATCCTGCTGCAGAGCCGAAGCCCAGCATCCCCAGAGGCTGTGCTCTCTGAGAGGCTCTTGGTCCAGAAGGCCAAGAGGAGGCTGTTGACATCACTTACAGGGAAATTGAAGACAGAAATGGGGGTGGGGTGAGAGAGCCAAAGCAAAAACAGGGAAGGACAGCCCTCTACCGAACTTAGAAACAGTCCCGTGTGGGACGTAATTACTGTGCATACACTGAGACAAGATCACGTATGAAGGGATTTCTAAAAAAGGTTTTCAAAGGACACAAGGATTATAGAACTAGACAGGCCTTACACTGGAATTGTCCGTTCACCTCATCCCAGCTTGTGTGGCCTCCATGAACATTTCTATTACATATTAGACAGTGCTTCGTATGTCTTGAGGATTTAGTGGGGGATCTAGCAAGGTGCTAACTATGACCAGCAAGAAAGTATATTTGTCCGCTTGGCAGTAAAAGAGAAACCCAATGGCAAGGTGGGAGGAGGTGAGGGTGAGTCATTTGCGACTTCCAGAAAGCCCTGTCTCCTCACGGTCCAGTTTCACTGAGGTTACCTGACTCCTGGCCATACCCTGTTGCTGTGGGATGTCCTGTGTGTTGTGAATATATGTTGCTATGATTTATTGATAAATAAAGCACTGGTTGGCCAGTAGCCAGGCAGGAAGTATAGGCGGGACTAGCAGAGAGGAGAATTGGGGGAATAGGAAGGCAGAATGGAGGAGATGCTGCCAGCCGCCATGATGAGGAGCAGGATGTAAAGTACCGCTAAGCCATGAGCCATGTGGCAAAGTATAGATTAAAGAAATGGGTTAATTCAAGACATAAGAACGGTGGGCGGTGGTGGCGCACGCCTTTAATCCCAGCACTCGGGAGGCAGAGGCAGGCGGATCTCTGTGAGTTTGAGGCCAGCCTGGTCTCCAAATCGAGTTCCAGGAAAGTCACAAAGCTACACAGAGAAACCCTGTCTCAAAAAAAAAAAAAAAAAAAAAGATATAAGATAAGAACAGTTAGCAAGAAGTCTGCCACGGCCATACAGTTTGTAAGCAATATAAGTCTCTGTGTGTTTACTCGGTTGGGTCTGAGTGGCTGTGGGACTAACGGGTGAGAGAGATTTGTCCTGATCGTGGGCCAGGCAGTTACTTCAGTAACACCCTGTCATGCTTTGGTCCTCATGCCTTCCCACTTGGGAGGACTGGGACACTTTTCCATGTATCAAGGTCCAACTTGAAGGCCACCTCCTCCAGGCTTTCTCTGGTTCTTACTTCTATCTCTCATAGCAAAGACCCAGCCAGCTTCCTCGGTGAAGCCTGTCTGAGTTCCCTAAGGCCAGGGGCGTGCTCCTTTCCCAGCATTAGCGGCTCCTGACATGTGAGTGGGTCAAGAGGAAACGACTGGGTGGAAGCATAAAAATAGTGAGTTAAGCCAGTGCGGAAATGGGCGCCAGCTGCACCATGGGAAACTTCAGTCAGACTCCAAGAATTCCCTTAGCGAGAGTGACAGATAGCAGACCAGGTCCCATGGGACAGAGTGGAATTTCCTTGATGGGTCCTTAGGAAGGAGCGCTTTTAATGTTTGGGGTGATTCTGAGTTTTCTTGAATGGGCTTCTACTTTAGGATGAGTCACCAGCAACCCAGAGGACAGTAAAGGGGCTTTTAGCTCCTGGTTATTGGGTTATCCAGAGGGTTCACTGTGGTGAGCACTAGTTGAGATCACCAGCTGGGGGGAGGGGCACTGGGGGAAGGGGGTACTGGGGGAGGGGTTCCTGGGGGGAGGGGTGCTCTGCGGGCCTGAGTGGCAGGCAGAAAAGTCTTGGTCCTACAGCCTTTACTCTGAGCCTAGGAGCAAATGAGTTTTGTCAGGGGTCACTTACCCTATATTTAAATTAATAAATGTGCAAGGGACATCAGGCCATAGTGCCAGAACACACATTTGGACTTCAGGGTGGGCACAGGACATGGTAAGATAGGAGTTGATGTCTCCAGAAAGAACCCCATGAATTCAGATCTTCACTGGATTGCTAGATGGGCTCAGGAAGGCATATTCTAGGCAGCTGGACCTCACTAGCAGAGGCTGTGGCCAGGCTCCCAGGGCTCAATTACATAGCAGACTGGATAGCTATGTAGTGTGACAGTCAACTGCTGTGAGATATGTTTTTGATCATTTCAATGGAAAGCCATCCTGGTTCTGGTCCCCAAATGGCTGAGCATCCCAAGGCTGAACTCCGGTACCTTGGTATGTGTACCCTTTCCCCTAGGACAGCTCTCCCAGGCTAGGAGTCTCGCCCACCAGAGAAGTTACTTACTGCCTTGGTTAGGGCATCCCTTGGCTGCTGAGCAGGCCAAAGGCAGCTTGGCAATGGCTAGTTCAGCACACAATTAGTTGCAGCATAACTCAGTGCTATTAAAAGCAGTGAGAGACATGTGGCATCTGAGTGAAGTCTGAGGAAGACCTGAGGAAAGAAGAAAGACATGGCATAATTCTCAAGAGTTGGCACTTATTTGGGGCCTGAGAAAATATTTCTTCTCACCCACAAACAGTCACCTAGTTTCAACTGTCAATCAAGTCTATATCTAACCACAGCGCTCTTACAACCAACCAGCCTCACTGCCAGAACTAACATGAGCACAGCCTCAGCAAGCCACTGGACGTGACGCCATTCGAGTTCTGCTCCAGGTGGCTGCTAAAGGCAAACCAAAAATGAAGACCTTTCACGTTGTGAAGACACGCGAAAGTCAGAGTGACTGGGAAGCCTGTTGGAAAGGACAAGGTCAGACGGGACAGAAACAGAGACACACATTTCACTCTCTTGGTGACAGTATAAGACTGTGTGCTTGGGCTGGTTGCTTCTTGTCAACCTGACACAAGAGAGTCACTTTGGAAGAGGGAAGCTCAATGGAGGCATTGCCTTCAACGGACTGGCCTGTGGGGGCATTTCCTTAATTGCTAGTTGATGCAGGAGAACCTAGCCCACCGTGGGTGGCGCCATCCCTAGCAGCTGGGCCTGAGCTGGATAAGTAGCTAAGGAAGCTAAAGCAAGTGAGCTAGTAAGCAGCTTATCTCCACAGTCTCTGCCTCACCGCCTGCTTGACTGAGTTCCTGACCTGGCTTCCCTTAATGACCTACTATGTTGGGAACCTGTACACCAAATAAATCCGTTCTTCCCCAAACTGCTTATGGACTCAGAAAGCCTCAGCTCAGGACCAAACATGTCACACGTGTAAGGCTTCAAGACTTCAGTGGCTCTAGAGGCCCTGCACACCCAGGGAGGACGACAGATGTGGGACATTTGTGCTGTTCCCAGAGCTCAACCAAGGCTAAGCTTGGCAGAAGAGGACGGCGTGGAGTGCTCCCATGTGATCCATACATTCAAATAGCTTCCTCCTGAAATCCTGGCTCCAAAGGAACATCCCCCCCCTCTCTCCTCCTCAATGTAGGGCAAGTATCTGGTGAGAAGCTTTGCCCTAGGCCCCCAGATCCCCTTCCTTCAGAGGCATCCATGAGTCTTTGGAACTTGAACTCAGACTAGACGTTCACTGTAAACCCGGATCCCAAGCCACAACTCAGGACATCACTGGGAGGCCCGAGAAACAAGAACACTCAGTAGCACCGGCAGCCTGCTTGTGTTCTGCGTCAAGTTCTAGAAAAGGTTAACTACTCAGAGGATTGAAGTTTGGAAGGCTCAAACTTATAATGTGTTCCAAGAGATACAATTATTAGTTTTATATGGGATATGACAACATGAGGCTTAACTGTGTGAGAGGCCTGAGTAGCCGACTCAAGGATAGCAGCATTTGACCTCTTGGCCAGTGGAACACAGAGCCACTCCCAGCTCATAAAAAGCCAACCCTGTAGTTGACATTCAGAACTGCTAAGGGCCTAGACTTGTGACCTTTGATCAGTGCGTATTAGAAGAAATTAAGATATGTTGTGTCAAAACTAACCAGAAATTCAAGAAATGAACACATTATCAAATGGAAAAATCATTTAATTCAAAAGTCATACTTCCACTCACTTTATAGAGATTACCACAGACACAAACCAAACATAAAAAAGCCAAGTTTCAGAGGTGCTTAACAGGAATTGTATTTTCTTTATAGATACGCACAATGGCACAGAAACACATTTTTTTTTTTTAAAAAAAAAGCCTGACCATGGCAAAATGTTGTTTTTTAACAACAGGATAATGTTCTATCCTAGCTGCAGGTTACTTTTTAATTACAGAATTTGAGTCTATGCACCAGTCAATATTCAATACTGAAATTTACAACAGTGTGTTACTTATAATTTTTCAAAATATTAAAGTGCCATTTATAAGTACTTTATTGATATTATATCACACAGCACTGTACAGTATACTCAAAGGTAGCCTAAAAGATGAATTAAACATGCAAATAGTTTATTTCCCCAAATATGGACTAAATGTCTTTTAGAGTGCTTTTGAACACTAGCCTAGCATTAGCTATTGGGAATTTATGGTTTGAGTTTTTAACATGACTTTTAATAAGTCACCAAGGTACACAGCTGCAGATAACTACGTGATAAATATGAACATGGGGTTTAGATGGCACTTCATTTATATCTTTGATCTTTTGCATGGAAATCATCAGCCTCTCATTCCTCTGAGACCCTCCTTCCAAATCTCCAAGGCTGTAAAAGCTTTGGAAGTGCCAGCTCATGCATGTCTACACGTGAGGCTGTATCTTAACACATGTAGTTATATGCTACACATGACACATACACAAGAACACATGCACACACAGCTTTTGGAATCACCAGATGTCTGTTTTCACAGCCACAACACTGGTCCTGGCATCTTGACCCCCCCAGGAACGCTGTTTGTCTTGTTGATGTTAAGCCTATGGGAACTGTGGGTGTGGGATGACACACAATGTCCCAGCCTGGCTGAAGCTACTCCAGGTTACTCAGAATTACCCATACTCTGGTCCCCACCAACTACACTAATTTTGACACAATAGTTCTTGACTCATCTTCCATGGTTTAGGACTATGCTCAGTTGCTCTATAAAACATTCTGCCATGAAGGGTATTTTCATTTTGTAATATCCTACAGACTTGTGAAAAATTATGAGTTGTGAAGTTTTTCCAGTGGTAGTCCAGTTCCACCCCTCACCCCCTCATAAGACATACTTACTGCTCACTCATAAGAGCAGTATCATAGCACTCTTTAAAGACCCGGGGCTCCTCAATGTTGTTCACTTTCCCTTTCCAGTCCTGGAGCATTTGTATCTATGCTTTTCTTCCCATGAACACAGGGCTGTCTCTGAGTGACACCTGGAATCTCTGTCTGCTTTGGGAAACTCTTTAAGTTAGACAAGTACCGTGGGCGGCAAAAGGAAGAAAGCTAATTATTACTTGTTGGAGTCTCGTCTCAGGTGTGTTGGAGGAATGTGCAAGGCTCACTGCTCTCTTCTTGGCATTTTGATGCTATGCTCACAGACAACCACAAGATCAACATGGCTGCAGAAATATTTGAGTACAAAAGACATTTTTCAAACACCACTGTGGGGTGTGAGGGGCACCTGGCTGATTAAAGGGCCATGGGGCAGGGCTGTCAGCATAAGTGATCACTGTCAAGTTTGCCAGAAGTGGCAGATAATTCCCTTCACAGACACCCAGGAGATTCCTTTGAATGTTAGGTATCTAAGCAGATGCATGGTTCCCTCATCTACTAGAGGTGGTGAGTGACAGAGCAAATGTGGGGTGCCGGGGTGGTCACTGGTGCACCTGGGAGCTCCATGGCTATGAAGCTAGAAGAGCAGCCTTGTCTCTGGAAGCAGATGACAGAGGATGAAAGGTGTCAACAGCCAGCCATGAACAGACGATCTCACCATCTTTACTCTGTTTCCCCATGCCTTGATAATGGATGCTTCGGAAACCTCTAAGGCTGAGAAACAGCTTTTGGTATAATTGGTACTACCATTTTCAGGAAGAAAATGCAGCTGACAAAGATTTCTCTCTGAGATCCAGGTATGGCACACTCATGTCTGGAGTTGTGGGCAAGTGCCTGCAATTCCCAAGAAACCAGCATGGTTCAGTCCTACCAACCAGTGCCAGTCTGCAAGTATTTATGCTGTTTTTCTTTTGCTTCCCTGTAAAAAAGCACCCACAAGCCTTCACATATAGGTTTTAGAAATACTAAAAACTGACTCCAAGACTTATAGACTACTGAGGGGGGGTCCACTAAATGGAGTTTACTCTTATACATTGATCTTGACTTTCATCCATTTGAGCAAGTCCTGATTTTCCTTGCTTGGGGACAGGGGTCTGAAACCTATTACCTTCTTGAGGCATGGCACTGTTCAGTTATGGAACTTTGTATCTCGAGGTGGAGTGAAGCCAATCATAATGCCCCCAAATTCAGGTCCCAACCGCCTAATCCCAGGGCCTTATAAGAGGAGCTCAATGCTCCAGGGAAACCTTTGTGAGTCTAGTCAATGGACTCCCATTCTGATAACTCACTCCCCACATTCTACCCCAGTTTTCCTTATTCATGGGAGCTGAGGGGGTGTTCAGCGAGCAGAAAGGGTACATTTCATTTGTAATCTTCCAGTTCACTTGGCTCATATTCATCTCCCCAGTTCTTTAGCTGATGAGGAGGAGGGAGGCCTAGCTGGACAGAGGGAACCAGAGTGACCATCTGTCATAGGCCACACATGGCCTCAGGGAAACTGGAAGGAGGTCAGCCTCAGAGAGCAGCTTCAAACCAAGGCCAGCTCAGGAGAGATGGATATGTATCCAAGCAGTCATGCTGAGCCCTGACTACAAGAACACTTCACTCATGATGGGGCAGGTGACAATTTAAATCATCAGACATATTAAAAGTATCATGCTGGGCTCTTTCAATGCTACTTGAGCGTGCATGTCCTTCAGGCCCTATTTCCAACCTTGTTCTCAAGCTCACAGGGAATAGGTTTGGAACCTGCCTGCGTCTGTTTCCTTTCCTCCTGTTTTCAATCCCTCTCCCCACCCCCGACCCCAGCTGGCTTAGGACTTCAGCAGTCCTCTTGCCTCTGCCTCACAAGTGCTAAGACTACAAGGCATGAGCCATCACACCCAGCATCAATGTCAATGGCAGTTCTGAGTCCTCTGTTCGCCTTGCTCTGCTTCAGCCTGGTTCCCTGACTGCAGGGCAGAGTCTTCCTCCTGGCTGAGTTCCTGGGGGACAACAGTACAATCCTGTAGCTGGTAAAGTCAATACTGAGTCACAACAGTGAACGCCTGTTAACATTGCAGGCGCTCTAAAAACCGTGATGGTGCAGTCTCCATCCCTCGTGGCAGACTCTTTTCCTCTGGAGCTGCAGGGAATCTGGAGGTGAGAGGGAAGTGCAGACCCAGCCACAGGAGGAGTAATGCGCACCGACACTAAGAAGCACAGCGCTGGCTTTCCTGTTCTGTTCTTAGCACTGAGAGACACATTTCCATACCAGCTAGGCTATAGTTATAAAAAACCTTAGGGCGTGTGGAAGAAAAGGAGTAATTGTCTCATCTCCTTTTGTCTGGACATCCTGGGGTACCAAGAAATACACCTGAGAAGAACAAACAAAAACAAACAAACACGTCACCCCTTGCCCCACCGATTTAAATCCTGAGTGTCACTTTACTGTTAGATGGGAGTTCTTTGAAAATTCATTACCTGAAAACACTTTCTGAACTCTGAAGCCTGAAATCACACGTAGATAAAGAAAACTGAATACAATGGACTTTTCAGGCTTCCGACAGGAATCACAGGGAAACATTCTTTCACTGGGCCAGAGAGGGGACATGACCGTGACTCATCTACCCTGCCTCTCTTGCACCCTTTAAATACACTTGTTCAGCAATCAAAATACTAACTGTATGGAGCTACTAGCTTAAAGAATATCAAATATAAAACTTTACCATATAATATTTCAAATCATTCTATTTACAAGTTTATCTTAAAAAAAAAAAAGCAAAAGATACAGTAATTCAACACAATTCAAGTTTTTCTTTTCTTCATTATAGAACCCTAAGGGAGTCCCCAGAGCCAAAGACACTCCAGAGCAACACTGCCATCCAAGGGGCTCCTGGAGAGTGGGGCAGCTTGTCTGTCCAGAGTCCCTCTAATAAGGGCATTCATCTGTGAAGATACCATGATTCTGTTCTTTGGAGGTCATGTGACGTTGAAATGTCCATGTGGTCTCCCATGCACAACAGTTAAAACCCAGAGCCTTTTAAGTGGGAATTCCCTCTCCTAGAAGGCACCCAACCTCGCCCCCAGGCCTCAACATCTGGTGTCTTCCAGATTCTTAATGGTCTCTATTAGTCTCATGCCTGGACAACCTAGTTAATGATTCCCTCTTTTCCGGGTGGCAGTGAATACAAATGTCCTTTTAAAATTCAGGCTATAGGTTTGGCCCAAGAATCATCTCTAAACTCCACAGGACCTCAGTAGCAAAAGCATTCTAGGGAACTGTTTGGGGGTTATTGGCAAGGGCAAAGGCAGGCAGCAGAGAGGGGGTGGGGGGAGAACTGAGGGGGACCTGTTAGATGCTAGCCTAGAGAGAGGCAGCATCTTGCCCTCTGAAGCAAATACTCGTTACACGAAGAACAGAAGTATTGACTGTGTATGGGATTTAATCTCAACAGGTTCTTAAAGTTTGCTCCAAACCTATGCTGATGATGTTGACATTACCAGAAAAGGAACCGTCCCCAGTTGCTCTCCTGTCTGCCCCAGAGAGACCACCCTAATGGTCTAATCCTCTGCTTCAGATTGTTGGAAGACCATTAAAAAAAAAAAAAAACCGCCAGAGCTGGTAGAGGGGGTTGTCATACAAAGAGAAGTATTATTTTTGGCTTAGTTTTAAAGTAGGTTGGGTTGCTATGGTTACTAGGTGATGGCAGTGATGGAAGCCTTCAGTGGCAGAGAACGTGAGGGGCATGTGCTTCTTTGCATGAGAGGACTGGACTGAAATCTGCTGAGTGTAGGCCAACAGCTGCTCAGGAGATGGTGAGAGATTGGACCTTCCGTAAACAGCGCGGCAACCCCTTCATCCTGTGTGCTTGCGACAGGCCCGGCTGCCTGCAGCACTGTGTCTCTGGGAGGAGGAAGAAGAGAGAGAGAGTGTTGGCTGGAAACAGCAGTCGAGGCAGCCTGCATCTTGGACCTGCCTTGTCCAACTCAGCGATGTTGCCCTTTCTGTAAGACTATTCTCATCCTGTCTCCTCCTTCCAGAAGCCTAGGGGTTTGGATGATGGTTGAAACGAAATCAGGGCTCGCTGTTTAGGGTACTCATGAGAAAACAGCTTTGCAAGCCTTCCTCTAGGTTATCCAAATCAAACGGCCTCCTCTGCTCATTGACTTTCGATTCTTGCAGCATCACTGTGGTGTCGTCAGCGGAGATGATCGTGGAGAGACGTGACACAAGTTCCCAGATGCATTCGTGTTGGCAGGAAGCAAGAGTCAGGCTCCCTGCTTTCTCAGTGGCAATGAAAAGTGGCCCACAACACCAGAATCAGCAGTTGTCATGGAGACCACGTAAAGCTCAGCAGCTCTGCCGGGGGCTCCAGGTTAGAGGAACTCCACGTAGTTCTCTGGGATGAGGCCAGTCTTTCCATTCAGAGTCCCCTCCAACCAGCCCGGCTCCTGAGATGGATGAACTGTACAGGAAGGGGAGAGAGAGTGAGGAGGAGATGAGGTCATGGGCAGAGCAAGAGGTGGGTGTGCTATGCATTGGAGGATGTGGGAAGTTAGTTTGGGGAATGAGTACAATTGCTTCTTATGTAATCCCAGGACTGGCTGGAAACAGAGGTCCTTCACCTTCTGTGGAATGAAACCCTTCTGATAAGGTTGTTCTGAACTCTTGCCACAACCAAAAGGGAAACCTTCGGACATTCACATTTTTACATGCAGTTTCAGGGGCTTAATGAATTTTCTGAAGTTCCTGTTTTAAACTACGTGCAACAGCTTTACATTCTTTTAGGTTAGAGGTCAACAGTTGGGATGCTCCACCCCCCCACCCCCCACCCCCCCCTTGCACACAAACACGAGTATTTGTATCAACCCATCCTACTCACTATCGGCTATGTACCAAATGGCACGCCCCTGAAGGTTTGCTAAGAACTAGTCTTTACTCGTTATCTGCTTTGTGTGTTTGTTTATTGTTGTTTTTATCTTTGTGAAAGAGGGTCTTAATCGGTAGTCTAGACTTGAACTCACAGCCATCTTCCTGCTTCAGCCTTAGGAGTCCTGCGAGCAGCAGAATGAGCCACCCAGCCCAGCTTGACCTATCTGCTTTGTACCTTTAAATCCTCACCACTGCGTCTCCTTTCCCTGCAGATCCTTCCTTCACGCTGCAGACTCGGAATGCTTCCCTTCTGCTCCACCCACGCCCTTCCTTACTTTTCTTTTCTACACTCTAGAACTTTTCCTTTGCCTATAAACAAGCCAGAAAGCTGTCTGTCTGCTTCCTTTACTGCAACTTTGGATTTTTTTTTTCAACATCCACAGAATATATAGACCCTGTTCTGTTCTGTCACGATCCCTCTCTCCGGAAACCACCAATAACGAAGATATGGAGAAATCCGGCTGAGCCTGTGAAGTGCAGCCTAGTGGGAGGGAAGAGGGGATTGTGAGCCTCCGTGACGAGTGTGTATGGGGAAGTGGGGGTCTTCCTACTTGGGAACCAGCTGTACAAGCACAAGTCACTCTGGGGTGGGACAGGGTACTCACTCTAAGCGAATTAGGAAACCCCAATTATCCAAGACTGTTTGGAGAGAATGGATTTCCCCCTGTGCCTTTCCCGGGCTAATTAAGTGACTTCCTGAGCTTGTTTTAGAAACGCACTTCCGACCCACCACTACTGTATAATTCTAGTTTCGGTTTGTAGGGAAAGAAGAACAGAAACTGACGGAGGCCAGCGGGGAGGAAACAAAATCACAGGCTCGGAGACTTCTAGAAGGACTAATGTGTGTGTGTGTGTGTGTGTGTGTGTAGAGGCATTCCTTAGATGAGGACATGGTCAGACACCTATTAGCTGGCCTCCAAAACTCTGCATAACCTCCTACCACGAGGCCTGAAGAATGAAGCCTAAGCAGATTATCATTAGATTGCTCAGAGCCACAGCAACCACACAGGGAGGAGTCTGCAGCACTTAGGGGTGGCCTGGCCTCTCCAGCTACTACGGGTCTTTCTAGGCAGCCTGTAAGGAACACCAAAGAGGCTTGTCCTCTGCCTGGCTACCAGCTGAGGCTGTCAAGACCATTTCCAGTTCTACACCTCTACAATGGTGGCAGAATCGTTTCTGTGGTTTCTGGTGCTCAAGGAGACACTGCAAGTGCATCATTAACTCCCAGGGCCGGTTTGTAAGTGAGGACCTCCCTCCAGTAAGACACGGCCAAGGGGCTAGGAGATGGCAGCAAATTGGAGAAAGCCCTTGGTGCATAAGCGTGAGGACTGAGTTCAGCTTGTCAGAAACCACGTGAAAGGCCAGCCGTGGGAGTGTGCACCACTATCCCAGCATGGGGAGGTGGAGACAGGAGGACCCCAGGGCCCTTCCACCAGCCGGTCTGGGCAAGGGCTTAGTATCTGCACCCACCAAAGCTTCAGGAAACCTTAGATGTTCAGAACCAAAATTAGACCAATTAAACAAGTTAAAAAGAAAAAAAAAACCATCTGACTAAAAGAAAGACAACCAAAAGAGCTCTGCCACTCTACAGCAGAGCTGCTTGGTGGATGGATGGGTCTGCTTCCTTCCCACAGTTGTTCAAACGGCACAAGTACCGAGGAGCCTGGCTACAAACCTGGGTGGAATTTGCAGACTACGGGAAGGACCAGAGGGGACCAGGAAGACCTAGAGATGTGTCATGGATTTCAGGGGATGAAGCAGCCCTTAAGAGTCCTTGAGCCAGGGTTCCTTAGAGCCTCCTGCTAGACAATGCACCAGCCCTACTGTATGCTTACAGAACCTACAGATCCCTGGGCCCTAGGCACCTGCATTTTAACAGGCCTGTAGAAATTAAAAGCTACGACTTTTCTGTGTCAAAATACCTTTGTAATGAAGGCGATAGTTAAGAATGATAGTTAAGAACTGAGTTGTGGTTGGCTGGTGGAGGAGGGAGCCCAGACGCCTCACTCCATCCTGCTGCAATCCCTTCTCTGGCCTCACATGGCTCAGCGGTAACTCCTTCATAAACAGAATTGTGGACTTGCTTCTGCCTGCTCCTCCCACCTCCTGATTTGGGGAAAATTCATACATATCCCACATAGCGTTTATGGTCCTATTAATACACTGCTAAAATGCTTTCCTACCTGACTTTTCAATACATTTCGGTTTGTTATCAACTATCCGGTTCAACAACCTTCAGCGATTCCCCTCTGCATCATCCATTATGACACAACCCAGCATGTGGAGAGGCTGAGTATCATGGGTGTGTGTGTGTGTGTGTGTGTGTGTGTGTGTGTGTGTGTGTGTGTGTCACGTGCTCAGAATTTCAGACGGATTAATTTGCACAGTCATGAGAGTAAAACCAGAATTTGAACCCAGAGACCAAACCCTCCCCCGCTCCCATCCTGCTTTGGCTCAAGAGGAGAAGGTGCTTCTTGATGGTGTGAACAGGTTGAGCACACACTACGTAGCAGGAACACTACCAGCAGGCACTCCACCTGACTTAGCTTCAGTAGGAACGCAGAGCTGGCTCTGCTGCTCTCCTCATCCACAGACGGAAAACCGAGGGCCCCCAAGGCTAAGCAGCCTGCCAAGGACTGCACAGCTGGTAGACAGTGGAGGCATACGACAGGCCTGGGACATCTGACCACGCGGCCCACCGTCTGAACTCTGCTTGTGCCTGCCTCAGTATGCTGACTGGGGAAGTACTCAGTTAGGGATTGGCAGGCTGCACTCTACCAGTCAATGTGCTCTGTACGCACCGTGCATTGCAAGCACCGTGCATTGCAAGGAGCTGCCTGGGTGGCTATCTAGCCCAGTGGACGTAAACTATAAGCTGCTGCTGACATGGGTCCAACTGCTGTCTTTGCTACAGCCTTAGGTACACCACAGGTCCCCGGCATATTCAGCTCACGCTTTCTTCTCTGCTAATTCACTATGGACAATGGGCAAGTGTGTGACTACGATCTCCAATGGCTGGGTACCCCCAGAGGAAAGAAGCCTCCACTGGACAAAGTTACAGACCTGTGTGATTAGCAGGCATTTACTCATTACACAAATGACTTCTGAGCTCCTATCAGGGGCCAGGCACTGTGCTAGGTTCTTGTAATATGTCTGGGGAGCAGCAATTTATCAATAAACATAGTGACAGGGAAAAAGGGAGAGAGAGAGGAGGGAGGGAGAGGGGAAGGGAAGGGGAGAAGAGATGGGATTTGGGGGGAGGGGAGGAACTCGGAAAGTTACAACTTAAAGGTTCTCACAGTATCAGCCAGGAGTGCTTAGCACAGATAGGAGGCCCTAAGACACAGAAAAGTTAGGTGTGGTCTCAGAACAGTGGTCTGTAAACGCCCTATAACGGGCACAGCATATGACAACTCCCTGTGGTGTCATAGAAAACAAACAAACAAACAAAAGCATGAGTGGCCATGCTCCGAGAAACATTAATTACAAAAAGAGGCAGTTGACCAGCAGTTTACGGTCATGTCCTCCAAAGCTGTGGTGTATAAAGTGAAGGTGAGAGGTCAGGGGGCAGGGCTGGGACGCAGAGGGCCTCAGAGGTACCTCAGAGAGCAATAGGAGGTCATGGAAGTGCTCTAAACGGGGACTATCATGACGGGACTTGGGAGATCACTCTAGCTCGTATGCAGACATGGGTTCAGAGGCAAGAGTGATTGGCAGGGCTTGCCCGGCAGCTGGTGGGAACATGCAGGTGACGAGGCAAAACTGGCTGGATGCTGGTGTGGCAGTGCAACCGTGGGGGAGCTGAGACTAGCCTGAAAAGCTCTCGGGTCACCCCACTCCTGGGCAGCTCGTGGTCTCTCTGGTGAGGATGCCGTCTACCTGCAAGGGACCTGGGACAGCCTGGCTTGGCAACGATGCTTCGTCGCATACCACAATGAAAGAATCTAGCTCATCTCAAATGTGTGCGTTCACAGGCACACATGTGTGCATGGATGTGTGTGCACACATATGCTTGTGTGTGCAGAAGCCAGAGGCCAATATTGGTGTCTTCCTCCGCTGTTCTCCACCTTATTTCCTGAGACAGGGCCTCTCCTTGAACCTGGAACCCATGGATTTAACTACAGTGGATGCTAGCAAGCTGTAGGGACCCTCCTGTCGCCTGCCTGCCCAGCACTGTGATTCCTGGGATATGACCGCACCTGGCTTTTGATGAGGACACTAGAGGTGGGACTCAGGGCCTCATGTCCACATGGCAACCATGTTAACCTACAGATCTGTCTTCCAGATCCTCATCCCAAAACTTGAAAAGAGTATCCCAAGAACCCATTTTTTTTGCAACTGCCACGTGAATTTTCTAGGTATCACAAATCACACTGCTTCTGGGTGACTAATGTTCCTGAGAACACAAATTACTTCTCTTTCCAGTTACTGTCTGAGGTGCTCCTAGCAGGGTGGACAGTTTCCTGGTACACTGGCAAGAGCTAACACTGGAGATATTTCCCAGTACTGCACATCAATCCTCCACTACGTAGAGTCTAGGAGCTGACTAAGCTGCTGCCCCAGAGGCGAAGTTTGGGCCCCTGGAATCCAAGGCTGAGAGATCAATGGTTACAAAACAGCAGACTTTCACCCCCACACACCCTTCCCTTCTCTTCCTTATTCCACACACAAAACACAGCACACACGTGACAACAGCTTACATATTCAAAAACCGTCAGGAGGAAGCTTTAACCTGACAGCTGCTGTAAGCATCCAGGCTACACAGCCTTTTACCTCATCTCTTCAGAGTCAGTACAGGAGGGAACAGTCAGAAAAGGCCACTTCTCCACCTAACATCTTAATTATTTTCTTCTACACTGCCTAATTTCTCTGACAGAATAGAAGAGGATTTTTCCTCTAGGATAGAACCTGGTGAAATATTCCCCGGCAAAACAGCCTAGAAAGTGGGTTAGAACTTCTGCCAGGGGCCAGGGATACAGCTCAAAGGACAAAACACTTGCTGTGCAAGCCTGAGACCAGGGTTTGATCCCCAGAACCTAAGTGAAAAGTCAAGGTGGTAGTGTGCTTCTGACATCCCAGAACTCCTATGGAAAGCTGGGAGCCAGAGGGAGAACTGGCTGGAAGCTGGCCTTGAGTCTGCAGCACACAGGAGAAACGAGAGAGAGCCTGCGTCACAAAAAAAAAGGTGGAAGGAACTGACTGGAGAAACATTCTCCAGGGGCACAGGTGAGCCAGCCCTGCGGGTGTGAGGAAGACATGACTGCTATCACCTCCCTTGTCTGTGGTGGAGCAGTGGAGGCGAGGGAAAGATGTCCACACCCCCCCCCCCCTCCACGACCTCCAGCTATCGAGGAAGCTGATCCTCCCCTTGATCGGCTGTAGCACTTGGGCAGGCAGCCCTGCTCCTCACCTGGGCAGCACAGTAGAGCTGACACATGGGTGAGCTGGCCCTGAGGGTGTGAGAGTGGTATAGCTGGCCACACCCCCCTCATCTGCCATGTGATGGTGAGGGTGAGGGAAAGATGTCCTCCCCACTCTGCCCCTACCGCCTGTGGTGGGTGAGGGAGCCGATCCTCCCCTTACCAGCTGCCTGGCACCTTACCTGGGCAGCACAGGCAGAGCTGACCCTGCTGACAGGGTGTGGGTGAACCAGCCTGAGAATGAGCTTGGGAGATCTGGCCCTGCCCCTCATCTGCCATGTGGTAGTGTGGGTGGGGGAGAGATGCCCTCCCCACCTCCTGCCCCTCACCACCTGTGGCAGGTAGGAGAGCCGGCCCTGAGGTCATAAGAGTGGGAGAGCTGTCCCTGCCCCTCACCAGCTGCAGCACTCAGGAGAGTGGCCCCTGCACCTTGCCTGGGTAACACAGTAGCACTGGCCCTGCTAGCCCGGGTGTGGGAGAACCAACCCTGAGGGTGTAAAAGAGGAGAACTGGCCCCGCCCCTTGCCCATTGCTGCAAGGGGTGAACTAGTCAGGGCGATGCTGGAGAGCTCACCCTGGTGATGAGAACAAGGGACAGCTGGTGGGCCCATCAACCCTGCAACTACCCAGGCCCAGAACCAGGGTTATGAGTTGGCCCACCCCAACATGCACCCCATCTGTGATCTGCTGGAGCAAGTGAAGGGGCCCAGCCTGCAGATCCAAAGCTGCAGGATCTCCATGACACAGGGCAACAACAAGCTATCCAAGAGGAGACCCAGTGAGGGCCAGCATGGATAGTGTAGCAGAAGCCAGACGCCTCGACCCAGACCAGTGACACTTTGCAATGAACACTTGCAAGTAAATATATATGGATAAAACGGTCTACTACATGACTCACTGTGCCACACTACAGCTTCCATGATGAGATTGATTTTTCCTATTTCCTGTTAAATGTTATTTTATTCTGTGGGAGGAGGTTGCATGGGCAGAGGGCAGGTACAAAGGAATGGGAAATGAACCCTAGAGATCACAGGACAGCATGGGAAGGGAACCAGACTTCCTTCTTGCTACGTGCATCTGTCTTTAGAGGAACTGAGAAGGTTACCTACCTGGTGGGAGTAGTCCCAGCACCTGCAGGGCAGAGCACCCCGCTGGGAAAGGAAGGTCCTGGCAAGTCACACTCATGGGCGGGCGGTGTTGGCCTGACTTTTTGTTGTTGTTCACTACTTAAGCTATTTCAAAAATGGGACTTAACATGGAAGAGGGGATGCAGAGTGGTACAACCTCCTTGTAAAAACAGTCTGGCATTTCCTCCAACAGTACATCTAGAGTTACCACGGGACCCAGCATTCCCCGGAGAACTTATCTTTTAAAAACACTCAAACACGGGTGTCAACAGAATATCATTCTTAACAGTGAAAAAGCGACAATAAGCTATCCCGTCATTAACTGGTGGATGTCTAAGTAAACTGTGGTATAGCCATATGATGAAATACTACTTGGCCATAAAAAGGAATAAAGTGCAGACATACGTTACAACATGGATTAACTTTGCAAAACATCATTTAAAAAAAAAAGAAAGAAAGAAAATACAAAGACCACAAACTATGTAGTTCTATTTGTATGAAATATCCAAAGTTTGGGGGTAAAGCATCATGATTACTAAAGGGTATGGTACTCACCTTGTGATTTGGGGGTGTGTGTGGGAAGGGGTGTGATACCCTGGAATTAGATTGCGGTGAGGGTTGTTTCACTCTGAATACACTACTCACCCATGTCAGGAGCACAGCTGCCCCAGCAGTGACCCCCCTTCTGATTTGTCTGTCGGGGAAAGCTGTGCCATGTTATTCCAGCTGGTCTGGGCAGGGCACACTCACCGCGACACGGTTCGGGGCAGTCTTCAGCAGACCCGCCGTGCATGCTGCTCTGCCAGGTGTTCGAGCACCCGCTGCTGACAGGAGAGGTGGCTGCCCTAGCTATTTCCCGCGCTCTGATTTGCAAAGCACCCGGAAGACAGTCCACAGAGCCAAAGCTCCAGCACGGTGCTCTGGACTCGGGGAAGCATGGAGGTGGACCACAGCCTCATCAGCACACATGCAGTTTCAACTTTGTCCTAGCTGCTGCTGACCCAGGAGGTCCGGGCTGGGAATCTCCCTGCCTTATGCGCTGTGTTTCCCACTGTGTCTACTCAAGCCCGACTAATAGGTGGGCAGAATGCAGGGTGTGGGATACACCTGGTGCCAGGCACTCTGTGACGACAGGTTCCAAAGACATAAACAGTGCCTACAGCTAGCTGATAGACAGTTCACCAGGCTGGGCCATGCTAGCCAAAAAGGAAAAGCCATCCTTGTTAATGGACTGCAGTGCCATGGTCTTTTCCTAAGATGGACACAAGCTCTTGACACTAATAGGCACAGCATACTGCATACCTCCTATTCCTCAAGTACTATTTTATACCCACAATTTATATCAGCTTGATGTCATTGGACCACACCCTGCAAAGTGGGCGTGTTATCGGCTGTGACAGAGAGGAGAGCCAGGGCACAGAGGAGTGACGTCACCCCTTGAGGTCACATCAGAACAAGTGGTCAGGCTGGGACACGCACTGTGGCCTGGCTCTAGGGTCAGGCGCTCCTGTGCTGCAGAGGCACCTCAGCTGCCCTATACTTCTGCTGCTTCTCAGTCACGTGGGGAGAGGCGGGTCTAGGGCCAGGCAGGGGTGCTCAGTCAGATTGGTGTGACCTTTGCCTTCACTGCGCCTAAGGCAAGGGGTAGCCAGAACAAATATCTGGGTCCTGGAAACAGGCTGCTGCCTTTTTGTCTTCCTTTGAAGCAAACAGAACGAACTGCTTTTAACCCTGAAGGAGAACTTTACCCAGGGAAAACAGCCATCCCAGAAACTTGGTGTCTGCACAGGGGTCCAGATTTTCCTCTTAGGTAAATAATTATGCCAAACCACAACTTCACTTCTCACTATCAACTATGTTTCTAGGGAGGAAGACAGAAAAGAACTGGGAAAACGGTGCACCACAGAGGTCCGGACCACAGTTTTATGGAGGGCCCCAATACATTCTTGCACCTGGATGCCACAGCAGGCCACTGCTGGGGTGTGATGTCACATAAGGGCTTTCTGCTCTGTGCTCACCAGTTCAAGGGAGGAAGAGGAGGAGGAGAAGGAGCAGAAAGAGGTTTACTGGCCACCTGGCTATCTGGGGTGTGAGCCGAGCCTGCTGAGAACAATGCAGGCCCAGATCCCAAGGGTAAAGAATGACAGGACAGGTGACCTTGAGCTCGACCCATGTCTCTGCCCAGCTGCCACCAACCTGTATTCCTCTCCCGTCTCTGATCATCTAGCGCACAAATGTGGAACACTAAGGCCAGGTACAATCTCACTCACAGTTCCAAACACCTCAGTGACTAGGTGTCGACGTGGGTCTACCCAAGGTAACGCCTCCAGAAGTCTGACCTGGGGGAAAGACTCCCCCTACCCCAGGTAGGAACTTCCTTCATCTGCTTCCCCCCCCCCCACTGTTGTGAGATGATGGGAAACTCACCGTTATCGAAGATGGTGCCTGCCGTGAACGAAAGCTCTGAGTCGTGTTCGGCTTTGCAGGCGTACAAGGCCTTTGCCTTCCGGAACGGTGTGCTGTGTAGAAAGGGGAGTTTATTTAACATTGTTTTCCACCCTGAAAACCGGAGAGTTCATCTTCCTTCTTCCCTTTTCTTGCAAGCCACCTAGTCCTCCCCTCCTGGGAAGAGTCTGGACAAGGCGGCCAGATGGCCAAGCAGGAGGTGGGAAGTCGTAGAGGCCACAGGAGAGAACGGAGTAAGAGTCAGGAAAAGGCCACACTCTTAAGAAGCAACAGCTCTCCAAGGTCATCTTGTGCCCCAGAGAAACTCTACCTGGGAGTTACGACAGCTGGGCCTGGGAGGGAGGGAGGGGCTTTCAGAGACAGAGTGCTGGGGGGAGGAAGGGGTCACAGGGCTCTGCAGAATAGTCCCAACAGTGCTCTTGCAAGCTGGCAAAACCCAGTGAATCCAGCAGAAACTCCAGCAGAGCCAGGTGTCAGCCCAGGCGGGGGTGGCCGTGAGTTCCCCCAGATGTTCTCCATTGCTGGTGGGGCAGCATTCCAGAGCTGGAACTCTTTGGCCCCCAGGGCAGGCAAGGATGGAGGAGGAGTGTGAGGTAGTGTGTGAGTACACGTGTGCGCACCAGTGTGGGAGTGTGCAGAGGAGGGGGAAAGGGAGGGCAGAGGTTGAGTCTGTGTTCTGCTTGGGGTTCTCTTGTTCAGTGACTATTGACAGTTCTCTCTCCATGTTATCAGAATGCCCTTGAGGGCATTTCAATGTCCTATCAACTTGCATATAGAACTCTGAGCGACAGAATTGAAACTGAAGTGTTTGTATGTCACTTCCCGAGTGATTATTACACACAGCTAGAGTCGAGGCTGGCACATTTTTGCGGTACCGGGGCCAATCTTTGAGCTCTTGAAGGCATGTGGTCTCTGTCGTAACTACTTCATGCTGCCCTGCTGCGCACAGCAGCCAGGGACAACATGGAAACACACCAGGGAGGCTGTGTTCCAGTCAAAAGTTATCTACCAGAAAGTAGGGGCAGAGTTTGACCATCACAGGCCATACAAGGTGCAAGCCTGTGTGTCTTCACGGTCATTTGTAAGAACAGGGTAATTTCACTCTTTTCTGTCAAGTTTGACTTGGGCACCCGACTATTCTCAGCAGTCCGTAGACTTTTCAATGGTCAAAATGACATCTAACTGTCAAAAGGGCTGGTCTTTATTTGCCACAAGTGGCTTTCTCTCTCCAAGTCATCTGAGGGAGTACACTTTGGAACTTAGAAGCATGGGTTTTAAAAAGCCACAGTCAAGAGATGGGTCATTAAATTTCTCTTCACTTGACAGTCTGAGAGCCTCACAGCACTGGTAATGCCCCAGCTCCTGGGGTGCATTGATTTCTAGTGGCTGAAGAGGGGTCTGGTCTCAGATGAGGTGGGGTGTCTTGGGTCTGCTGAAACTGCTATTGCTTAGTGCAAGGACTCATTGGGAAGGACGAGTCATGGATGATGGCAACTCAAGAGTGGGACTATTTCTTCCAGTCTTGGGTGCGTGAAAATGGAAAGACATACGGTCGAAAGAGTCTGTTGTAGAGGAGGGTGAGCAGAGTTGGTGGTTATCCAGAGTGTGTGGCCAGGGAAATAACAGTTTCCTGTAGCTCTCGCTGGTTTTCTCATAGCCACGGGATGATGTTGGGAAGGGGAGAGCTGGGAAAGAGGAAGAAAATAAGACAGGGACACTGGGGAGGAGGGAGAAAAGCCTCTGGTTTTCATCAGTTCAGCTGGAAATCAGCTCTCCTGGTCTAATCTCAGTAAACAACAAATGCACGTGTCGGCTGGCAAGGGCCCAGCAGTCAATGTATAGCTCTTCACAGTGGACAAAAAGTGCACTTCTCTCCCCACCTCCTGCCCTGACCATGGGTAGAGAGCAGCCAGGAGGCCGTGAAAGGGGCTAAACTAGCCAAGCATTACACTGTCCAGCCTGTGGAGCCTCGCACAACATGCAGGGTAGAAGGAGAATCCAGGCCAGGGGAGCCAAGGTTGAGACCAGGGAGGGCCGCGTCTGAGGACAGAGCAGCCCAGGTGGGCACAGTGTGAAGAGACCAGAGACGGTCTCTTCTCTCTCTGGATGCGGTTTTCCTAGAGGTTACTCATTAACCTTATGAAATCAAGGTAAGAGGACCGAACAGGAGCCGCCCAGGAAACCAGTAGGACTGTCTGGCAAGCAGACAGCAGGGGCCATGGTCTCTATTACCCACAACTATTAGTAGAAGGGATTAACTTTCCACCAATATTAAATTTTTGCAATTTAGTGATGAAATGCCAAGAAAACAGTGTGTTGAAAGTAAAGATGTATTAAAAGTAAAGAGAGTGTTTTTCTCTAACAGGTAACTGACAGCTGATGGGAAGATCTTTCCCTGACTGTCTAATGGTGTACAGAAAATAGAGGGGGGTGCAGAAAGGGGAGGACTTGTGTATGTTTGCACACACACACACACACACACACACACACACACACACACGTGCACACTCATAGTGCTGGGATCAAGCTTAGGGTACCATGGATATTGTAAGCAAGCACCAATCTGCACCTCTAGCCTTAGAGGCCATGCTTTTAAAGGAGGGTGTTCCCATTCCCCAGAAGTAAGGTCACCAGAAAGTAAGGGACACCTAGTCAAATCTGAATTTCATATAAATAATGTATCCTTTTTATATACCCATATACTAAGAAATGTCTTTTTAATTTATCTTCAATTCAAATTTAACTGAGTAGGTTGGATTTTTATTTGGTTTGCGTATCTGCCAACTCTAACTGGGGAAGTCCTGTCTTGTTAAAAGTCTGCCATTGCTATAAGCCTAGTACCTGCCAGCTCCCTCTGAAAATTTCTAAGGCATTTGCTTTACGAAAAGGGTTCCTACCGAAGCAGAGAGATCCCGTCGACGAAAGGTTTGGGTTGGGAAGCTGTGGTTGTGACTGAAGCAGCACCCTGGGTTGGTTGGCTCCCCACTCGGCAACTGCACACAGCTGGGGGAGGTTTTAGCAGTTCCCACCCCAGCATTCTTTAGCTCTCAGCTGGGCCTTCAAGGGCATGAGCAACTCTGGAACCTTCTGCTGGTTCACTTTTAATTTTTGCCTCTGAGCATGGAACGGGGCCAGGAAAACACTCAGAGGAATTTCCCTCAAATGCCCTTGCAAGCTTTGCAGAATGACAACCCACTCTCTGTGGTGCATGCTACTGGGGGAGGAGCCAGCCTGTGGTGACTTGATCATTAATGCAGTTTCCCAGGGCCCGGGTGCAAATACAAATGAGGGGTCCAATGTGGGGGCTTCTTGGAAAGTGGATGGGCAAATAGAAAAAGCAAGGGCAAGTGTCAAAGGGGGCTTCCTCCAGTGTCGACCTCTTCTGCACTGTAAAAGGCACCTCTACTTCTGAGCTTAGAACAAGAAGCTCAAAAAGTAGACTCGATGGAGAGAAGAAGCCACCCCTGTAGGTTTCCAGGATTCCTAATTAGGTCTCATTCATAATCTGTTGTTAAAAGCTTTGCCAAAGGAAAGAAATCTGAGGTTTTATGTTTTGTCAGTCAATTTGGAGAAAGGCAACACTAGACCTGAACCATGGATGTGTACCCTCACCTCTTGGTTATACACTGTAACAGCCATTAGGGACCATAGCCCACCTCTGGTCTCCTAGTCGGCTATCTTTCCAGCAGGGTTCTGATCTGTGTTTATCTTAGCATAAACATGTAACTCAGTGACATCCAAATTCAAGCCCTATCGTGGCTTGTCTATTTCAAAATGACAAGGATCGTGGGACATCTTCACAATAGTGCCCTTTTAACAGACGCCAGAGGGGGCAGTACTGAGTGACTATTGACTTGTGTCTAGGCTAGCCCCATTCCCCTAATGCCCAAGACTATTTACTAAGTAAATGAGGCATGGTAGTTGTTCCCTCAAGGTCCTTGTGAGTCAATGAGGGACCTATCTGGAATAATCTATATGGTTTCTGGTGTGCTAGAAAGTAAATGTCTCCTAAAGTGCCTAGCAGTTGCCTAAGAAATAACTCACAAATAGTTTAAAGTGTCAAGAAACAGGATCTAATTTTTACTTTATCTAGGGGGTGAGGACAAAACAATACATGGCCCCGCCATCTTTGCCATCATCCAGAACTAAACTAGGTGGAAAGCCACGTCTCATCCAGCAGAGCCGAGGGCTGGGATGGCACAGACACTTAACTGGCCTGCCCAGGTCTAGAATAAAAACGCTGGGCAGACGGCAAGAACTCCTGACTCTGCCACGGAACTCATTCGATGAAGTGGCCATTTTCTTTTTCCACAGTGTGCTTCAGGCCACTTCTCATCTGGGTATCGAATGACACAACCGATGTGAAGATGCCCAGAGGGAAAGAAGTCATGTGCCTGCATATAGAGAGAGCACAGCTTTCCTAAACGGTGAGAGTCAGCTCTATAAAGGGGGTTGTCCTCGCTGATGGACCCACTCCTAAGGAGAAAGGGCAGTGTGCAAAAATCCCGTCAACATCAAGAATGCTTGGGATGCTTCTACCTGGACCCTGCGCTTTGGCCTGTTGAGGGCGGAGGCCAAGTCTGAGAGCTGCCCCAGCGAGTGCCCCAAACAGCAGAGGAAGTCTGTAGGATCTTTATTCCATCCTTCCCTGGATTTGAAGAGTTTCTTTTCTACAGAGAGCTCAAGAGCAAACCCATGACACTTAGCTGTGGAGTTCTCCAAGACAGGATAGAGGCATGGTCTTCTGGGAGAAGAACTAGGCCAAGCCACTCACCCTCAAAAAGAAAAGTAGTACCCGTTTCCATGTGCACTCAGAGTCAGAGTTCACGATCTACAGAGACCAAAGTGGGCTGGGAGGCCAGGAGACTCCTGGAGTACATGGGGTGGAGGGTAGGAAGGCAGAAGCCCTGAGCAATCTAAAGAGCAAGTGCTTCATGTCTCAGTCTTTTAGTCTGTGTTATATTCTCCTCTCATTCCACAGATTTGGTCTGTGACTAGATGTCAGTGCTCAGGGCTATTGGCCTGACCCACAAGCAAATGCTGCCAGATATTACCTGATAAACATGTGACAAGGAAAGACGTGTGTGTGTGTGTGTGTGTGTGTGTGTGTGTGTGTGTGTGTGTGAATACTGCTCCCTAGGATGTTGTCTTCAACCAAAACATGGAGAGTCCACATGGTTCTGAAAATAATTCAACACAGGAGTGCTGTTTTTGGAGATCCCCATTCCCCAAATCCAAGCACCAGATTAATTCAGAAATGTGGGTAAGGGTTAGAAAGAGTATTAAAAATGCCATGCAAGGCCATGCGTATTGTGCCTCTTGGCTTCGTTTCTTAGGACGGAATCATATGAGAGCAGAGGAGGCCCCCAGTGTCCCTGACCAGCTCTGCATAAACGGGAACAGGTCAGTCACCATCCGTAGTTTTACCTGGAGTCTTCATGAACTGCTTCTTCTGGCCTGTCAAAAAGCAAGTGCAGGTTTGGATGGCAGGGAACAAAGTTGACGAGGAGGCTGAACACTGCATGAAGAGAGGACCAAGCCAATGAGAGAACAACAGCAGCAACAGAAAATCAAACCAACCCTGCAACAGACCTGACGGGGGATGAGTCGCTGGACGTGGATGAGGTGGGCATAGGGCTGGATGGCGCCGAGAACATGGGCCATGATGGCGAGAGGGGTGAAGTTGGGCTTGGATTCGGGGGGCTGCAAGACATAACAACCAGAAAACTCATCAGCACACAGGGAAACCACGATGGGAGCGCAGGAGGTTCATGGGAGGCCAAATGAGAGGGCGCTGCAGCAGAACACAGGAGCACCGAGGGCCAGAGGCATGCTGCCTAGTCTCCATGCTCCAGGCCGGTCCTTTGCATCTTCCAAGGAGTGCATTTTACCTGATGTCTGGATGCACAAGCATGCCCTTTCACCCCATGTCACAAGGGCTTTCTAGGTGACTCAAGCTTCTCTACTATCTATTGTACCACTGGCTACTGGTGAACATGCGCTGGACCCACACACGTGAATCTGCATCTCTGTGTTTTGTTGATTGCTCTGTTACACACTGACCTCACTCTCGGCCAGCCTTTAGCCTTCACTGTTGCGTGCTTTTAAAGTTACATCTCAGCAGAAATGAATATTTTTCTGGGCCACAAAGGCCATTCAGCCAGAAAACAATTTCCTGTTTACATTTTTAACGACACGGGCTGTGTGCCATGGGAGATGTGAGTGTGCATTAGGAACGTGCTAGGGAATAGAGGCAGGACAGACACACACCTTCCAGAGACAGCACTTAGGGCTGTGTGCAGCTCCCTGGGGCTGTGCTGTCAGGCCTGGTCTTTCTCTTGTTGTGGATTCTGATGTTCAAAGAACAGCCTCAGTGAAAATACAGTTCTGAAAAAGGAGCCCAAACCTCAAATTTGTCCATTTTATACTTCGATGGGCAGCTGACCAAACGTTTTGAGAGGAAAGGTTGAAATTATCACAATCTGGTTGGTAGATTTTAGTTGGCCACGTTGGCCATCTGACTTATTTCCGCAGGTTATGCAAACATCTTAGCACCTAGGTGAAATTACATAATGTCACAGAAAGTGCAAACACAGATGGCTGACATGATGTGGAGACTAGCTAGCCATACAACCACCTTCAGGCCCCGAATCTTAGCTGGCTGCTGGACTGTCCAAATAAAGCTCTTTATGGGGGGTGGGGAGGAAATGTCCAGGAAGACAGCTGCAGATACTGAGCAGGAATACATGCATGTCCTAGATCAGGGACTGTGCTAGGATTACACCAGTTTAGACCTGATACGGGTAGTGAGTGTGTGTGTGTGTGAGTGTGTGTGTGTGCTGTAACATGAATGCCTGTGGCAGCATTCAGAGAAAACTCTGTGCAAAGTTCATATCTTCCAGTGAATCTGATTAAACACTTATTAAATGTCATCATTGAGTATTATATTTCTAGCATATGTATCCCACAAGGGAGGAGGTTTTGTTCCTCTCACGGTAGCTGGGTTGTCTAAGTAATTCCTGTAGGGATTAAAGAGGTAACTAGTGAGTAAACTAGCAGCTCTCATTAGGCTGCCAAACAAGCCCAGAGACAGGCACTGCTAGAACTTCCACTCACAGATGTGAAACCCTGGGCTACGGCCAGGCTTGCCAGCCTTTAAGTGACTGGGCCAGGATTCACTCAGTGCCGCGACCCAAAGCCTGGGCTCCCGCTGTCAGTGTTCTCTGTCTGCAAAGCAGGCATTCCTCTGCTCCTCCAGGCCTGAAAAGCTTCACAGACCCAGGCCCAACATTAGCAATTCTCTTAATCACTGATTTATGAGTTTCCTTCAGATGCCTGCCACATTTGCAAAGAATGGAAATAAAGCAGCAGACACAGTAGGACTCAACACATAGTAAATTCCAATAGACTCCACAGTCCAGCCTCTATTATCCTGTCTGGTAGACTCATACAGCAGATGGGAGTCATGCAAGGGAAGAAATAAAATTCAAAGAGTAGATTTCAATCTATCAAAGACTCATTGGTGAGCACCCAGAATGAGCAAGACAATAAGAACAATTCGCCAAAGTTTCTGGCTTTAAAGAGCTTACAGTATATTTGACAAGATGTAATAGGTTAAGAAGAAAACCAGCAACAGAGACAGTAAGAATCATTAGAGGGAGGTCAGTGACTATACTGTGAGCTAGCATCTACTCCTGGGGACTCTCACTTTGGGTCCAGGAACAGCTGACCATCACCTATGCCGTGCAGTCTTCCTTGGCACTTGGGCCAGCACCTGAGGTCATGCTTTCTCAGGCCTCTCTCTGTCCCACTATATAACGTGCTAGGCAGTAAGGCCTGGAAGGAACACCTGAATCAGGGCCCAAACCAGAAAACACAGTGAAACAAGGGGAGAGTCAAGAGAACAACGTGGGCTCAGAGGCCTGGCTAATCTGTTCCTGTTATAATACCATAGGGTAATTCAAAAGGATCTACAAAGTAGTTTAAAATTACTTCTATATTGAGGAAACACCTCTAGCTTCCTATGTCATCTGTAAGGGAAGCATAGTCTGGGAACACAATACGGGGTTCTGAATCTTGTTTTACATCCTCAGACGTCTCACCAGTTCCTGGCCAGGAAACCATGTCTGAATTATCTGGGGGTGAGGTTGGAATTCAGGGCATTCATAACTGTTGTAAGAAGTGATTCTTCAAGTCCCATGTCAACTGCCATAAATATTAACTGCACTTTCTAATGTCTAACAGCATTTTATTTGTTTGTTTTAGTCATAGCAATAACATTTATTTGCTATGAAATGACCACAATTTAAAATCTATTACCACTGTGCTGGCGTACATGAAGTAATAAACTGCATACTACACAGTACTTTTTCTGATGTTTTCAACTATTAAAGCTATTATGCCTTTCATTTATACTTCAGGGACACATCACAAATGTCCCTATCAACAACACCAGTCCACATTTTATTATATACTGAAGATGCTTATAACAACAGAAGGGTCGTATACATAGAGGCAATCATCTAACAGACACTGAGAGACACTCTCTTAGCTTTGATGGAATTCATACAACATACACAAGGGACTTACGATGTGCAGGGATGACAATGATAGCCCATCTGTGCATAATTATCAATATCCTCTTCACTACAGCAGCGACTGGTTACCCGTTACTTATTAAAATGACAAGCGTTAACAACAAACAAACAAAAACTCCCACACCATAACAATCCCAAACAAACCAGGCCAACAAAAATTGGTCAGTTTCACCTTCGGCCCTAAAGCCTCCAATAAAAAATTCTCCATTCCTTTCCCACTACTAAAGCCAAACACAACAAACAATCAAGGTTAAAAACAGGAGGAAATAACTTTCTAACTCCAGTTTTAGCAGATGACCCTTAAAGATTTCTTACACCCCTCAGCCAGCTGGGTATTTCCCAGTTGATTACCCAGCTGAACACCCCAGCATATTTTTTACCCTAAATATTTCTGGAGTCCTGCCAAAGCCTTCATCAAGGCCCAACTACAGCAGTACCAGCTTCAACTTTAGCATGGAAGAGACACTTGCTGGGCTGGTTTGTCTCCAATTGGAAGGCTTGCATCAGCTGTAGTATGCTGGCCCATGGTGTCCTCAAAAGGACTTGTCAGCCTAGGCAGTTCCTTTGACATTATGCACAGTGAGAAAATAACAGTTTAGGAAGATAAGCCCAAGGCTTGGCAGCCTGTGAGGTTGTAGCTGATAGTTCAAGTACAGTGTGTAGTAATGTCATTAGCTTGACACCCTTCTGCGATGACTCACTTGAATGATGGAACTTGTGATGCACTGGCCAGGGCATGCTGGCCATGCTGTGAATAGAGCTACCTGAGCAGGCTCCTCCTAATCCCAATAGAGATGCAGCAGACCCTTTCAAGTTTTCACACCACTGTTACAGAGCTTGTATAAGATCGAGGGTGCTCTTACTGGAGACATAGGCTCGCCAATAAAAAGAAAGTTTATCTTGGGCTGGGGGTGTACGCTGTAGTGTGTTTATC
Organism: Peromyscus leucopus; assembly: GCF_004664715.2. Taxonomy (NCBI): domain Eukaryota; kingdom Metazoa; phylum Chordata; class Mammalia; order Rodentia; family Cricetidae; genus Peromyscus; species Peromyscus leucopus. The sequence goes on along the minus strand of NC_051079.1, from coordinate 28,089,496 downwards.
TAGGATGTACAAGGCCTTGGGTTCAATCCACAGCAAAGGAGGCATGGAGTGAAGTAAGTTAATCTTTCTAAATTCTTATAACCAATTTATGGCTTTGCAGAAAAATGGAAAAATACTGAAAACAAAATAGCAATGAAATTATATATACTTTGCAAAACTGATAATCACTATTAACATCTTATCATAATATTATATACATGGCTAATGGGCTATTTTTTTAAGTTACCCAATATAGGGATTTCCAATGCCATTTAATAGGCTTTGGAACATTTTTCATTGGCTACCGAGCATTCTATTGCATGGTATACCTGATTTATGTAGCTATTCTCTCTGTGTGTACATCCAGATTGCTATGCCCTTTTAGCTAGTATAAATAGTGCTGCCATCACATCCTTGCAGAGGATCACTGCCTGTGTCACCAATTGTTTCCTTAGCATAAATTCCTGGAAGTAAAGTTAGTGGGTAAAAGGTGAGGATCTTCTTTCAAGGGTCATGATATATCCTGCCAAATAGCTTTTTTTTTTTTTTTTTTTTTTTTTTTTTTTTTTTTTTTTTCCAAAAAGCTCCAGCAAATGCACTCTACCAACACTGAGCATTATGTCCAAAGACTCAACATGTGGTTTAAGATTAGCTTAGATGTCCCCACTTCTCCCAACATTTCCAATAATGTACAAACAAGTGTGATTTCCTCCCAGTGTTCTGTTTTTACATGGAAGCAATGTTTAATTTTCCAAAGGGCATTATGCTGAAAAGTAAGGAAAGGACACCAGCATATACACAGATGGACAACCATACCTAGGGACACTGAATGCCTAGTCTGATTGTGGGGCTGTGCCAAGAGAAATGGGAGTAGTGAGTACTCTGCCAGCTCAGAACTCTTGAAGACTAAATAGAAGGAATGAAGAGGGGCCAAAGGCTCCTGAGCCAGCATCACACTGTGCAGAAGACATAAAACTTGTATTTATGTCTCTGTCAGAAGTGGCTCATAATCTGTACCCCACATGTGTGTAGTTCAAGCCTGGCCAGGGCTTGACCTTAATAGTTTATCTCTCCTTCAGACCTGGAATTGGGACTGAAGCCATTAAGGCCAAAGGGGATATGTCTTTATTCTCTCCCCCAAAAATGAGAAGGAAAAATCAATAGCATCTAGGTAATGTAATTCTAGATCAGTGAGTGCCTCTTCCCTGGAAAACATCCCTTTATGACTTGAATTAGAATATCACAAAAAGAGAAAGGAAATAGAGCCAGTTGGGCAAATATGGCTGAAAGCAGCACTGGTCAGTAGGATGACAATAGTGGATCAGAGAAAATGACACAAAAATAAAATTATAACCTCTTGATGAAAACTGAAAAGCAGTTCTTTCATGTATCTACTCAACCTTTTGAAACAGAAACTATATACATGCCAACTGCTGTAGAATAATCCTTTTGTGCACTGTGAAGATATATTGCTTTCATTGGTTTAATAAAAAGCCAGCTGGCCAATGGGTAGGCAGGAAGAGGTTAGGCAGGAGATCAAGACTGAGAGAACGCTGGCAAGAAGAAGAAGGGTAAGTCACCAGCCAGACAGAGAGGGAGCAAGACAAGCAAGAGAATGGGTAAATGGCACAAGTCATGTGGCAACATGTAGATTGATAAAAATGAGTTAATATAAGTTGTAAGAGCTAGTCAGTAACAAGCCTAAGCTATTGGCCAATCATTTATAATTAATAATAAGCATCTGTGAGGTTATTTTGAAGCTGGCAAGCAGGACAGAAAAGTCCGCCTACAGCCAACCTTTGGGATCTTGCAAGATGTGTTTTCAACTTGAAAATGGGAAAAAAAGAAAAGAGCTCATATGCTCCTGACCTTCATCCTGACTTATGTTTCTCTATGTATTTATACAGATTCTTTTTCCTCATTCATTATACTTTATATACATTTTAAACTGATAAGTACAGAGTTGTTCCTTTGTTTTAATAATGCTAGCTGACAAAATTCCCTTAAGGTCTTAACAATTATGGGCAGTTGTTTTCAAAAATACTTTTCTAATAATTTACATTAAAATACTTGACTAATCCACAATATAGTGATCCTGTTTTCCAGCTCAAAAAATTCTGAAGGATAAGTTTCAAATCAACTTTAAACTCTGATGATGTGGGTGAAAATGGTGAGTAACTCCAGGGTTTAAAAAAACTGACAATCTTAGCAGAGGGTGTCTATCGTCCTTAAGGTTCTCTCAGTGAATAGTGTGAATCTTCTCAGGTGAATAGTACAGAAATGAGTCAGAGAGAGGAACTCTGAATTTTAAATGAGATTCCTGGACAAGAATTCTAGTTCAATTGCTCACTTCAAAGAAAACCCCCAATGGAAGGAACTAGAGGTGCTGGGCCCAGCACTTCAGTTGTGTATATGGTACACAACACACAGTGAGTTCAGTCTTTCCTTGTTTTAATCACACACTCAGATACATCAAAATCAGTTCCTAAAATTAAATTTATTTGTTCTCTTTCAACCAAAGAAAATTCATGATTTATAGTGCTATTTGTAAAACATCTTAAGCATTTTTTTTTTTTAGAGGAAGCACTATGAGAGTTTAACATTGACTATTTCAATCTTCTGTCTTACAGTCTAAGGTACAGCAATTGTTAGAATGTCAGGGAGGCATAAACATGGCTCTTAAAATGAAATTTGCAAGCATGGGGAAAGAATGATGCAAATATAGGACTCATGTATTAAATTTCCTAAAATAAAATAACTGTAAAAATGTCCTTCTGTAAATAGTACTAGAATAACTGGATATTCAAATGACATTGGACATCCTATTTCATACCATACAAATCAAATGATTCCTAGATAGATTATAAATCTTAATATCAAAGGCAAACAATACAGACTATAGAAGATAAATTCAGGGTTGGATTTATCCAATGGAGTACTGTAGGAGGACTTTTCTTTCCTGCCTGCAGCTCTCAAATAACCCACATGGAGACTCAATATTAATTATAAATGCTCGGCCAATACCTCAGGCTTATTACTAACTAGCTCTTACAACTTAAACTAACCCAATTTTCTTATCTAAGTTCTAGCACATGTCTTGTTACCTCATTTCATACACATCCTGCTTTCTCTGTGTCTGGCTGGCAGCTGCTGAGACTCCACCCTTCTTCTTCTTCCCTGCAGCCTCCTAGTTTGGCTCTCCTGCCCAATCTCTTCCTGCCCAGTTATAGGCCAGTCAGCTCTTTATTGACCAATGGTAGTAATACATATTCACAGTGTACAAAATTTGTTCTACAGCAGAGTACTGTAAGGGAAAATACAGGTATACTTGACTATATTAAAACATTAACTTTGAGCCAGGTATGGCAACATGTGCCTATAATCCAAGTGCTTGGGAGGCTGAGGCAGGAGGACTATGAGTAGAGTCCAGCTTGGGCTACATAGTGAGTTCAAGGCCAGTATGACCCTATCTCAAAAGAAGAACAAAAATAAACACAATCCTACCCCCCAGTAGTGTGTTTTCATTAAAAGATAATATTAAGAGAGGAGAAAGATCTATGACATGTAAATAAATGTGGGACTCATAGCTAGGCTACATGGATTATTACTATTAGTAAAAAAGAAAGAGGCAGAAATTGGGCAAGTAACCTAAGACTTTAAAGAGGAAACTAAAGAAAAAGTGCTGTGCTTTTCAGTAAGCCAGAAGAGTACATGAGAGCCACAGCAAGAGAATCCTCTACCCATACAATGACTAGAGGGTGGATATCAAATCCTGAGAATGCTGGTGTTTGTGATGTGGAACACCAAGAACTATCATATTCTATTGAAGGAGAGATAGAAACAAATGGCTACACCCATTCTGATCAAGGTGAAGATGCCATCTGTGGTCCAACAACTACCTTTCAAGGATGTACCCTGGAGGACTATGTATGTGCATCCCCAGACACACATTAATATGAGAAGAATATGACAATCAGGACTCACTGGCTCAGTATAAAGTGCTTGCCCATTCCATTCCTAGAACGCACACTGAAAAATGCTAGGCATGGGGCTTTTACTTGAAGAAACCGTGCTGGTGAAGCAGAGACAGGCTGATCCCTAGGGCTCAAATGGCCAGCCACCCTAAAGTATCTGGAGAGCTCCAGGCCAATGAGGACAGAGTATCCTGTATAAAAATAAAGAATATGTCTCTCGGGGAGAAACATCTGAAGCTTTCCTCTGTACCACCTACCCAAAATGTGCAGCACAGTTAATTTGGAAGAGTAAAAAGTGAGACCCTCAAATTTCAGGAAAAGAAGAACAGAAAATACTTTTAGCATCTTGATACAAAGGCTCATTTTACTACATAAAGATGATTAAGTTATTTGTACATGAATGGCCCTTAAAATCGTAGGGCAAGAGAGACTCAACCACAAAACATTTTAATACAATACTGCTTTTATGAAAACATGCTGTCTTCATTATTCCCAGATTCCCCATTACCAAATTTACCTACTCTCTACAGTTTACTTATAACACTGAAAAAAAACAAACAATTGGGGTGTATTTAGGGCAGTGAAGTTCTGCCTAGGAGAAGTGAAAGCTGAGTAGCAGCTTGTGACTGTACTCCGACAAGGCAAAGCTCAGCCTCCTCTGTGCAACTTTCTCACTGTAAGTGTCCTTTCAAGATCTGTGTGGTGCCACATCTTTGTAATTCTTAAAATTTTTAATTTTATTTTAGGTATATGAGTATTTTACCTGCAGGTATGTATGTGCACCCCATATGTGCCTAGTATCTGGGGAAGTGAGAAGGAGGGTTGGATTCCCTGGAAATGGAGTTATGAATGGTTATGAACCACCATGTTGGTGCTGGAAACTGAACCTGGGTCCTCTTTCTTGAGAAACAAGTGCTTTTAACCATTGAGCCATTGCTCCAGGCCCTGTGCGTGTGTGTGCATTCCTTATTGAAAATGTCACATTTTAAAATGCTCCCACCTTTCAGCATACTTCTGAAGTGCTTTCTGATATTCCTAAGCACAAGGTGGCTTTGATGGGCCTCACAAGAGAACACATGTTCAGGGTAGCTGCAATCAGGCAGAGATAATAAAGCTGTGGATCACTGAGTATGTTAATCAACAATACTAAAGGAGGGGGTCTTACACAGAAATGCATGTACACCATGGTTTGTATCAATGAACTGATGAAAATGCTGTGACTAGGAGTTCTCACAGGAACCTTAACTTGTATTTTCCTGACGATCAAAGACTGGGGCACTGTCCAGTTCTGTGACTTTACAGTATGGCATGTGCACTTAGGAGGTAAAATTATCAGTCAAAATAAGGAACTGGTTACTGCAGACACCAGATCTGCGCTCACCATCATGGAGAGAGAGGTCTGGGACAGAGAGAAGGCCAGAGGCACAGATAAAGCAGTCTGAATTTCCAGCCTGAGTGGTGAGTAAGTGGGCATTTGCTGAATGATAATTAGTTAGTCATAGTCCCATACCTCATGCGTCTTCTTCACTTTAAAATATGTTTTAAAGCTAGATTAAAGCACAGACAGTGTGACATGCTAGTCACATCTATTCTCTGTAGATGCTGAAATTAAAGGCAACTTGTAGTGTGTGTGGGTTAACATAAGTTTGATGTTTTAAGTAGTTTTAGGTTTATACTAAAATTGAGCAGAATGTCGAAAGTTCCCTTGCCCACAGACAGGCATAGTCTTTGTACTTTTAAATCATTTTCTATATTGTCTTCCATCCAATGTATTCATTGTACTCTTTAGGATGTTTGAGAAGGTCAGACATAGTTTAGACTTTGTGGCACTAATCCATGGTGTGGATGGCATTTCCAATTGGCAGCTCCCATTGGACACTGTTCTCTACCTTTTCAGTAAAGTGCAGTTAAGAGATGTGACTGTGCGGCTCCTATGCACATGAACTAACCTTCCTATCCCGCCTACCACTGAGAATTCATGCTGACTATTCTGGAGATTTTTTTTTTCTTTAGTGAAGTTATTACAAACAAATCCACAGCCTCTTTTCTTTACTGGCACATGGGGAAGTCAAGGAGGATGTCTCTGATGTCACATTCTGAGTAGGCTGGACAATATGTTAAGGACACAGGGAGAGGCCGGACCATCTGGCACACTTTTCTATACAGTCTACTCTCATGGAAGATTTCCTGTTTGGACTACTCAGAAGTGAAGAGGGGGAGATTTTTAATAAGAGTCTAAGCGTCAGCTAGCGAAAACAAAAGAATATCTAAAATTAGAAGTGGTGGTCCCAGATTTTTTTTTTTCTGCTTTACAGTAATCCTATAAAGATAAAATAAGGAGCCTAAAATAATTCACTGTGTTCAGAGCTTCCAGCAATGGAAATAGGGCTTCTGCTAATGACGACATCGAGGATGGTTAAATACTTACCACAGTCCGGATACCACAAAAGGCTTATGAGGCAGAGAGATAAGGAGAGACCACCTCTGAGGAAAAGGCCAATGCTCTCCAACTCTTCCCTTCCTTCCAAGTGAATAGCTGACTCCCTTGAATTCTGCTGTTTATTCAGTAGTCTACTGATGTGGAAAACTGTTTTGTTGACTTCAAGGAACTCGAACTTTCTCTCTACTCTGTCTCTATTCTCAGCGCCTGGCCCTGTTCCTCCAGTGAGACCCCAGCAGCACACTCCTCATCTCCGCACTTCCCATGGGTGCTGGTGCACTGGTGGATGCCGATATCAGGGGTGCAGTGACCTCCACTGCCAACTCTGTGCCCTTGTTCCTTTAACTCTGAGGAACTTATTGACTTGACTGTAAAAAATGTGGAATGATTTTCCAGCAAGGTCACCTTTCCACTAGGGGAAAAAAAAGATAATTTCAACATCTGTGAATAAAAAAAAAAAAATAGAAGGAATATGATTTTTATATTCTCTTCTAGTTCTTACACTTCAAACATGGAGAAGTCAATAGAAGTAAGTATAGCAAGACAATATTAATTGTGATCTCACAAAATTAATTAGCTTTTATGTTTCTGGTAAATTTGAGATGGATTCAAATTGACTCTGGACCACCTATGTGTTACTAAGCAAAAATTAACACAAAAAATAAAACAATAATTTTATATTAGTTTTTGCTAGTTCTTTAAGAATTGTATGCAGTGTGTTTTGATAATATTCACCCCCACCTCTAGACCCACTCCTCCAATTTTGTGTTGTCCCCCCCCCATGAAATGTAATTGCTTAACTTAGAAGAACGATTCTGGTGATCATTTCAAAAGATAAATCTTACCATGAAATTTCTCTGCTTGATTTCAATGCTTCCTCACCGCTCACTGACAGTATAAAGACCAAGACATTCTCAGAGGAATAGCCAGCCTGGTTGCTGACCTGTCTGACCTCCTACTATAGATAAACAGACCTCCAAACACACTGCGTAATAAATGCTGAAACTTCCCACTCTTTCCTAAGTGCAGCATAAATAAATCCCTTCCCCTGGGGGAGCGGCGTGTGGAACTGTGGTTTACTCTCACACAGCCGCTTCCCCAGCTCTGTTCCTTTGGTTCACCTGGAGAAGTTCTTACCCATCCCCAGTGTCTCACTCATATCACTGCAGGGAACCATGGAACCTAAGCTGGACAACCAGAATTCTCCCAGCAGCACAGCAACTGGTCCACAGACTAGCCGTATCTGATCATCATCTACTTATGGAGCGGGGGAGGTCTAAACACTCTCCTTCCTGGATCTGACACCTTAAATGCAACAGAATAGAGTGAACAGAGATTTTTTTTTTCACAATCACGTGGCAAATGTTTACCAGCAAATGAAGTTTTACAAAGAAAGGGATGAGAATCAAGCATAATAATGGTAAGTTGGGCTACTGGATCCAATTGTACTTCAGGTTAGATATGTTGTGAGACTTCTTAAAATGCACACTTACAACTTTTATCCCAACCCTCCAATCTACTTAGGTTTCCTTCACTTGCAGAGCTCTCATAGGAAGGATCCCAAATCTCCCCCACTACTCATCTCTGTCCTCTGCACTGCTGCTCCACTTCCATGCGACTGGGGACTGAACTCAGAGCCTCATGGGTGCTAGCTGAGCATGCTTATCCTGAGCTATAGTTCCAATGCTGTTTTTCTGGGTGTGTGTGTATGTGTGTTACAGAGTCTTGCTGTATACGATCCAAGCTGGCCTTGTGGTTTTGAACTTGAGATCCTCTTGCCCTTCTAAATTCTACGATTACAGCCACCCCCATTCTACCTCCATCTCTTCTTACCTTCTCCCTCCCGCTTCTTTTGAGACATATCTCGTGCAGCCTGGGTTGGCCTGGGACTTGCTATGTAACTGAAAATGTGTATGAATTCTTGATTCTCTTGACTGCACCTCTCAGGCACTGAGACTACGAGGCATGAGCCACCATGAGGGCCCTCCCAAAACCTTTCATCAAAGGACCAGGAAGTAACAGTTTAGATGGCAGACCAATAAGCAAATTTGAGGATATTATGTAGACGCCCTCCCTGAATAACCATTTTAAATGTTAACTGTTCACCACTGAAGTTTTTCCTAATCCCACAAGCCACAAAGAAAGCAACAAGGCGGAAGCTCTCCCTGTCTGGACCTGGCCCAGGAACGTCAGATTGCCATCCCTGGTGTCATATCAGCTAGCTGACGTGTTGGTGCTGGCACTTCTGCCTTTGTGCTAGTCATTGCCTCTCCAGTTATTCAAAGCGTGCTCCGCATGCCACCTCCTTCCTGAGGCTTCTCTGCTATCACAGGGAGTCAAGCAGTTGCATCTTTCTCCTCTTAAACCCCCAGGACTAAATTTTTCTACCAGTCTCGACTCTATCTTGTGCTGTCATTATTATATCCTCTTTGAACTTCTTACGCACTATAATAAGTTTCTTTGAACCGGCAATACTCAAAAGCTCTATTAAAATAGACTTCCACAGCCTTAAAGCAGAACAAGTTTTGGGAAAGGAAATATGGGTCCACCAGAAACCAAGGGCCAGACTGCTGGCTGCCAGGGAAGTAAGACATTCCAGAATCAGAATTACACAAGGTCAAAGGGAACCGCTTATTCTGGTTGGTCATAACGGCTCTGCAACTAGCCGCTTGTTTCCCAGCCTAGGGTGATTATGCTCAAGAAAGGACAGCAGAGGAGCCTCCCACATTCCTTGTTTCTGGTAGGAAAAAGGGGAGACAGAAATGCTAGATGAAGTCCTGGGCTTTTGTATTCTGTTTCAGTCATTAGTGGCTTCATTCTTCCAACTGGATAATGTGCTGGCTGCCCCAGGTCAGATCACACATGCGTGCCCAGTACTATGACTCAGATTTGATTGGTGTAACATGTATGCGTTAAATCCATAATATTTTTAAGTTCTTTAAATTGATCTCTCTAATGAAATATACACATCTACTCTTGCCCTTTCTAAACAATAAAATTTCATTATTACTAAGGAAGAGAAAGTTCATCCATGTACCATTTAAAATTAATTTGGCTTTCTCAATGCTATCCTGTTTTCTTAGCCAACAAACCCACATTTTTTTTTTTTAACTTTTATAAAAGTGAGACATACATTTTTGGAAAACCTACTTAACTATTTAGAAGAACTAAATTAATGTCTTAAAATGCACACATCCACTTAGAAGAGTATTCACAGTCATCTAAACTCTTAATTTTGTTATCATTTGTCCATATTATATACAGAAAAACAACTACCAACAGTTACAGAATATTTAGTGCTCCTGGGAGAGCTCAAAGCAGAGCTTGTGTTGTGTGACTTAGGTGCCTTGAAATGGTCTGCTTTTCAGTTTTCAATCGTTAGGACACTGAGAACATGTGTCACTTCCATCTTTTATGGCTCTTTCTGTCATTCCCAGCCAGAGGCAAACACTGATCAACATTTCATCTCTACAGATTTGCCCTGTATGGACATTTCACAAAAACGAACATATCTTGTGTGGTCTTTTGTGAATTGTTAATTTCATAGCATATTTATGAGTTTTGTTCATGCTCTAGCATGTATGCTAGCCAATTCATCTTTATTACTGAATCAGATTGCATTGTTTGGACACCTACTGTCTCCTCACGGATTTGTAAGATTTCTGTACAGACTGTGAACACAAGTTATTTATCAGTGATGATATTTGCAAATATGATTTCCCATCTGCATCTTGTCTTTTAATTTTCTCTTTTGAAAAACCAAACTTCGGATGTTCTAATTCACTAAATTTGTCTTTTGTAGATGGTGCTTTTGCTGCCATATCTAAGAAATCTTTGCCTAAGGGATTTTCTTCTATAGGTTCCCTGCAAATGTCTTAATTCACCATTGAACTTGAAGAACAGAGACACAGGGCCTTCCCCAGTGTGCCTGGTACCAGGCACCGGATGCTTGGGCAAATGGGCAGTGCCTTCCCCAGCAGCGGCTCCCTACTGTGTGTTCTCACCCTCAACCTCCTTGTTTTACTTAGAAAACGTGTGTTGGAAGACATGAAAAGTATATTCCGGTTATTTTTGAGGACATTTCCTCAAAAAGCCTCAGAAGCAGGTCCCCTGGGGCCATCTGGTATAAGAGAACTGAGAAAGCAGCTGTTTGCCTGCTGGAGCTGCCCTCATGTCATGAGGGTGCAATTACCTCCTCGGTGAAGGATTTGAATCATTACAGCAAATCCCTTACTCAGCACGGCTTGTATTAGGAAGACTTTCTGATCCTAAAACCACGGTTTTCCTCCTATACCCCAAAGGTACAGCAAAACCCCAGGCATTCAGAGCCTGGAGGGTGAACTGTGCTGTAGTCCTGTTTACTTTCAAACAAGAAATATTTACCCAGCATTGCTAGGTGGCTCTATGAGGCAGGTACTCTGACAGGTTTCAGGTCCTGGGATGCCTCTGCCCTCGGGCCACTCATGTTCAAGGATAGTGTACTCGAAGAGAGGACAGAGGAAGAGAAAATACCAGTTTGGGCACTTTTTGTAGCTATCTTTGTAGAATTCCTGTGTTGTATCTTTTGATGTGCTGTATATAAAATGACTAAGGTAGAAACACACATTATAAATAAGTTAATAGCATCAACAAATGCACATTAGAGGTACTTGCTCCAAATAATTTTGTCTGAGAAATATTCTGATTATTAATGTGATTTTAAAAGTTTAGTAACTATCGTAGGGGATTTGAATAAAAAAATTATCAGTTTAAACAAGTAAACAAAAATTAAAAAGACTTCATTTTAGATGGTATTAAGAGGTAAGAAACGAAATTATAATGAAGGCAGTGTGAAAGCAGGTGCCTGGATGGGGAGGTGGATGGAGTGGTGTGAATTCTATAGAAAGGGCAGCTTCTTTAGGGGTAACGCCTGAGCTGAGATTTTAATAAAGTCAACCATGGCCGGAGGCTCTTTCTCCTTAATGCTGGAGCATCTTTTAGTGTCCGCCACTGGGACCAAAACTAACCCAACCCCCATTTCCTCCCATCATAATCTTTTTAAGAATGGAGTCTTGCCTCAGAACATGTATGGATTTACTGGACAAGGTCTTATTTTGAAAAAAAAAAAAAAAAGCACTCTCAAATGGAGATCAGTAGGCAAGAGCCTAGCTGTGGCAGAGCTCTCAGCAGTAGCTGGTTAACAGCTAAACAGACTTATTCTGCAAGTACCTGCTTCTTGGCAAAACTAAAACATGATTCTGTCTGGGGAAGAAATGCTTGCCTCTTCAGTGATGTTTCTATATGCCTTTAAAAGGGGGTGGTGCTTCAACTTTTTGGAAAAGAAGTTTTTACCTAAGACCCAAACAACCAACTGAACAGTCTCAGGATTCCTTCCTTTGCATAAACTGCTGCATCTCCAGTTCCCTAGGGGATCCGATGCATGGTCAGACATCATGAGTGGCGCCCTCCCTTATCTTAGCCCACCCTTCCACTACTCCACATCTAACACTTCTGAAGTTCATTCACTTTTTGTCAGCAGGTTTATGGCAATTCACTTGCAAAGGTGTCTATTTTATTCCCTTTAGAAGTCACCAATCTGTATTTTCATCCCCTTGAAATGTAGGTGACAATAAGTTTCCTAGAGTGCCAACCCCACTATATATCCTCTAGCCATTTCTTTTTATCGCCACCCAGATTTACCCTGACAAACTGGGACTCTGAGTATACTAGGGCTTCCTGTCACTTACCTAGGCAGCTGTGGAAATGGAAGGGGAACCCTTGGGAGAATTCTTCCAACAGAAGAATATTAGAAACTATCAATTCAGTAAATTATACAAATGAAAGACAACAAAATGTCCTTTCTAAAATGAAAATCTCTTACGCTAGCAAGCAGCCAAATGAAGCCCAAGAGCCTATCAACATGCTATCCTTCCCCTGGATCATAGTTTGGATGAACAGCCAGAGACAGGCCAGTGACCCTAGGCTTCTACTATGTCCAAGTCAGCTTGAACCTGAGGAAATGTAGTACAGTTTTCTTCCTTTAAAAACCGACTTTTTTATTTTCAGTCTGACATCTCAGCAAGGCTGCCAGGGCTGTCACTGTTCTCCAAGCTTGGCTGTGTCACCCAAGGACGATCAGAAGAATGAGGCTGGAGAGTTGGCCAACAAAGACAAAGACCCAGTAAACAAATCTGGGGGTAAGGCCAAAAAGAAGAAGTGGTACCAAGGCAGCTTTCGGGACAGGCTCCACAACCTAGTTCTGCTTGACAAAGCTCGGCATGACAACCGGTATGGTAGCTCCCAACTGCAGGCTCAGGTCTCCAGCGATGGCCCCTGAGAGACTAAAGAGTTCCACTTCCTTAGCCAGGGCAGTCTTGTAGAAGCTACTCAGTAAAGGACTTACCAAGCTGGTTTCAAATCACAAGGCTAGAGTAATGTACCTGAGAGATACAAAGGTGGTGGTACCACAGCTGCTGGCAGACATGCACCAATAATGGGTTTAATCACTGTACACTTGGGAAATAGAACTAAATATTTTTAAATGGATTTGAATATATCTTTTACTATGTTTGGCTAAAAACAAAGTATGTTAAGTTTCTTACCCACTGAATTAATAAACTTTCCATGCTAATCTGTCACTTGGTCAAAACAACTTAGGAGTCTGGGTTAGGCGGTTCGAGACCCTGTGCCATGGAATGAGGTGCTTCCATTTTCCTGTTCCTGGTTTAAAATTACTGAGACTGCAGTCTCATGGCAGTTGGAAAAGGAGAATCAGGGTCAAAAGCAAAATAAGTCTCCGTTGAGACAAGACACAACACAGACAAAGTTCCACTTCTGAAATACCGGCAATCCCTGGCAAGACAGTGTACTGCTCACATGCCAGGTCTGGGCTGGGTGAACCTCCTTATCACTGACTTGGCCCAATCACCATGTAAAGGCTGCCTTGGTCCTACAATGGGGTAAGCTGAGGGATAGGGAGGTGGAACTATTTCCTAAACTGTAGAGAGGCAATGCTAGTACTGTACACACTGTTCCCCGCTCCCTGCTGCTCTGGGAGGCATCTACAGGGCTGATTCCTCTGTACAATAGCTTAACAAGTCTGGTGAACACAAGGAACCTGCCTGACACAGAGTATATTTAGAGGGAATTTGCTTGAGTTGCCCATAATCTGCTGAACAGGCAAAATCCCAGTGCCATGCCCTCATAAGCACACATTGCCTAGGAGAGCATTTGGAAACTTTTCAGTAGTTTGGTGGGTTGTCAGTTTTCAGAGAATACCTGTCATACTTGGTAAACAGACTGCTAAATAAAAGAGTGTCTTAAGAATAGTGAACCAACAGTCCAGTGTGGGAGTCTGGGGTCAGGTGGCCCTCCAGTAGTACTCTGAATACTGTTCTGCCACTTTGTTCCTATTATCACCTGGGGAGATTTACTTAACTTCTGTGTGCCTCATTTTCCTCTCTTGCAAAATGAGGATCATTAAGAATGCCCACAGCCCCCAGGACTGGTGGGAAATAAGTAGATTATACACACAAATGTGCTTAGTCCGTTAAGACTTGGCGCATAGTGTTTACTAGACGGCAGCTGTTGTGATTAGGACATGCCTGGCTAATGCTGTAAGAAAATGATTCTGTATTTTGGAATGGAAATTAGGCCAAAGGACACAGTACTCGGTAGCTGAACCATCTATACTGCCTAAGGCATTGATCTAAACAGAACACAGATGTGTACCATCTCTTTAACCATGTGGAGAGGGAGATCAGGTACTTGGCATTTATAAGGCAAAGCTCCCCGAGAGAGGACGCTGAAATCTCTGGATGTCTTGGTGAGAGGGAGGGTCATCTGTGAGAGCCCAGCCTCGCTTCTCACAGGCCAGGAGGTGGTACGTGCTTTCCCCCTGGCTCCTTCACTGAAGAGTCAGTGGTGTCACCAGAAGCATTGATGAGTTTCCAAAGGAGCACCCGCCCTCACTCCCACTGAGGAGGATGGGGACCAGTATAACCCCAGATGCCAAAATCCACAGATGCTCAAGTCCCTTGTATTAAATAGTGAAACGTGCAAATTTGTGATCCCTAAAGCAATATAAATGCTACATAAAAAATTATTTTTCTTTCCTGAACAATATGTAATAACAATAAGGGTCTGCATGCGTTCAGTACAGATACAATTTTATTTTAGGAATACTTTGGGTTTTCAATTTGCCATGGGTTAAGTATATCCTACAAGTGTTCATGTGTTGACACTTAATCCCTGCTGTGAGGCATTAAGAGGGTAGAAACTTAATCTGACTAGGGTGTGTAGAGGTGAGGTCTTCGAGAAGAGATGGGATTAGGTAAGGTCATCTGAATGAAACTCCCATGAACACTTAGGACCATAAAAAAACATGAAGGAAGACTACAACATGTGTTCTCTGCCTCTTAGCAAGTAATCCCTGGACCACTTCAGGATCCTCCAGCAAGAAAGTTACCACCAGATGTGGCCTTTTCACCACATACTTGACCTGAATTTCTTTTCTTTCATCCATCCATCCATCCATCCTTGTGTGCGTGTATGTGTGTGTGGCGCGTGTGCATGAAAGTCTGGGTGCCATGGTGTACTTATGGAGGTCAGAGGACAACTTTGTGGAGTCAGTTCTCTTCTTCTATCTTTATACAGGTCTGGGGGATTGAACTCAGGCCATCAGGCATGCACACTATACTCCTTGTTCTCCTGTCTGCCAGCAGGCTAACTGCTGGTTCTTTAGTAGGGTAACTCCTTTGAGGAGGACAAGCCTAGAGGGCATCACTGATAAACTTAGCGCAGTGGGTTCTAGCGGGAGGGGCTGGGCAAGCTCCATTGAGACGTGCCATACAGCTGCGGAGCTTCACCTCTTTGCTTGCCGTCTTGTAAACCTGCTTCACCCTCTTTGACGTCAGGAAAAATACCCTGGACAAAGGAGCTGGGGACTATGTTTGGCACACAGAAAGCCCCTCTGACATGAAAGTAAGAATCGTTACTTACTGAATTTGTTAACACAAGGCATTTAAGGACAGGAGTAAATAGCCTTAGCATCTATATAGTCCTATGTACTTTTCCAACGCATGGCTAAGCAGGGAGGGACTGGAGAGTTCTTTCAATTAAATAGCCAATGCCAAGTGACTATTTACTCTTCTGTCATTTTTTTGTTTTTAAAAAAGTGATGTTATTGATACCTTCTAAATGCAGAAATATGTGCATGTGTATAAGCATGCACATTCGTGTACACATATATGTAAAAGATAGAGAAAATTTCATTGTTTCTAATTCTAGCTACAAATGCAATTCAAGCTTAATGAACAAAATCAAGAAACAATAATAGACACAAGCCAAATCAAACTAGTTATCAAAATGCCCGTCAGCCAACATGCTGGAGACTGTTTTAGAATATTTCTTTATATACATATCCATCTGTATATGTTTTGCATATTTTATTATGCCTTCCCCACAATATAAGTTTATTATAACTCATGTCAATTAGCAGCTATTGGCACCATAATGTTTAATGGCTGTGTTATAATTCATGGCTGTATGGAAACAACCAACCTATCATTACTAAGGGATATTTACATTATTCCCCCTTGCTATTATAAATAATGACAACCTATTCACCTTTGTGGGGATCTCTGATTATTTCCATATGACAGGAAGCAGAGG
This sequence comes from Peromyscus leucopus, assembly GCF_004664715.2. Lineage (NCBI taxonomy): Eukaryota > Metazoa > Chordata > Mammalia > Rodentia > Cricetidae > Peromyscus > Peromyscus leucopus. Next base: position 28,073,452 of record NC_051079.1, on the reverse strand, counting down.
AGCAATGGCTAAGTCAAAGGAAAGCCTACAGGTTTCCCTAATGCTGCCACACACATTGCTCCTGAGAAAAGTCTTGCTGATCTAGAATCTTACCCACAGTGGAGCAATTTGGCCCCATCCCTGTTTGTCCCCCTACTTCCTATTTCTTGGGTACATGGATTCTGCTGCTCTTGTCAAATGAACCCATTGAGACAGCTAAGATGAAAATGAGCAAATCTAGTCTAGGTCTGCAGCAGCCCTCCAGAATAAATTTGAGTTCTCAGATGGAACTTTTCTGCATTTCTGTAGTGTTGGGTACAAGGCGAGCGTTGATGGGTAGAGAGCACCAATTCTCAATTGAGAATGACTGGCTTCCTCCAGTCCATGAGTCAGCAAGCTGCATCTGAACACTGAACTGCAGCAAGAGAATGAATAAGCTTATAATATTGCAGGGTCATATGCTGAGTATGCATACACATGCCCCCACCCTCCAGCAGCAAGATGTGGGAAGGAAAACATCCTCCATAGCCATCATGGAGCCAATGGAAGATGTTGCTTACTTGCTCATTTTCTCTTAAAGGGGACAGAAAGGAAATTAAATGAATGTGGGTTGGAAACCTGTGTCTATGCAATGACTACTCAAGCTGGTTATAAAGAGGCCTTCTCTGCCCACAGCAGGCAGGAGAGGAGAGCTGGCATCTTAGACTTGGCAAATCTATCCTGAATGATCAATGCTGTCTCCGTATGTGACAGATGGATCTGGTCCAAGGTATTTGCAGAAATAGATAATGTAATATTCGGACTGTCAGCATGGGCCCACATGCACTGCTTTCCTTTAACCCATTTCTCTCCGGGAAACTGCCAGACTCTCAATACTTTACCATCTTACTAGAAGGTGTTTCTAGCCATAGACAAAGAGTATTTCAGACCATATGGCTACCATGAACAAAGAAAGGGGAATGGAAGAATCTATCTTAAAACTTCACTGAGAGGCCTGTGAGATGACTCAGAGGGTAAAGGCCCCGACTACTGAGTCTGAACATGTGAGGTGGAGCCCCAGGACACACATGGTGGGAGATAATAACAAACTCATGAATGGTGTCCTCTGATCTTCACTTGTATGCCATGGCATATGTGTGCCCAGGGACACACACACACACACACACACACACACACACACACACACACACACACACACACACACACACACAAATAAAGTAAAAATATTTATTTAAAAAGCTTCATTAAAACTTAATAGTGTATCTGCTCTCTTCCTCCCTCCATTCTGCTGCAAAACTGAGGGGCTACTGAAACACTGTGAGGAGCAGTAGTACTGCCATGGAGGCTCAAAGCTCACACTAGTGTTTCCATAACTACCATAGACAATGAAGCCTTGGTACAGGAAGCCACTTCCCTGTACACCTTCAACCAAACTAGAGATAGGGAGTGGCCTGCAAGGGGAGCCTGAGGGAATTTCCACTTGTGAGACTGGCAGCTGCTTTCTGGGTAACTCTTGGTACATGTGGGCAGGGAAGAGCTTGAGAAATGAGTTTCCTAGAGTTAATTCAGTCAACAACATGCTTCCTGGCAGACTATGGATTGTGGGAGAGTTTTGCTCTGGCTCAAGACAGGGCAGGCTCCTATGGTATGGCATGAAAACCCAGGACTTTGTGCTTCTAGATGGTTTTAACAATGTAGTAATAGTAGTTAGCATTTTCTGAGCACTCCTTATAAGGTGGTCCACTCAGCCCAGTCTATCATTCCTTTTCCCACATCAGGCCCAGCAAGAAGGTCATATCATAGAAGTGAAGAGCCCATCGTTTATGAATTTGGTGTTCTGGGCAAACACAGAAAACCTTCCAGTATAATTTACTCTGTGGCTGGGCCAATTTACCTCCTCCTACCACTCACCTCTGTGAATACTTGGCAGAACCACATGTTTACGTATTTTTTGAAAGGTTATGTTGCCACCAAGAACACCTTCAAATTCCTCTACAAGCCTTAGCCGGGGAAGGACTGTTTTTTTTATGTGTTTTGTTACTAGTAAATTACACAAGTCATAAGAAGAGTAGCTCTAAAACCAGAGCAGCCAGTCTACTGCCAGAATGTTGGGTTGAAATAGTCAATAAAACCAGCCAATCATAGGGCTGAAAGGACACTGACCAACAGGTACCATTAACCTTCCAAAGAACCTGTGCTATGCAGCGCTGGGAGACCTGAACAAAGACAATTTATTTTGGAAACAATAATCTTCCCAGAATGGCTAACAACACAGTGACTACACAAGAGTAGCACAGCTCAACTATTGTATAAACAGAACAAAATATTTGTCTTTTTATATAGGAAAGGGTGGGCATTCTGGCTATGAGTACATAAAACTCAACTGCTACAGTGAATCATTTCCCAGACCAGTTCCGTAAGATGAGTAAGATGTGATCTTGTACACCCCTGTGTATAACAGACTTTGGAATTTTAGCTTACCAACAGATCCAAATTGATTACCTTTAATGGATTCATTTAGCAAATCTTCCTAAGGTATCAGAGCCAGGCTTTACCCTAGATGTTGGGAATCCTGTAATGCCCAAGGCAGGGCAGCTCTTTCTCTGATAGGCTCTCGGCATGGCAAGGTGAGACCAGGCAGGAATTACCAGGCAGGAAAGTGCTCTGAAGAAACCATATGGCAGATGGTGACAGGTGGGGGGTCAGAAGGTACAGGGCAGGCTGCAGAACACAGAGTGTGAAGAACCTTTTATAGCAGCTGAAGTGCTAAGGCAAGAATGGACTTGGTTTGTAGATAGAGCCACGTAACACAGGAACCAGACAAGCAAAGGAGGTGGTCACGGGAGGTTAAGGAAGGTAAGCTGGACTGATGGGACTGGCCTTGAGGAAGAGTTAGATTTCAATCTATATGCAAACAGAAGGCACTAGGGAATGCAAAACGATTTCCTGAATCTGAGACATTGCTAGAAATGTGAAGCGTTTAAAAATTTCAAAATAAAAAAAAAAAAAACACCTTATAGTTACAAAAAGAGCCATCTCCTAAGTAGGGAGTCAGAAACACCCTCTTTACAGATTGGTCTAGAAATCTCTTCAGTGTACTTTATGTGTTTAGTTGATTTAAGCAGCAAACACATATTTTTATCATTATGTCCAGGTACTGTGATTAGCACTGAGAAGACACAAAACTGTGAAAACATAATGCTCATAGAGGCTGTGAGACATATCCAGGCAATAAACTGTCAAACATGCTCTGCTGGGATGATGAATGTTCCCCAAATAGGCAAGAGAGCCATAGAAGATGATGAGGATGAGGAAGGGGATCACGAAAGGCTTTCTGAAAGAAGTGATATTTCAAAACATAGTGTCCCCAGGAGGTGAGAGGAAAAAGGGCAAGGTTGAAGAACTGAAACAAATTAGTAGGGCCAAAGAAGAGTTTGAACAAAAGCTGCACTGTCAATCAGGAGTAGATCCCCAGACATCTTAAAAAATAAAAGATTCATCAAGTTATTAAGATCATTGGAGGCCAATGGAGATGTCAACGCTGGAGAGTAATGCGTTCAAGTTTACACATTAGAACAAGCCCGCAGTGGCCACTCACGGTGAGCAAGGTCCAAGGTCAGGAAGACCATTCCAAGAAGCCTAGGAAAGGATGGCAGCAGTAGATGGTGTTAAGTGGGCTTATATGACAGAGGCAGAACTGACAACTCTTGAACACTGACACCAAGTTAGTGATGAGTACAGGAAGTTGGCCATATTTCTAGGCATCAGATGGAGAGAGGTGGAATTCATGAAAGCAAGAAATATAGGGTGAGGAATAGATGTGGGTGCAGAAGAGGAAAGGGAAGTCTTCATGATGACAGTGGATGGGGGGGGGACTCAAAGACAGTTGGATATGGGTCTACAGAGCAAGCAGAAGGTCTGGGTCCAGACAGTCTGACATGTCAGTAGCAAGTGCAACTAGAGAAAATGATGAAATCCATCCAAAGAAAATTTACAACCAGACTAGTTGTAAATGCTAGTGAGGTGAGGGGCAGGAGAACTGCCAGCCTGGAATACACAGAGAGATCCTGTCTCAAGCACATAAACACATAAATAACTAGACCCCAAGAAATAACACTGAAGGACAAAGGAACCCTCAAAGGAGATAGAGAGGGAGAAAGAGAAAACATAAAGAGAAGGTGGCACCAACAAATAGGCAATGAGAGGACATCCGATGGGGGTGGTGAACAGTGCCCAGTGTCAGCAGAAATCAAGAGAAAGACTGAGGTGGTCTTTGAGGCTTACCAGCAAGACCATGCATGGTGAGCTCAGTGAAAGGGACTGCCATTGAGTTGGTAGGGACAAATCATAGATTAAGCAAGAATGCAGAGAGATGGGAGAGATGCCTGTATTTGGTCTCAAAGAAAGGATCAAAAATATTCAACTCAGGACTTTCCTCTGATGATACATGAAGGCTAGATTTATCAAACATTGGAAGTAACTCCAGATTTTCTTTTTTAAAGATGGGATCTAAAAAGGCCATTTTGAAGCAAATTACTTCAGGCAAAAAATAATTAAAAAAAAAATGTTCAAGAGACCTCCAGTAATGAGTGAACTGGTCACTTAACAGCTTTGCATTGAAAACTCTAACTCCCTCCCTATGAGCCAAGCCTCAGGCTTGGAAGGTGATTTAGGGGTCCTAGGATTCCACCCATATTTCACTGTGTCTTCTTGGGGCAGCATTCAGGAACAGATACCACAACTAGCAGACTAGAATGTCACAGGCATGAGAAGCATGTGGCACAGGTGGGCCAGGGCAGCTCCCAGAAGCTGCCATGGTCATTGTTTCCACATCAGATTTACAACCTCGCTTCTTTTACCAAGCAGCTCCTATGTATAGTCCTAATGCCAGAGAAGGTGCCACAGCCTGGAGAGAAGTAAGGCCACTCCTGAGGCAGCCTAAAGACAAGCGAGGACATGTGGTACTCAATTGGTTCACAGTCACCTCCTTAGTCCTAAGATGACTTCCATCCGGCTCTGTCACTTACAAGCTGAGAGACCTTGTGTCAGTTAGATGGCCCATCTGAGTCTTGCTACCTGGAAGAAGAAATCACCAATAGCCTCTCTCCTGGGATAATTGTGAGTGCATATGAAGTCTCCTGCTCAGGGTCTGGCATGGAGGGAGCAACTAGAACATCAGAAGCAGCTATTGTTTAGTGACAAAAAAAAAATCAGTCTGTCTATTGTGATGGAGCTCAAGTGCACATTGAATTCAGTCAAGGGTGGTGACTGACCCCTAGACACACTCCATGGATCCTCAAGGAAACAAGACTAGGCTAGTATAGAGAGGGGAAGAACCTTAGGCGGAGGAGCCCATAGTCTCCTACTTTTCTACCCTCACACAACAAACACAATGCTGCTTCTCCTAGTGCCAATTCAATAGAAAGAGCTCTAAACTTGTAATTTGACGGCCCAAGTTCAAATAGAGGCTTCCAGGCTAAGACTGTGCACTAGATATAACAGGCCACTGAAGGCCTCTCGGTCAAGGTGCTTGAAGTGGCATTTGCAAAATGCAAGGTAGGTGTTGTATGCTCCTCGCTCATTCAACCCATTTCTATGAACACCTGTTGACAGCACCGTCAAATACTAGGAAAACAACAGTGAACCTGAAATGTGCATGTGCTAGTCCAGTAATCAGGAGAAGGGAGCAGGCAACTACAATACAGTGCAGCAGCCAGGGCTACGACTGAGGGTAATGGCAGAATTAAGTAGAACACTGTCCATGAAGTAGCTATGGAAACCAAAAAGCACTTTAAATAGATTGTGTAGCATTATTATTGTTTTCGACAACAGAGTCAGATCCCAACTCTTCAGCAATTTTCCTAACTTCTAGCCCACGTGATAAAAACTAACCTTCAAGGAAACAATGGGTCAAGGCATACATCAAATACAGGCAAAGGCCTGCTACAGATAGGCCATCTTCACCAGGCTTTCTGTGGTCTGTAACCAACCGTAGGATGGCCTGTTAACATTGGGGAAAGAATGTTTTGGTTGGTAATCTCACATACATTTCACGGATCCAAACCTTATAGGTGTTAGGATGTAGTCTGATGAACGCATACCCTATTCAACAAATAGTATAGAAAATGGGAGGTCTATGGTACAGAGACAGACAAGAATGGTCCCTGGTCTGAAGAAGATCAATTCAGTCAAAAAGATAATCAGGGAAATCAATTCAATGAGGGGCTATGATTAATGCCAGGCTGTGTATAATAAGTGATCATATCCTTCATCACCAAAGATGAGCAGTCAAAAGGTGAACAAGGAAATTTACACTAGATTGACAAAACTAACAGGCAAATCACAATATATGGCCCCTAACATGGAGTATAAATGGCAAATGGTTTCTCAAATAACAACAAATGAGTAATGCTAGAACCAACATTGTGCCCCTATTAGATGTCATTCATCTCTTTGCTTTCATTGAAATTAGTTAACAGTTTCTTACAATATATAATTTCCTCTGCATACTGGATCCTAAAAGCACTCGCGGACACTAAGATTATGAGCTGAAAACTGCATAAGGATGATAATCAGACACCCGAGTCTTTTTATGATGGTAGTTTTCATTATAGCATTGGCACATGAGCTCCATGCCAAATCCAGACGTCTGCCTAATACTCTACAACTTAGGTTTATGTTAAACTCTAATCCAAAGGATTCCTTCCTCAGGGTCTAAAATGAATTGTCTCTCGAAGTGCTTTTTAACATTAATATTTAAAGGCTTTCTGTGAGCTACCCTAGGGCTAAGCCAAATAACTTCTCATTTTTAGCCTGGCTCTTTATATGTAGTGGTGAAAGCACTTCTACTTTAGAGTCTATGGATATGGCTATGTTATTCAAACTGGAGGAGGGCACAAAATCCTCTCAGCCACATTCCTATTACAGTGTTTGGAAATCACTCTTCTGCTTCGGGTGCCTGCCTGCTGGCTGTGGAGGAATTTCCCAGGTGAAATTTACTTTCAAAGGAAAGAAGTGATGGTCGAATTCCCACACCTCCAAAGTAAGTCCCCAATCACAAGGGTGAAGCCAGCTTGGCTGGCGAGACTCTACAGTCTACGAGTGGCAGTGTGTCCAGCCTACATGAGGTGACTCCCACAGTTCTCAGGAGCAAGTACTCTAGCTAACCTCTAACCTAGAGGAAGAGGCAGACATCCCAGTACGGTCATTTTGTTTCCTTGTCACAGGCTGCATTATAAATGAGGAAATTTTAAAAACGAAGGAAAATAGTCAAAACTAGTAAATGTCTGTAAGCTCTCGTAAACCTAGAACAAGAATCACAATGATATCGAGTATTGATTTCGCAAAACAAAACAAAAACCAGATAATTCTCCCATATATTCAACAATATACAGCAGGATAACACTTTTCAACCAGAGTATTTTATTAGGCAGAGATGGGTACTTGTCATAAAATCTTTTACATTTTGTGTTCATTATTCTTCAAGAGAAGAAACGTGTCATATTTTTCAGCCCTTTCCTATAAACACTAAGAATCTGACAAGAAACAAAACATTTTCATGAAACAGTTCTGGAAATATCATTACCTGTAAAAGGAAAGAAAAGGTACTACACTGAGGTAGAGTAGAACCCTCTCCCCAAGACAATTTGGAAGCACACCACTATCCTTGAGTGGCACATTCTCTAGCTGTAGGTACTCTGCATTTGACTTACACTTCCTAATCCTACCTGCCTAGAAATTCTGCCAGCTGCAAGCATGATCTTGAATTACTATCTACATTTTTACTGGTAAAAACAGTGCTATGGTTGCTTATTCGTGAACCACCAAGAAATCACAGTGGGCCCCGAGGTCACCTCAACAGTACTGAAGAGAAGACAGAACAGAACTTCTGGCGCTTTTCCTACATAGGGAAGGAGGGCCCACAGGGAGCTGGAGCAACAGATGTATTCTGAGCACACACAGTTCCGTCCGGGATCCTTCCTGCCGCTCCCTATCAAATCTGAAATGTAGTTAAATCACGGGTCTGTATTTAAGCTTGCTTATCTCTGATAATGGATTTGGACACATATCAAAGAACCTGCCCATGTGTATTTATCAGTCTCTGACAGGTATGAGGCTGAGGAATGCAATGTAGGACCTTATTGCTCACTTGCTTAGGAACTTAGAGGTTGTCTATCAGCAAATATTTGAACGAGGGCTCCAATTACTTCTGATCCTAGGTAATCCTATATTGCTACAGGGTTGCCTGGTGATAAACCACAGATTCAAAATACTCTTATGAAGGATAAGTGACAACCATGAGACAGCGGCATGTATCTGTAAATATAAAAACATTTGAGTATCTTTCAATATTTTTAGGGTGATATGTAGCTATCTATTTAATTTTTATATTAATCTATTGCTTTGGATGGCTATCATAGCAGACAATGAAAGTTCCAAACAGTATAAAAGTATAGGAAAAACAAGTCTCCCTTCCTATTGATGAATCCCCAGAAGTAATGATTGTGGTCTGTTTATTCTATTCCTTTGAGGGATACTGTGTGAACATGCAAGCTTGTGTGTTGGCAGGGGACCTCACATACTCCCCTCTTCAAAACAACAAATGGCTGTGGGCTGGGCACACAGTTCTACACCTTGCCAGTCTTACCTTAGCAGCAGCACCTAGAGACTGGTTTGCTCTCTGGACTCTGTTCTATCTACATCTTCAAAAGTATTCCTTTGTGCTCTATAACTGTGTACTAGAATGCTAAGGTAGAGACAAATGCTAAAGCATCATGAGGCCCTTACCAGTGAATGTGCACTGAGAATGCTAAGGTAGATAGATATGCATAATCATCCATTCAAAGAGCTTCTTACCAATGAATATGCTAAGCTGTTTTTCATCTTTTGCTTTTGCCTGGGACAGAGTCTAAGAGCTGGTTAAACGAGAGATAGAACAAATATTGACATTTGTCTTACCTACCTAGTCAATCTCTCTTTCTTTAAATGTTGATGTCAAAATATTATTCAGAGGCTATTGGCAGATGAGGCTGCTAGCTTCCTGTCATTCTGCTCAGGATAGTAAAACCTTTGTCTCTAAACTTGTCAAAACTCCAGAACTACCCTGATATCAGTGCATCCCTCAGCTTTGCCACAACCAGATTCCTCATGTTGAGCAGACTGGCAGCCGTCATCTCTACCCCACCCTCCCACCCCCACCCCCGCCCCACAGAGCCCTGATCCCGAGACTCCATGGCATAACTCAGAACTCTAAATCCTACAGGCTTTGGATAAAAACTTCCCGAACAGTGAGATGGTGAAAACCTGTCCAGGTTCTGGGCACCACACTCACCTTCACAAGACTTAGTCAATATTAGGTTGTCTTGATACTTCCTCAACTAAGAAAATTAATCTATTATTTTTCAACTTAGTCTCAGTTAAAGCTTTAGGACAAAGGCAGAAAGCAGCCACATTATTTGACAAAATATTACAAGAATGGCTCTAGCCCAATTGCTAATATTGTTCTCCTCTGAAACTCTCACACTGGGTCTCCACGGTTCACACTGTTCCCAGTACTGCTGTCTTCCAAGCTCCCGCTAGGATGGTCCACTAGCACTGAACCACTTTTCTAGTCCAAAGTCCCCAAATCTTCCACATTCCTCCAAATGCAGCATGGTCAGGCCCATCACAGAAATAGCCCACTCCCTTGGTACCAATTTCTGTCTTAGTTAACTTTTCTAACTGTGATAAGACACCATGACCAAAGCAATTTATAGAAAAAAGAGTTTATTTGGGGCTTACAGTTTCATAGAGTGAGTCCATGACTATCATGGTAGGGGGCATGACAGCAGGCAGACAGGCATGGCGTTGAAGCAGTACCTGAGAGATTACATCTTCATCCAAAAGCATGAGGAAGATCAGAAGTGAGAGCTAAATGGACACTGTGTGGGCTTTGGAAACGTCTATGTCTGTCCCCAGTGACACCACATCTCCTCTAATAATGCTACAGTCCCTAACCCTTCCCAAACAGTTCCACCAAAGTGACCAAGCATTCAAACATGAGCCCCTGGGCCCATTCTCATTAAGATCACTACAGAAAGCTAAGGAAAAGGGATTGGAAGTTCAAAGTTCATCTTAGCTACACATCAAGTCCAACTTAGTGAAAATTTTTCTCATAATTAAATCAGCAAAATGGGTTTGGAGATGTAACTCAGTATAGCACTTACCTAGTAATTCCAAGGTTCAATCTCTAGTACAGAAGAGGGAAAAACTCAACTACTCTTAATAAAACAACCTGTAGCCACCCTGGTGATGGGAACAACTTGGTCTACCTAAAGATAGAACTGTTATGAATTCTGGTCTCTGGTGACTGTCTAGTTTTCCTGACTCTGCTTCCTGTCTCTGGTGACTGTCTAGTTTCCTGACTCTGCTTCTTGTACTCCATGCTTTGTGAACACTTTATAGGAGGAAGAGATTCCTGGTGCTCAATAATTCTCCTTATCACTACTTCCACATTTTTATTCTCCCACAGTACTCTCCCCCCTTTACATGGGACCTGTCTCTCTAAGATACAACTGTGGAAAAACAACATCCTTCCTATGGAACCCTTTGCCTCCTCAGCCCATCTCTCTCGCAGAATCATCTAATTTCCCAAAAGAGTCTGGGTGCAAGTCTTCACAGGCACTGAATACTAAACTCCCATCATCATGGTGGCACTCTGTAGACGTCTGGGGGGTGCGCTGTGGAATCAAATGAGCTCCATGTAAATAAGGATTGTGGTTAGCCAAATTTCCTTGATAATGATTCATATCTCTGGCATCCTATTCCAGCCAGTGACATGGTGTCTGAACTTTAGGTATCTATCACTTCTACAACACTCAGCTCAGAACCAGTGACTGCATAGCTCCTCTCAAAGCAAGGATGGACACAGGGGGATGACTCTTCTAAGAGAGATCCTGCCTTGCATCTAATATCACACAACTAGGCACACACCAGGAAACAACATGATTTCTCTAGACACTATTTAACGTTATACCACATTTATAATTAGATCCAATAGGAGAAACAACTGTATATGGAAAACCTCATTTTACGGGTGACAAACTGCTATCAAGACATTGCCTACTTTGCTAGTCACAATCATTAGTATGACAAACTGATAAATGGGTGGATTGTTCAGTCCTTTACAAACAAACAACTGAACAGTACACTACATCACATTTCCCCCCTTTCTGAACAGACGATTGACCCATACACCCCATCACATTTCCCTCTTCTTTGAATAAATGATTGAATGGTATACCCCATCACATTTCCCCCCTTCTTTGAACAGACAATTGAAGAGTACATCTCCCATTTACCCCTCTTTGAGCAGACTATTGAACAGTACACCCCATCTTTGAACAGACGATTGAATGGTCCACCCCATCCTATCCCCCCTTCTTTGAACAGACGATTGAATGGTCCACCCCATCGCATTTCTCCCTTCTTTTCATGGCAGTGAAGTGGCTCAGGCAGATTTACTCTGAATTACTCTTCTCTCTCAGCCTGTTAATCTTCATTTTATATTCAATACTTTTTATTCTAATTTTACTGAGTTGTGTGTATTTTTAAAAAGAGTAACAAATCTCAGGCTCCTGGATTTTGTTGGTTAACAACAATGCTTAGAAAGCAGATGTCACCAGATACCTGGCACATGTCACCCAACTGTGCTCTAGTGACATGCACACATACAGAACTTGTTAGCACGTGAAGACTTGAAATAACACACAAACGTCAGCATGTCCAGGATTTAGAATAGGTTTGCAAATCTTCAAAATGCCACCCTAGTGTCTGATGGCAAGAAATGAAGATGAATGTGATGGGCAGGGGTTAAAATAGATATGATGGCCATGCAGCAAAGCTATCCCTTATCATGAACACTGAACTGAGTCCAAGCCTGAAGGCTCAGCGATACCTAAATTCCAAGAACCAAAAGAAGAAAGGGAACAAAACAAAGCTCAATTCCTACCATAAAATGGTAATGTGGTGAGTGGGCCCGGGGAAGATTCCTACACCAGAGGCAAGGGTTGTGCTCATAGGTACCCCACCATCACATACCCTGCTGCCTCTTTAGTGGAGAAAGAAGCAGTGGTAACCAGACAGTCAGCTTTTCATGGAAAGGTTTTGCTTATTTTATGGAAGAGATGGGCAAATTTGAGAGAAATCTTCTGCATGTGAAAAAGCATAGTTTGTGGGCTGGGGAGGTAGTTTAGTCAGTAGAGTGCTTTCTGCACAATTGTGAGCATTTGAACTTGATGCCCAGAACTCACATAAAGGCAAGAGCATGGTGACATGTGACTGTAATTCCAGCAGTGTGGGTAGGTAGAGACAGCAGATCCCTGGGGCTCACTAGATAGCAAGCCTAACTCAACTGGTGAGCTCCTGGCTAGTGGGAGACCCTGTGTATGGAACAAGGTGAATGGTGTCTTAAGAAATGACAGCCTAGGGGGAACTCTGTCTCCCACAAGCACATGCACACACATGTGTGCTTATTCACACATGAGTGTTCATCAGAGGTAGTGGGATGAGAACACGGCTTGCCTGAAAGCAGAACCTTATGAATTCTGCAGGGGAAATGAGCAACCTAGAGTAGTGTCCAGCACTGAGGACAGGGGACTGTTCACTGTGTTCCTTTCTCTCCCCTCCCTATGATAGGGGAAACAGTGCTGCCTATGCATATGCGTAGCTGTACTGGTCTGGTGTCTGCACTTGTCAAATCTCAGAATCTGGGGCCACAAACCATGCTTAGGAGGGATACTTGCCCAAGACTCCAGGAGACATGTTAGCTAGAGTTACACAGGCCTCACTTCAAATTTTTTCTCTTCCTCCCATCTCTGTGGTATTGGATAATGCATTGTCCCCCTTAAATGCAAGACTTCCCATCAGCAAAATATGACTACTTATAACAGGTGTGTATTTCACTGGGCTGAGGAAACTCAAATGGTGTACATAAAACTTCTAGACTACTGCTTGGCAACAGGAGGTGGTAAGTAAACACACATCCTACTCTCTTTCCTCCTTGGATGCCTCATTTCCTTCTTTACAGTCTTTGTCCTTTGTTGTAGCTTATTCCAGCTATTCCCTGCCTCCCCCATCCTTTTCTCTTGAGACATAGTCGGCTGACTCGTCCTTAGGTACACATCCACAGCTCACTATTCTCCATGTTCTTGCTAGCTCCCCAAATGTCCTCATTGTCTGAATCTGAAAGACACCAGAATAGGGAGGATTGAGGAGAGAGAGCATGTCTGGACCACTTGAGAGTCTTTCTTTACATACCCAAGTTCAGTAGTTGTCATGACCAAACCATCTCATCAAAGCAATCAAGGTGGTGGCTGAGGGATGCTGGGGTGCAGCTGTACAAATCTGTACCTATAAAGTCACTAAGACCTTCACTAAGTAAAGGCTAGGGACACTGGACTAAGACAAATTGAATAGTCAGGGTTCAGATCCCAGCTTGTACTCTCATGTATGCCTGGTAACTTCTTAGTACTCACTTCTTTATATGTAAAAGAGTATTAAAATAATACGTCATGGCTTTTGATGATTAAGTAAGTACATGGAAAGTGCCTGACACACTGGTGCTTAGTTAACATTTATTTATAGTCTTCAGCATCCTCTCTATGGAGACTTGGTTTCAACCTCAGAGAAAAATCTGTTCTCAGAGCTATGAACCAGGCATCAACCACAAAGGTGGAATTTTCCAGCAGCTCAATGTGATCCTGGCAGGAGAATCAGTTCTTATTCATACTCAAAGATTTTAGACAACGTCACCACATGTGTAGACGTTTATGCAGCTTGTAAGCTGGCATTTGGCTGTCCTGGTGTTTCTGGCAGGCCTCCAGAAGATTCCACCACTGATCTGCCAGCCTCTCAGTTCCCGGAGCTGCAGAGGCCAAAGAGACACTGCTCTTACAAGTCATGGCTCTTACTGCAGAGAAGGGCCAGTCTTTTTCACGTTCTTTTCCTCTATTAATCAAATGCTAAGATGACAATACTATCATTAAGACTAATAGTGCCCCGCCTCAGGACACCATGCTTCCCATGTGTTCTATCTAATGATCTATGATGGGTACTGACAATAAAAGCCTGTTACCATAAACTTGTTTTTTAAATGCTCAATTGAGTCTAAAGCTAAGAAGATGACATTGCTTTAACTTATTAAATATATTCTTGAAGGATCCAGGCATCAAACTAGAAATATATTATGCAACAGCCATCTGGAACAGTTCAATGAATGTGCAAGGGACTGCTGAGGGACAAGGGAGGAGGGAAACAGACTTTTACCAGGATTCAAAGGCAACAAGTCCTTCACAAAGCAGGTCTAAGAAGGGCCAGTGGCCTAGTGCTCTCTCTTCTCACATGCCCTACCCAGTCGGGGGTGAAGAAGCAACTCAAACATAGCCCAAAAGAGCATCACACTTCTACCCAGACACAGGTAGGAGATGGCTGTAGGACACACAAAATTAGGCCCACAGGGTTGTCCATACTATTGGAATTGGAGCCTCTGTCTTTTCTTTTGGATTTAGACTTGTGTGTCAGTTTAGCTGGTAGTGATGATCTAGGAATCAAAGGGAAAACACTTATTTAAGAGGAGAGGAAACTAGAGGAAAGCTGAGCAGGATGATAAAGGCTGGTTCTCAAACACAACACATGAGCCCTGGCCATGCCATGCTGGAATGTCGACATTTCTGTGCTCAGCACATCTGTAAAGCAGGAAGTGCTATCTCAGTCTAAGTTGTTGAATTAGGTGTGCTGTTAATTGTGACTAGAAATCCTGGTTGGTAAGTTTGCCCAGGCTAATACAAAAGGTCTTGACGACATCACCTCTCTGTACACTAAAAATATACAACGACGACATTAGGGAGGTTTATACTACTGTACAGTCTTTGGAAACCTGTGAGGAATATCACGAGACCCAGGAAGGTCTTGGACAGAGAGGAAGCAGGCATTCCCGAAACAGGGGACTAGGCAGTGACTTGGGCAGTGCAGAGCACTCCGTGACTGGGTCAGCTATAGCTGAATCTGGAATCCACCTTCTATAGTTCATTTACAGTTTGAGAAAGAGAATGGGTCTTGCCAATTGAAATGAAAATAAAATCCCAGTGTACTTCTGCAGGTTTAGCCCAGGAACTGGAGGCTAAACATAGTCATTCTGTCTACAGAGTAAAAATAAGCAGGCCTTTTCTGTAAGGCTATTTATATTCTCCCCTTAGTAATGCCATGATGAATCTGGCCTGCCCCAATTGCCTCAGAGCTATGCTGGTCTCCTAGAGATGCAGCCTGATTCCAAGGAAAGCAGTCCTTAGGGAAATCTTTGGGTATCAGAACCACTCTGCTGTGCTTGGTTTGGGCAGTAACATGGAATAAAAGGAGCAACACAGCTTTTTTTTCAAACATACTTGGTTACCTTTTTATAACCTAAAACTCAGAGCAGAGTGGATGAAGGAGTGTGGTGTTTGGATGAGAAATGTCCTCCATAGGCGGGCATAGGTATGTGAACGCTTGGTTTCCAGTGGGTGGCGCTGTTTGGGAAGGTGGTGCAGCATGGATGGAGGAAATACATCACTGGGCATGAGTCTGAGACTACCCAGGCTAGCCCCATTTCCAGTTCTCTTTCACTCTCTCTGCTCTGTGCTTGCAGCAGAAGATATGAGCTCTCAAGTTCCTGCCCCTGCTGCCATGCCTGCCGCCTGGTGCCATGGCAGACTCTGATCCCTCTGGAATGTGAGCCATGATAAACTTCTTCCCTATGTCACTTTTGGTCCCGGCGTTATCACAGGAACAGAGAGGTTAACTAACACAAGGAGCATATCATGGGACCTTGTGTGACGCTTAGAAATGGAAACAGGCTTTTTGTGGGAGAAAATATGGGTTGAAAAAAAAAATAAAGCAGTTCCAGATGGCAAGACCTATTTGACTGTGAAGCAAAACTGTGATGAAAATAGGGAACATCTCAGGCAAGTCAATTACACAAGACAAATTGAGAGAAGATGTTCTGTGAGGGTCCCCGCATGAAATCCTGGGATGAGAAGACAGTATTACTAGGTTTTCCCAGATTCAATGCCTAAAAAAGTGAAGATCATCTTGACACAAGAAACAAACGAACTGTAATATTACAGAGGAAAGGCACATGCTGTGAGCAGCTCCCTGTGCATGCCCTGTCTGTCCTTGCTTCCTAACCTTTCAATGTTGTCCCATTTCTAAATCTATCTTTCAAGATCCAAGTTCAAGTGCAAATCTGATCACAAAGCTTTCCTTGACCATCCTAGCTCATAGTCCTGTCTGAATCCAGACCTTCCTGTCTATCTTGTTTTTAGTTATTTGATATTTCTGTTACCTGTCATCATTAACGGTTCTCTTCCTGTCAAACTCATCTTTAACAGACAAGCACACATGATAGTGTCTGATGATGAGCATTAATTGTCAACATGACAAGATCTAGAATCATCTAAGACACAAGCCTGAACATGTCTGTGAGGAACGGTCTAGATTAGATGAACTGAGGTGGGAACACCTACCCTAAATTTGGGTGGCACCATTCCATGTGCTGGGGCCCTGGGCTGCCTCAAGTGGAGGAAGCTAGCTGAACAGCTGCATTCCCTCTCTCCTAACAGTCAATGCACTGTGAGTAGGGGCTTCACGTTCCTGCCATCATGACAGATTGGATCCCCTTGAACTGTGAGCTAAAATAAGCCCTTTCTCCTCCAAGCTGTTTCTTGTCAGGCATTTTTTTTCACCACAGTGAGGACCGTAATTAATAAGCTGCATGTCTGTTTCCAGACAACCACAATTAAAAGACAAGTTGATGAAAATTTTGGTTATAAAATGTATGTTTATACTACATTTCAACATACATCTTAGTTCAGAACTACTTTGTTGTGAAATAGAAAGCTAGTGGTCATTTGAGCTGCTGGAAAATGGGGATGATAGACTTTTGAACAGGGTTGCCACAAACCTTGAATTTCTTAAAAACAAACAAAGAAAAAAGCAACCACACTATCTGCAACTCTCAACAAAGTAAAGCATAGTAAAATGAAGGATGCCTGCAGTGCACTTACATATTGAATGACTAAAAGAAAAAAGGATCAAGCCTGGGTGGGGTACACCTTAGTGGAAGGCACTGGCCTAGTTTATGTGAGGGCTTAGGTTTGATCTCTGGCATCATTCAATTTAAAAAAATTCAAATATACACGAAGAAAAGAAAAACACTATGAAGACAGAAGACCAAATTCCCTGAACTAGAATAAGGTGTTAAGTGGGTGTGGTGACAAAGCACAATCTCACAGTTTGCAAAGTACACGTAGGAAGAACACCACACACTCAAGGCCAGCCTGATGTACATAGAAAGTTCTACGGCAGTTAAGATTATAGGAAGACCATGTCTCGAATAACCACAAGCTGGGCTGAGGACATGGCCTGGTCAGTAAATGGCTTGCCCTGAAGTGTGACGACTTGCCTTTGTATCTCAGTATCACCAGCCACACATGGCCTGTCATTCCAGTGATGCTGCCACATAGAGACAGGCACATCCATAGAAACTCACAGGCCAGACAGCCTGCCTACATGGCAAACACCTAAACCAACTACAGATACTGTCTTAAACAAAATGTGGAAAGTGCGCAAGGACTGATCTACCCAGTTGTCCTTCGACTTCCATGTATGCATGCACCCACATATATACACATACACACATGAATGCACAGGTGTGTGCCAATCACACCCCCAAAGCCAAGGAGGGCTTGAGAAAGCCTTCTCCCCTAGTTATGTTCCCACTGTCTCCTGCTTTTTGTTCTTGGCACACGGGGATGACAGCAATGGTCCCAGGCAGTAGGGACTGTGGTTGCTCACCGTGCTGGAAGGCAAGACAGATTACTGCTGTAGCCCCAGTTTTTTGTTTTTTAATAACAACATGGAAATATTATGGTTGATTTTACTTAGTCATGTGCCCATTCAGGTTTCCTAGTTACCATTCTCTATCATAAAGAATTGTATAAAACTTACATCAATAAAGAATAAGGTTCTCCATCATGTAACTCTACAAATAAAATTTAATTATTAAAGTTATCACTGTTCTTAAAATCAAAGCAAAATGTCCTAAGATGTAACACTCATTTTTCTGCTTTTCAAAGTACAATATATTAAATGTAATGTCTCAAATGAGGGGAAATGGAGATTATAAAATCAACTCCTGCCTTGTTGAGTCATTCAGTTGTGATCAAAGGAGCTGCCGGGTGAAGAGGACCCTTGCTCTTTATCTGGACTCTGTATTACTACTGATTTCAATGGCATTTTATCAAGTTCTCCTGACACTTGCTTCACTGGCAATTACCTTTTGAGTGTAGCTAGCTCCTGTCATGTGGGTGGGACTTCTAAAACACTGGATGATGGAAAAATCCAGAGCTAAGTTATAGCTACGTGAAAATAAATTATCTGCAAACTCAGCTTCTGCCCTACCTCAAATACCACTGACCAGCTTAGTGATCCAGGCCCCATCAGGCCACTAAACTGTCAAATCTCCTGCCTCAAAGCCACTGGGCCATAGATGGGCCACCAGCCAATGACCCGGCTCAGCAGGAAACTGAGCTCAAACAACCAGATTCTTTCTCAGGAAGCACAGACGGGACACAGAACATTCACCAGAAGCTTTGGCTAGGATTCTAAGGAGAGTAAAGCTATGGGATAGCCTTGCAAACACACAGAGGCCCAGCAATGAAAAGATCTGAGAAAACAGAGCCGTGGGGCAAAGGATAGACACACTGAATGGGAAAGGGAGCCAGTGACAGGTACCAATCATAAGCATCTTGATGCCAAGAGGACTGACATACCAAGGAACTTCTGGTCCCTGCCTTCCTTCCAGTGGCCCTGCCTCCCTGGAGTTTCTGCTCTGCCTAGACTCATCCACACAGCTCTTCTTGTGTTCCTGACTTGAGTTGTCTAAGCATACCCACTCTGACTATGACTACAGATATCCAACAGGACTCAAGATGTGAAGGAGTTGTGGGTGCCCTGGCTACACAGAGATTTAGGTGTGAATGGCCAGATGTCTAACTGGGATTGGTCTAGTCATGTTAGTGGAGGTTGTTACTAGATTTGGGGAGATGGCCCCCCTTTTGACTCTGTGCCCATCATGAGGCAGAACTCAGCATTTCAGTAAAACCTCCAAAGATAAGTCAATGTAAAGAGAGTGACTGTGACCATGATTTTGTTGAGTAACCTTTATTGAGCCCATTGGTTACTCAACTTTTTTAATTTAAACTTTTTATTTAAACCTTATAATCACCTCATGAAGCAGATGGTATCTTCATTCCTATTGGAGAGATGAAGCATTCAGAGACCATATAACCCACTCCTTTCAAAGCTATTGTTGAGCAACAAAGTCCAGAGCCTAAGCTCTTAGTACTGTGAAAGACTGAGTAACAAGGAATCACTTTTCCCTTTTCGTGTGTGTGTGTGTGTGTGTGTGTGTGTGTGTGTGTGTGTGTGTGTGTGTACACGTGCCCATGAGCATTGGCATGTGGAGGCCAGAGGTCAACCTCAGTGTCACTCCTGAGGATCTGTGTCCATTTTGTTCTCGTGAGAAAGGCTCTCATTGGGATCTAGAACACTCTGAGTAGGCTAGACTGGCTGGCCAGCAAGCTCCAGTGATTCACCTGCCTCCACCTTATCAGCACTGAGATTATAAGCCACTGTGTCTGGGTTTTTAATGTGGGTGCTGAGTATTGAACTCAATTCCCCCCAGGCTTGGATGGCAAGCACTTGACCAACTAAATTGTCCTGCTCAGCCCCAAGGAATCATGTTTTACTGAGGACTTTATAAGGTGACATGGAAGGAGGTTCACCTCCTGCACCACATATACAAAATATCATAAAGCCTTTTTTTTTAGGAATTTCTGTTCTCCCAAAGTTCCTCCATGACAACAGCTGAACCCCCTGCCCCACTGTACCACCCCAAACCTCAACTCATGTGTTCTGCTCTGAAATACCAGAGCAGGGCTCTTCAGGGTCCGGATTAGACCCCAGGCTTTGCCCAGACACTTTCAGTCTCTTGACTGCTAGGTGAATCCAGGTCAGCTCCACAGCGGAGCACAGGTAAGCAATCTTCACAGAGAAATGGGGCGATCGTCTTCTTAGGCAGCGAAACACAGGTTAGCTTAACTGAACAGAGATTGTGTCTTCTTTTCCCATTTGCTTCAAACTGCTGTATTCCTATATGACTCCAGAGTGGAGCAAAGCATAAGTCTCTGTAACACACCAACAGGAGTCTACATGAAATCACACTGCTCTCCTGTTTGGGGGCCAACGCACTGATTGCATATTCAGATTCTAGATGAGGGTCTTAGGTTTCTCTGAATGCTTTTGCACATAGAGATCTAATCCTTCATGAGCATGCCGAGTTTGGTGGTCTATACTATAAGCTTGCTTGTATAAGGCAAACCAAAAGAAAAAAACAAAAAACAAAAAACAAAAAAACAGGGCATACAGTGAAAAGCTGGCTCAGACCACTGCAACAGGAGCATTCAGGTCACGGCTAAGCAAGTCTCTGCTCGGGTTCAGAGCTGGCTGTGTTTAAAGGATCGATTCAATGCTGGTTTTATTAAGCCTCCCTTTGTGTCACCCTTGGAATTGGTACACAGTTGAAACGAAGAAGCTCCAGGAGCTGACATTCCTAGAAGCGGAAGAAGCACCTGGGAAAGTCAGCCAGGTATGCAAAGAAAAACAGCAAGCAGAGTTAGTTTCACCCTCACACTGCACTCCAGTAGTTGCTGTGGGCACAGGATCTAATGAATTCATGCTGAAACTCAAGGTAGAACCTCAAAACTGACTTGTGAAGAAGAGAGAACTTAATTGAGGATTTCCTTATGGACAAAGATGAGAAGAAAGCCCCTAGCCTCACACAGAGCTGTGGGTATCGAAGGCAATGCGGTGGCGAAGCTGCTGTTTACTGGCACAGCCCGTGACTTGTCACACTTTCCCTTCTACAGAAGGTCAGAAAGCAATGCCATGGTCTGAAGTAGATGTCAATTTGACAGGATGCTTGGTGTAGGGCTTACTATAGGAAACTCTTATGGTTTTCGCCACTGCAAATATCAATAAACTGCTACTTGGAAGGAAGAAAACAGTGTTAAGTGTGTAAGTATGTCCTGTGGAAATGTTAGGAGGAATAGGCGTTAAATATATCCTCTATTCAAATGGCAGGTTCCAGTTTTCCATTCTTTTGGATATTTTCTTTCTTTTTGCATTATCCTTTAATGCAAAAAAAAAAAAAAGTCTGAGAATATAAGAAATATGGGAACCTTTAGAAATCCAATGTCTGGTCTCTTTTAAGCTAGGGCTGGATAATCAGTAGGTTCTAAGAGGTAGGAAGCCTCTTGGTGAATGAGATAAGAAAGTTGGGTGGGTCATAAATTAGAACTCTTCTCCCCAATTGAAGCAAGCTGGACCAACGCACTCAAGGAAAGTATCAACATAAAAGCAGATGGGAGAGGGCTGGAAACGCTGCACACATGATGTACATTTGTAAAGATGCTTCGTTCAATGTGAAGGATTTCTGTGTAAATGATGAAGCTGCTCCTCCTACCGAACTGTAGCAGTATACTGTCACGCATGTGGGTCTGGTCTCCACATCTGGACAATAGGGATCTGAGCTGACAATGTAAGTTAGCTTCTTCCTCAGAGCCTGGAACAGTGATATTAGCAACTAATTTACTGGGAAGGGATTATGTGTTAGACCTGGCAGATTCTGGGTTAGTGAGTGCTCCAGGGTGCAGTAAGACCACAGCAGCAAGTACCTCACTGGTGGTTCCTTCCTCCACAGGGCAAAACAAGATGAAAATAAGTATGCTATGGAGACAGAAAGATAGAAAAGAAAGCAACTGCAACTGGTGTGTGTGTGTGTGTGTGTGTGTGTGTGTGTGTGTGTGAGAGAGAGAGAGAGAGAGAGAGAGAGAGAGAGAGAGAGAGAGAGAGAGAGAGAGAGAGAGAGAAGGTCTGAAGACTTCCATGGGGGCAGTATGTCTGTGCTGATCACATCAACCACATCAGTCAATAACATGTGGATCTTGCCTTTAGTGGGTGCTGTTTCCAGGATTCCCATGGTTCTTACTGGATTTCTGATCTCCTGTCAATTCGTTTTCACTATGACAACTGAATATTGTGAATGCTACCATCGGATGACTAAGGACATATCTCTTCTAATTCCATTTTCAGACAAAGGGTACAAGAAGAATGGGGAAGAGGATGTGAGTAACTGAGGGTGGAGGGGCTGTTTCTCCCCAGAAGCACATGGAGTTCCACTATGAAGTCTGGAGTGTGAAGTGCGACCTCTAAATGCTACTGGATGTAGGCTTCCTCTGAGATGGGTAGCCCACCAGTTCATCTGAAGCGATCCCTCTCCTGATTCAACTGTGGCGTTGCCACTTTCTAGCTAGGTCCTTCAAGTGAAAGTACACGAGTCAGTGGGCCTTACTCATCCTTTCGGTGATCTGGCATGAGGATGACTTGTCAAGTCCATCCTACATTCTAGCCTGCAAGTTCCACCTAATCAAACCTCAGTCTGTGAGTTCATTGCTGAACAAAACAGAATGAACAGGACTTTCCAATTTGCTCAAAAACTAGGATGCTTTCCATTCGATTTCAGTGCCTTAGTCATGAAAGCAACAAAACAAAAACCATTTAGTGAGTATCACAAGAGAAGCTGAAAGGGTTAAAAATTTACTAAAATGTCCTCCTTCCATAACACTAAGCAGGTGATCTCATTGTGCTGAAGGCAGGGGATGGTGATGAATGCAGGTTATTTGAGCAGTGTGTCTAAGGTTACCAGGGCAACTGCTGACTATTATTGAGTAACTCTAAGGTGTCTCCATAAAGGTCAGGAGTGAGGGCTTTTTCCATTATACATTCGACTTTAAAATGGAGCTTTTTAAAGGAAATTGGGTAGATGCAGATGGGGAATGGCAGATCAGATGAAGACACTATATATAGCTCAAGATAATTGAACTACTTCCATCTAGAAGTGTTGGCTAGGCCTTGGGAGGGACTTCATGAGTAGCTGCTATGGTGAAATATACCTTTTGCTTTTCTAAGTTACAGCTTCCCAGTTTTAGCATGAACTCTGACATAGTCTTGAAGCAGGGGTCTAACTGAATCCACTCCACTTAACTACCTGAGAGAGTACTCAGTTTTCTTCATAACAGATCACCTGTGCTGTTACAAGCCCCTGCTTACCAACCTGGAACCCTGGACAAGCCAAAAGAGGAATCACAGGGCCACTGGAAGAATGAATGAATCAATGGGTGAACTTCATTTATAACACTTAGAGCAATGCCTTCCTGGTATAAGACATGCTGTTCAAATCCTCTCTCAGCTTAGTTTAAAGGTAGAAACAGAATTACTTCTCACAATGACATACTCAAAGGTTTAAGAGAATCAATAAAAGGTGATTTTAAAACTAAGTTCATCTATTTTTTAACTGAGTTTTTGACCAAAAACACAACACATGCAAAAAAAATAAAATAAATAAATTTATTGACTATGTAAGGTTGGTGTTGACATGAAAAGCTGTTCTTTCTACCATCAACTCTCCACCCAGCTGCTTCCTTCTGAGATAAACAGACAGATTAATCCCGCTCTATCTTCCCAGAAAAATTTCTGACATGTACACATACCTGTTTATGTCTATACCCATGGGTTCTTGCCTAAGTACTGTTACATAATGCACATGGATTGTTTTCAAATCTAGCTGTATATCAGAACCACTTAGCTCCACCACTTAGCTCCACTAGGAGCAACTAACTGATGCTGCTATAAAAGGGATGGCTGGTGAGCTACAGCTATCTTACTGTGCACCCCCTTCTCCCTGAGTGTACCCCTGCAGGCTGATGGGTCCCCACACACAAAGCCCCAACTCCCTGTCCTGCACTGGCTACTCTTCTACCCTCTGATGCACTGCCAGCTTTCATTGGTGGGCATTCGGCTGCTGGCACACTGTGCTGAATGGCGTGAATCATTACTTGATACCTTCTCCATCCCTCATCTTTCTCTGGGAGCAGCCAGAGAAATTCTCAGCAGCAGAATTTCCCGAGTTTACCAGTAAGGATCCCTGGCAAACAATCAGGAGAGGACATATAGGGCCCAAACATGTCTTCCAGTCCCCCTGAAGTCACTTCCTCTTAGTTTTGTTCCTTGATAAGGGTCTCTGCTCCTTTCACAGCTATGACTCTAACTCTTCTCAGAACTTGTGGGTTCTGATTCTGTATTGGCTATTTGTCTCACTGAAGTGAGAAAATCCCTCACAAAAGCAGTGGAAAGAATGGAGGAGGGGTAGCTAGGGTTTATTCTAGCTCACAGTTTGACTGGATAGTCCACTGTGGCAGGGAAGACATGGAGGCAGGAGCCTGAGGCAGCTGGTGCCATTGCATCCAAGTCAGGAAGCAGAGAATGATGAATAATAATGCTAAACTCACTTTCTCCTTTTCATTCAGTCCAGATCCCAGCCCATGGAATGACTCCTCCCACATCCAGGGTAGATCTTCCCATCTCAATGAACCTAAACTATATCGTATCTTAAGGACAGTACCTGGATGCATGTCTTCTAGACGATTCTAGATCTTGTCAAGTTGATGATCAGTATCAACCATCACAGGTACCATTTTCCATCCACATCCCTTCAGCCTCAGGATGGTGACCGGATGGTGGTCATGAGCCCTCATGATCTGTACAGTCTTATGTGACTCTCTTGCACTAACACCATTATAAAGAAACCCTCCTTAAATTATGCTGTTTTATTTATATCAATGTCTCTTCTTAGGACTGCAAACATTCCCTTGGATAGACATCTCTACCTTTATTGCTCTGTGAACAGCATCATCTCTTTCCTCTGATGACACGTCAAGTAGAAGCAACAGAGTAGCATTTAAAGCAGCCATCATATTCTTCTTCTGAGTATTTTTGACAATATCCATGGAGCTACCAGCTGTCTTGCTTGTAAAGAGTATTTGGGGTGCCATGGAGGCAATGTCTGAGTCAACACACTGCTTCCTTGTAAAGGAAGTTGGTAGGCACCAGAAGAAAAGCTAACAAGTCAGTGACTGAGATCCCACATTTCAGAATAATTTTTTTCTTCACAAATTGTTTTGCTTTTTGCCATAATGGCAGTTAAATTAACACAGAGTCAGAAGCTGCAGAGGAATTCCTGAGGCTAAATTGTTCCCTGGTGAAGACTTGAGACCTCAATTAGTTTCTAACCTAATTACTATAGTTCCAGTTGGCTCTACCTAGAGAAACAACATGGTAGGTGGTTTGACCAGCCTCCTCCAGGAAAACACGTACATCTGTTGTACAAACACCTTAAAGCCGATCTTGTAATAAAGAGTGCTTCTTCGAATTCCACCGCACTTTATTATTTGTATTTAGCCCAGTTTTAGATATTTCATTTCACTTTTAGAGCTGTCTCAACATTTTAAATCTGGGCTGCTTTGTGTCACATCAGATGGAAAACAAAAGCAAGAGCACAGAGCATGCATCTGCCACTCCTGAATGAATCAGCACTGAAAAAGTGTTGGCAAAGGCAAAGGATGAGGTTAAAAAGTCATGTGTCAGGCCAGCAGTGGTGATGCATAACTACAATCTTAGCACTTGGGAAATGGAAGCAGGAGGATGAAGATGTTCACAGCTTCAGAGATAGAGAATTTAATGTCAGCATTGGCAACATGAAATCCTGTCTCAAAAAATCAAAGTAACAAAACCAAGAACTCATGTATTGCTTATCAACATGGAAATAAACTGCTAAGTAATATCATTGCTGTGGGGACATAATAAGTATAATTACACAAATTAAGAAAACTACAATGTACAATGTTACTAGGTGATATAATCTGGGACCACCTGATTGCCACAGATGCTACCCCTTGTGAACCACTGTCTGGCATATGAATTATACCAGCAAATGATATTTATTGATTGTTTACTTTGAACCACAGAGTTAACTGTTATGATATCGTTATCCCATTATCTCATCTAACTTGAAGGTAGATATTATTGGTTTGTTTGTGTGAGACAGGCTCTCCCTATTCAGCTCTAGTTGTCCTGGAACTCACTATGTAGACCAGGTTGGCCTCGAACTCCCAGAGATCTACTTGCCTCTGCCTCCCCAATGCTGGGATTAAAGGTGTGTGCCACATGCGTGGCCAAAGGTTCACAGACAAGGTTTAGGTCAGAAATGGTAAATAATATGCCCAACTTTGCAGTCAGAAAATGGCCGAGTTAAGGCTTGACCTCTGTAGGCAGGAGCTATTCAATTTCTCTGTTCTTCACCCTTTCCTGCAGTTTGGGAAAACATTGACTCTCAGATCTTCTGTTCATGTTCACTGGGATCTACCCTTTTCAGTGCTCTGTATTATGAGAACTGTTCTGTCAATACCGGCATCTTGATCAGATCATATCATACACAATGAATGTTCAATGAAAAGAACCAGCTAGCCGAAGAGTCATCCACCCTCTTTTTTTGTTTGTTTGTTTTTTTGAGACAGGGTTTCTCTGTGTAGCTTTGCGCCTTTCCTGGAACTCACTTGGTAGCCCAGGCTGGCCTCGAACTCACAAAGATCCACCCTGCCTCTGCCTCCCGAGTGCTGGGATTAAAGGCGTGCGCCACCACTGCCCGGCAATCCACCCTCTTTAATGATCAAGAGGCATGCATTTGAGACTTGGTTGGCTGGGCCACACTGAAAATGCGGCACTGGTGACTCAACAGTGTTCCTCTGAAAGCAGTCCTGCCTTTTGTCTACCACTTAAGGTGTACTGACTTCAGCCGGGGCAGGGCTCTGCACGGGCAATGAGCCAGTAGAGGGAGGATTCAGGCTTAGCCCTAAGAGCTTCGCAATGAGCTAAATCATGTTTTTATTCTCATGGAAGTCTACTATCCTCATGCCCTCTGCCACTGCCCATGGGGGTTCTCAGACTTTAGCAAGGTCAGCGTTATCTGTAACGTTTGGTAAAGCAGAGACTGCTGGGTACCTTCACCAGAGTGTTTGATCTGGGAGGTCTAGGGTGGGTGGGTGTGAGAGTGAGGATTTGTCTCATGTATCTAACAGGCTTCTGATGGTGCTCAGGATGCTGAGCCAGAACCATACATTGAGCCTGCACATCAAACTAAGACTGTCCCAGAACACCTGTGTAACCCAGACCAAGCAAAGCCTCGAGAATAGAGCTTTCTAAATCATTAACATAGGGAAGGGGTTGAAAACATGATCCTGGGACTGTTTCTCTATCCAAGGAAGCATCTGCCCCACAGATTCACTAAGTTTTTTCAGAAATCCACTTTAATGTAATTTAGTACATCCAAGGTAGACTCTGAATCTACTTATGACATCCATATATATATATATATATATATATATATATATATATATATATATATGGAGCAATGCTTCCAAATTAACCATAAGTGAGAAAAATTATATTGCAGCCTTCCTTCAACGTCCCCTCAGGAGCACAACAGTGCTGAAAGCCAGGACAAATCCCTTACCCCAAAGAATCTACCCAAAAGTTATGACTGAATAAGCCTAACACCCACATACCGATAAAACAGGGTGCCAGGAGGCATCCGAGGACAGCTAACTCAGAATGAAATCCATTCACTGAGACCCTTAATTATACACCGAGGCTTGATGCATGCACGGTACTGTCAAGGCAAATTTGGGAAATTATTTTAGATGACTGAATAAGATTAGTCAGTCTACAGAAAAGACTCAGCCCCTTGACATGTTTGAGTTTGTAAAGGGGAAAAGAATATGTGTGAGGTGAAGCATTTTTCCATTGTGATCCCCATGTTGCTGAAAAACAGGGATATGGTGGGGCACTGGGAAGGTGCCCATCTGCCCTTCCAACACTGCTCTGCTGACAGGCCATAGGCATCCAAATGCTGCTCACTGCCCTGGTGCATGAGAAAGAAATTCTGCTGGGTCACCAAAGTATGATGGCTGCCTCGAATAGTTTTTATATCATAGAAATGGTGACCGGCTAATAACCAAACATGTTGATCCAATAAAATTCAGATGGGTTTAACTAGGCAGGAAGCTCCACCCTAAGCAAGGAAAGCCCAGTGGGCCTTCCAAGTAGTGAGTGAGATTGTGTGTAGGGAAATGGAAAAAGCAGACAGGAGAAAAGGCAACTTGGAAAAAGACAGTAGGCCACACTGGTAATATTCTCTAGCCACGTCAAGACAAATATGACCAGTCACTCAAGTATCTGTAGCCTCTACAGCCCCAGGAGCTCAAGGAAGCAGAGTAAAGTTCCAGATATGTCTCAGATACAGCAGGGAATAAGTTGGAGTCACCAGGAAAAGACTATTCAATTTTCAAGTTATTCTCCCATGTTTGCAGGCAGAAGTCTGGAGAGGCCTTTCCTGCCTGCAGGTAGATGAGTGGCAGAATCTTCAATAACAGCGAAATCTTTCTCTACAGAAGGCCAGTCCAGCCAGAGGAAAAGTCCTCTCTCCAAAGTCTACAATCCAAAAAGTGGCTAATAGCAACACTTTGAGAAAGTCCCGGTTGTACATTCTGGTATAACTATCTTGGCATGTAACAACATTGAGGATAAAATCCCCTTTAAAAATGCCATTGATGAACACTTGTCTAATGCATATTATTCATTTTGTGAATCATTTGGTCTCAATTAATAATAGCTATGCATATGCTCATCAGGTAGCCCAAGGGATTTGAAGGTTTCTAGATTTTTCAGGAATAGGAGTGCCTACCCAGGACGGTTTTGGGTTAAGGTGGGTCATTCATCACTGCAGGATTAGATTCTAAGCAGGAAGCCAAGGCAGGAAGGTGAGCAAAACAGTGGGGGTCCTTTCTCCACAAAGCTAAAGTGTATGTCAGGACTGAGGGAACAGAGAACAGGCTATGTGTGCCCAGGGAGAGTAGGCTCCAGAATAACATTGACAACAGCATTGATCACAGTGGGAGTGTGCTAAGAGTTGTCTCACCAATGTTCATGCCACCTTTCTGTGCGGGTAAAATCACCTTACTTTGCAGGTGCAGAAACTCAGGGAGAGACAAAGTCACTTTCCTCTTGTCCTTCCATCTGTCTCCTTTATACTCTTTGGTTTTCTTTGCAGAACTCACCGATTCTTTTCCTGTCTCTACAAGAATGTACAATCCATATAAGCAGAAACTACCTTGCTTCCTTTTTCTTTCGGGGAAAGGGTGTGCTGGTATTGAGCCCAGGGCCTGGTGCACGCTAAGCATACCTTGCTGCTCTTTCTGCCCCTTCTTTACATTCCCTGCCCTTGTGTTTGTAAGTGACTATACTTTCATGACTCAGAACACCTGCGCACAGTAGGTATTCAACTGATGCTGGCTGCATGTACCCTGGTCAAACGAATAAAATGTAAGTAAAAGTGTCCAGCGATCCCTGAGGACGCTTCCCCCAAATCTCATCTGAGAGTGACTAAAGCAAATGCAGGAAAGCCTGGAGTGCTTCAGAGAAGCCACTCTAGAAGCAGGGTGCATGCATCCTCTCCAGAGCCTGCTGGCCCACAGCTTGCTGGGCCTCGCACATGAGGCCGGCTGACTCTGGCCAAATCTGCAAGCATTTAACATGTACACATCTTTTAGATCAATGGAAATAATTAGGAAATGCAGATGTGCACATGTCTTCAGATGAAAAGATGAGAAAAGCCATCTTATTTGTGAGATTACTGGCCAGTGAGATACTTTTGGCGGGTAAGCACCACTAAAACAGAATGCCTAGGCCAGCCTCTGCCACTGGTGTGACTGTCCCCATCCTTCAGGCCTCTTTAAATCTTAACATTCTCCCTCCATCCGACCAGTCTGAAGAAAGCATATGCCTAGGAGTTTCTAAGTTGGTGGCATTAATGTGACATGTAATGTCCATGGTGGGGCACCCTCTTACATTTTTTTACTCAGCGTTCGTTTACTTCCCTTTAAAAAAATATCACTATGTTCTTACAGGCACTGGGCAGATATCAACTTTCTTGATCATTGTGGAAAGAGGGGACTTTAGGAGCCATCTTTAAGCACCTACTGGATAACCTCCATTCGTGGAGATGGACTAGTCTCATTTCTCCTCCAGCCCCCAGGATTGGGGTGGGGATGTTCATGGCTACGGGCTGGTATTTTTGGCCAATCTATGTTGGTGCCAGAATGAAAACCTAAGGTTTCCTACTTTCCATTTCAATGGCTGAGCCATCCTTCTTCTTGGCCTCAACCATTAGTCCAAGCTTTTATTTTGTTTCTTAATTTCTTAGAATCTCATTATAAGATACTTTCTCTCTTTAAAAGGTTCTAAAATCTGAGATGCTAGTCTCCACAGAGTACCCTGCTACAAGCTAGAATATTTCCACACGTTTCTGTCTTACCCAGGTAGCTCAGTTCCATACAACACTCTGAGGCCATAAAACCACAGGCCTTAGGTTGGTTAACTTTGCTGTTTACTAAACCACTCTTAAACTTAATGGTTTAAAACAACCATGACACATGACTCATCACAAAGCTATGAGCAGCTTTGCTGTAGATCTTGCCTGGACTAATTCATGAGGCTATATTCAAATAACTGGCAGCCAGGGGTTGCAGTTGGCTAAGACACTCGGCTTCTTTCTGTGATATGCTATCATGCTCAAGGTTAAACACACTGCTGTACATGATAGCTGGGTCCCAGGAGCATGATGTAGGAAGCTGCAAGGCATTTTAGCCAGGGTTTGGAAGTCATTCTTAGTCAATTTTACCACATCCTATGGGCCACCTGACCAAGGATGAAGGATGGCCAGATTATGGGGACTTTAGCTTATAAGGATGGCAGCAATGATTCTGACCCTCATTTAATCTATTGAAGGCCTAGAGGTAGAGGAATGAGGCATGGAGCAGGTCAGTTCTGAGACTGCAGAATCTGAATGTTGCCTCCTGTCAAGCTTAACATGGACTCCATCCAGCCAGTCTTCTTCTTTTTGAAAAGAAACTGAAAATCTGTACTTTAAAAAAGTGTATGTTAATAGATTTTTATTTTAGAGAAGTCTGGGACTTACAGAAAAATCACAAGAGTGTTCATGTGCCTTGTCCTCTCTTACTCCCTAAGTTTCTCCAGTTATTAATATCTTGGTTAGGACACTGTGCTGATGGATGAAGCAATGCTGATACAGTTTTATTAACTAACCCTTCTAGTTTGTTTGGATTCACTCTTTGTGTCCCATAGGCTTTACTGATTCTGACGAACAAAAGGCATCTCTTACCCACCACCTAGGTGCTACAAAGGATAGTTTCAGTGTTCTGAAAATGTCTTGACCCTAAATCTTTATCCTCTCATCCCTCTCCCTGTATCCGTGGCAACCACTGATCTTTATTACAAACTCCAGAGTTTTGAATTTGTCAGTAAGCTGTGTAGTTGGTATCACCAGTCTTTCCAGACTAGTTTCTTCAAATGAACAATATGCATTTAAGGTTCCTCTGTGGCTTGATAGGTCATGAAATTGTATTTTTTTTTTTTTTTTTTTTTGGTTTTTCAAGACAGGGTTTCTCTGCGTAGTTTTGCGCCTTTTCCTGGAGCTCACTTGGTAGCCCAGGCTGGCCTTGAACTCACAGCGATCCACCTGTCTCTGCCTCCCGAGTGCTGGGATTAAAGGCGTGCGCCACACCGGCTGAAATTGTATTTTTTAAAATATTTATTTATTTATTTATTTATTTATTTATTTATTTATTGATGTGCTTTTGTGTACACACATGCAGGTAAGGACAACTTCTCAGGGTCAGTTTTGTCCTTCTACGATGTGGGTCCCTAGGTTAGAACTCACATCATCAGATCTGGGAGTAAGTACCTTCACGCACTGAGCCATTTCTCAGGCTCCAGTTACATTATTTTATTGTTGAATGATGAGAGTTCATGGGGCAGAGATACTGCACAGTTTATGCACTAACATCTCCTGACAGATATCCTCATTGCTTCCAAGTTTTGGCAATTATGAATAAAGCTGCTTAAGAATCTCTGTGGATGTTTGTGTCTGTAAGTTTTCAACTAACTTGGTGAAATACCAAGAGGTCTGACTTTGGTCATATGGTGAGGTATATTGCATTGTGTAAGGAACACACATTTCTTCCTAAGGGACCATGCTGCTCTGCATTCAGACGGCAATGAGAAGAAGCTGCTACCACTGCCATCTTCCCCGACGTCGTCTGTGCTGGGATGCTGGCTGTGTTGATGAGTGCATGGTATCAGTTCTTTGGTTTTCATCTCCCTGTGACACATGATGGAAACATTTTCCATTTGCTTTTTGCTATCTGAACATTCACCATTGGTGAAGTATCTGTTCAGATTTCTTGCCCACATTTTAACTGTGTTTGATGTTTACTTATCCTTGAGTTTTATGAGATCTTTGTGAGTCTTGGATGTTGGTCCTTTATCAGAAGTGTTTTGCAAATATTTCTTTTTCCTAGTCTATGCTTTATTTCTTTGTGTTCTTAGCTTTATTTTTTATTTGTTTTACATTAAAGAAGTTGTAACAACATTTTCTTTCACAAATCACACCTTTGGTGTCCTATTGGAAAAGTCACCATCACAGCTGAGCCCACCTAGGTTCTAAGTTGGGTAGCATAGCATTTTATATTCAGAACTACAATCCACTTGTAGTTAATGCAGTGAAATAGAAGATGTGTGTCTAGATTAATGTTTTGTCTTTACTCTCCATGTCCAGAATGAAGTCTGGGTTTTTGTGTGGAGTTTTTCGGCTTCAAAGGTTGGCTAAGTGCCTTTGCCAACCCTGTAATTTCCCCACAGCACACTTGTGAGTAGGCTGTGTTAAGCTATGTTGGATTATCTGGACTTCCTTGTCCCATCTACCAAGAGTTTCCCTAATACCTACCTAGCTCACACTTTCCCTACCTCACTTTTCTCACTACTTTCATCTGGCCATGTGACCAGATATTCAGTTAACATTGACTCTGAATACATTTATGAGCTGCAAGTCCCATTCAGGTCTGCCCCATGCCACTGTCCACCATTCTTAGGCAGAGTGTAAATTCTGGGAGGGCAAGAACTCTGCTCTTCTGGTCTACCCTAAGCAGCTTTACAGAAGTCTAGGCACAATATAGGCAGGCTTTCACAAGATTTGCTGACATTTGCAGACCAGCTGGACTTTGGTGCTAGGTTATCAACTGCCCTCTGGTCTTCAGGAGAAGCCTGGCTATTGCAGAAAGCTAGGTGAGTAATTGCCCAAGATTGATACACAGTGGCCTTGTCCTAGCATGGGTAGAATGGTGGCAACTCTGACTTTGATGTTCAATGTAGCTTTATGCTCACACCAACCGCAGGGCCTCAATGTCCTAAGAGAACTAGATGGATCATCAGAGTATCAATGGATGGTGAGTAACAAACATGTTTCTTTCATTATGATTTCTACATGGTTATGATGATCAACCAGTGTGCAATGAAACCATGGGGAAAGAATGAGTAAACTAAAAAGAACAGGTAGTTTCCTAGCGACTGGATCCTCACAGTATACCTAATTAATAATAAGCAAAGGAAATGATAATCTTCCATCCCCACTCTGGCCACATTTTTGTTTCCATCTGCATCAAATACTTCTAACCATCTCAAAAGGACCAGAGATGGGAGAAGTAAAAGGATGGGTTGTGCCCCGGCCTGACCACCACAGCATGGTGTGCTGAAAGACATCTGAGAACCAATTTACTCAAGGAAAGCAGGGACTTCTGTTTGTCAGGACTGCTGAGTTTCCATCTGTGCTCCACGCAGGCAAACTCTAGGCAGGAAAAACTGGGAAGGCAGGAATCAAGGACATGCTTTGGGCTTAGGAAATGGCCCGTGAACCTGCTGCAGAGTTTGTAGGGACTTTGGCATGGCCTTCACACAGGGATGAGCAGACGCAGGCACTCTGTTAGCAGTTCCAATACATTTGTCGTCTCTACCCTCCAGATCCATAGGAAATCAGTCAGCAACTCACTTGGCCTGTGGGCAGCAGTCTTGTGGAAAATAGAGACAGAGTTCTACTCCAATCTCTTCCAAAGACAAACTGGTACAACTATTCCTGATGGCACCCTCCATTCTGGGAAAGTCCTGAATCTGAATCAGGCAGAAAACCCCTAGATTTCATGAAGCAGGCTAAACAATCCCAATAAATAATGACAGCCCAAATTACATACAGATAACCTTAAAAATAGCCCAAGGCCCCCTTTTCAGGCCCAACTAAAAGGACATTTCCCTTTTGCATTTAGCTGCTAAACAATCTCTTGGTACACACTGTACTCAGTGGTGACTCAGGGGCCCAAGCTACCAGCTGCTAAAAGCCAAGATTAAAGACCACTGGTTGGTAAAATCAAGAGTATTAAGCAACCTGGGATAGAAATTCAACTTTGCTCATGCTGAGCAAGCAACAGCTGTAACACAGGCTAGGTTGACTGATTTAAACAAAACGGAGATGAAAGAGCCAAGGAAGGAGTATGGTAGAAGGTATAAAAGGGGAAGGGAGTTGGAGTCCAGGGTAGGAAAGGGAGCTGAAAGGGGAGCTGAATGGCTAGGAAAGCAGGTGCACAAGAGCTTGAGGAAGCGTATAGCAAGGCCAGAAGACTCCAAGGGCAAGTCCAGCTATGGAGACCCAGAGGAGACTCTGTGCCCACAAGATGGAGAGGTTCAGCTGCTCTACACTCTAGAGGCACTGCCCCACCTCTTGGTGGACAAACACACTGTGCACCAGATAGCAGGCCAGCAATTAAACTTGCTGAATGCTATGCTTTAAAGCTGCCAGCAACCAAGGAGAGCCCTGCCTTGCTCAGTGTTCGATTTTACCTCAGCCTGCCGTTACACTTCTTTTATAAACACTTCATAAGTCAGTTTCAGAGTTCTTCTTCTTCTTAGGCATTTACTATCATTTCGTTTGTTCTAATACAAATGTTGGGCCCATTTTGTAGATGACAAATATCTAAAATGGAAGGGGACCTTAGGATGCTATCACACAACAGTACACAGAGGGACGGGAAGAAGGTGCTGTTGTCCTGTATGATCCTGAAGTTGATGCTTCACCAAGAGAAACAACTGCCTGCAGACAGCCTAGGGCTGAGCCTCCATCTGGTTTCACTAGAGAACAGCGAAGTCAACTGTTTCCCAACTCTTGTACAGCTGGTGGTAGAGCATCCAACTGCTCTGATCAGAGCTCACATTCTTTCTGGAAGACTCTAGCTGACACAATGTATGGGGTGGTCTAAGAAGCATGCTGAGCAATGTGGGTTGAAGTCACAAGACAGAACTTTCTGGCCCTAGTTGAATAGTTTCTGGGGAGGACTGGACGACTAGCTCCAATACTTTATCTTGTCTACAAGTACTCAAAGCCCCAAATGGAACAAAAAATTAAATAGCTCTTTTCTTTTACAATCTCTAGCGAGAGGTCATTATTACACTAAGTTTTGATAACAGGAAGACATAAAGGGCTACTCCACACCAAGTGTTCTTCTGTATGGAAGCAGACACAGAAGTAGCATTGAACATTGTCCAGTAACCAGCACAGGCAACAGCCATCACCAAAGCCATCTCAGCAGGACAGTGCATCACAGATCAAGGCTAAGAAGCAGTATGTTAAGACTCTTCTTTATGGTGATGATGCCAAAGAAAAATCCACAACAAATCAGCCAAGTTCCAAGTTCTGGGAGAAGGTTGGAATTATGTTCATGGAACAATGACCCAAAGTCAGGTTGAGCCAGAGAAATTCTGGCAGAATGGATGATCAGAGCCAATGAGGAGCAGATAGGGGCTATCATACTTACAGTGAATTGGGCCGAGTAGGTTTGACCACATCCAGGTTTGGGTCACTGGAGTTCATATTGGGCTGCAGGCTGCTGCTAGAATTAAGGATGCTGTTTGCACTGGAGGATACTGATTCCAAACTGGAGTTGATGATGCTGTTCCTTTGCTCCTCTGTAGAGAAGAAATGATAAAAAAAAAAAAAAGGCCCATATGTATGTTAATAGAATAGGGTAGGCTGCTCCCACACATACAAAATTTACAAATAAGGAAACTAAATTGAAATATCTGAAGCTTTGAAAAAGTACAGAGGAGCCAGGCATAGTAGTAGCACATGCCTGAATCCTTAATATTCAGAAGGTGGAGGCAGGAGGATTAGTTCATTGCCAACTTGGGCTATTTGAGTAAGATTATCTCAAAAACAAACAAGTCAACCCAGCAATAAAAATGGGACATGAGAAAGGACAAGATTTAACAGTGGTAATGGGGGTGTGGGGGTAGTGAGGTAACTCAGTGAGTAAAAGCACCTGACATCACGTTCCAGTCCTTGGAAGCTACAGGGTAAATGGATAGAACATGTTGTGCCTGCATACACAGATACCCACAGATCTACCCTCCCTCCCTCTCCTTCCCACTCCCCCTCCACCCTCCCTCTCTCAGATAAATACAAAACAAAACAAAAAAAGAGTGGGAAAGGAAAGATCAAAGGGGAACAGGTCACATGGATCTTAAAGCCGAGTCCTTCCTCATGTTGAAAGGATCACCCCCCTACCACCACACACACCTTTAGTATAAGCCAGGCTCTTTGCTTAAAACAGCCCTGTATATCATATGACTCCACCTAACTTGTACCTTCTTTTGATTCACAGATGGTAAGGACAGAGAGAGGACCTCGTGGACTCCTTGTGTTCAGCCACATTTTCTTCTAAACCCCCTGCCTCTAACTGTTTCGGCCATGTCATACCTCCAAATTCACAGCACATCACCACAGACTATCAACATGGCCATTAATTTCCTTAGAACTCAGCTGGACTAACTTGATGACCACACCCTAGAAACATCTGCCTGCCTCTGGAGTCACACATTTCAGATTTAACTTCAAGTTAATTCTTTAATAAAGAGAGGTATAAGGGCTGCACAGTTGTCTGCAAACACAAGACAAAAAAATTGAACCCATGGTCCAAGCTACTGCATTCACATTTGGAAATTACTAGTAGAGAAACTTGAAGTCTCTCCAAGAGTTCTCCTCTGACTGGCAACATGGCCTCAGGGACATCCCATTAAATTCTTAAATTCGTTTTCAGTTTTTTTATTTTGGTTTGTATGTATGGGTGTTTTGCCTGTATGTGTGCCTGTGCATCACATGCATGCCCTGATGGACCCCTGGAACCAGAGTTATAGACAGGTGTATTGTATTTATCTGAGAGAGGGAGGAAGGAGAGGGAGTGGGAAGGAGAGGGCGGGGGTAAGAGTACATTTATGGGTGTCTGTGTATGCATGCACAGCACGCTCTATCCATTCACCAAGGATTGGAACTTGATGGCAGGTGCTTTTACTCACTCAGCTACCTCACTACCCCTTACACCTGGGAATTGAACCTGGGTTCTCTATGAGAGCAGCCAGTGCTCATAACCCCTGAGCTATCACTCCAGCCTCTGACCTCAGAGTCCAGATGAATCTCTGAAATGGGGAGAATGAGAACTGCCCTGTACAGCTCATGAGCTGTCATGAGGATCAAGTGGGATCATATGCTGGAATGTGCTTTATAAACATTGGGATAGCGCTCAAAGAAAGGAACTTTCTGTTTCTTCTCATCTCAAAAAACTTGGAAGCAAGAATTGAAAGATCTGGGGGATGATGCAGCTAAATGGCATGGGTACCACTGGTGGAGCAACATGTTACTTCCCTTCCCACATTCCAGACTCACTGGTCACAACAACTGGTGTTGCTGGCCATTATTTCATTCGCCATGAAATAAATGGGTTAATTTTTCTGGAGCCTTCATCTATGAAGGCACGCTACATCTCAAAGTGACAGACTGGAATCACTGACCCACTCACTTATAGATGAACATTTGAACTCGAGTCTCCTTTGGACGACAAAGGGATGAGAGCATTGAAAACGCTTTCCTCTGGGGGCCGGAGAGGTGGCTCAGGAGGGAGGGAGGGGAAGGGGAAGGGAGTAGTAAGGGGAGGAGGGGGAAGAGGAGGGAAGGGAGGAGTGCAGCAGGCAGACTACCAGGGCCAGTGAGCAGGACTTACTACCAAGAAGAGATAAACCTCATAAGCCCCAAACTGCAAAAGAGACGGCTGAAAACTTCTAGGTAGAAGTTCCTCTGAGGTGCTGACAGTCTTGACTGAGGGAAAGTAGGAAGGTAGACAGGAATGTAAAGATTACTCCAGAGAAAGGGTCAGGGAGTAAAGGCAAAAGCAAACAGAACATTTCAATGGTTGCAGCAAACGAGACCAAGACAAACTCTAAAGCATTTGGAATAAATTAAGAAATAAAGGGAAAATGACTCAGTAATGTCACTTAAGACAGGAGGCCACTCCCACTG
The DNA here is from genome assembly GCF_004664715.2 of Peromyscus leucopus. Classification (NCBI taxonomy): domain Eukaryota; kingdom Metazoa; phylum Chordata; class Mammalia; order Rodentia; family Cricetidae; genus Peromyscus; species Peromyscus leucopus. Next base: position 28,035,138 of record NC_051079.1, on the reverse strand, counting down.
TGGGCAAATGAATACTTGCTTCTGAGAGGAAAGCAGGAGACTGGAAGACCTCCTCCAATGAGAAGGAGCCACCCCCTCACATAGGGGAGCTCGGCATCCGCATCCAGGGGGACAGGCCAGCTCCGGCAGCCCCATGAGAAGCTAGAATGGGCACATCCCATTTTCTCAGTGCTCACTGGGGAAATACAGATTATAAACTGGGGGACTTCAAAAGAGACCAGCCACCAGTCAGGAGCCAAGCCCACAGGATCAGGGAGGAGCAGGAGGATGACAAAGGGAGAGAGAATGCTGCTCTCTGGGGTGCTCAGAGCTGGCTAGTCAGTGAGAATGCTCGCCTTCCCCAAGTTTGTTGTCAGTGAATGCCTCTTCCAATATTAGTCACCAGAAGCAAGAGCACAGAAATGAGGAAATGGAGGAATAAATTGCCAGAAATAAACACGCTTAGAGAATGTGTTGGATGATTTCATGAAAATATATCTTAAAGCACTGACAGCAGGTATAGACTTAGTCCTTAATGACATAAACTACTCAGGGGAAAGCATAGGCTATCTGGGCACACAGTGTCTATTAAAACGACCTGTGAGGTCAGAGGTCACTATACTTTCCTGATGAACAGCCCATACATTCTGCACACCAAAGCCCCACAAATGGTCACACATTAAGTCACAGATAGAAGAGAATAATATGCAATCAAAGTTTCTTCTGCTGGAACGGAGAGAGGTGAGGTTGTGTGGGCCTGTATTTTGCAAGTGCTTCAGGCAGGGACCTTGAAACCAAAGCACTGGTGACTGTGGGCAGCATTTATGTTTTCTGTACAAATCAAGAGCGGAAAACACAAGTGTGCAACCAAATCACTGCAACTAAAAAAGGAAAGCCACAGAGTAATTTTGGTGATGTTGTACTTGTTCTGGGGGTTGCCATGGAAACGTGGAAGCTAAGCTCCAGCACTCTTCATATTTACTAAGTGACTCCAACTCACTCTAATGGCAACCCCATCCAACACAGGAGGCGGGATCTGTTTATCACAGAGCCCACAGGCAAAGGCTGGGAAACATAGAGCCAAGCCAAACGTACAGGTCTTTGGCAGGCTGGAACTTGTCTGGCCCTCTGAACACACAGAACCGAAGGGTAAACACGAAACGTAGATCTTCGCCACTTTACGGGATAGTCCCCACTCTGCAGAAGCCTGTCAAATTTTGGGCTAATATGTCATTTTTCCACAACACAAAACACTAGAGGTTGGAAAGAAGCACTCACGACTCCTCACGGGGACAAATCTCTCCACCCCGCCCCACCCCCCTCTTTCCAGGCTCAAAACATGAAATCAGGGGAAAAGAGAGTTACTAGTCGGGGAGCTTTGCAGAGAGCCTGAGTTTTTCACAGAGAAGAGAGCGGCACAAGCAAAATCCCCAGCGGCATTCCCGTGCCATAGCTGCGAGAGAGGTGCACTCTCCTCTGCTTGTCAGAGTTGTGCAACGAAGTCTGTGATGCATCATCTCGACAAGATGGGATGATAATAGCATGGCAGGCAGCTTAATGAATTTTGCAATAAAAATGATGAATGCACAGCAGTTTCTGAATTTGCCATCTCTGGGAAACACCCAAGTACATGGGAAGCTTGGACTCAGACTTTGTGACTGTGCAGTGATTCTTTTTCACACTATAGCCGCCTTCCTGCCTGGGTAGCACAGCAGACCAAACCAGAAGAGAAGCCAAGGTGGTCTGATCTCATGGTGGCCCGGTCTCAGTGGTAAAAATAATTGTACAAACAGTATGTAGTGTATGTTTAGGCATGTAAAAACAGCAGCTTAGGCCATGAGTGAAGGAGTAAACAAGGGTTTGATGGGTGAGAAAGAAGCATGGCCAGTGTACGGCTTGATCGTTTGTGCAGCGCCTGATACTGTGACTTTCACCAGGTTGCTTCAGTGAACAGCATCTAGCTTGGTCTACCATGGACTGGCTGACTTATGCACTCTTTTTCTTTCTTTTTTTTTTTGGTTTTTTTTCGAGACAGGGTTTCTCTGTGTAGCTTTGCGCCTTTCCTGGAACTCACTTGGTAGCCCAGGCTGGCCTCGAACTCACAGAGATCCGCCTGCTTCTGCCTCCCGAGTGCTGGGATTAAAGGCGTGCGCCACCACCGCCCGGCTGCACTCTTTTTCTATAGTGTTCACAATAACCTTTTTCCTTGCAAAGGAAGAAAATGTCATTACAGTGGATTTTATGAAAGAGTGGAGAAGGCATGGTGGCTGGCCTACGAGGGAAATGACTCCCAAGAATGAGGCACAGAAGCACAATGGAGAAGCCCAGTCCTGAGGCTATGCCCATAGTGGAGGCTGCAGAGATGGCACTTAATAGCTGTGCTGGGAACGGAATGATTAGAAGTAAATTCTCCACCACAGCCACGTTTGCTGCCGACCCTCCTGTCTGTGCATGGCTAGTAAAAAACTATGTATAACTTTGCCGGGCGGTGGTGGCGCACGCCTTTAATCCCAGCACTCGGGAGGCAGAGGCAGGTGGATCTCTGTGAGTTCGAGGCCAGCCTGGGCTACCAAGTGAGTTCCAGGAAAGGTGCAAAGCTACACAGAGAAACCCTGTCTCGAAAAAAAGCAAAAAAAAAAAAAAAAAACAAAAAACTATGTATAACTTATTTTTATACCATGAATCGTTAGAAATTGGCTTGGGATAGTAAATAGGTGATACAATTAGGGAACTTTGTTTGCAATAAGAAAAATTCAACACATAGTAAATATGCATTCCTTTCCAATTTAGAAAATATAGGAAAGCATAATACATATACTAATATCCAATATGTGCAACGTTCTAGCTATATTCATTTTGGCATGTAAATATTCAGTTATTGTGTTATATATGGACAGAGATAGGCAGGCAGGCAGGCAGGCAGACACAGACACACACACACACACAAAGAGAGAGAGAGAGAGAAAGAGAGAGAGAGAAAGAGAGAGAGAGAGAGAGAGAGAGAGAGAGAGAGAGAGAGAGAGAGAAGCTGTCTTTTAACAGAAAGATCACACCATACCTAATGCTATATTAACTGCTTTGTTCTCATATGTTAACACACAGATGTAAGCCCATAGTATCCTTTGCTCCATCACGTAATGACCCATCTTAAACTTCCCTTATTGTCATTTGTCTTCTACACATCAGTTTTAATGGCAACATCAACTATTTGGTTTTCAGCCACACACAGTAACCACACATAATTAAGCACAGAGCTACATTACACCTTCTGGAGCCTCTGTGACAACAAGAATCTGTGTGGACAATCACGTCATCTGCCAAAGCAAACACGTGTGTCCAGGGCACTCAGGATCTCCAAAGGCAAGCTGAGAAATGGCACATGCTGCAGCTTTGACTGCTCAGAGAGAGACATTACATAAGCCTCTCGACTGTGTGAATTCTCAGCCGTTTTTCAACAAGGAAGACACATAGGAGAAGTATAGAAGCTAAATTTTTAGACTCTCACTGAGCCTGTCTGGGAGAGGGTCCAGGGATGCATTAGCCGAGCTAAAAGAATTAATCAGAGATATAATCCCAGCAGCTAGTTAACATGATCCATGTGAAACAATGCCCAAGGATCCATTCCTGTCCCTAATCCACCCCTACCAACCCTGAACAACATATGCCAAGGTTTCTGATGTGTTTGTACTTGAGCATTAAGGGAGCTCTTTCTGGAAGCAGGGCAGCTACGTGTCCCTTGCTGGAGGCCTCTCCTTTGGAATCTGCAGGGCCAGAGGGGGACTACATTCCTATTCAATGGGAAGGTGACACTCTAGTATGGTGATAATTATCATAATCACAGACAACAGTTATTAGGTGCTTACTGTGTTCTAGGCCTTTACATGCGCTGGCTCATTTAATTATGGTAATTAGCCTCCAGGACAGCTATTATTAGTGATCAGTTTTACAGATGAGAAAATGAAAGTAATACCTTCCAGGTGTCAAAAGGACTCAGTCTGACTCCAGGGCCTCTCTTCACAGTCACCATGCCAGCCCACTCTACTCCCTGACAGGAGCCCTAGAGGTAGCCTGGTTGGTCCTAACAGAACATAACAATTGTCAAGGTTCCCATCCCACTTAACCACTGTTGGTCTGTCTACCTTGAGTTAAGTGTAGTGCCCAGGGTCTGGGTCTCCTGCCTCTGACAGCTCTGGAGAAATGGAGCATCCATATTGTTACTAAGCCCCTAGAGTTTAACGCACACCAGTGTCTAAGTACCATTGTTCCAAGAAGCTCAGTTCAACATCTCATGTGTAAATACTAAAATAACTGGGGACAAGGCCACTCTTTATTGTCTATCTGCAGCCTCTTGGAAGAAATCACAAAGGTGTAAAGGTCTTGCTGTAGGCTCTCTTCAGCCCTGCTGACTCTGCTTTCCATAGCTGTCCTGCAAAAGTACAGCTCGGTGTTAGTGCCCTTCGCTAAGATGTACCAGTCCCGTTTCTGCTGGGAGGTGATCTATGTGGAAACCCAGGGGTTAAACAGTAATCTCCCTTGCAACCATCCGTCTGGTAGCACAGTTGAAAAACTTCCTTCCATCTGTTTAGAGGTGATCACAAATGAGAGCGCCTTGGCCCAGTAAGCTAAAACCATCACTGAATGCATACTGCTTTTAGCAGCCCTGCTGCTGGGTCTGGAGGGGAGGCTGCCACCTGGCTATAGATTGTCAGTTTGCATATTAAAGAACTCATTCAATATGGCTCAACTGCCCCCATAGTATCCCTGGAAGCTGGGACAGATGGCCTTTACTGCTTCTGTATCTCAGCTTAGCAAGGTTTTCACTTGCATGGCTCAAAAACTGAGGAAGGTCTCTTTGTAAAGATAAAATGGCATAGGGAAGGGAGGACATCTGGGCGACAAACTCTTGCTATCTGCTTAAAGTTTCGTCTTAGTTTATCTGCCTATAAATTGCAGCTGAGTGGTACCTCATAGGATCATCAATTAGAGGTATGAGAAGAAATAATGATGGGCTTAGCATGATGGCTGGCACATTACTTAAGCTATAATTGTTTTTGTCCTTGTTACTGAATGAGGCTCAAATAGAGTTTGGTCTCGAGGGTTCCTCATTAAATGTATACATTCATTCTTTCATACTAGTTCCCTAGCCTAATGCAATTTACCTCTCAGATTCATGAGAAGAACTGCAAATATTTGGTCTTCCAGATTATGTCCAGCAGTCCTCCCTAACCAAATCATTCTCCCAGCGTCTACCCCACAGATTGAAACTGGAAATTTAGGTCATGGGTGGTTAATGGTATAGCTTTGATAAGGTGACTGGGTACAAATTTCCTACTTCGTTGCTAGGTGACCCTGAGTGCATCATTGATTATAGATTTAATTTTCCTCCAGCTGGAAAATAGAGACATTACCTCTGTCATATAATTTTAAGGTTCAAATTATGACATACACAGGGACCAGCATGAAAAAAAAACAACCTTAATAAGTTATATATCCCTATACAGTAAACACAAATAAAGAGAGGATGGAATTTAATGGGGAAATGTCTTCTAAGTTCAACATGGGGAAACTATCTTTCCACAGCTCCACCAGGACTTACAGCTCTGCTCTGGCAGTTCTGCATCACAGACCTCTTTCTAGCCTTTTCCCAGATGGAATCCCCATTTCCCTCAGTATCTTTCTAACAATTCCCCCTTTCACAAAACACTCCTTGACCACCTACAGACAACTCTGCTTGCTAGTCCCCCCGAGTCTCCCATAAAATCCAGTGTGTTTCTGAAGATTTGCACGTGATGCTACAATGTCTTCTAAATCTTGTCAGTCCCTTTGCTCACTTCCAGAGTTCTCAACTCACAGGCTGTTCCCATGTCATCCCTAGTCCTGCTTCTACCACATACTGCCTAAGCTTTCATACTGACCAAGAGAAACTCTCTGGCTCCTCATCCTGCAAAGAGGTCACTGTCATCATAAATGTAGCCTTCTGTTGGGGGGGGGGGAGAAAAAGGCAACTTGGAGAGTACTTCACTCACTCTAAAAATGGAGGCCAAACTCATGCGCAGGTAGGCAATGGGTCCACCCATGCAGAAGGAAAAACTCCATCTAGCACATAGGACACTTCTATCAGACACTTCTGTGAGTCAGAAGTGAAGGTGCAAAGACCTATGACCTCTCAATGTGACCTTCAGGACTGTCCTTTCAGAAAGGAGGTCAGTGACAACATCGGGCCATAAACACTGGCACTGATTTACCTCTGAGAGAAAGAAATGGGCCTCAACTTCTGTAGATCAGGACCCTTGAAGGGAGTAGAGGTCTACTGAAGTTAACAACTGGAACATCAGAGGGGAGGCAGTTTCCTGAGCCTTCCTGCTAGGTATCTCATGGTGGACAGCATAGGGACTGCCCAACACAATGCTATCACACTGCAGGTACTGTAGAGAAGAAACAGGAGTAAAAACAAGGCTCAAAAGAGATCAGAAAGACATAGACAGACAGAAGACGAAATGAGCTTCCAAAAACCAGGATGTGGCCAGTGTGAAGACTAGAAGAGAGGTGTGCATGCATGTGTAAATACTGTGTGTGCATGTTCACCATGTACAAGCTTTCAAACAATATAGGTACCTGGGAGACAGGACAGTTAAAGTTCACATCAAATCTGGACAGGTGTCTCAATAAACATCATATTGTCAGGTAAACACTGAGTGTCCACTCTCAATATCTCAGCCCAATTCTAGTCAAGTGAATAAATTAAGAGGAAAGATTGGAGCTGGCCAACACTGAGAACCAGGTCTGGGGACATCCTACAAGTAGCCTATAAGTAATTCTGAGATGGAATGTGGAAGAATATCTTTAACTTAGTAGCTAGGAATTTCTTTTTATGTACAGTACAGGATATTGTAGTGAGTACATCAAATTCATGTTTTTAGACATTTGACACATCAGAATTGAGGCTATGCAAAAAAGTGAGTTGCTTTAAGATCAATTTAAAATGTGTTAAACAAGCAACACATACATGTGCATGCACACACACGCATACACACACACAAATAATGTGGTTGTGGTCCAAACAGTAAAAGGAGGTTGTATATAAATGACTACAATTTGGGAGGCACTGAGCTAGGTTTGTGAAGAGGTTTTATTTGAAGGGTGCCATTCTGTGGAAATATGCAATTTGCTTCCACAGATTACCTGTATACTCCAGCCCTGTACTTTCACTTGAAAGGGTGCTATGAGAAAGCTTTCTGCGTTTGTCCAAAAACTGAACGAAAAGAAAGCTGAAGTTTGTGAAAACATCACAGTGCTCTGTCACCTACTGGTGGCAACAATGACAGGGTATGATTAAGCCAGAACTTCCCATTCCCTGGCCCAGTCCTCCTTGCACCACCCACCAACTAGCCCCTGCTAGGGTGCTTTCCACACCAGCCTGGACACCATTCCCATTTCTCAGAAGAAAATAAATACTCAAAATGCACTGATTTTGATGATAAAATGCACATAGTTTTCTATTCACATCCACCGTCCAAACAAATGCACACACAGACATAGGTACACGTACACACACACACACACACACACACACACACACACACACACGCACGCAGATTTTTCTATTGCAATGTCTCTTACAGAAGCTAGACCCTCTGCCAAAATCCATGCAGGTGGCGACTGCAGTCCTGTTTCCGGTCACTGGGAGGAAGCTGCATTGCTTCTTCCTCTGTGCCCAGGACATGGCAGTCTGTCCTGCTGCTTAGACAGGTCTGCTCTCACAGGTCCTTCCCTCTCGGCCTCGGCCTCCTGTGAGAAACGCTAATCTTAGGCCCAGATCTAACTGATTGTCTCCTCATCTCCCTCTTCTCTCCTCAATGCTGTCAAGTACGCTTCAGGACCAGGTCCAAGGCTGCTGCTGCTCTAGGCTGACCACAAGCCAGTTCTACCCGAAGCCCGAGGAAGTGACTGACACTGTGCGCTCTGTCCCCGCCTGCACTGCGCACTGCTCAGCAGGAAACCTTAGGTGACCGGGTGCTCCTGGAAACCTGAGAAGCACGCTACCCTGTAGCCTGATGCCTCATTCCCTCAGCAGATGGGGATGAGGTCAGCCCTGTTCCAAGTGTTCCCTGGTACACGCAGAGGAGCCCAAGTTCTGAGCGGACTATGGGGAGAATGACCCCCACCAGATGTTTAAGAAGAACACGGGCTACTGTTAGAAGAGAAGCCAATGCAGAGTTCAACACGTCCCTACCCTAGGAACTCTTCTAGGAACTGATAGGAAGGAAATGATCTGAGTAGAGAGGAACAGATTGAAATGTCAGAATGGTAACAGTAGCTTTACTTATAGAAGCAAAGAAACACATGAACTATGAACCAATAGCTGAGGAGCCCCCAACTGGATCAGGCCCTCCGAATAAATAAGACAGTTGATTAGCTTGATCTGCTTGGGAGGCATCCAGACAGTCGGACCGGGTCCTGTCCTCAGTGCATGAACTGGCAGTTTGGAACCTGGGGCTTATACAGAAACACTTAGCTCAGCCTGGGAGGAGGGGACTGGACCTGCCTGGACTGAATCTACCAGGTTGAACTCAATCCTCAGGGGAGTCTTTGCCCTGGAGGAGATGGGAATGGGGGGTGGGCTGGGGGGAAAGTGGGGGCGGGTGGTAGGAGGGGGGAGAACAAGGGAATCAGTGGCTGATATGTAAAATTAAATTTAATAAATAAATTTAAAAAATGAAAAAAAAAAAGAAACAAAGTATTTGCTGCAATCCAAATGGTGCTAACTCCCAGGGTATGGCCTTACTGTGAGAGTTCAAAGCTTATTTGAATGCAGCAAGGTTTTGAGGGCAGAAAAGGTTTGATTTTATGAGTTATGGTAAAGAAGGCCTTTACTTCTCAATATAAAAGTAAATCAAACATTGAGAAAAGAAAACACACACACACACACATACACAATGCAGATATGAATCCTTATCTCCCTAAGGAAATCACTCCCCTCTCTGTGCCTTTGCTGGAGTTCATACAGATCAGTTGATGTCGTCTTCATAGTCATAGTCATAGTCATCATCATCATCATCATCATCATCATCATCATCATCATCATCCCAGTGTCTACTGAGCATATGCCAAGATGTCCTGGACCATCTGACACATTTTAATTTTCACAATAGCCCTAGGCCATGCAGAAGAGCTCAAGGCCTCGATTTCTACACTGCACAAGTCTCTTGTTACAGAAACTCAAGTGTGCTGTACATTTTAGGGCCCAGTCCTTGATCTCTGCAAAGACTCTGCAAAGAAAGTGGAAAACCACTGTCCCCAATGTCAAGAATAGGAGACAGAGATCCTGAAATGTTAGATACCAAAAGTCATCCACAGTCATCCATGGATGCAGATTTCCCACTGGGACAATCCAGAGCTTTTTGCCAGAACATTGTAGGGCCTCCCTAATATACATTTCTCTCTGATCCTAGTTGTTGCAAACACGGAACTAAATTTCTCACTCAAGTATGAGTTCCTTACAGACAAGGTCTCATTTTCATATCCCTAGATCATGAAAGTACCATGTAAATGTCCACTGCACTTTGGAACTAGTCTTGATGTCTCTGTGTAGCAGCCTTATGCAAGATGTTGTGATGCATAATTTTGTTAATCCTCAGGTCTACCCTCTGGGGTGAGCACTATTGTGCCTACTTTACAGAAAAGCAAACTGAGGATGAAGAGGTAAAAGTTTGTTCCTGTGGTAAAGTTGGTATAAGAACCAATACTGGCTGACCTATAGTAGATCACGAGGCCTTCACTCCTATACTATATAAGCAGATTGACTGATTAACTGCTTATTTTTTGTTTTGAGGCAGGTTCATGCTATGTAGCTTTGGTTAGCCTGGAACTTGCTATGTAGGCTTGTTAGCCTCAGACTTGCAGGAATCATCCTCTGTTGCCTCTGCCCTCTGCCTCCCAACTGCTGGGACACAAGTTTCTTGTCACAAACGTTGAAATATGACTGTATACTTTAGGGCCTTGTACTCAATCATTGCAAAGAACTTAGAAGTTCTGAGATGAAAAGGTTTGGTACATTTGTGGTGATATTTCTCTTCTACTTGGAGTAGAGAGGAATTAGTCTCTAATTCAGTAACTAAATTCAAAAATTTTAAAGTGTCAACACAGAGAAGAGTCTAAGAGTATGCAGAAGGCTCTGCTTCCCACAGGCACAGACTAGTAGGACAGGATGACTCCCTCCAACAATAACCCAAACCGAGTCAGGGGAAGGGAACTGTTTCTCTGAGACCTGCCAACAAAGGAGGGACCTCGGGCAGTGCCAGAGCCCAGTTCTTGTTGTGCAGCAGAGAGAGGAGCCTCAGCTTTTTGTCCAGAGACCTGTGACTTTCTTTCTCGGCAGTGGAACCAGGCAGGCCAACTAAGACACAGAGTCTTCTGGACACCTAAGGCCAGCAGCACATAACAAGGATGCCCACAGCAAGCCATGGATGGAGGCAGCAGGGATGTCTCCACATACCACCCTGGCCCTGGGTAGCAGACTCACGTTTTTCTGTGGACGGCATAGCATGGAAGAGCGTCAGGGGCCTCTCGCTGCAGGATGGGGGTTTGGAGTCGCTGCTTTTCTTCCGGGACAGGTGTAGCTGGGCATTGGTGAGGGGCACGTCAGGAACAGTGTTGAATATCTGCACATCAGAACACAAAAAAGTTACACGTTTCTGTGGACTAGGAAGAAAGCACAGGTCTGAATCATGACAAGGAGCTTGGTGATGAGTTCGAATAAGGAAGCAGAGATGAGAAAGGCCTCCAGCAGGAGTAGGCCTCCACCGAGACACTTCTGGGAACTGGGATTGAGTACTCCAGGAATCGATGCAAGAGTTCACCTCCCCCTTTTAATCCCTTCTACCATAGTTTTTCTGGGTCTCCTCTGCTCTCTGCAATGGGAATGTAAAACAACAGAGATAATCTATTGTCTGCTAACAGTGAAGGTTTTTTTTACTGCCTTTGTCCAGAACCAACTAATCCAAGTGCCCTTCTTTTCTCCATTTGGTCTCCTCCCCAGTTATTTACAACTGTTTCACAATTTTATCTCAGACCATAAAACAGATTTAAATAATGCTCCCAAACTGACACAGAACAGGGAACATTTTTCTTCCTCATCAACTACCCTCACTGGGCATGGCCTTCCTCTTTTAGAAGCTCTGTGTTATCTGAGAAGGTAAGATTTACCATATTTCAAAGGATGGAGGTGGGTGACCCTGATCTCTCTCTCTCTCTCTCTCTCTCTCTCCCCCTCCCCTCCCTCCCTCCCTCTCTCACACACACACACACACGGATGTACATACATACGTACACATTTAGAAAATGTAGAAAGTCTAAAGAAAACCTCACAGTTCTATTATTTATAGATTATAACTTTTAGGAGTTAGGTTTTGTGTCTTTAAAAGGTTTTAAAAATCATTTTGTTGTTATTTAAGAACATGTGTAGTAGCTACTTTTCTAACTGCCATGACAAACACCAGGCAAGAAACAACTTAGGGGAGTTTGACTTGTGATATAAAAGTACAGTCTATTGTAGTGTGGATGTGAGGTAGGAGTCTATCATAGTGTGGATGTGAGGTAAGAGTCTATTGTAGTGTGGATGTGAGGTAGGAGTCTATTGTAGTGTGGATGTGAGGTAGGAGTCTATTGTAGTGTGGATGTGAGGTAGGAGTCTATTGTAGTGTGGATGTGGGGTAGGAGTCTATTGTAGTGTGGATGTGAGGTAGGAGTCTATCAGAGTGTGGATGTGAGGTAGGAGTCTATCGTAGTGTGGATGTGAGGTAGGAGTCTATCAGAGTGTGGATGTGAGGTAGGAGTCTATCGTAGTGTGGATGTGAGGTAGGAGTCTATTGTAGTGTGGATGTGAGGTAGGAGTCTATCATAGTGTGGATGTGAGGTAGGAGTCTATCGTGGTGTGGATGTGAGGTAGGAGTCTATTGCAGTTTGGATGTGAGGTAGGAGTCTATCGTAGTGTAGATGTGAGGTAGGAGTCTATTGTAGTGTGGATGTGAGGTAGGAGTCTATTGTAGTGTGGATGTGGGGTAGGAATCTATCGTAGTGTGGATGTGAGGTAAGGGTGCAGTCTATTATAGTTTGGAAGTCATGTTGGAAGGAGTGGCTCACAGCTGTAGCAACAGGAACATGAAGCTGCTTGCTCACATCTCAATGGATTAGAAATCTGAGAGACAGCCGGGCGGTGGTGGCGCACGCCTTTAATCCCAGCACTCGGGAGGCAGAGCCAGGTGGATCTCTGTGAGTTCAAGGCCAGCCTGGGCTACCAAGTGAGCGCCAGGAAAGGCGCAAAGCTACACAGAGAAACCCTGTCTCGAAAAAACCAAAAAAAAAAAAAAGAAATCTGAGAGACAGAGACTTGAGGAAATGGGCTTGGCTATTAGTTCCAAAGTCTGCCCCCAGTGACCACTTCTCCCAGCTATGCCCCACCTCCCAAAAGTTCCATGGACTCCTCAAACAAGAGTTTCAAATGCAAACCCATGGAGAATATTGCACACTTCAGTCACAGGGAGGTAACAACCCGAGACAAAAATCTTACCCACTCTTACTTGCCTTACTACAGAGTTTTTTTTTTTTTTTTTTTTTTTTTTTAATCACCATAGCCAGCACTTACATGGTGCTTACCATGTGAGTAGCTGCCACTTATTGCAGTTCCTGGGGTGCTAGTCACAGCACCCTGTGCTTCACAAGCAGTTCACTCAGTGCTCAGCAACTCTGCATAACTGCTAATGTCCCAGTATTTTATGAAGAACCAAAGAATACAGAAATGGAGCTGTCACATTTATAGATATAATTATGGAAGATAACACAGGGTCCTTTTTGCCTAGATTCCTTTGTAAATGCATATGATAATAACACCCATTCAAACAACCAATTTTTTTTGAACATCCACTTTACAGAGGCACCCTAAGTATAACAGTGAATGAAACAATTGTGTTCCCTATGGTTAGAGGATTTACATTCCAGTAGCTGTGATTTACTAAGTATTTGCCACACCAGGCATGGAGCGGAGTGCTTTGTATAATTCTCATTTAATGCTAAACACACTTTTCCAAAGCTGAGATTATATTCTTCACATAGCTTTACAACCTACTTATCTCATATAACATTATGTAGCAGCATTCTCCTTTCAATAAAAAAAAATCTTCAAAGATGTTTCATGAAGGTTTCATAACCTCCTCAACTTTACTGACAGACTGAAATTGACTGACTCTTTTGTTATATTCCCTTACACTGTGACATTAGCCTTCTGGATATCCTCTTTCCAGCAGTCCCAAGTCACAGGAGGGCGGCAGTAGCCACCTCCATCCCTTTACTTATGGCTCAGGGTATCCATCCCATGATTGTTCTTCCTATGGCCCTCTTCTTTGTGTGTATATTTTAAAGCTACACCCAAAAGCTGCTATGCAGAAAGCTAAGTCACAAGAATTATGAGAGTTTCAGCTGAAACAGCTGCTCTTCCTGGCGTGGCAGGTCCTTGACCCTGAAGATGCCAGCCAGCCGGTTGAGTCAGTCTCACTCCCAAACACAGCTGTCGTCGTAAGGAAGGTGGCATCATTATATTTTCCCTAGTAGACTCAAACTTGAAACAAGATAAACTGAGTGGCTGTAAGAGTTGAGATCAATGGGGGGGGGCAAAGAGTGAGAAATGGAGACTTAAATCAAGAGGAAAAGAAATCTTCATCTCCAGAGCAGCCAGACGCCCTAATAATAAGCTGACTGATGCTATTCACTTGTGCAGTCTCTTAGAGCCTTTATAGAGGAAGAAAGTAGAAAGACTGAGGCTATTGTTGGGCCCAAGGGCTGCAACCTCTGAGAAGCTTTCTTTCCCTTGGCTTTGTTCCCCTAACCATGCCAAGCCCTGGCCACTCTGAGGTGACATCTCAATGACCACCATCACTGACAATTTAAAACAGCTCCTGGATACATGTGCTTATACCTGCTGAGAGCTGGGCGTCTCACATGACTGCTCCCACACTGCGGGTTAACTCATCATAGGGCACAGCATGACCATTTCATAAGAGCACCTCCTACCATGTCTCCCACCCTCATGAGGCCACACGGACCAGAAGTGAAGCCCTGGAGTTGCAGCGGCCATTCAATCAGCTCATCCTCTCCAGCCAAACTTCTTATAAAAAGCACAGTCCCATGAGAATGGATTTTTAACAAGTAATGGTGTCTCTTAGTGTTCTTCTGACTCTAGCCCAAGAATGCAGTACTTTCAGCAATCCCTTGATGAGAGCATCTAGAAATGAATCCGGAGATAAGGACAGGCCAGGTCCTAGTACCTTCCCATGATTCTTTGCCTCTGGCCTCCAGATATTATCTTTCTTCCTAATGAAGAACGAGACATCCACTATCCACTGCAGTGCAGATGTATGTCATTTTAACTTCAGTTGTCAACAGCACTGAGAACATCTATTCTTTCTAAGAACGGTAGCAGATATCAATTTAGACACAGACAGATGTATGAAAAACTGCCCTGTAAACACAGTAGGAAGTGACATGGGAGCATGTGAAGGCGAATCTCAATCAATCTCTCTCTCTCTCTCTCTCTCTCTCTCTCTCTCTCTCTCTCTCTCTCTCTCTCTCTCTCTCTGCTCATTCATTATTTTCTCTAAAAGTTAAGTAAACAGACTGGGATCCATTCAATGAGGGAATTTTCACCATGGGCAGGCAAGGCAGCCCCAAAGGCCAGTTCTCTGGACCTGATTATGAGCCAGCCACAGGCTTCTGAAGAACTCTGTCAGGCTGTTCTCGTGATCAAATGCAATATAATGTGCACAAGAGCATATTGTAAAAGTTCCAGGCACTGGACAAACCCGTTATGGTTACAAGCATTTTCCTAAATGTGAGGTCATTTTTGTAAGTGACACTACCTTGACACAAACATTTAACAAGAAGTTGGGGCTGGCATGGTGGTGTAGGACTAATATGCATACTCAGGAGGTTAAGATAGGAGGACTGCTACAAGTTGAAGTCAAGGCTGGGCTACATAGGGAGTTCAAGGCCTAGGACACATA
The DNA here is from genome assembly GCF_004664715.2 of Peromyscus leucopus. NCBI lineage: Eukaryota > Metazoa > Chordata > Mammalia > Rodentia > Cricetidae > Peromyscus > Peromyscus leucopus. Next base: position 28,020,106 of record NC_051079.1, on the reverse strand, counting down.
GCAAGAATGTGGGAATTATCATCCACATGGCTGTTGCTCATTTAACTCAGAAATTTCCACACATGCAAGCTGATTTTCCAGCTACCTTCTGATCATGCCAAGCTTTGTCTGTGCTAAAAGTTTAAGTTGGAATTCTGATGAGTCTGTTACACAGCTCTGTTGGTCACTCCAGTTCTATTGCACAAATGCAGTTTCCTTTGGGCTGTGAAAAAGACTGCTGCACAAAGGAGCCTGTAATCTACAAGCGTTAACTCATCTAATCTACAAGCTCTACCATGTGGTGGGAATGATGTACTCATTTCACAGAGACTTTCCAAATTAACACAAAGAGGCAAGCTTTATTCTGTGCCCCAAGTGTCCTGTTCATACTGTCTGACTGATAAACGAATTCCAACTTAATCAGGAATGCCTTACACATAAACGCTAGGAAGACTGTGACCCTGATGGAAGTCACCGGAGAATAAAATTATTAAATAAAAATACAACTGTGAGGAACCTTTCCAAGTATCCCCGATTTCAAGTTCCCTGTGAGTGGAATTAACACACCCATAAACACCAGGCTACTCTTCCTCCTCAAGCCAGGAAGGAAAGTATCAGCGTTGGCCTCTGTAGTTAGATAGTCTTGGGCAAGCACTAGGTCTTAATGAACACTCATATACCAACACCAGATGATAGCTACCGTATTGCCGTATCATCATATCAAATATAAGAAGGTGAATTTAAAGTACTGAGGTGGGTAAAAAGCAAACCAGCTTTGAAGCTAGACAGACCTGAGGTCAAATCCTGGCTTTGCTACCTATTAGCTATATTATCTCCATCAAAGTCTTTAACTCCTCTGAGCCTGTTTCACTTATGAAAGTGATCACATACCACCTAAGATAAAGGACATAAAATGTGTAACATTACACTGGTAAAGCACAGGCAGGAAGTGTGGTAGTATAAACGACAATGAAATAACTAAAATTTCTTGAGTATCATGCAGTTATAGGTACATGAATTAAAAACATGGATTATTTCTTTCACAATAACTCTAAGAGGGAAATGCAGTTATTGCCATCTTGTAGATGAGGAAATTGAGAATCACTAAAATGAACTGATTTGTTCAAGGTCACACAGCTAGGTAGACGAGGATCTAGACAGTGTGACTGACAGAGGAGGCTTCGCTAACTGCTTGTGTGTTACTGAGAAACAAATGTCAAAACATAAAGATCACGAGTTTTGTGGACCGACAGATCAGATTTCAGGCTATTGTTCGGTCTGTGACCCTGAGCAAAATAGGAAAGCTTCCCATCTCCAAACATCCCATCTACAACAAGGCCCATGATCATGCTGAGGGCTAGGAAGCCTAGTAGTTTGACCTTTGCTATACAAAAGACATTGCTGTATTCAGTAGAGAAAGGAGACACAGTATAAGAAAGAAATAAGTGGATATTGAAAAGGAATTATTTGCAGTCAAGACACAAGAATTCAATCTGTAAGTGTAAATTTAATTACATTCTTTGCAAAATATCAGCCTTAGCTACCCGCAGCAATGTTAGTATCTGATGTTCTTTTTTTCCAAGTGCTACCTACAGAGCTTAGTTGGTTTGGCTCCTTTCTGGCCCCTCCTGACGTTGTGGAGCCCTGACACTTGTTGCGGAATTTGTTCTTAACTGTGTTGTACATACATTTTGACACCTTTTCTAATCCTAGTTCTCACATGGCCCGGCAATTTGAAAGGATTAGGAGTCTCTCTATAAAGTGTGCCCTGTACTCTTTACTATGTGCCGTGATGTTTATAGGGGGAAAATGAGGTCATGATGAGGAGCTTCTGAGTCTACAGCTGGGAAGTAGCTGGGAAGACAATAAATCACACCCCATGTAAAGCAACAGTTTAGTTAATCACTGGGACTGGGAACTGTGCTTGAGACGCAGATTCATCAAGGTCTTAGCGAGGAATACTTGCCCGAGGAAGGGAAGGCCACAGCTACTCTGCTCACTGGATCTGCTGAGGCCCCCTGCACAAGGCAAGCGGAGCCTGAAGCCGGGAAACTTCAAGCTTGTGAGTCAGGAAAGCCACTGCAGGGTTTATTTGTCAGGAACTGTGCAGAAGCCAAATCCAGAGGCTGGAGCTACAGAGAGGGTTTTTTGAAAGGACAGCTGGAAATCCTAAACCCTGTTGCTATCAGAGTTTTGGCAGAGATCAACAATTTGGACTGTAGTTTGGGGGATTTTATTTAAAATCTCTCAAAAGGAACCAATTATTTTTAGGAACTAATGACACACACAATAAGGGGGTGTGGAAGGGGGGGCTGTGATTTTCCCTATCTCCAGAAGGAGCCTATTTCCTGCTGCCTCTGCTGATAGAGAGGAATTATATAAAATGCAACATCAAACCCTAGTCCCATTTGAGGGGTATTAAAGGAGCTTCCCAATACAAACGATTACTAGCTTACCTGGAGTTAAATAGGGGTAATCATGTACTCAGGTTGACAAACTTATTCCATTAACAAAGACTATCCTGCACAGCACTTGAGATAAGAAGGGAAATGTTCTAAGAGAGAACAGAAGCACTGTATTCCACTGTACAAGGCCATCTGCCTTGTTTCCTCAGGTTTACAAAGACAGGACCAAAAAGAACAGCAGGACGATTTCAGTGAATCCAGGCACACATTATCATTATTAGTGTCAATTCTGCATATCAACAAATGTGAAATACTGAGAAAATGAAAAGCAAATGCCAAACACCTGCCAGTTGCAGATTAATCAACTGCATATTAATTAATATAAATTTTGTGTGAGAAGTCAAACAGTAGTGCAATAAATTGGGTGCCTTCAACGTTTTTTTGCAAAGGCAAATGAAAACAATCTAGTGGGCCCAAATGGACTTGAATCACACTGACTGCATGGAGGAGGACTTATTTCATTGGGGATACAAGGCTGCACAGAGCTAGGGTACTTAACCTAGGGATTCAGTAAGGTCACCTATGGTTGTAGCTTATCCCTTTGGCACATGAGATTAAGAGTTAACATATGTTAAAAATGATACATTTCTAAGAGTTAACTGTTTAAAGATCTACTCTCTTATCCCCCCCAAAGCCCACTGATGGATTGCAAAGTAACTCTCACAGTTTACAGATACTAATAGGTCTTGTAGAAAATGACACAGCACACCACTCATAGGCATGAGTACAGAGACGTTCTGCTTTTTCTTCAGAAACCTTCTCCAGAGCCACAGCCAAAAGAAATGCCATAAACTGTCACAGAGCCTAAGGCATCGACCCTACTATTATGTGTTGGAACTAGTGTAACGAACACAAGCAGCCTGAAGCTTTAGGCTTAAGCAAAGGCATAAGAAGACACTGTGTTTTCTTGACAAGGTCATTCATCCTTGACATCTGAAACCTGACAAGTTAACCTTTACAAAGTAATTAGGAGAAAAACTTTAGAAGAAACTGTAAAATTTTGTATTTTAGACTATAGCAATAATATTTTGTATTTTATTTCTAAATAGAAACATGAGTATTATTTCCACAATAATCCTAAGTATTTGTCTACTTGGTAGTTTAAGCCTTCAGGTGATTAACCTGTGGGTTGAGGAGTAGAATTCTACTCATACCGAATTGGAAGTTTTAAAGAAATAACCATTGCTTTAAAGTAAGCATTTGGAAAGCCAAAATCTTTACTCTGAGCTTTCAACTTACACTTTCAATTCTGCTCTTCTCTAGTGGCCACATAGTAGAGGTGGAGTTCCAGGTGTACAGTCCTTGGTGGAAAAGGACATATTTTTAGGTACTTGAGGAAACTATCTCCTGACTTCCACACTGGTTGTGCCAGTGTACGTGTCTACCAGCAGTGTATAGAGTGCCTTTCCCCGCACATCCTTGACAGCGTTACTTGTTATGTGTTCTTGATGACAGCCATTCTGGCTTGGTGACATACACTCTCAAATCTATCTTAATTTGCATTCTCCTGATGGATAAGGATGTCAAATTTTCTTTTGAATATTTATTGACCATATAGGTTTGCTAGGGAAATTAAGTGAGATGGTAGCTAGAAAGCTCTTTAGGACAGTATCTCGTGAATAAGTTGTAAATAAAAGTTAGGTAAAAGTGAGCTGTTTTTATCAAAATTAAATTTCTGAACTATGTTTATTAAAAATGTCTGGAATGTGTATACACTGTATTAGCATATTTTATATTACTAGAATGAAATATCTAAGGCTGGGTAACTTTTGAAGAAAAGAACCTTCATCATAGTTCTGGAGGTCTAGGGCTAAGGAACCACATCTGATTGCACCTTTCAAGTTGAGATGTGAGCATTGTAAGATGAGAGAGAGAGAGAGAGAGAGACACTGACCACCTTCCTGACTTTTCATCTCTCTTTTACAAAGCCATCAATATATAACCATGGGGCCCATCAAAGAGGTCAGACAAGTATTAAGTACTTTCCTTTAGTGCTATGACCACTGGAGGCTCCCCATGTTCTAGTGGATGGTGCCATACCCATGTGAATGTAGGCAATGACTGACTGGACTCAAGGGGACTTTAAAGGGGAGTGGGGGGCAGGCATGAAGATATTAGGGGGATATACATGAGAAACCCAGTGAGAGTTGGAGAGGAAAAACATTGCATACCTGTATAAAATTCTTTAAGGAAAAAAAAAACATTTTAAAAAAAGATGGACCAGATACTCCAGTGCCTTCAAAGCAAAGGCCACATGCATATAAGCACATACAAATGCATGTGCATGAACACATGAATGCAGATATGGATGAAAACATGTACTACCTATATAATCAAAATTCAGACTACAGGAAAAACACTTGCAACACATTTGGAAGAAGTTCAGCATACCTAAGAGTAACAAACCCATAAATTTCTAAGATATCAAGTAAAAAGTAAAAGGGTTTTCCTAAAATGTAGCTTATAATAGTACCTCTTCTCTGGACAGTCAAGGAGAAAAGAGCAACAAAGAGTGCTCAGCACAGTTTCTAGCACAGAAGAGGAGCTCAATGTGCTTCTGCCCATCCCCACACCTCTACAGTCCCATGACAGCCACTGCCGTCACCTCTGCCAGTACTCTCACATTTATCACCACCATCACCGTGACAGTCAGCAGCCTCACCAGCATCATGGATCAAGAACCATTAGCAATGCAAACCTAATCAGCTCTGATGGTCAGTTCCAATGCAGCCCCCAACCTATACAGCTAAACAACTCAATTCTTGGCTGCAAGGGCCCAGGTAGGTGTTACCTTTTCATGGTTCTCTATTAAGATCTCAATGACAATGTTCTGAAACTTGATGTCCATGATGGCTGCCACTGTTTCTTCCTGAGGCCGGAGCAAGGTGGGTCCAAACACCACGCCAAGGTTTGCCACAGTCATCAAGTTCTGCTTGTGGTTGTTGGCAACACTGGAAAGGGGGGAAAGAATAAGTGAGAGAAGCCATGCATACAGAGATGGCCGACCCCTGTGGGTGCTTCTGGCCTTCTACAGTAAGCAGGACCCAGAACATACTTGGATGCCAAGAGTCAAAGAGTAACTTTTCTCTTGTAGCTTCAACTACAGTGTTCACAGATCTGCATTGGGTATTCACTTCAGAATATGATTTCCATTTTGCCTAAAACAACCAGCCAGCCAACCAGCTAGTCAACGCCATCAGCCAGATGATGAGCTTTTGCTCACTTGAGTCACTACTCTCTACGCCCAGGTAACTGCCCACCCCTTGGTTACAGCTTCTGCACCTGTCTGCTGCTTAAACTATGGAGGGCTTCCCCCTCTGCATCCAATGCAGATCAAGACACTTCTGGTTTTAAACATTTGCAAACAAAAGCACAAAATAGACATCGATTTTTAAAAGGAAAAGACCTGGTGATTAAACCATGTCAGGAAATTCTGTACTCTAAATACCAAGTATTAAAAACCATTTGATTAAACATATGGCTCACATTAAGTGAAACATGTGCCATCAACGGAAACAAAAATGCACTACTGTATATCCATGTGTTTATACTGCACTAACACTCAAATTTTAAAAGAGCACATGAGGTCAGCAGTGGCTAGGTCAGAATAATCTGCTATATACACATGCATATTTTTAGGTTAAACAACTATTTAAAATATGTATATCTGAACACCATGCCCAAGCTATAAAACTCAATGGTTCATAGGCAGTCCCTTAAATAAAAACTTAGGAATGACCTACTGGCAATAAACAAGTTCATGCCATTCAACACTGTTACAAAATACCAGAAGCTTCTTTAGTCACCCACCTGCTGGAAGAAGGAAGCTATTCATTACTAACTCAAACCTAGAGAGAAATCTGGGTAGAAACAGTCTCCATAGACTGGCATCCCCATCCGTTAGTGCTATTTTCACTTAGTATCTTTCATACAATCCCATCAATGCCCACTGTGTTTCTCTTGTAGACTTCTATTCCCCAGGAGGAGAAGAGATTCACCTACCTTAAATGTCTGTTTTTAAACTGAGTACTGAAATACTACTTCAACCAGTTTTATCATCGGATACATGCTTTTCTTGAAGTCTGTAAGTCTGAGACATCAAGTGAACTTCCTTCTCTGAGAGGGACCAGGCGTGTTTAGGGCTATGGCACTTTAACTGTGGCTAAGCGCAATGAGCAAGAGGATTTGCTTCTTGACTGCAGGCAACACTCACAGCAGAGAGCATTGCCACAGAAGCCTGCTCTGTTTCAGGCCCATACAAGGACATTTTATAAGCACTTTGTTAGCTCTCCCTTAGTCCCCTGGGCTTGCTTACATCTTTTTCATTCTGCCCAGAACTACATCGCACTGTCCATGTGAAAGAGTTAATGAGGATGGTAAATGGGAGCATGGTAAAGAAGAAAGCCTTTGGCCAGGGCCTGGGCCCACCAGCTAAGCTCGCACACTAAGACTGCTTCTCCATCATCACTTTGCCCACCAGGTCATGAGTGAGGAAGGAATTCAGGGCTGACACTTCTCCCAAATGAGTTAAGTTCCTAGATTTATTCCTGTTTATACAAAAGTCCCTTGGGAAAATGAAATCAACAAGCTATTTATGCCTGAAAACACTTTCAAATTGCAAGCCAATATAAAAACGTCAGTTGGGATCGTGATCTTTTGCTACCATCAGACCTTCCTGCTCTCTCCCTGACTATAGAAAAAGCCTCCTCGCCAGTCCACACCCCCACCATCACCTGTTTCCAGCTTTCCCTGGTTACTACCATCAGCTGTGGCATGGAAACCTACTCCGATGCCCCTCCTCTGCCGACAAGGACATTCTCATATCTCTGCTGGTCCTGGAGAGAGCACAAAATCACAGCTCTGAAGTGTTTAGCAATTCTTCTCATGTTTAATTGTTCTGACAATGAAAGTCAATGGTTGGTCCCTTTTATTTTGCTTAGCTTTCTGGAGCTGAGAATACAGTACAAGGCCTTGGATACACTAGGCAAGTGCTCTTTTGGGCTACACCTGAAGTTAGATACTCACAAAAGCAGCACATCTTCCCCTCAACTCATCTCTAAGTTTCTGTTACTTCCCAGCTGTGGGCCACTTGACAAGCAACTTACTTCATCAAACATAAAGGCTTTGGGTCCCTTTTCTTTTTGAAAAGGAGTAATAAGGGTGGGGAGCATACCCACTTCATGGCATGTGGTGCGGGTTGAAGGTGATCACGCATGGGAAATGCAGTGGTGAGAATGATTTACTCCCTGGTCCCCATTCTCCTCTTCTGCTCCCATACTTCTCTTCTTGTTCATGTCATTTCTTGGCATAGAATGTTTCTATTATTTCTGTGCTTGACAGACTTTCTCTGCAAGGCTCGCTCACATGGTACCCTTGCTTTCTGCACAGTCCTTGGTCTCTTCCTCGCCCTCCATCCCAGACTCAGACAAGTTGGCCTGCCTCCGAGGTTCTCAGTCAGTGTTGGTGTTTCCACCACTATAATGAACACAGAGATTGAGGTATTGAATTTGACAAAGCCAGTGACAAGCAGGATGAAATTTAAAGCATGATGGGAACTTCTTGGTAGATGTAAAACTCATATTTTCAGCCCATTTGAAAATTTTCGAAACTATTATCAACAATATGGGGATAATTATACCTGAACTACCCCAACCTCCCTTTTCAAAGTCTCAAGCTGTGTTCTACTTCTTAGATTTAATTAATGAGTAATAATTACTCTGATTTGCAGGCCCTGAGGCCCAAAGGCATTTGGAAAAAGCAGTACAGTAATTTTGGGTTGGCAACTCCGAATATAAATAGGCTTGAGGCTACCCAACAAATTCATTTCCTGTTTAATGATCCATTTTATTCTGAAACTTAAAACACATTGATCTAAGTCTTGTGAAACTTTTCAGTGACAAGCTTGTACCTTCTCATTGCTACCATTATATCTGGGCACTGCAGAAATAAATTGATCTGTCACTTGATTATTTAGGCTCACAACTTGTTATAGTTTTGTTCATTACTGCAGTGTGAATTATTAATGACGCGAGATCTCTGTATTCCAGGGAGAAAGGCCTAGACCTAAGTCTCTGCTGGCATTAGCCATGAATTATAGTTTGACGGATTTACAGATGTGTGGGAAGCAGGCTGGCAGGGTGCTGGGAAGCCGGTCCAGCAGAAGCCACGGGACTCATTCATTAGTGAGATCCATAAAACACTGAGCCTGCCTTCTGTTCTGTTAATTGTACTGCCTGGGCTCTTCCTCAAACAGTTCAGAACGTCATGTTGAGTCTTGTCTTAAAATCCACACACACGCTTCTTATGTGTTGAACTCTACATTGACACATTCCTTTCAGACCCCTTCCACAAATATTCAAGTAGAGCTGCCTTTCTGCAAGCTTGCCTCAGAAAATGCAGAGGAAGAGATCCACCTGTGTTGAGAGGGAGGGAAGCCCTTGTTTGTTCAGGAACTCTGCATTTGGGCACAAACACTGAGAGTCAGTGCACCTCCTAAGGCATGTGCCACAGAGAAGTTCCAGGGGAATCTAGACCTACGTTCCATGCAGCTGGATTATAATTAGCAAGTGAAGAACATGTTTCAGTGATAAATGGTCATGGTAGGGGGGCTCTTGTCATCTTGATTTCAAGGAAAAGTAGCTAGCCAGTCTGGATCTGATACCCTTTGGGAAAGAGAGATGGGGGAAATCATTTCCAGATGAAGACTGGTTATAACAGGGAGAGCATCACAAGGGGCTAAACAGTAGCCAATCCCTTTAGAGTCCATAAGAAAGGGCCTCATACTGCATAGGGATCACATCTGTTTTCTTTGAGTTGAAATGAGAATCAGGGCTCTGTAAGTGCTGAGTTCTTTCTAACCACAGACTTCCATGAGGGCCTCCAAGTACTGTGAGCCTACAGCAGGGTTTGCAACCTGGTTATCTTTGAGGGCTGGAGTGCTATATTGAGGAAAGAATGTCAAAGCCAAGCCCAGTTCTACTGGAGACACTGCGGTGTCAGGTGAGTGGGGCCAGCACAGATGCCATGGTTGTAGTAAGGCTGCAGTAACACCATACAACCAGTGATCTGCCTTCTCCACTCCAGTCTCCAGTGTCAACTAATATGATACCCCAGACCTCCAGCGTGATGGAGACTTTACAAGAAGTCCCAGAAACTTTTATGTACATTTGGCTTTTATAATAACTCTAGAACAGTAATTCAAAGCTTTCTGAAAATAAAATACAAAATCAATTTTCCTATGCAATATTTTACTGGTACGTGTATACATACAAAATATGCATATATGCACAGCACACACACACACCATCAGAAGCAGACATTTTAGAATAGTAAGTGGGATGCATCTGATATTTTCTGTTCTTTTTTTAAAAAGCTACTAAATTGATTTTGCAACTCACTTTTGCACCAAGAATTACAATTTGAAAAACATCACCATAGAACACTGTGTGCAAATATGACCCAATTGCTACAAACAGGAAATAAGGCTAAGGGAGACAGTCACCCAGTGGTTGGAGTCAGAGAAAGAGCCAGCTGGATGAAAGGCAAGTCATGTGGCTTCCTCATATAGGAAACAGGAGGAAAGATACCTTATAACACTGGGAGGCTAATAAAGCATGGCTAACTAGTCAATCTTCTGGCACGGTATATCAGCCTAATTAATCGATGACAGTTATTACTGTCATGGTGCTAGGGCACAGGAGTGGGTCACAGCAGGTACCAGTTAAAGCCATACCACAGTAATGTTTAGTAGCTGCTCTGGTCTGGGTCAAAGAGAAGTACTAACTGTGTCACAAACAAACAGCTGTAACAAATGTGAGCGGCACACTTCTTTTTCATCAGCATCTCGGGCACCACAGGGGGAGACTCGGCTAATGCAAACCCAGGAAGCTCACTTTGCTTCATGCCCCAGTCTACTGAGCAAGTTCTCCTCTAAGCAGCCCAAGCTCATCACCCTTGAAAGCCGATTGTGAAGTGCACATACCCACTACAGCCACAGCAAGCCTGTTCCTTTAAACCACATGTCCTGACCCATCCCTTGGGGGCATTTCTACACTAACAATGTTTCCTTTTCACAAGTGTTACAAGACTAAAAGCTGGATGATGACCTTGAAGTGCCTCCTGTAGGGGATGCAGACAGGTACTAGGCGGGCCTAAGGCTAACACTCCTGAAAGTGAGAGAGTGGGTGGGAGATCAAGCAACAGTAAACATCACCTTAGTCACTAACACCTTCCTGGGGAAGCCCCAAGGCTGGGCTGAGGGTTCACTAGAAATGAAGCTGTTATTTTGTGGTTAACCAGCTAAGCGTTAAGTTTCCAGGGCTGTTAATTTGGTTGCTTTCACCAATCCCTAAGTGTGTGGTTGCCTGGATACCACTTGGACTTTCTGAGGTGGGACTGGTATGGAGGTGCTGGGGGACTCTGCTAAGAAAGCCCACCAGAGTCATAAATATAGCTTTTCTGTGCTGTCCCCAAAAGAAAGAGTAACATAATCATCTCTGCAAGGTCCCTGTGGTCACATCCATTCCCGGGAATGGTTATCTAGTGAATGGCCAGACTTCCAGCTTTGAATAATTAATGGATTATTATTTCCGAAGGGTACTTTTTATAGTCTCACTTTCAGGCAGGCACTATATTTGCCACTGTTATACAGTTGAGGAAACTGGGGCACTGCAAGGTGAAGCGGCCCACCCGTGCTCCTACAGCCAGGATGGAATGAAGTCAGTGGAGCCTGTCCTCTTAGCCATGACTCTTGGCTGTCCCCACACAACCAGTGACAAGGGGCAGTCTTCTCCCTCAGATACCCCATAAAGATGAATGCACAGAGGAGTCCCAGAGCCACCCAGTGAGGAGAGCCAGACACAATGAGGGCTGAAAGGAGAAAGGCTGCTCCTTCATCCTTGACACAGACTGATGAGCTGATATAGGATGAGAGGAAATGAATTTGTGACTACTTATGAAAGTCTGAAAGCAGTACTGGATTAAACTGCTCCCTGCCACGAAATATGGCTGTCTGCTTGGCAAAATGATGAACTGACCCTTGCATATGACAGAACAGTATGTTAGCTGGGTGGCACAGGCCCAGAGTTGCTTTCTAACGGTGTAAGAATGAAGCCGTCAGATGGATGAATTAAAAGAAGGAAGGGGGCTGACACAATGGTTTCTATAGCCCCTGGAAGTTAAAATGACAACGCAAGCTATGCTGTTTTCCTCCAAGACGTTTCAAGGCTCTGTGAGTAATGGGCAACTTGTCCCTGCTTCCCCTGGCAGGAATGATCATGTTTCAGATGGGCACAGACGACTGCTGAGATGTCTATATCGGCCAGGATGACTTATGTCAACTTTGGACCACTTACAGAGACACACTCAGTCCTAAACGTTCTTTAGAGAAAGGAAGGAACACTGTGGGGGAAACATACAAAAGCCTCTGTGTACACAGGTTGCAGCTGAAGCAGAGGTGTTCTGAGACCCAAGTATACAGCCAGCTCCATGTCTACTCAACTCACCCTGAAGTCAGTCTTTAAAATACACCAAGGTCCCCTGACTATTTTAAACTTCAAGGTGAAAGCTGTTAGCATGCAAGGGTGATGGATTCTCAAAAATCACACAGAAATTGTCATCTCACCCAGCAATTCTACTGCTGGGCATATACACAAAAGAGCGATAAGCAGGGTCTTGAGGAAGTGTCTGCACACCCACCTTCATCACCGCTGTATTCACAACTGTTAGGACACAGAAGCCACTCAAGTGCCTGTGGGTGGATGGGTGGTTCAGCAAGATGTGATCTATACCTGCAATGGAATGCTACACAGCCTTAAAAAGAAATGCAGTTCAGGCAAACACAGCATGGATGGACTCTGAGGACATTAGGTGAAACAAGCAGGTTATGGAGGGTAAGTACTGTTTGATTAGCTTACACAAGTACTCAGTAGCCAGACTCCAGGACAGAGGAACTGCAAGCAGCACAAGATGGAGGATGACGGAAGGCAGCTACTGTTCCTAGGTGCAGAGTTTCAGCTCGGTGTGATAAAATGCTTGTGACAACTGTATACTATAAATGCACTTAAGACCACTTGACTATAGTTATAAAAATGGCTAATGTGGTAAAATTTATGTTATACATAGTTTGTAATAATATAAGCTGATGATTAAAAGGGAAAAGGATTTTCAACAAACCTTTGTCGAGTTCTATGAATCAGTGACTTCTCAAGACCCGTTTCCACCACATTTCCCTTTGCCCTTCAACCTCTGGCCTTCGTATCTTCCTAATTCTGATCCTCAATGCCTTGGGAGCCCTTAGTTGGCCCTCTCCTAGACCACTTTCACTTCCTCAGAGGGGTCTTTCTGGCTACCCACAGTAGGTCAGGTCTTGCACTAAACTTCTAGCTCCCTAGTTATTCTTTGCCAGCACTTACTGAACAATGGGTCACCATTCATGGAGTTGTTTGTGGATGTTTCTCCCACTTACCAAAGTTTCAAGACTACATAGATGGCAGGACCCTCCCTCATACCACCCCAGCCCCTAGCACAGTTTGTTGAGGTTGAAGAAAGAAATAATATGTGGATGCAGTGGAGGCTACCATCTTGACAATGCACAGAGGATCAGTGGCACTAAGTTCCTGCTTCAAGGTTACTTTCATGTAACCTACCAGGGTCTCAGATCTTTGGTCATGCCAGGGGCAGTGGAGAGGCAGTCAGGGCCGCTCCCCTGACAGTGATGGTATATAACCAACCAGGTATCAATGTTGGTCACACTAGTCTGCAAGGTATGAGGCCATAAAATATTTACAGGGTATAATAATCATTATTGTATGAATTACCAAATATGCATTATATAATATCACATAATGCCCAAATTATTATGCTGGTCTTCTTCCAAAACATTTGTCATAGCTTCTAGGATAGAGTATCCTATGTTAATTTTTTTTTCATTTTGTCAGTTTCTCAAATCCCTTCCTATTCTGCCTGCCTTTAATTATTACCATGAATGCCATCAATAGCTAACAGCAATATTAGCCAAATATCTTCTGGGAAGCAGATGTTAAGTACTTCATCATTTATCTCATTTGATCTTTAAAAGTATCCCAGGAATTACACTTCAATGTTGTTCAGCATGAGAAAGTTAAAACTCTTGACAGATTCAGAAATCTGTCTAAGTTACCTACTGAGTAAGTGGTAAACGTAGAAGCTGAAGCCAGGAAACCTGCAGTCTGATTACAGAGCTGCTGACCCTCCAGGCTCCAGTGGAGATGGTGGTACATGCGTTTCGTACATACCCCACTGGCTTCTCTTCTTCTCTACAAGGCCTGTTTAAGGAGATCATGTGGCAAAGGAAAACTGAGTTGTGTAGTCCTGTCTGGAACTTGTTAAAAGTAATCATTGTTACTAGTTCACCTATGGCCAATAACAAAGTAGAACATCCTGAAGTTTCTCTATTGGGAATACACTAATCTGGGCCATGGGGATTACTGACTCCCATGGAATGGGCTCGGCTCACTCAGGATAAGAACTGGAACTTTTGTGTCAGTTGTAAGTCAGGCACAGCCTTTAGAGTCCCCAAACTGGTCAGCCTGGGTATTATTAACTCCTTTTATTTCCTTCTTATAGAAAGACAGTACATTGTTTAGGTCTAAGGCTCTGGATCTAAGAAGTTAAATAATCACCTTTCTCAAGCAGGCTTCAGCCCAAGTAGCTACATTCTTAGGCCCAGTCTTCAGGCCTAATGGGAACTGTAGCATTTGGGTGGAGGAAAAACAGAGGAGCTGACCCAGGGACACTTTCTCTCCGGAAAACTACTCAACTATTCCAAGTCACTAACAACTGATTCTAAGTCCCAATCGTAATTAACTCTTGCAAAGAAAGCACTTTAGAGCTTATAAAATGATTTCACATTCATTATCACAGCATTAAAAAATTAGATCTCAGACTTGGAGAGAAATGCTAGAAGGGAAATGAAGGAGGCACCCTAGCTGCACATGTGAAAATGGCAGTGTGGAAGGCCGCAATGCAATTCCTGTTGGTGTGACACTTTCCTCAGCGATGGGGCTCACTGCCTTTAAACCACCACTGTCCAAACCGGCAGGCCAAGGACTGAGCCCCCCCCCCCCAATCCAGCAGAGAAGTCTCAGTGCCTCACCTATTCTTCATTATCAAATCATTTCCAGTTTCTGCTCTGTGCCAGGGACTGCTTTAAGCACTGGGGATACCACAATGAACAAAACAGACCTCCCCCCCCACCCCTGGTTATTCACCTTAGAGAAATTGTCATTTTGTATGGTAAAGTAGATAATACATCAAAAATATAGTCTTGTGCTAAAAGAACATTCTGGGAAAGGGGACAGGGAATACTGGGGACATGTTGCATCTTTAAAAGGTAAGCTGGGAAGAATGGCTAGAAGGAGGCATGCAGTAACAAGATGGAGGAAGTAAAGAAGTTGGCCTTGTGGACACCCGGGAAGTCACATGCCCAGGAAACAGTAGGTGTGAATACATTAAGGTCGAAAGGTGCATGACATGCTGGCAACACAAAATGAAAGCCAGTATACCTGGGGCAGAATGAGCAGAGGGGAAAGTGGCAAAAGTCAGACAGACAATGGACCTGGGGGCAGCAAATGCTGAAGGGCTTTGCAGGCCACTGTGAGGGCTTTGTTCTTGACTGAGTGAGATGAAAAGCAATTAGAAAATGCTCATCAGAGGGGAAACCCAATATCAGCAGTGCCTCTCTTCAGGCTCAGAAAGGCCTCAGCTACTAAGACTGCAATGCTCAAATTCCATGGCTCTCTCATCTTCCAGAGAAAGAGAGAGAGTGTGACAGAGAGAGATAGAGGAAGCTTTACAAATGGCCATCAAATCCAGTAGAGAACCATGACATACAAACCACCATACAGCCCCGTTTATATTGCAGCTGAGCAGTTAAATGTGCCAAGCCCTGTGCCTGCCACCTTGGCAGATCTCTGCATTTGCTGTCAACTGCCCCAGCCACTGTGTGGAAGGGCTCCACTGCAGGAAGTCCACTGGGGAAAAGAACTGACCTCACCTGGAGGTCTAGAGGAACAAGGAGCAGAGCTGAGATATGACGGGCGAGGGTGTCTCTAAGTGCTGGTCATCAGGAACAGACCAATATTAAAACATTTCAAAGAAACACTTGTAGAATATAATGAAATTAATTAATGCAACCACCTTTAATTCCTGAAAGAAAAAGCAGTCTTCTGAAGACAGCCCCTTATCACTCATCCTATTTTACAGATAAAGGAACAGAGACAAAAACGTAAATCAAAGAAGGCAGCTCAAGGCCCAACACCCGGAGCTGCTTCTTTCCTATCCATAATCCTGCTTCAGAGAATGAAAGCCACCATTTTGGAGGGATGACCAAGACTCCAAATCTATATGTGGGACGCTATGTGTGAGAGAAAGTCTGGCAGACTGTTATCAAGAAGAAGCAACATATTTACGCAAGCACCCATCCTGGGTGAACAGAACTCATTAAAGAAGACAACAAAATCTCCCAGCCTCCACAGCCCACAGCCATCAGAAAAGGTGAGTGGCTCACATCTCACATGAACCACCGTCACCACCCCCTGTTCAGCTTCTGCATCCCCATCTCTCAGCCCCTTGGTCCACTCAGCGGTCGAGCGTTTTGAATCTGAATTTGAATTCACATCCAAGGGAAACATTGGCTCCTCTCGTTTATTTAGATATACAGCAAGTAGCTGGAAACAAGTTTTAAAATACAGCTTCAACAAGCAGGAAGTAAAGGTTGAAGATGAGAAAATGGACCGTTCTTTGGGCAGAGAATAGCACGCAGTGTCTTGGTAACAGACACCAAGTGATTCACAGAGAGAAGCTGAGATCTGGGACTCCAACCGTCAGGCTCTCAGCAAGTGTCCTTCTCAAAGCCCAAACCAAACAGATTGCTTTCAAAGGGGAAGTCAAAGTGCTTAATGACAAAACACTAAATTGTTCTCAATGGTACAAGCATCAAAGCTGGACACCTTGCTGTTGTTATCTTGCTTTGACTGCTCAGTAGGCAAGGTGGTTGAAGCAAGCCATACTGATGGCAGCAGAGACGGAGAAGCAAAGTCTCATGTGGGCCACAGCATGTCAAGAACACAGCTATGTCCATTTTTCCAGAAGTAACATCTTCAATGGCCTGCTTCAACAGACCATTGGGTATGTGCCAATCCACAGAGCTGAAATAACATAAAGAACAGCAGGTCCTTAGTAAACCCAGCTCCTCATTATGGACCCCATAGCCTGACCCCATCTAGCATTCTAACTTGTACCATGCCACCAAGAAATGGCACAGGTCCGGGGGAGGAGGACCAACTTGGGTAGGGCAGAAGGACAGGCTTCTATAGAGAGGAGATCAGAGTGCTACAACCAAGTACAAAGGGCACGGGGTAGAAACCCACATCCTAAAAAGGAGCAAGGAATCATGCTGCAGTAATGAGTTGGATCTCCAACCACAAGCATCGGCGATGCCTTCCTGTGATCTTTTTGTAATGAACTCAAACCAATTACATTCCAGACAAGTTCCATAGGAATTCTGAAGGCGGTGTCAACAATTGCAGAATAGAACTGGAAGCCTGGGATCCTTGTCACCCCTGTGGTTTCCCACATGATGATGAGAACAGCCTGTGGCTTCCAGCAGGTCCCATTTCCCATATCTGTGGTCTCAACACATTTAGGAAGAGGCTCCTCCCAAAACATGTTACTGACAGATCTCACTGCTCAGTCTTGCACACAGAAAGGACCTTCATCCACTTCTATATGGGGAGAAAGTGACACTAGAAACCTATTATATGAAACCATATTCACTTGGGCTATGTTAAAAGCTAAGTAATCATTAAACAAGGGTAGAAAACGAAGCAAACAAAAGGAGTAAAACTTTTAAAAGATTCCTGGAGTTGATCCTTACCTTGAAGGAAGAGAAGAGACAGGCTCAGGCTGTCTCCCTGTTTAATGAAAGGCTGGTATCCAGGGACAACGTTCTGATGGAGTAGCTGTCACTGATGGAGTGCTGTCAAACCCCCTATCAACTATTCAGAGAGTTTCCAACACTTAATCATCCCTCAAAACACTGTAGCAAATCTCCGGGTATATAAGTACTTGTACATATTTTTCTCCAGAATAAATCCATGGAAAAGCAATAAAGATTACTAATATATACTGCCAACATGTCACCCAGAAGACCTATATCTAGTTATACTCCCACATATAATATCCTAGGGTATTTGTCTCTCTAAGCCCCTCGTTTTTTCTTATACTAAAATAAAGCATTATTTTCAAAGTTGTTATAAGTAGTGGATAACTTGGTTCCTGTCTTATTTTAAGATGCATTTATTTGATTAGTAATGAGTAAATCCTTTCCAAATGCTCCATGATGCAGGATTTTTCCCTAAAGTAAAGGTATTTCTTACAGGGCACACATATAACAATGAGCAAAGGTAACCAAAAGTAAGAGATAAATAATAAGATTTACTGGGTAACGCTGTATTTTATCCTATATTATGAAAAACAAGCAGTTACAGTACAAAACTACTACAGTATTTCAGTCTTAAAATATACATATCCTATATATATATGTATTTGGTTTTTCAAGACAGGGTTTCTCTGTGTAGTCTTGGTGCCTGTCTTGGAACTCACTCTGTAGACCAGGCTGGCCTCGAGCTCACAGAGATCTGCCTGGCTCTGCCTCCTGAGCCCTGGGATTAAAGGCGTGCACTACCACTGCCAGGCTCCTTAATATAATTTAATACATACGTTAAAAACTGGATGTTTCAGATCCCTGCATCTGATGCTGGGAGAGGATGACTCTCCCTGCTTTGATGTGCAGCATTGGAATTCTCTGAGGTCTACTCACAACCATACATGAGGCAGGCTAGGACAGAAATAGAAATACTGCCAATTTCTCAGTTAACTGTTTTAGAAGCTCCATGATATCAAGAACCATGTCTGTTTTGTTTGTCATTAGGATCTAGCAAAAAGAGCTTGAAGGGACATGAGCCTCAAGCTCCACTGAGTACCATAGCACCTGGGAAGTATTACATACATTTGTGGTTGCTACAGAGGCCTGGGCTATTTCCCTGGTAGTGGGCTCACTGAAAGGTCAAGGTGAGGATGGGAGGTGGTGAGAATTCAGAAAACTATCAAGTGCTCTGTAAGATGGGGTAGTGATGAGAAGGAGGGAGATGATGAAGGATTGGTGAGTTCACTAGGAGAGACAAGAGGTTAGGCAAGAAACCAGGCTATCTGTGTTGGTACCCATAAGCTGTGCAGTGAGAGTGCCTCCCTGCAGCCAGATAGGCCGTGAAACAAGCGGTGTACAACCTGGCCACTCTAAGCTGTGTGGCCATCTGGGTCCCACTGAAAGTCAGGGGGTAGCAAAAGGCAGCTCTGTCACAGCAGCTTTGTTGGAATTGTCGTGCTGAACTGGGGGAGGAAAAAGAAAGCCCTGTGGTAAGAACTCAGCCTGGGGAAGAGTCAGATACAACACCTATTTTCTACATGCTTGGGGACCAACTCTGAAGTCCTTGGGTGAAAGTAAACTTTCGTAAGCAACTGAAATGACATTTCTTGGAAGTTCTCCTAGGAGAGGCACATGCTTCTGTAACTACCAAGGAAGCAGACTGGAGTATCAAGAGGGAGCCCCCAGCCTGAGAGGCAGGCAGTGGCAAGGACTGGTGGGATGGAGGTTCATCCACAGGGTGGAGCAGAGCAGGCTTCCTGGATGGGTTCTCCAAGAGGGATGCAGTAGGTATCAGGTCCATCAAACCCCTCACCCTGTTTGTTATCTCACAGACAGAACCACCAACACCCACTGATTCACATATAACCTAGAGCTTCAATCAGAAAAATGGCAGGGACCACTATGAGAGTGTGCACAGGAAGTCACTGCCACTCCATTAGTTCCACAATTTCCAGACCCTAGCCTTCTAGCACTAGCACTACCAAAACGTGCACGCATACATACACACACACACACACACACACACACACACACACACACACACACGAACCTGTTGCCATGACACAGATGTGTTCCTCCTTCGGGAAGGGATCATTCCAAACTACTATAAAAAAATTCTTTTATGTTGTGTGCCAGATCCTCTCCTGCTTCTCTCCCCATTTTTTAAAGTAAAATTCTGGGTAGAAGATGCAGCAGAAATTGAAATGTGGGCTTCTCCACTAAGCAATGACAAAACCTTCAGTAATATAGTTTTCAGACAAAAGAGTGTAGGAAGCAACATTTCAAAGCAATGCTGTGTATTATGGGCTGGGAAAATGTAAAGAAAAAAATTAAAATGGGTGAATGTAATAAAAGTCATTCTTTGAAGAACATGACCTCTGACAGATGTCAAAGCAATGTGTGACCAAGCTAAGGAAAGGGGGGAACAACCAGTAATGGTGAAAAGGAGAGACTAGGGCCCCACAGCCCTGTGAGGGCACATCTCAGTGACCTATGACCCTCCATCCAGTCTCTCTCTAAATGTTTCACAGCTCTTTATGATCGTATACCATGGGGCTGAGGAATCAACCCTCTGTTGTGGAAATGAAAGACTGTCTGAAGACCCAGGGAACACTTGGTACAGAATCCCTTCCCTGAGGAGGGATAGAAAAGGTTCTCATGAAGTCTCTCCATCAAGAGACCACCTGGGACTGAACAGCAAACAGAAACAGTGAAAACTGAGAGAGGATGCTGGAGGACCAGGGCAATATTCTGTACCACCCTCGTCTGTAAATCTGTGCTCCCTCCCCGCTTCTATACCCATTCCCACTGCCTCATCCTCTGGCTCACAGTCCACAAGTGAGGGTTCCTGTCATACACATCTCACTCCCAGGGACGGTTCCCAACTGGGGGATTCCTTCAGATCTATGTTTACATCCTAAAGACATGGACATGAGTGTCCAGTCACAAAAAGGGAATGAGCTTGGGAAAATCAAGTCCAGGCCAGAGTTGTAGGCATTTCATTTCCTGTCTACAAAGCCAGAAAAAATCCCAAGGGCATGGCCAAACAACAACGATTCTGGTTTTATGACCAAAACCTAAAAGTGAAAGAAAGGAAGAAGAAAGAAGAGGGGGAGGGTAGGCGGGAACTAACTCCTCAAACTCAGATCACTGGGTGTGATTAAGCCTGAAATGAGAGATGATAATACGCAGCTGTAAAGGCTACACACATGAGAGGTCAGCAACTAACATCACTTCACAACAAAGAAACAGGAGAAGACAGCTTTGTATTACTCAACATGCTCGCATGACCAGGGTGCCAAGGACAAGGCAAACGATAGGACACCCACTCACTACTCACCAATACACGGCAGGCCACAAGGGTTTGGCTCCCAGGAGTTGAGTTCTTCTTGTGGATGTTCCCTTTGTCCTCTGTGTTATGCAGCTTCTTTAGGGTGTACATTTGTGTAGTCAGGGCCTCCCTTCTCCTTTTAGAAGTGTCTATGACTTCGGTCTCTAATGCAATATACTTCTCAACTACACAAAATCCACAACCACTCTCTTAAGAAACTACTGCTGTTGTTTATGATTTGTGCCCACCAGGAGCCCAAGATATAGGATCAGGAAGTACTGTGAAACCCTTAGTGTGAGACGGAGTGGAAGGTCCTTCAGTCACTGGAGACATGCCCTCATGGGACTGCAGGGCACCAGTTTCTGCTCTTTTCAAGCTATGACCATTTGCTGCTACTTGTAATCCTGCCATGATGAGTCATCTGCTGCCTCACCAGAGGTCAAGCTAATGATCTTGACCTTTGAACCTCCAAAACTGTAAGCTAAATGCACACCCTTTTCTTTGAGCAGCCTGCTTCAGGCATGAAAAACTACTTAGTACAACTAATTTTTCCGTAGTCTGTGGTCTCAACTATATAGTAGACCATGTTCAGAACTTCTCCTCCTGAACTTAATTTTGTGGTTCCCTGAGTGGAGCCCAGGGGTTCACGAATGCTATGCGAGTGCTCTACCACTAAGCGTAGCCCCCAGCCCTCTTTTCAAACATTTTCCACTTTATTATTTCTCTGTACTGCACTGTGATAATTTTCTAACTCCTATCCTCCGTCTTTCCTCAGATTTGTTTAGTTTGGTATTTTATTCCATCAACAGATTTTTAAACTTCAATGGTCATTTCTATTTCTATGATCATTACAAACTTCCTTCAAATCTGCCTGTTCTTTTGGTTTAACCTCTTCTTTATAGTTTTAGTTATTTAGTTATTTTAAGCATTACATGAAGTTCAGGGCTCTTAATATTCCCACACACTGCTTCCACCGGCTCTAGCTGGTAATAGATTATTTGTTTCTTTATAACATTGACTTTATCTTCAAAGTCATTTTGTAGTTGTGAAAATCATAGGTGATATAAGTTGAGTGTCTAGTCTGCAACTGAGTTAAGGGGTATCACTGCCAGGACAAGTTTGAGTGTGGTTATCAATTTTTTTAGTGATCCCTGGCTGAGGTAGGAAAATAAATTCCTTATGGTATACTTGTGCTAAAATTTTTCTTAGTCTGTGCTTTAAATGTTAGGGAAGCCTGTTAAGATTTCTTGACCAGTGCATGGGTTTGGATTTATGGCAGGCCTGTTGTCCTGGGCCTGTCACAGTGTCCTCTGCTAGAGCAACCCATGGCCTGAACCATTGCCTGGCCTCTGCCTGTAGGCTACTGGCACCGAAGTGGGTTGAACAGTAAGAAGGGACAACAGGCATAAAGCAGGGGATTTCTTGCTGTGTAGACTCTTCCAGAGATCATCTTAGGTTTTCTGATTCCCAAATGTAAGCTTTCTTGACTAGGTGGAAGGTATCACAGTTCAAACTCCTTCCATTCTCTAGTGGTCTGCTGGTTTCTCTCCATTTACTGCATGGTCTGGGAACCTCACTGCTGTTTTGCTATCGTGTCTTCTAGCTGATGCTAAGATTGCAAGGGGTTGTTGTTTCTTTTTAAATAAAATAATCCAAGAATACAGATTAAAATCATGCTAGCCTTTGAGACTAGGCAACTTACAGTCAATTACACTTCCCTATCAATTGTAGGTATGTTTTGGTTTTAAGCCAAGTTTGAACTCATCAGAACAAAACAGTACAGAGAGAGGAGCTTTGGAAAGCTGATCCTGCTGGGGTGAGAGGGCCACTCTTCTTTAGGAGGGTGGCCCCTGTTAGGTTCTTCATACCCCCATGGGTGACCCCACATGCATGCACATATAGATAGTGCTAACTGAACTCAGTCAGTTAAAAATAAATAATTGCTGTGGGATGTCTTTCTGTATGCTGTGAATATATGTTGTTCCCATTGGATAACAAATAAGCTGCTTTGGCCTATGGCAAGGCAGCTTAGAAGTGGGCAGGAAATCCAAGAAGAGACAGGAAAGAGAAAAGCAGAGGGAGGAGATGCCAGACTGCCATCCTAAGAGCAACATGTAATGAGATGCAGGTAAAGCCATGGAACACGTGGTGATAGATTAATAGCTATGGGTTGAGTTACACTGTAAGAGTTAGCTAGCAAGAAGCCTGTCATGGGCCATACAGTTTGTAAATAATATTAAGCCTCTGAATGATTATTTTATAAGCTGCGGAGGGATCGCAGGGCTGGGCAGAACCTGAGAAACTTCACGACTACAAATAATTATAAAAGGACAGGAAGTTATGAAGGAGATATAATGAATGGGGTATCCTGGGAAAGTTGGAGGTGAGAGCAAAGGGTATATATGGCCAAGATACATTGTACACATGCATGGAATTTTCAAAGAATAAATAAAATACTTATTATAAAGCAAAATAATTGTAAAATATTAGCAGTTCCCAAATTATCTATTGGTACAGTTAAAATGGCAGATTAGAAACTTTATTGAAAGGAATGAACATTTAAGAAAACACATCAGTTATTCTACCTACCCAGGACAAAGAGAAAAAAATGCATGTACTAATTCCTGACACTATAGATTATGACAAAAAGCATCTAGCACAGTTCTAGAAACAGGAGAATTAAAAGGGCTCCAAAATGAGGATTCTGAGCTTTGAACTCTACTCGGTTTAGAGTCTTAAGCAGGAATAGTATCAAAGTAAAAGAAACTAATAGAAATCTGAATCTGAACTCTTTTGCTTGTTTCATGATTTGTTTTAGGAGACAGGGTCTCATACAGCATAGGCTAGTCTCAAACTCCTTATATAATTGCGGATAATCTTGACCTCCTGATTCTCCTGCCTCCACTACCCAAGTATCCAAGTGTATATTGCCACATCTGGCTGAATTATAGTTTTTTAAAACTTGGAATTCTATACAAAAAAATTAAAAATCTCTTTGTTAATCTTAAAAATCTTAATAAGGTATAATTCATTGAAAATACATTCTAATGAATGTTCAATCAAATCAAACATATTAAAGGGACTGGAATCACAAATGTTAGATTTCTGGGTAGATGACAAAGGAGTGACTTTGAAGTTAGTTTTACTATCTCTCAAACTCTCATGAGTGGACATGAGTATTTCTGTAGAATCAATTAAATGTGCTGTAATATGCCAACAGGGAACTGTCTTCTGGCTTGCCAGGCATTCTTTATGAGGTGGCTGGAATGAGCACCCTGTAAAGCTGTTTGTGCTTTCCTTCTTTACTTACTACCTAGGATAGCAGTTCTCAAAGTACTGGTCCATGGACTCCTGGGAGATGGATAAGACCTTTGCAGGGGTTTATCAAGTTATAAAAACAACAGCTAAAAGGATGGTGCCTCAGACTCATCAACTCTACCAAGAGGCAATGGATTCTTCAGTCACACACTCAAAGCTTTAAAACTAAAATATAAGACTAGTTTTACTTAGGAAGTCCTTTAATAAATCAGCAAAGTATTGATTTTATTCAGCCTTGATTTTACCATGCTACTTTAATGTGGTATGCAACTTAAAGATCATGATTAGTTCAACCCTAAGGCTTCTCACTGCATACTTTCAGACCATGGTTAACTGACCACTGGAAATGGAAGAACTGGTAAGGAGGCTGGTGGGTAGGCCACTATAGACTGAGTGGGTTCAAAAGACCATTTATCCAGTTGTCTTCTGCTAAGTCAGATATTAAGGATTTTTTCTTAAACAAATAATGATGATGAATGTATAAATTAAATCTTTAAAGGGTTTTTTTCAGTCTTCACTTCTAACCATGTAAGTATCAGTAAATGTCATTTAAATAAACCAAGACATTTAGGTGCTATGAGCAAAATGCTTAGGAATACTGGATAAGAGTACAGTGCCTCAGGCAATGCTTCCATTGGAAGTGAAGAAAATAGTTTGAAATTAGTTTGAAACAGTGAAGTTTGCACAGCACTGCCAATATGTTACATGCCACTGGGTTGAATATTTCAAAACTGGTTCATTTATCTTATATGATTTTTTTTCTCAACACCCTCACATAAAGATTTCAATGACCTGACACAATTCCATTTCCAGAATAAAGGCCAAGAGACAGGCACTACCCTTCAGAGATAGTATTTTTTCCACTATTAAGACTATATATGTCTTTGTTGTTGTTCATGTGAAATTTAACTATTCCAGAAGGCCTTTTCTGTGAAACTATTGACCACTATGACCAATATTTTAAGATTACAATTTGGCTCAAATTCTTGAGTTTTATTTATAATATGCCATAATATCTCAATCTGATTTAGCCACTCTGCTAATGGCCAATTTGCCTGTCCCTAAAACACAGACAATGCAGCCCTATGCACCACACTATGACAAGTCCAGCCCAAGCTCTACCTATAAACTCACCGTGATTGTGACAGCATGTATAAAACATGAGCAAGCCTAAACTAGACCAAATACCAGCATGGAGGGGAATTAGGCATAAAGATCCACCTTTAGATAAAGAGTAATTGGCACTTCTTAGCTGCTGGGAGATGGTGGGTCAGTTTTCTCTAAAAATAGCCCTTGATAGGTGGCCCTTAATAGGTTGACCAGGCTCTGGTGGAAGGCCAGAATATCTGAGCAGCACAAATTGGCCTTGATGGGGGGAAAAAAGAAAGAATACAAAGTTGGGTGAGAAGAAAAGCGAGGTGAATATGGTCAAAACACACTGTTGGATATCCTCAAAGAACTAATACAAAAATTTTATAGGGTGTGCCCAAACAGTAGATGGTCCTATAACCTACTCACAATATATAAAACACACATAAGAGCAATAGGAACCAGAAAAGGCATAAAGAAAAGAAAACATGAAGTTGTGAAAGGTAGTTGATGTAAGAAGCACACTAAACATGGGACTCTAAACTAGGAACTGGAGGAGGGTTTCTTAAGGGACTGTGGCTTCTGTTTCCACAGAAAGCTTGTTAAGAATGCCAGCTCTGGTCCCTTTGGACCCCCTAAAGATTCTGCTGACTCCTAAGTTTCTACAGAACCACAGAAGTTTATCACATGGAAGAGAGAAGAGTTATCTTCCAGCCCAGAAGCAAAAGCCTTGAAGTCACATAGAGGTGGGCAATTCTGAGGAAGTCAGAGGAAGCTGCTGGGAATGCAATGCAAAGGCTCTCGAAACACAGTGTCTCAGCATATGCTAAATTTGGTCATGAGGAACCAGAAAGGTCTGGAGCATCTCTAGTCCCCTGAACTCTACCAGACGTCTTTTCCTTACACTAAGGTACTTTGAAAGCAAGCAGAACACTTAGACAGCCATGCTTTATCGTTGCCGAACAGCAGATTCCTTTAATTCACAAGCGAGCACCAAGTTCTCAGAGCGGAGGCAGCAAGAGCTCTGGTTCCCCACAGTGTGAGGCAGGATAAGCTGAAGCACTTGAATCTAGCCATGGGTGAGAAAGCATATTGAGGCCCTGAAGTAAGTCCAAGCAGTAAAGAAGCAGTAACTGCACTCTGTATTCTGCACACATCTTGAAGCACATGGTACTTAAGACCCTTGACAGCAAACACAGGTCCCAATGCCAATGACCCTTCTGAATACCTTCTTTGGTGCTTGAGAAACTTACTGGAACATGACCTGACTCATAAAATTCAGTAGACGGCGCTGAAGCAGCTGTACGAAGCAGACAATGTCAGTAAATATTGGGGAGAGAGGATGTGGGATCCAAAGTTCTAATGTGGCTCCAGGCATTCATGGTTGTCTGAGCACAGGAAAAGCCAGTCATGCTGGGTGACTCCTGGCACATAGACTAGAATGAGCTTTGTGGCCACAGGACCCCCCACTGAGAGGGAAGGACCACAATGTGGGTGTGGGCTTAACAGGAGAGTTTCAACTTGAAGTGCCACAGCAGCAGTGAAAAGTGCTAGAAAGGGCAAAAGCCATTCAGGAAGACTCGCTCAGTCTCTGGGCAATAGACTCTAGAGCGTAAGCGGTCACTCTCGAGATTAATGGGGAAACATGAAGGGAATCCAGGATTAGGATTTATGGCACTTGGATTTCTTGTCTCATCGCTTCAGGAACTTACATTGTTAGCTGGTTTTTATATGATGAAGTGAAAATAAAAATGGAGGCCCAAGAGTTTTCTCCCATAGTCAAGATTCTGGATAAGTGATCAACAATGGGCTTTTGTCTCTTAAGTGAAACCAGAAAGGACTGGTATTTTTCTAGCCTTGTGGATGGCTATATCAACCTTTATAATTCTTTTTCCAGATACTCTGGAGAGAAAGCATTCTTCCACCAAGAACACAATCAACTTCTTGGTCCTTTACAAGTCTCGCCCTCAAAAGAATCTTCTGTGAGGCGCCTACAGAGAGCTTGACTGAGGAGTGTAGGGCAAATGATATCACAGACACTGACTTAGCTTTAAGACGCCTTCAGAGTAACAGGAAGGAAGGAAACCAAATAACCCCGTATCTCCAGGGCCATGACCACAGCATGCACAGTGCACAGGGCCAGAGCCTCTGTGATGGAGAGGCTGGCAGGAGCAAAGTCAGGGAGGCATGTGTAGGGCACTGCACAGGCTGGTGATTTCCAGAACTGCACACTTAGGGTGTGGAACAAAGAAATGAGGCTGGAGAGGAGGCCGTGGCCAGATCACAACAGGTCTTTGTATGTTATGCTGGGGAGAACAGACTCTGGCTTTGATGAAGGCAATGAAAAGGGCGAGGCTCCCCTAAAATCATGCCTCCTTCCAAAGCTGTGGAAAAGGATGCCATGAACCTTCTTCTGCTCTTGCCAAATTTCCTGTAAACACTCCATGCATTCCAAAAAGAGTGAGCAGGGTTTTTATGCATTCCAAGTGCATTTCCAAGAGCCATCACAAATCGATCAGTATAGGGTGATGAGAATCCAGAGCTCACCACCAGGCACAGACAGTCAAATCTGGTTCCCTCTCATTTCTTTTCTCTTTTTCTACTTTAATGGCCTATTATAAAGGAAAATAAAAAACCTTTTAAAAATTTTAGAGCAGGATTAAGTTTTAATGATAAAGAATACTGTGGTCACGGTATAATCCTAATCTCGCTGAAAAGTAACTCATCCCCCACAGCTAGGTCATTAACAGCACATTCTCCAGCTGTGGGAATCCCACCCAAAAGGAGTTTTCATTGTATACTCTGAATGTCTCCCAGTGGGCTACACTGAGAGTATGACAGACATAAACATCAACAATACAGACCACTGGATATGGCATGGACAACAGTTCAATAAAGAAGAGAAAGAAAGCAATAGCAGGTCCCATTTCAACCTTACCATTACTTTCCGTAAAACCAGACCTTAGTTTTACTACATGTAATGACTTAAAAATGGTCCTTTGCATATACAGTATCTCAGGGACTTCTTATCAGAAAGAAAGAAAGAGGTCTAAAATAGGAGACAGGATAAAGTTATGCTGAATTTGAGCTAAGAAGTAAGAGAATGTATTTCCCATAACCCTATTTCTGTGGCCAACAGTACCCACTGGGGATATACAGAGAAGCAAGATCCAATCCAGAAAGGACAGCAGAGTGGATAAACGGGAAAGGGCAGCAATAATTCAGCTAAAATAAAACTGATCATAATCAAAGTGTTCACATAAGGTAGAAATGAGCCCGGGATTTTAGTGCTATTTCTAAATGGTAATATAGCTTCCCAAGGAAGGTGAATGTTGACTATGGCTCAGTAAAAACTCGTCATATTTAGAAAACAATGCATCATCTAAGGAGGAAAACGAAAAAATAAAGAAAACTTTAGCTCTTGCTTCCTCAAGGATGTCAAGGCTGCCAACAATTTCCGAATATACTCTGCTAAGAGTCATAGTAACTGCATTTTACTGGTATGTCCAATAGAATGTACACCCCACAATGAAGACTTTTCCCATAAGGAAGATGATCAAATACTTAGTTGTTAATGTCCAAATATGGTAAGTAACTTTTCACCTACAACTTTATGCTTAAGAACTTGTAAAGCATCCTGTACTCTACCTGAGGAACACCTTTCCTGCACCTGTCTTCCAGCACCTCTTCTCAGGAGGCCCAACAGGTGCTGATAACTCTCCACTTCCCCAGGGCCCTTGCCTCCTAACCCACTCCCTACCCCTAGGCAGGAAATCTAACTCCTATCACCAACTCTGAGCAACCCTACCACCTCCATCCATCCTCACTGTGTATTCTTGGCCCCTTCTCTAGAACATACACCACCAGCTCCACCTACCTAAATGATCAAGAAATGTTTTTCTCCAGGAAGGGTCATTAGACCAATACTAGAAACCATGCCCACATGCCTACCTTCCAACTCAACCTCCTTCTGCTCCCATCTTCAAGCAGGGATCCTAGACTCACATTTGCCAACTGATCCAGTGCACTTTGCCTAAAGAAAATTTCTGTGCACCTCCCCCAACACTTCTAAAGAACAGCTGTGAGACTCATAACTCTACAGGTCTGATCCTGGGCTTAGAAACTTCACTTAACATGTAGAGTTAGGACTACTTCTGAAATTCCACTTGAATATCAACACCAAATTGTCTAAAGACTGAACCCTAAGCCCCATATAGCTCTCAGGTACCTGACGAAATTAGGTTAACAGGAAACAGCTTCAAACCAGAGATTCTACATGATCTGTTCTTGGGTTGTTTTGATTTAATTGTGTTTTAGGGACTTGACATTTTCTTTCCAGTTCTTCTACTTTGTCTTCAAGATGATATTCTTTCTTCTACTTGATCCAGCCTGTTGGTGATGCTTTGCTCTGAAATTGTTTGAAAGTTTTATTTTATTTTTGGCTTTTCTTCAGAGATTTTCTCTTTATTAAATTATATTTTCATTTATTAAAACATTTGCATTGTTTAAGTCAGCTGTTTCAATTTTCAATGTCTTCATTTTGTCATTTATTCATATACTCTTTGAGTTCCTTGATAATTTTTATTATTACCATTTTGAATTCACAGTCATTTTTCTTGGGGTATATTACTATGGGATTTTTGGTATAAATGTATTGTTTTGGGTTCTCACATTTGTGTATTTACAGTGGGGTTAGGAGTTAGGTCATTGATAGTGTTTCTTGGTATGGAAACTGTGTCTCTTTTGTTGGGTGAGTGTTTATCATTATAGTTTTTTTTCCACATGTCCTGTTTACTGGTGAGAATGGGGTATTGAAGTCACCCAGTTTTCACTGTGTTTATGTCCATCTGTAGTTTTAAATCCAGCAGTGTTTCTTTTATGAATCTGATGGGCCTTTCTGTGGGACTTGATCTTTCTTTCTTGTCACTTTCAATATTCATTCTTTGTTCTCTACATTCAGTGTTTGGGCTGTTATATGACACAGGGGGTTTCTTTTCTGGTCCTGTCTATCTGGTATTCTGCATGCCTCTTGCTATAAGGTATGCCTCTTACACTTTGATAAATACTTCTTCTTTTAGATTAGAGAAGTTTTCTTCCATGATTTTGTTGAAAATATCTATGACATAGATCTGAGTCTCTTTTTCTTCTATACCTATTATGCATACTGTGGTCTTTTTTATCTTTATATCTATCTATATCTATATACATATATATGTATGTGATATCTATAGAAATCTATAACTCTATATCTATTAGAGATAGATAGATGATAGACAGACAGACAGAGAAATTGATATTCACTGCATTTTATTCAGTATGATTCTGGCTTGATTTGGCTAAAACTTACCTTCAAGTTCTGTCTTTACAAAGAAAGGCCAGGAGATTATGAGCATGACTGTAATATTGATTCCTGGAGACAAAAATGTCATGCATGTTTAGAGGCTCCTTCATAAGAACGTGTTTCACCAATTCAACACCAGTAAAGCACTCAACTTAGAGAGGAGGTAGAAGAAATATCAAGACACTTCCTTGGTTCCTAAGGAAATTTAAGCCACCTGTTTGTGTTTTGCCACAGTGCTACACAGAGCCAGGTTTGAGCTATTGAACTTAATGGAGGGGACAATTTTCAATTATCCACACTAAATGGCAAGAGTTATTCCTGAAAATTTTCAAATTACAACCCTCTAACTGAAACCCTTTTTCCAGTGACTGCCGTACAATTCCAGATGTAGTCTGAAATGACAAGATAAAGACAGACCAAATGACCCATACGCTACAACTCTTAATCTCTGTCCACAGCTGGGAAGAGGTCAGACTCAACGCTGACACAAACGCTGAGGAGGGGCATTTCAACTCAACCAGGGAATGGGATGGGCTGAGGAATGAGACTCCCCAAGGTGCGGAATCCAAAGGAACCCTAACTCTTGTTTGTGTCAGGATTTTTGGCCCCCTGCACTCTACAGTCAGGCATATCCTTTGCTTCACTTGAGGTTCAGCTCTGGGAACATCTTTGTGTCTAGACTGACTTTACTGCAGCTAAATTAACCCTTTCCCCACTGCAGTGATAGAGCACAAAGCCTTGAGCGCACAGTAGGCACACACTGTATCAGTGAACTATACCCAGGCCTAAAGACCCTTTTTCTTTAGTTACTCTACTATTATAAGCTGGGTAAGACATGAAATTGACTTTTGCTGAGACTTTCCTTTCTCTCTTCATTAGCAATCTTGTTAGTTTTCTCCTTCCTGTCCGCACCCAGTGAGCAGGGAAATACAGTTTCTTGGTTCACTGCAGTGGAGGTAAAACAGGAGGCATGTAAAGGCCTTCAAAGGCAGGTAACAGAGGTCAGAAGCAATCAGGCAGAAAGATCTCACTGGAGACCAGTGCTGAGTGGGGAAAATGCTTAGACTAGCCAAGAAAACAGGAGTCGAGACAATGAGAGTAGGAGCCTCCCTCCATCCCAGGCCTGCCCCCACCCAGTCCTCTAGGTGATCTAGACTATTGTGCACATCCAGAATCAGAGAGAGAGATGTCTCTATTCTGTTTTCTTGTTTGATGTCCGAGACTAGGTCTTGTGTAATCCAAATTGTCCTGGAACTCAGGGTCTCTCTTCTTCTGCCTCCTTGGTGCTGGGATGAGATTTCTCTTTGACCATACATTTCACTTTATGAAATTCCTCATTCTACTCAGAAAGATCAGACCTCTCCTCTAACAAGACTTCTATAAAAATGCTAGCCAAAAATGATGGCACTGTGGGTTGGGGTGGGGTGGGAGCGGTGATCCCTTTTTAAGGCACGTGTTTGCGGTTGCAGGAGCACAGGGGAGCTAATACCTGCGACAGAGGCGTCCCAGACTTTACACTCTGGGATAAAAAGGACCTGCCCAGAGTCTAGCTAGGATCAGGTGGCAAGGAGCCACGGTGCTTCTGTGTCATTTCTCTCTGGTGGCTTAACGTCAGCCCTACGAATCCTACGAAGAGATTCGCCCCCTTAATGTCTTGGTTCCATGGTTTTTATTTCCATTACTCTTCTAGGCTTTAAGCTAGGCTGTTACGATTCTAGACACAGAATACATTCAACTTCCACCCCAACCCCTATAGCCTGGCTTAACCATCTTATAGGTTGAATGATAATGACTCACTCTCTTAAACTTAATGCACTTAAAAAAAAAAAACACTAAAGTAATATGGACAGGAAAATAATTTGGAACACACATAAATTTGCTAAAACTTTTCATGTATATATTCATACACTTATATGACAATTACATTTATATTTGTTAAATGCCCATGTCAACACTGACCGAGTCCTCTTATGTTTCACCCTACCTCCGTTCCCTCTGACTTCCAGGAGAAAACATCAGCATGAATATCACTGTAGTAGTTTGAATGAGATGTCCCCTACAGACATGGGCATTTAAAATGCTTGGTCTACAGCTGGTAGTGTGTTTGGGGGAGCCTCAGGGGGTAAAGTTTTATTGGAGGAAGTGTGTCAGTGGAGGCAGGCTTTGAGGTTTCAAAGACTGACCATTCCCAGTCCACTCTCTCTGCTTCCTGCATCTGGTTCAAGATGTGAGGTCTTGGTTGTTCCTGCTGCTACGCTTGCCACCTGCTGCCACAGTCCCCGCCAGGACAGACTCCTATCCCACTCGCTCAGGAAACTAAGACCATTCTAGAAGTTGCCTTGGCCATGTGTTTTATCACAGGAATAGAAAAATTACTAATACAATCAGTGTGTATCCTTTTGAATTTTCTTTTGATATTTTAAAACTGATTTGTGTGTGTCTGATTAGGGATGTCTGGTGTGTGTGTGTGTGTGTGTGTGTGTGTGTGTGTGTGTGTGTGGCAATTTCCAAAAATGGTAACGAAGTGTTCTGTCTTTTTAGCTTGTGTTTTTCACCCAATTTTATCCTTTTACGATAAATGCTATTCATTCTTTCAAATGCCTTGTAAGTAGGCCAGCATCATTTATCTCTTTCCACATTAGTAGGCTCTAACCAACACTGCAGTGAACAACACTGTACACACCCTCTTGCACATGTGAGATTTGGTAAAATGTCTAACAATAGAATTGCAAAGGTTTGCAGAGCTTATGCATTTCTCAATACTGCCAATCTGTTCCTCACAATGAATCAGTGATTGATTTGGAGTGATGGCTAGACAGAAGAGGGAGCAAGTTGAGAAACTGGAAGAATTCCTTCGAATTGTGTTGAGAAACCTTAAAAACCTCTGAGTATTTCATGGACAGACAGGTGATTATAGAAACGGGAAAACAGTTAAAAGGAAAAGCCAATATCAAGATTCAAAGTGCATCTTTGGTCACTGTGATCCTTATTAGCAGCATCCAGACCTCAGTGTAAATAGAAATGAATGGGAGCTCCTAAAAAATAAAAAATCCCCTTTGTCCTTGTCACACTGTGGCTGAGGAGCTCTTTAATGGACCCAGTGATCTACTTTCTACACACACACACACACACACACACACACACACACACACACACACACAAAATATATTCAATGTTAAATTAACCAAGATACATTTTTAAAGCCCTCAAAACAAATTCAAGCTGTTAATTTTAACCTAAAAGTCTACTGTCTCTTTCCCATAAGTAGATAATCAATAAGGACTCTTCAAAAAGACGTCCTATTTTGATGATCATAAATTCTAATCAGTATATACAATGCTTATTTACATAGCTCTATAAAACGTTGACCTCTAACAGAACAGTAGTTGTTATGCACATTTGAAATGTTAAAGGAATACTTCCTGGAATTATGACAACTCTTCTTCTAGGTAATAATCAGAACAATTCTGATGTTTCAATAAAAAGTAACCAACAGGAAAAACTCAGCTTTAGCCCCACTCCCCCTTCTCCACAGTCTTGGCTTCTTGCCTTCTCAAGTAGAGCTGGGTTCCTTACCTGAGCTCTTGCACCATGTACCCCACACCCAGGCATCTAGCACTGCAGTGCAGGTTATCTGTGGACAGATAAACGAAGCAGGCAAACAGAATGCAAAACTTCCTAAATTACAAGGCTTTACCATTTCTAGGGCTGCTAAGCTCAGTCCTCTCCCTGGCAGAGGTGCCAGTGAGCAAAAGTGCAGACAAAGGACAGGGGACAAGTCAGACAAAAGGGATTCTGTCTGAGAATAACCAGAGATTGACTGTTCTGTCCCTGTCCCACCCAGTCCCGCTACTTGAAGTTATAGATGTTTCCTAAGTTAAAAGGGGCTCAGACTCAGAGCCTGCTCCTCTCATTAAAAATAATTATAACTGTTTAAATAGCACACATGGTTATTATATAAAAATTCCATCGAAAAACCAAAAAAAAAAAAAAAAATTCCAAAATAAAGAAGCCAAGAGAAGAAAGCCCAAGTTAGAGTACCATGGCTACTTTGTACACTGTTTTCCTTGAGTGCAGTGTGTGTGTGAGTGTGTGTGCGTGTGTGTTATATGTAAGTACATTTTTTAAGTTATAAAAAAAAAGGATCCTTCTAAATCTATTGCTGAAGAAACTTAAAGGGTTGGTAAATTAGCTCAAAACTTGGAATAAAACAAGTTTGAAAAGAAACAGGAAGAGAAACTCAGTCAGTCCGAATTCCCTTTTACCATCTAATAGAAATAAATACTTAGCAACTCGCCTTGTCCTCAGCAAATGCTACAAGAGACTAATTCACAAACAAGTGAATCAGAAGGCCAAGTGTGCCTCTTGGTGTAGCTCTGGCCATGTCTCCTTCAGCAGAGATTATCTTAGACACCAGTGACCTGGGAGAACAGGGTGGCCAGTGGGCTGGCAAGCCCAGAGAATACAGAGATCGGAGGCGGCCATTTAACAACACAGAGTACATAACAGAAACTGCACTTGTGAAAATCAGTGCTCTACTGGAACTTTTATATTTCTTTTTAAAAAGCACCTTTACAGGCAAGTTAGGAATTTAGTTTTGTATTGCATTGCCACCTGAAGGGAGCTCCTGCAGGGGAAGAAGGCATCACACATTTGCATGAGACTTACCTTCCTTTTCCGTCCATTCAGATCAGACTTAACACAAGCGAAACAATTTCAGATGCACCATTCATGTCAAGAATCACAACAAACTGATGGCACACAGAGATAGTTACATTTTTGTCACTGTTCTCTGCTTTGCTAACCATCTGGCTAGGGCCGGAGAGAATGACATCGTGAATCAGGAATAACTGAGGGAAAGAAGTTCATAAGTAGGTAGTGTGCAAAGCCATTTACATGACAGCTCTATTTAGAAAGAAAGTGTACTTCTTAAATTAGCAAAATGATAATTCAGAGGATGAGAGAACCTGACCAGGCAGCTAGATGGGAAGACATGGAAGGCCCCAGTTTTCCTAGTGCCTTCAGCAAATACAATTGTGTCCATTTCTGGTGAACCAAGTCAGCATCTTCATTCTATCAAGTATCACTCGAGATGCTCTGGGTCCAGAGTGTGCCCAAAGGTAAGTAGAGAAGGGAGGCTAGACCCTTGTGAAGTGCCAGCTAATGTAAAATCAGAATCAATCATTCTGGGAAACTAGGACATATGCCAAGGTATTAGAAGAATAAGAAAACGTTGTGTTGTTTTTATTACAATGGTTCTATCTGCACATAATAATGCACACTACAGTTGCTCAGATCTCCAAACAGGTAGTATCTGTGCCATGATCTTAAGCTTCTAATGCAAACTGGATTCTTTATGGCAAAGAATGGTCAACAGTAAGCGCCTGAATAACTGATACTTTTTACTTACCAAGTATTCTTTGAGGATGGCAAATACAGAATCCACTTTTTTTTTTTTTTTTTTTTTTTTTGAAATTTCCAATTGGGTGCCTTTGCTCATAGCATGTGAGAATGCCAGCTAAATACCCTTCTACTGCATTCCCTGCGAACAGCTCTGACAGCTCTATGCTAGGAATGCCGACTTGTAGTGGAATGACAAGAGAACAAAAGTGGTTGGAGCTGAAACATTGCAAAGTCAATTCTCCAACAGGTGACCCTTGATACTTTCCCTGAATACATTCTTTGTCTTTCTTTCATG
Organism: Peromyscus leucopus; assembly: GCF_004664715.2. NCBI lineage: Eukaryota > Metazoa > Chordata > Mammalia > Rodentia > Cricetidae > Peromyscus > Peromyscus leucopus. The sequence goes on along the minus strand of NC_051079.1, from coordinate 27,983,920 downwards.
TATTCATTCAACAAATGATCACCAAGTACCTACTTTTATGGACAAAGTATTGTCTAGATGCCAGGGATACAGTAGTGCTGGTCAGATGGTCACTGTTACTCACAGAGCTCATAATTCAGTAGAAGATGACAATAACAAATGACCAAGTAAGTCATATATAGAGTATATTTGATGGTGACACATGCTATGGGGGAAAAATTAAGAAATGCAGGTGGGTGAGTAATGCTGGGACGGAAGGATGCAATTCTCTGGCCAATTGAGGAAGACATCTTAGAGAGGGAGAGAGAAGGAGAGTTATCCCTAAGGACTGAAGGGCTACATCCTGGACACAGTAAGCAAGATAGAGTGTTGTAAAATATTATTTTGAGTTGTGTTACAGTTGTTTATGCTGTGGAACATTTGTTCAATGATGCAAAGATGTGTTGCATTCTTTTATGTTATATTTGTTTAACTCTTTGAAGCTTTATTACTTTGCCTGGCTAAGATACCTGATTGGTCTAATAAAGAGCTGAATGGCCAATAGCGAGGCAGGAGAAAGGATAGGCAGGGCTGACAGGCAGAAAGAATAAATAGGAGAAATCTGGGAGGAAAAGAAGAAAGAGCAAGAGAACAAAGAGTGGAAAACTCCAGGGGCCAGCCACCCAGCCACCTAGCTACAGAGCAAGCCATGGAGAAAGAAGAAAGATATACAGAAATAGAGAATGATAAAGCCCAGAGGCAAAAGACAGATGGGATAATTTAAGTTAAGAAAAAGCTTGCTGGAAATAAGCCAAGCTAAGGCCAGGCATTTGTAAGTAATAATAAGCCTCTGTGTGTGATTTATTTGGGAGCTGGGTGGCAGCAGGCTACCCTAAAGAGTTAAGAGCTAAAGAGTTAAAAAAAAAAAAACAATCAACTACAACAGAGAAAAGGCAGTTGAAGAAAGCAGGAGAATGTGATGTCCTAGAAGCTTCTGGATAAAAGCCTTTCAAGGCAGGAAGAGTAAGAGAGAAGGGAAGTCTGAAGCTGACTCAGCAACACAAAGTCACAGACAACACTTTACAAGGCGCTTCCCTAGAGTACTGGGTAGAAAGCCTGTGCAGGTTCAAGAAGAACCAACAGGAAGACGGGAATTGTGAACAGCAAGCACGGACAACTATTTGAGAAGCTCTAAGAGAACTGGGATGCCGTCTACTGAGGGCGTGGGGCTGGGGAGGTTCTTCTCAGTTCTTCTTTTCTCAGTTTTTAAGGAACTGAGGAAATGAGATGCATATGTGCCTACGGGAAAGACTGGGGGACAGGAGGAAGAAGAAATGTGAGAGCTGAATGAATAAGCGAAATCTCAACTGATTGGCTCTATAGCCACAGGACGAGCGTAACAGACGTGGAAACACAGGGCAGCTGGCACAAACACGCATGGGTGTTAATCTGGTGGTAGAAGATCTGAGTGAATCTCCTTTTTCTGTCAAATAAGAAGTAAGATCTGGGGTGATCATCTAGAGGAGAGGCAGTGACTGAGGAAAACGCAAAGAGCAATGTCAGCTAGCAGGAGGGACCTCAAGAGAGCTTTGTAGTACCTAATGGTTCAGCTCTGCTTTCAATTATGGCACTACCCCAGAAACCTCCCGATAACCTTCCTCCTTCTACACATATTTTAAATTACTCAAAGCTAACTCTTGTTGCTTACAATTAAAACAAATCAACATGCCACCTCTACTTTGAAGCCTAGGATGTTCTATTTTCTCACTTAAGGCCTGACGTTAACAAAGTTGGACCAATCGTGTACACCTTTAAGTGCACAGGAAGACCTTGCAGTACACCAAACATTTTGGGTTACTTTCCCAGCCATTGAGTAGGATGAGGAAAAATCAGGATTATATTTATATTACAGAATTGGAAACAAGGTCAGGATGCTGAGCTGCTCAAAGAAAAATGTCCCTGCACAAAGCAGAGGACTGGCAGGATGGTTCATAATACCTTACCTTTTCTTCCAACCTTGTATGAGTTAAACTGCAAAAAGGACAGGGTATCTATCTCCTAAGGGAGAGTGAAGCTGCATGGATGCACAGTCTTCCTTGCATGCACATGCAAATTTCAGTGACTAACAAAGACGCATAGGTAAGATCGCACTCAGTGATAATCTGGGCAGCAGGGAGGATGCACTTCACAGCGGACAGCGCTGTTTAAGACAGGAATGTATCTGAGAGGGCAATGAAACTGGATCACACAGAAGGAAAGTCAGTCTCTCACAAACAGAAACATTTCAAATATCACCGAGATGGGTGGAAATTTCCAGATCATGCAGACTAAGATGAGACTTCGTGATATAATGTGTCCCCCTTCAGGAAATTAAGAATTATTAAACTGCAGTAAACACAGCTGCTTCTGAGATAAAATCAGCCTTGTGACACCAAGAAGCAGGAGAGGAAGGAGGGGGGGGAGCAAGAGCCATCCTTCTACGGAAATCAGCTCTGCTCGGCGTGCTCTGAGGAGCAGGTGCTTGGCTCCCTGGCACTACTTCATGGAGGCCCTGAATCTTCACAGGGAAGTGTGAGGTTCGCTGTAAGGTGCGACCTGAAACCAGATATAACAGTTCTTTCTCCCAGCTGGCCCTGGGCTAGCTCATCTTTTGCTAGGGAGAGTGAGCTGCTCAGCCCTCTGGCCCAAATACACACCAAGAACCAAGGAAAGAAAAGAAGTAAACTGCAGTGCACGTGTGCACACAGAAATCTCCCAGGAAGGAGGAACCTTGCTTGTGCAGTGCTCAGCATCTAGCCCCAAAGGCTTTGCTTACCAACCTATAGGGATGACTAGTTTCAAAGCAGGCAGTCTGGCTCCCGTATGTTCTCTCTTAAGCACTGTGCTCTCAGTGCCTACAGATAAACTTCAAATTCCTGCAAGTCTGTCTTCCTTACCACACAGGAATCACAACTACTTGAAGGATTGGTGAAAACCCAGACAGTGTAAAAAGAGTATCTTCTGTGGGAGGGAGGTAGCTCAGTTGGTAGCATGCTTGCCTAGCACACACAAAAGCCCTGGCTTTGATCACCAGTACCGTATAAACCCAGCATAGTGATATACACCAACAATCTCAGCACTCAGGTGAAAAGGTAGGACTGAGAGTTCAAGGTCATCCTTAGCCACATAGGAAGCTTGAGACCAGCCTAGCTAGATTCCATAGGACATTGGCTCAACCTGCCCTCACCACTCCCCCCAAAGAGTTCAAGTCATTCTTAGGTACACAGGGAACTTGAGACCAGCCTGGGTAAGAGAACTTAGCTAAACAAACAGGCAAACAAAACTCAGAAAGACTGAGCATACAATGCAAAGAGTATGTGGTGCTCAGTGAGAGAGGCATTCAGTTCCCCAAAAGACATTTAATCACCAGCTCCCAGAGTCAATGCAGAACTCCAGGCTTCGATGCACCCGTCAAAGAAGGAGGTAAGGCAGCAGGTTGTTGATAGTTTTGCTTTTACAACACCACTTGCAGAAAACAGTGGCAGAAACTAAGAAGGAAAAGAGAGGGCCCCCCTTCCAAAATGTGAGAGGCAAGTCCAAGGCTGGCCCTTTGAGTTCAGAAAGGATAAATTATTAAAGAGGAAAGTCACTGAAAAATAAATTCAACTAGTGGAACAAGTGAGAACCAACAAAAGGCCCAAATCAAAGGGGCACAAAGACTGCAGAGAACCGGCAGCTTGGAGCCAAGCACTCCCCGCTGGATGAGAAGGATGAATTTGGAAGTTTGTTTATTTTTTCCTTTTAAGAAAAAAAAAAAATTAAGCTGGGTAGTGGTGGCCCACGCCTTTAATCCCAGCACTCAGGAGGCAGAGCCAGACAGATCTCTGTGAGTTCAAGGCCAGCCTGGTCTACAGAGTGAGATCCAGGAAAGGCGCCAAGCTACACAGAGAAACCCTGTCTCGAAACAAAAAAAAAAAAGAAAGAAAAAAAATTAGACTTGATGTGTATCTTTCTTTTACCTGACCTGATCCGAAGGCCACAGACCATGAAATCCTTAAGCAGAAAGTGTTTGAAAGGGGGTTGAATAGGGGTGGATCTCTGACTACTTCTGCATTCCCATTAGTTTAAAGTGATAAGCTGTGTGTTCGCTCTCCAATAGGTGGCTGTCCTCTGTGCTATGTCCCTTCAAATAGGTTTTCCTCTGGCTCTGACAGTGATAGCTGGAGAGGATCTTTTGAGAAGCATTAGTCTTCAGACACACAAACGGAATGGAACAACTTCTCCCAGCCTTGTAAGCATGAGAACGATCGGAAGCAGCATCTCCTGGTTCTTGCAGAGACCTCCAACCTATCCTAAAGAGCTGTTCATTCATGAGGAAAAGCTACAAGAGGCAGTCAGGTCAGCAGTTCTCCTAGCCCGTTTCTCCTTGTGTGTTTCCCTCATCGCCAAATTCTCTTTGGAGAGAAGCAGACCGGCAGTAACCCAAACGCGTGCACTATGACCAGGCAGGGAGGAGGCTTAAGAACTGGGCTGGGCCCAGGAGACAATGGGGCTCTGGAGGGCTTTGGAAAACTGGAAAAGCACACTCTGGCAGATAGTGTGGCCTCTCCTCCACTCTAGCCAACGGCTAACACAGACACTGGAATTTTTCTAGTAAAATTACCCCTTTAAGAGTGTCTGAAACCTGTTCAGATTTTTAAACCAGCAATGTGTGGCAGTACCACAGAAGAGAACGCATGTGGGCTGCCCCAGCCAGAGGCTGGTTTGCAACTTCTAGGTAAAAAAGAATGGCAAGGGAGACAGACTGCCCATCCCTGGGAAGCTTCTGGTCTAATAGAAATAAGAGAGACGTTCATTCAGCAAACTGTGCCGTGGGCAGAAAGTGATACACATCAAAAGGGAGACAGAGAAGATAACAGGAGCTTAGGCAAGTGAGAGGTGCTTGAAGCAGAAAGGAATCCTGTAGACTGAAGCATGTGATCTGTGCTGAAGCTA